>NW_024884697.1:26868129-26991666 GCF_019232065.1 Centrocercus urophasianus | reverse complement strand
TTTTTTTTTTTTTTTTTTTTTTTTTTCCATAAAACATAGTAGTATATCCATTTCTGAAGTGTGTTCTGTAGGTGAAGATGCACTGTAATGTCAGCTTGCCTAAAAATCCTCACTGATGTCTATGTCCTGTGTGTCTAAAATATCTACCAGAATTTTAAAAAGCCAAAAATGAATAAAATAGTGCTGTTTAAGTGCATTGCTGAGCAGTATGTGAAGTAAGAGAGTAACCAAGAAACACTACAAATCATCTGTGTGTCACCAGGTCAGTAACAGTCACTAATGGATGCTGGCACAAAGCATTCAGGGAATTCATTTTCGGTACTTAGTTTGATTATCCACCCTACCAATAGCTAACTTGTCAATATTTATTTCACCCAACAAGATGAATGAGTAGAAAAACATAGCATTCAGTGACTAGCCCAGCACTTTGGAGAGGTGGGAAATAAAATGGACTTCAAGCATTAACCTCTATTTAATGACCTCCCCCCATAACTGCTTTCCCTTTGAGTGCGCTCCCAGCTGTAGGACTCAGCACTGGGTGAGACTGTACCACAGCAAAGAGCCCTGCAGTGCCTGGAGATGCTCAGAGGACTGACTTCACTGTGCTGAGCACAGGGAAGAGAAGACACAACTCTTTCTGTGAGGCTGAGATGTGAGTTAAAGACGTTTTTAGCAAGGCTGTAGTTTCTGCTGCTATAGATTTCAGTTTGCATTATCTTCAGCAGGAACCAACCCCACCGCATTTACCATCTTCATTTGTCTTCAAACATAGCCACACATACACTTCATATATTAGCCTATATTTGTTCACTGAAGTAGTTGAGCATTTCAGATTCAATATCTATGTGTTTTTGTATCAGCTCAAGTCTCACACAGAAAGCATGCTTGAAATTACAATTTCACTTATGTGGGAAGACTACAGCCAGATGCGGGATTAGGCTGCATTAATTGTCCTATCTCATTTTCAACAGACTTTTCTATGGCATACAGCAATTCTTCTCCAAACATCTTACTGAAAACGTCATCATCCAGTGATGAATTGACGTAAATCATGTTGAAACCTATCCTACTGGATGCATTACAAAAACTAAATGCCTGACAGCAAATAAAAAAAAAAAAAACCAGAACCAAACCTGCAGAAAAGCTTTAGATGAGTGACAGGGCAATTCATCTTGTTATCTTTTACAAAGAACATCAAATTACAGCCATCAAGACCAGCAAATCCTATCTACAATTAAGAAGGATGTTGCAACCATTCTCCCAAAGCATTTGTGTTTAGAATTAAAATTTATACTTTGAGCCCTTCCAATGCACCTTTTAATTTATTTTCATTATTACGGATCACTATAGTGACCAACTAGTTGGCCATAATCTCACCAAAAATGAACTACATCATAAAAGCAGTTTGTTTTTTTTTTTAGTATATGTAGCAGAATGTTTTTTGGTTGTAGCCTGAAATACATCACTTAGAAAAGAAAGATTGCCCTTCTGCCATGTGCTGTCTCTAGCATCGCTTGCTGGGGCTGTTGTGTCACTGCTGGAGGCTGCTGTCATTAGTGGAGAAACCCTGACACGTTATTAGACATTTATTCACTAAAAACAAAAATTCATTATGCAAACCTCTGCCCAAAGACTTGCATAAAATGCCACAAGCAGAAGTCTCAGCTGGTATAAATTAACACAGCTTTGATGGCTTTGGCAGAGTGGTGGCTGAAGAAATCTGTCCCAGTTCCAGTGTCACAAGCTCTGCTCTCACCTCCAGCAGCAAGAGAATTTATCAGGTTTTCTTTGTAACCTTGGCTAGGCACCCCCTCTAATCTCAAACATCTTGTACTGCTGTGTTTTGTAGGAGACAAAAACATAATTATTTTTCAGTTTTGTTTGGCTAAGACCTCTAAGGTGTTTTTAATGCTTCTATTGTATTTTGAATATCGTATGCTTTCTCTTTTTATTCCACTCCCACACCCCATCCAACAGGTGTCCTGATGCAACACTGTCCACGTCCTGAACGAAGGTCACTCTGCCTTGCATTGCTGTGATGCAGACATGGCAGTACTCAGTGTAATGGACATTGCCCAGTCTCCTAGTGTGGGAGACCCTGGCACGTTGAGATGGCTCCTGCAGGCACAGGCCCTGTAAAGATAATGCTGTCTGACAGTGTGGATCCAGTCCTGGTTTCTTCATCTATTTTTGGACAAGTGGGACTTCTGATATTGTGATGTCAAAAACATGCAATTGTTAGGGTAGGATCAATCCCAAACATGAATACAGGCTGGGCAGTAAGTATATGGACAGTCGCTCTGTGGAGAAGGAAATGGTAATGATGGTGGATGAAAAATAAACATCAGCTGGCAAGGAGCGCTTTCAGCTGAGAAAGCCAACTGCATCTGGGGCTGCAGGGTGAGGAAGGTGACTGTTTGCCTCTGTTCCATCCTTGTGAGGCCCCATCTGGAGCACTGCATCCAGCTCTGGGGCCCCCAGCACAAGAAGGACGCAGAACTGCTGGAGCAGATCCAGAGGAGGGCACAAAGACAGTCTGAGGGAGCTGGGCTTGTTCAGCCTTGGAAAGAGAACGCTGAGGGGAGACCTCACTGCAGCATTTCAGCACTTAAAGGAGGTCTACAGGAAAGATAGGGAGAGACTTTTTATTAGGGAAAATAGTGACAGGACAAGGCGAAATGGTTTTAAGCTAAAAGAGAGATTTATATTAGATATTAGAAAGAAATTCTTTACTATGAAGGAGGTAAGGCAGTGGCACAGGCTGCCCAAAGAAGATGTGAGTGCCCCACAGGTGTTCAAGGCCACGCTGGATAAGGCTTTGAGCAGCATGATTTTGTAGACAGCGTTTCCTGTCCATGGCAGGGAGTTGGAACTAGGTGATCTTCAAGATTTCTTCCAATCCAGACAATGATAATGGCTTTGTGATTGCCCAGATGGAAACATGTTGCCTTGATTGACAGGGTTAATAGTAGTGATTGTCTTGGGCATGCCCAAAGAGGGCCAGCATGCACAGCTGTCAGAAGGGGGCAGCCGGCACTGAGCTCCTCCAGCCCTGCAAGGCATGCCCAGCTGAGTGTGAGCTGCTGCTGATGAGTTTATCTCACCCACGTGCAACAAGACCTTAAGCCCTTCCTCTTTGACGTGGGGATTAAGGGCAATCTTGACAGATTTAAAGACGATGAAGCACCCCTACCTTGGGATCATAGGCTACTGGCCTACAGATTATGCAGTGTGGCCTGGTTGTGGGAATGTATCTCTTTTGCTTTCACAAATCAGCTAAGAATAGCACACTGCCCTTTCAAGTGAGTCACAAAATCTGAGCTAATTGGCTACAAGCCAAATTGACTTTATAAAAAAAAAATACCTTAATTATTTTACATAGCTGCTAAGCACTGGTGCCCAGTCACACTGACCTGGGAGTTGGTAAAACAGCGAGGTGTTTTGGCTGATTCTGATTCTCCCTTCACCTTCACAATTTGCCATTTTTGTTTGCCTCAGGGACTGGGCCGGATGCTGAATTTCAGACCAAGCTTCCCTGCCCCACTGTTCTTATCTATCAACTTACTGTACAAACAGCAATTCTACCCAAAATGTACCCTGTAATTTATGATCGTGATAACAAATGAACAGATTAGAAAAATATCACTAATATCACTAATATTACATAGCACCAAACATATCTGCAGGTACAGTACAGGTTAAACAATAAGAGGAACCAATTTCTGTAGTTCCTCTTCCCATATTCTTGCTGCACTGCGCACACAGAGTTAGTGCTTCCTCATCCTCACAGATGCTTTCTGGGCACAGCACTGTACAAAAAAATAAAAGCCTTCACCAGGAAGGCTCTGCAAAATTATGAGCTCAGCCCTATTACGTTTGTTAAAGTCTGCCTCGTCTCAGTGATCATGGTTCTGACTGCAGCTCAGGGTTTGTCTGTGCTGCAGTTATGTGATCCTGAAGTGGGGAAATAGGAAGAGAAAATCTGTGCTGATTTCATCCTCCAATCACCCAACTTCAATTTGCATCTGGGAGACCAAATGGTGTCCTCTGGCTGTTTGTAAGAGCAGAATAAACAGAAATATTTCCAACCTTTACGTCTCAGTGGTACATGATGTTGTTAAAATAATCCCTGTCATGGGTCTACTCTGGCCAACAGCACTCTGTCAAACTATTCATAGACAACATTAGAGAACTGTTGAGGCCTTTCAAATAATAGAATGGAATAGAACAGTTCAGTTGGCATGTACCTACAAAGATAATCAAACATAACTGCAGTTTGGGTGTGCTAACTGTACTTCTCAGTATAAGAAATATTCTGGATGTGGCCTGTTCCCAGCTATTTTTGTTGGTTCTGAGACGTCCAGCTCACAACAGCAGATGTAGTTTTCATAGCCACAGGAAATTAAATGAGTAATATCCTGCACTTAATATTCTATACAGCTTATCGTGAATGTGGCAGCACAGCAACACATAATCTTCCATTCAGCTTTTCATTTTTATGGTCTCATGGTTTCTCCCTGCAAGGGAGCAGAGCCCTTGCTCCCTCTGCAACCCAGCAGCACCCTAAGAGGGGAGAAAGCAAAGGCTGAGGATACAGCTTATACAGCTTAAAAATGTTTGCTTCTAGGCCACAGGAAGGGTAGATTTTACTTCTTTTAGTAAAAAGTAAATATTCTGAATAGAATTCCTATTCAGTTGCGGGTTGGTAGTTGTTTTGTTTTTTTTTTCTTTTTCTTTTGAAAATCAAATAATTATGAATTTGTACCTTATTACATAGTATGTTATATATGCATATTTATAGCTATGCATATATATTTGTATATGCATATACGCTTTCATGCACGATGTGAACTTAGATGCGTTGTGTTAGATAGCTGCTTTCCATGGGCTTCTGCTAACGAGTAACTGTGACTTCCCCCTAGTGGTCAATTGCTATTTCTGAAGCTTAAAAATTAGGTTATCACATCGAAAAAATCCATTAGTTTCAGAAAAAAATCAAGCCCCTCCCTTCCTCAAAAGTTTACAATCACTGACTAATTTCAATACAACAGCAGAATCTGCTTTCTTACTAAAGCAAAAAACATATATAAATAAACAGAAAAAAAAAATAAAATTGAAGAAGAGTTCAATGTTGAAGAAGAGCCAGGAAGAGAAAATAACCTCAGAAAGAAAAACGTTTTTTTCAGTGGTTCCCTTTGTAGTGTTTGTGCCAAGGGACCACCAGATGTAGCTGAGCAAAGGGCTCTGTGCTCTCCTTACTGTAAGTCAAAATATTCCAGTCTACGTCCACGTCACTTCCATTCACTCTGCTCTCTGACTTGGCCACAAGTTGTTTCAATTAACTGCCCCTTTCCCCTATATTTTTTTTGAGGAAGCTCTTCAAAAATGCTGATTCTGGCACCCCAGGTTTGAAGACCTCATTACGTAGAATTCTTCCTATTTTCCTTATCTAAAGAGCTTGGGAGATTCCCTCTCCTCTCAGCCTGTTTGAACAATACCCAAGCTAAGGGAAAGGATTCTCTTCAGTTTGCCTTGCCCTGTGCTTACAATAAGCATTTTCTTCCCAGGCAACTTCGCAGCTTAGTTCAAAAATTAAGGAAAGAAAACAATTGCCTTACGTGTGTGCGTTTGTCCATCTGTCTGACTATTTCCTCCACCAGTTACTGGCAGTTTTCAACTAAATTCAGCCAAAGGATCCAAGATGAATAAGTTCTTCTAAGTCTTGTCAAATAAACAATGGATAATTATGGGGGGTGGGGGAAATCAACAGAAAAATCCATTCATGCTGGTACCCACAAGAACTCTCAGTGCAGCCCATACATTACAGACCACCTAATTGAAATATATTCTGAATGCTGTAACATAGAAAACTTAATTTGTCTCTTTATTCCCATGAGGACTCAAAACCCTCCAGAGCTGTGCAAACACACAGCACAGTGCTGTGTAGAGTGGGCTGCTACTGACTGTCAGATGAGCTGTGGCAGTTCAAGATCAAAGCATCCCTTTATAGAGGCCTTTGGATTAGGAAATAGGAAGATACAGATCAAGTGCAGTTTATTGTTGGAGGTAAACATAGTTCATTGCATGAGACCGAGCAGTTCCAAGAACTTGAACAACAGAGTCAGACTGCCTAAACGTTCCTTGTTCAAAGGCTCAGCTCTGAAGACCTGGCACATTAATTTGTACAACACGGCAGATTGGGGACCAGGTATTTTACCTCCTCTTCACTTAGGTCTAAAACATAATAGAAAGACCTAATAAAATCCTGTTTATAGCAGTTGATTATATTTTGACATGTTTTTTTCCAGTGGGCAGGGAAACACTGAGGTATTATCCTAGGAATCATGTGAGCATAGAAGATTACAAGAAAAATTACTGTTGGCGTATCCTCTTTAATTCCCTCTGGATTTATTACAATCACTTCAGTGAGAATAAAATCAAAAGCAAACGAAAATCACCAAAAGGAAGATGTAGCTGCTTCATGTATCAGAACGCTTTGGGAAGCATGCACATAAGAACATACCAACCTTTGTGTCTCCAAAAATGACTATCGTGAAATTTTCTGTCTCAACAAAGTCTACTGAGCCCAGATCCCTCTTCCCAGGAATTACTCCTTTTTTTTTTGAAATAGAAACAGCTGTACTTCATTTCTCCCAGTCCATTTTCTAGTACACTGCTGGAAAAATCAACGGACACCTGAGCAGAAAAACAGGCAGCCTGATATGTGAAGGTTCCAAAATGGTGCAGATGACAGACATGGGAATAGCCAGGGGGTTCCAGTTACAAAGATGGCTCAGGAAGCGGACAGAATGGCTTCTGATTCAGGGATCTAATCCCTCTTTGGAGCACTGTGGGCAAACATCAATCTTCTGATGTATTTCCTGAAGCATCTGTGCCTCTTGGAATCCATGGCTCCCCTGCAGAGCAACTGCCCTCCTGCCCAGCCTGTTTCCACTCATACACAGAATAGGTAAGATATGCAAAAAGCATTGCAATGGATTTTGTACACTGTAAGAGGTGCTGTTTCAAATCCTCTCAGTTCATGTACTGCTAAATATCCAGTTAAAAATTGCCCCGAATTTTGTATGCTCTTTAGGATCCTATTTGAAGGCTCTTAATTTGGAACAAACATTCTTATTTGCTCTTATGCACACTTACAAGTATAGACATGACTGTTTGTCTGTTTCCTTTTATTTTCTGCACAGAAATGTGACTAAATACAGCATCCATGGAAGTAAAATCTAAGCTGCAGCAGATTTAAGTGGCAAATGATCAGATAAAATTCACCTTTCTTTTCAAATGGTTGTATGTAAAGACCCGCAATATTCCATAAATAATTTGGCGGCAGTATATATAGTCCTGTAACACCATGGCAACAGCTTCTGATGGAGTTGTTTCATGCTTTTTCCTACTTCAAATTCTTAATTAGATGGTAAATCAGATGTGATTTTTACTGCTAGTGTAAACAGAACAAACAGTGAAATTTTAAAACCACATTTATTTTTAATACAAAATCTGTTGCACTATTACAGAAGTAAGCCTGTATGTTTACCCCCACATGCACAGATCATTCAGCATCTACAATTAAATAAAATTATATTCTTTTTTTTACCAAAACCATTGGCAAATCTTAAGAAATTTTCTCTTTGTGCTTTGTAGTCAACGTTTGTATAATTCACTTTTTGCTTCGGTTCCTGTTAGGAAAACTGATCAACAGAAAGCTCAAAGGTGCGAAAGAAGCTTATGACAGATACACTTGTGAGTACTTCAGTTGTACCCTACCTACAATATGTACATGGATGCTGCGAGGTGTGCTATGATCTGATGTAATGCATTGGCAAAAGCTGTGAATGGTTCAATTAGGAATCTGCAGTAAGAAAGCAGAACAGTTCACTATTTTGTTGTCACAGCAAAAAAAAAAATTAAAAAAAAATTATACTGAAGTAGATGCCTTAAAATACCATGCACACCATTGGCTATAGTACTTCTTACACAGTACAACATAAGCTTTCTTGTTTTATTTGTTTGTAACACCTAGAAGCATATAGCACCTACATTTTAAGTGTATTTACAAATTCAACAAAATATCTACATATAAAAAGCTTACTTAAAATTAAACTTGATGCAAGTTATGAAAAACCAATTTATTGGCAAATGAAACTGAGCATTCCTTCAACCATAGGTTGTTATAAAATTTATATTTGGAGGTAAACACTTGATTGATATTGTATGCGAGAAAATAATTTTGTAACTGATAATGGTAATCCTTTACCACTAAACCATAGGAGCGCTTGTCAGATTGAATTCTGCAGTTGTGAGCAGTAACCCCACACTGCTGCAGGGTGTAGATAATCCCAAAGCTGCCGCACTGGTTGGGCCGGGACACGGAGGGAAACGCACTCTTGCTGGTGAAGTTGGCTGCCTTGGTTTTTAACTCTTTGTTTTAGAAGAGCTTATAGCTTGCTGTGTAAGGAAGTAATTCACTTCTGGTTGCGTGATTACTTGTTTTAAATAAATCTTCCAAGGCCATGAAAACATGTTGTGCTGTAACTGTCTAGAAAGTGATTCTTTCATAAGGAAAAAAAAAACCAAACACTCATATTCTCATTTGTGTAATTTAAAACATTTAAAACATTCCAATTTTCAGCACAACAGTTTCATAACACTTTTTTATTTTACAGTTTTCGCTTTATGGCAACGATAGTTGTCCGCTAATCACAGTTTACTGCACCAACTGATTTCATAGTGCAGTGCATTATGGAATGCATATTGTATAAAGGCACTGAATGTATTTTGCCCTGTGTTTTCTGGAATATTTTCTCTCATTTTAAAGTTTTTCTTTCAGTGACTGTACAAATTCCAAAATGCATTGCAATGCATATCTTTTATACCCTAAAATCAATCCAACGTGTTTTGATGTAAAAAATAGAACACTGTACTGCTGTAATACTTGATAGATTAAAAAGGCTATAAAGTAATAGGAGCAAAGAGCAGATAATAGGGTCTCATTAAGCATCAGCAAATGCAAGTGTCATACTAAAATCATTTAGCAATTATATACTGTACATACTGTTCCTAACTGTCTTGCAAAAAGACATATGATAGCTAGACATGAAGTCACCAATTTCACAACAATGTCCACAAAGACATTGAAGTTCTATATAATACTACTATAACACTCTAACAATGAAAATGGAATTCATACCCAGGGATTCGGCTGAGGACTGCATAACAAACTGTCCAATCATGTCTTTATAGTGAATGTGAGAGTGTGAATTGTGTAGCATCTTTTTTCATGCATTATACCATATTTTCAACAGGAAACAAAATTTTAAGTCAATGCTGTTTTTTTTCTGTGTCGGTTCCTTTTTTAGAAAAGTAAGAAAATCCAAGTTTCAAACAAAATTTGAATTCTGTATCTTGATTCATACTACCATCCCAGTTGGTGTGTCACTATACCATACAGCTGTACAAACCGGCACGTTCTCATAGCATAAACACTTTGAGGTGAGGAGCTTTGTTACCTGCGTGTTCATCGTACGAGAAGGAGGACGTACAAGTGCAAACAAACAGAAAACACAAGGGAATCAAGTTCTTTGATTACACAAATGAATTCATGGCATTTACAGGAGAAGGAGCCTCCGAACTTTCATTTCCTTCTGCAGGTTCTTTCTCTTTTTTACCGCTGTATTGTCCAATAAAGGAGCCATCCTCATTGAACTGGCCATTTACACCTTCTCCATAGTCAACTAAACTATCATCACTGTCTTCTTTTTTCACAGTTCTGTCTGATGGTGTCCGACTTCCTTTTTTTAGAGGTTTATGGTCCTCTGCATCGCTGGAAACACAAACAAACAAATGAAAGGAATTAAGCGATGCACCATTTTGTAAGGCAAAGTCAGTCATGCATGCAGAGTTCATAAGAAGCATGTGTGCAGCCCCATAATCCTGCAGTAAATCCACACACATTGTAGAGACAAATCAATATGATGCAGTTGACATGAATGCATGGTGTAGTGATGGTTTAAACAGAGAATGCCTTCAGTGGAAGGTGGGTTTTTTGTGGCTTTCTGTTTTTATTTTTTTCATCGTGCATGACTTTTCAATGGTAAGACTTGTGCCATTGGCTTGGAAGCAATTTAGATGCAACTGCAAGCATTAAGAACGGGGTTGTAAAGTTACCAAAAAAAATTATTTGTTCTTCAAAGTAACAAGGTTCTGATGTGCTGTGAAGTTAGTCTGTTAAACTTCTTAATTTCTTTGACTCCTTCAACACGAATGAAGAATGAATTCGGTTAAATGGAATATACTGTTTTTCTTTACTAGTACAAAGAAAATAACAGTGCTGCATTTCAAATAATTTGTTACATAATGCAGACCAGACTTACAATTTTTAATCTTACCTTTCAAGAGACCTACATATTCCATTAAAAGGGTGCAGAAGAAACAAATGAAAATAGCCTAAGAAGAAAAGCAAAGTCCATATCCTGATAGTGATCAGTATTTTATCATAATAAGTTGCTTTTAAAATTGCTAAAACGTTTACTGCATACAGATAAATCAACAAATTCAGCTTACAGTAGCTAGAAATGAGCAGTTAATAGCATGCTTAGGTTTTTTATTACTTATGAGATCTCAATCCATAACTGATAACATGTTCAGGCAATGATGATGGTGATTTGGAGCACAACAGGAAAAGGCAAGGAAAGAAAGGCAGGGATGAAAAATCCATTTAGCAGAGTACTGCAGTCAGTAGAAAAGCTGCAGCACCATCAGCATCCCAAACAAATTTGTAGCTGTGGTAAGCCTGCATTTTGTGAAACAGATGCAGCTGGGCTCTTTTCTTAATCCTCAACACTGCACTTCAGTCTCAAGAGGAAGATTTCAGCAGCAGCTCCAAATCATCTCCAACTGAAAAACACTACTGGTAGTACTGAAAAAGCACTCTCTTACACTTTGTCTTAAACAAAACATGTAACTTTGTATAGGTACCAAAGAACAAACAATTTTTTTTTTCCTTCATGACTTCCATCTTAAGGAAAACGTAAGTAAACATGTACAGAATATTGAGGAAATGAAAATACATAAAATTTACATTATTAGACTGCATATATGTTCAGCAAACTATTTTAACTGTGTAATTCCTATAAACAAATACCTTAGATTGTCCAACAATGTATTTGCTTTTCTTTTTCTACTGACTCTCTCTAAATATCCAGAAAAATCAAACCATTATAGCATATATAAGGTCACATATTATAGGTTCACTGATAAATGCTCTATCGAGAAGTATTTCAGCAGCCCAGTACATAATTTTCCATCCAACTGGTATTCCTTATCTCAACATCCTTTTTTTACTTTGGAAAACTCCACGTTTTCACATTCCGAGAGATGGACACCTCTAATATGCTTGTAACATTTTGATTTTTTTAAAGCATAGAAGAGATTTTATTTTTCTATGCATACACAAAAGTGGCAGGAACATTTATCTTATTAAAACCTTCATGTTAAAATTAAAATGTACAGAGGCCAAATACACTTGACTGTATTGGCTTGACTTTGCTTTTCGTTATTGCTGTGTACATGGCATTAGGATAAATATCTGATCATTGATCTTGTGTGCTCACTGCAAACATACAGGTTATTAACACTTAAATGAATTCTGCTCCGAAATGTCACTCATGCAGCAGCAAAGTGCAAATGTTTGTGACACTGCAAACGCGAGCAGATTACAAAGACAGATCATTTTGGAAGGATCTTGTATGTAAAAGGTAAATAAAGAATGGACTATTACAAATCCTAAGTGTGACTCTTTTAGTCAGATAGCAAAGTATTTTCTTCATTGTTCTCCTCTGAGGGCAACAGTCATTAAAACAGGCTATACAAAAGCAATGAAGACCAGACCCTCACATTGAATGATACCAGGTCCTACTCCCAGATAAAAATGACCTGCAGTGTTTAATGACTTCTCAGTCATGGCATTTAGGAAAGAACATTGCTTCATAACTGCTTATGCAGTAACGTTTAGGAATGAAAGCAAATTAAAAATGCATTTGCACCCCATCCAAGTGGTCAAAAAACTGTAAATGTTCTAAAGTGTGATCCAATCCAGTGTAATTCACTAGGCTGGAAACATAAAGTAAGTAAATAATATACCATTACAGTACTAGAAATATCCACATTTCAGACATTTTTGTGTTTAATCCAATAAAACGGTCAATTTTAATTTACAACTTTGATAAACATGTGAATAGAAACTTTTCCTTTGTGTTGATCTTTGCTTCTTTCTTTCTTTTTTTTTTTTTTTTTTTTTTTTTGCATTTATGGAAACAAAATTTATTTATTATCTGAACAATAAAAAAAAATCACGGTTGCATTCTGTCTGTAATTTTTCTAGATATTAGCAAGGATACAGATTCTACTGTCTGTATAATTAAAACCAAACAAAACTGCAGATTTACCCAGGAGTGTACCTGCATGGGTGCTGGTATAAGAGCACAGTTACAGCAGGTGTAAAATCAAACCTCAACCTGGGGATTCTTTCCTCTTTTGTGCCAGAAAAGTCCAGAAAGAAGTTCTCCCAGGCTCTGGCATTGAAAAAAGAAGTGGGATTATCTAAGGTGCTTTCCTTTCCCTTTTTCAGGAAAAGGAAACACATTGATTCTTTGGGTCTTTGGGTCTTTGGGTCTTGATTCTTTGCCAAACTGGATTATAACACTTGTATTAGATGAACACAGTGTTTTGGGTGAGGGAAAGAAAGGGAGGATAGCTGAGAAACCAAAGAGGAGAGAGGAAAAAAAGTGAAGACATCAATATTTTTGACAGCATTTTTGCAACCCTGGGTGTGCAAAACAGGGGACTTCTGGCACTCTGGAGAAATGAATGGGTTTTCTGTGTGCTGCCAAGAGGCAAACTACAAAAGCCACACAGTTGTCCCGTTATTCATATTGATGTCCAAAGAGTTATATAACACTTTACTCTTTAGACTATATAATATTGCAAAAACACATTAAGGTCAGAAATTTTGATACAGTATCTGCAAGATTTTCTAATGACCGTTCATAAAAACAGACCAAAATGTAACCATCATAGCTCACACTTTCTTTTAGTTTTTGTTTGTGCTTTTGCTTGCTGACATTTAAACTCATCTAAGTGTAATATTCTGAACTGAAACAGAAAGTACAAGTTGGGTTAACTAAAATTAAAATGGAAAATTTAAGAAGTATTTTGAAATGTGTCATGTATGCAGTGCTGACAGTTAGCAGCGAGACAATAAGTACTGGAATGCAACAAGAGATGAGAATGTAACTGAATTTTATCTTCATATCAGAAGACCAGGAAATGAAGATTAGGGATACCTTCTCTATTTGTTGTCTTATAAATATTTTACCAGCTTTTTAAGGATGAAAGTTGCTCAATAAAGACTGAAATGCACCTGACATTTTGGTATGTACCAATATGTATCAGGCATTTCATGCCATTTCAACAAGAATTTGACAGTAAGGCAGACTCTAAAACTCTGAATACTTTTCTGAGATAATTGCTAATACATATTTCTTTTCCCTCCTAGTTGTATGAAACATACAGTAAACTTGAAGACAATGATTAAGAGAGATGAAATATGGAGGTAAAAATAATGTATAAATGCAAAGTACAAACATTTTTTTAAAAAGTACTTCCATTTCACAAAATCATCAGTTATTGAAAGAAATATGTACCTTGGAATCTCCTTTCTTCTTTCAACTTTTCAACTTTTCTTCCTTAGATACGGGTACATGCAGCAACCAGTCAGAATGGGGAAGATGCCTCTGCAGTCCAGCAGGCAACTAGTTCCCACTAAACTTTGTCACATTCATAGACATGCAAAACAACTCAATATATGGTTAGCAATATACTTCTTTTCCTTATATTGCAGCTGTCAGATGAAAGGCAACACAAAACAAACCAAATGGGTAAAGCATTCTGGGATATTGGATGCAGAGAGAGGATGACGAGGAAGAAATTTGTTGGCAATGAACTTCTTGTTTTGTGCCTTCAGGTCAACACACCAGAAATATTCAAGTATAAGCACACAGAGGCACAGAAGTATGTTACACTGTGGCTTTGTTGTAGATTCCAGGACAACCTCTGATCCAATGCCTAATGGACATCTGCTCACACTCCTTAATAAGAGATCCTGAGGATTATGCAGATTATACTTTTCGCTATACTCTTACACAAATAATTCAGATTTCAAAACTTCGTACTATTTCCAATCTACCTAAGACAAAGGCACATCTATCTTGTTGGTTGTTTTTTTTCTGAGCAGATTTTCTTTAGCGTGTTTGTAATCTTCAATCATGGCAGAAGCTGAAAAAACTGAAGACTAAGTTCCTGGCAGCAGGCTGAAAACGTTGTTAGCTTAAGAATCTGATCTACTCCTAGTGAAAAGTAGTAAAGAAAAATCTGCTTGAGATCAGTTTAATCAAACTTTCCACTCTTGCTATTTCAGGAGAAAAACTGTACAAAGGAAAAAACAAAGAACTGATTTTAAAAAGTAGGTGACACAGATGCTCAAGAATTAAAATAAGAATCATCAGAGAAAGAATGCGTGTGTGAATGAGGACACAATAAGATCACTGCCAAGTCTAATCAGACTATTCAGATACAACAGGAATACTCCAGGGGCAGTCTACTGACATCATCTGTAGTGCTAGGAAGGATCAACATTATAACTGTTGTGAGGCACAAATCATTGCTAGGTTCCCGTGGAAACGAACCTAGGCTGCAATAAAACAGCATAAAAATATTGTTGTATGTAGAAAATACATCCTCACTGCTAGTCAACCTAGACAAAGCAGGAAGACTAATGTTATCTATTGGCCTCAGAATTCTCCATTAACCATTTCCAGAAAGTCTCCCATAGCATAGCTAGGAATTTCTAGAAAAAATAATGTGTCAAAATGATGAAGAAAGGAGTCAAAGGAATTCAACAAAATGTGCAAATATCCTGTGTAACCACAATAGCAGTCCAGCTACTATAGATGCCTTATCCTGCTTGATCTTCTTTTGAAGACAAATACTCTGGGATATCATGTAAGAAGAGATGCAAAAAGCTCTATTTTCATAAAGCTAAATAAGAAATATATGCCTGCAAACTCTCCCCACCCATGAACCAACAGGTCTATAGATGCCACTTATTCCTAATCTCTTGATTTATGACCCAGGACAGAAATTTGGGCTGATTTATATAGCTACACTGACCGAAACAGGAGCTCTGTGTAGTCTTTGTTATAAATTTAAATAAACACATTTACAGCACTTTTTGTACTTCCTGAAGTTCCTTGGTGTAAACATTGTCCAAAATTCACTTTTTTTTTTCCAAATGAGAAAACCACTGGGATTGTAGAGAAATAATTCTAGAGGAACTGTGTATGCCACCAATCACAGGAACACTCTACATCCAGTCAATCTGTGATCCCAGAAACATTACTTTTTCCTCCATGAGATCAGTATGGAAGAAAATGTGCTCTCACAAGAAACATCATGGAAGACTGCAACATTTCAAACAAGTCTTAGCCACTCCAAGAATACCGTGAATACTAGAAGCTGAATGTGCCAAAAACCTTCCTATGACTTCTCTGGGAAATCATAATTAGCAATCAAGATTTAAGTAATTTAATAATTTAAATCTTATTTTGAAATAATACATTTTCAAAGCGTTGGCCCTACTTGCCAATATTGAAATATTGAGATATTGAAGTTTATTCAGCATAAATTTCTGTATTTTTCAGTCTCCCCAGTTCCTGAGAAAGGACGATAGTTTTAGCTGTTCTTAGAAAGTTCCTCTTGATGGTCTGGTATCTCTTTGAAAACGAGATGTCCTTTCATAGCTGGCATGAAAAGATTGTGAGACTTTGTATTTTCCCTTTCCTCCTTTAAACTTTGGAGGAGAACGAAAGGAACTCTGAGACTTGTGAGGATAAGAAAACGAGCTGCCAAAAGAGCATTTTTTTTTCATCCGATGTAAGGAATGTTTGTGTTCTGCAAAGTCCTTCAGGATCTGGACCAAGGATTCACCAAATAGCTTGCCACCAGTGTATGGTAGAGAGAGCAGCTGACATCTGAGATCTAGCGATGAGGTCCAAGGACGCAGCCATATAGCTCTCCAGGCTACTGTGAGGCATGCAACATTTTTAACTGTGAGTCTAAGAGAATCCTCAGCTGCATCATGGATAAAGTTAGCTGCAAGTTTACACAGTCTGTGCTTCCTCTGTATAGCACCAGATGGGACACATTTTCTTTTAACTCTGGCTTGTTCTTCCTCCAGCCATAATAGTAATGCTTTAGAAGCGTAAGTGCAGTAGATAGACACTCCAAGCTGGGCTGCAACCAGACTGAAAGATCTTTTGATTTCTTCTTCAATTTTTCTATCAGTAAGATCTTTAGGGAGAGCATCCATGTTAGCAGACGTTGAAAGCACAGAATCAGCAGTAATCAATGGCCTGTCTACCTTAGGCAAGGTCCCCCACAAAGCAGCTTTATCCACTGGAAGGGGATACAGCTTATGTAGGATTTCTGGAGCTTTGTGTTTTGCCTCAGGATTACCCCAAATCCTACAGATGAAATTTTCCACTGTTGAATGGATAGGAAGTGCATTATCTACCTTGCCTTCTTCAGATAAGACAGGCATTTCTTCTGAAGGGCATTCACCTTTGGAAGTTTTCAGCATTAACACCCTTTTAATGTGCTTGAACAGATAACTCTGATTTTCCATGCCAAACTTACGTTCAGCATCTGGTCCTTCTTCATCTTCTGTAGGGGATTCAGATGACACCTCATCATCTTCAAGGGATGAATCAACCTCCAAATCCTTGTAAGCATCAACTCTCTCCTTCCCAGAAGTTGCTTGATTTTTTATACTGCCTATTTGATCAGACTCAAAAGTTTGGGAACTGCTTCCCATTTCTTCTAGAGGAACCACTGGAACTTCTGTAATTGGTATCCTGGGATGCTTTATTGAGTGGGACCTAGTCTGTGCCACAGAAGTTATACTTTGTCTGGCTGCTGTGAGTGCATCCTTTAAGACAGTAGCTAGCTCAGGCAAAATTACAGATTTCATTAATGAATTCTTTTCAGATTCAGAGAAATGAGTAGTAGCAGAAGGTCTTACCTTCCTGTGTTTGGAGCTCTGAGTGTCTTCTGAATCTGAGCTGTAGTAGTCTGGGGTCTGGCTGAACCGGTGCAGGAGAGAAGAATGCTGCCTTGCCAGTGAGCCATGCATTGAGTTGCAGCTGAGGGGTTGGTGGAAAGGGTGTGGATGTCCTGCCTGAGAATTTGAACCCTCATCCAAACCCATTATTTGTTGCTCAGAAGCATGACATCTAGAGCCATGCCTGTATATCCATCTGTCTGACCTCTTTTCCTCTTGGCAGAGGGAAGCAGAGACAGAACTAGCCCTTCTAAGCTCTGAAGACTGCCTAGCCTTCCTCCTGGTGAAGGAGGTCTCTGATCTGACGTTGCAGTATTGATCCCCTGACCTTCTGAAGAAGCTGGATCTGTCAGATCTCACAGACTTTGCTTTGGTAAAGACAGGGTCTGCTTCAGAAGAACTTGCACAGCTACCTTTTCTTTTCTTTTCCTTGTCCATTTTCTTTCCTGTCCAAGCAGACATGGACCTGAAGTGATGAAAAAAGTTCAAAATACTGCGATTTCCAAACCTTTCAAAAATCACATTTTTGTTCAAGGGAGACCCTATACCCTTTGTCCTCATAAAAGCACTGCATCGTGACCAGTGCCGTGTGAGACAGGCAAACTGGGAACTGAGTGACTGCAGGGATGCTGGGCTGCAGAGAGACTGCCAAGATATCTTCTGTAATCTGACTGGTTGCTGCTGCTGCCCTGTCTCTAAGGAAAAAAGAGGAAAGCCCAACATAGACTAATTACACAGAAATACATTTTAGAAAGGAGTTTTTGCATGGTAAATAAGATAAACATATGAACAAGTCTGTAAGCTAGGCATCCAAATGTCCATTTTCACCAGACAAGTGGTATATAAATAATAAAACACTATGTGATTCTTTAGATTGACTTAAATCTCTTCAATATGGAAACAAATTCAAATTCTGCTACAGGTCACACGTGAAAGTAGATTTCAATAATTTTAGTCTAGACCTGAGAAAACATATATTCAAGTCACAGAATTTGTACAATTATGTATAAGGGCCAGCTTCTGCTGCTGAAAGTTCCAAGTACTGAAAAGCAGAGGAGTGATACATGAGAATGCAAACTGGACTGCATAGGAAAATGTATACAGTACTTATTTACATCCGCTTCCAAATGCTGCTTTATACGACTGCTTTTATCAGCTAAATTAGATTAGTACATATGCACTTAAGGCTGTAACAAAATGGCACACAACAATGATTAACCTAAGAACAGAGTAGTATTGTTTTGTTTTTTTTTTAAAAAAAACCACAAGTAAGAACAAACAGAAACTGTTCTTTAGTATTCAGACTGGAAATCTAATGCAGCCAGATCTATATGCACATTTCCCTTACGTGAGAAAGCTAAAGCAAGAGAATTTTTCTTGGAAAAACTGTTTTTTTCTTTTTTTTTAATCTGTGTAAGTTAAGCATTTTCAAAGTCTTAAAGGTTGTTCACAATAATTTTAAACACAGTAATACACTGTAAAATGCATTACAATACGTAAATAAAATATAACACCATAGACATATTTAGAAATTAAGAACATTATTTGAAAAATTGTGGTTCAAAAGCACCAAATGATATGCTGTTGTTTTATTTAATAATCTATACTCCCATGAATGGACCTGCCAAAGCATGCTTCTTATAATGTCAGGAGATTCAGATAGACTACTTTTAGAATGAAGGAAGAGAGTCAGGAATAAGAGTGTTGTATGCTTTGAATCTGCTTTCTCTGTTTCTTGCACTGAAATACATGGAGGGAAGATCTGTTTTTTCCTGTAGGACATTCCCTCACCTCCATGTCTAACGTTGCTGCCTTGTTATTAGATTAAGTGTTACCATCAGTGGCATTTTAAATGCATTTGTTTTCCAGGTAGTGGAACACAAGACTGTCTTTATTAAACTTCAATTAGAAATGCATTTTTAAAAAACATAATGTCAAATGTCCTCTAACTAAAAGGTTGAAAGCATACTGTATTTGATATTTTAAGCACCTGAAACATGGGTTTATAAAAAATCTCCCTTTGATTCCTCCCTTTGAGACAACTGTGTTTGAATCTGGATTTCAGCTTGCAATTGTGGCTTTTTCTCAACTCTCAATTATTTAATCTTGGACTTTTATTTTTTTTTCTTATAGCATAGTTGAAATGCTATCTACAGTTCTACAAAACAGTGGAAGCAGAATCTTTCTCAACACTAAAATAAAGTTAGTTTTGAAATTGCAAGTGTGATATTACATAAAGTACATGTGATACGAAGAGTGAACACAACAAACCACATCAGCTGCTCACCTGTATTCACCAAACGTTCCATCATCTTCCTTCATAGGCTGTATTTCTGGATCAGCATGTGCATCCTCCTTTTCTTTCACTAAAATATTTGAAATAATAACTTTTATCATTAACAGCAAGGCTAGATACCTTAAGACCCTAATTTCTCAAACCAATCAGATTTGGCTAGAATACGATTTGAATAAAAATAATTGATTGAACTGGAGCCTTAGACTACTGCATGTTTTCTTTTGAAGAAAAAGATCTGTTAACTACAGAATTTTATCTTAATTCAAGTACAAAACACTGTGTTATCCTGCATGAATAAAACTTTTCCTTTCTTTCATTACAAAATAAATACTTGTTAAAAATACTGAACTATTTTATTTTGAGTTATTAGCAGAGCTATTGTTTATTGAAATCTGAATATCCACATTGCCCATATTGCCTCTTGATATTTCTCCTACATCAACTGATGAAACTGAATCAAATTCACTTGTATTCACTGCTTGTTTCCTTCTGCTTTCATGTCATGCCCTAACAGTGCACTGAAAGGATTGCAATAGAGTCTCCAGGAAATTTTAAACACCATTTGAAAAATATTCATGTTGGAAAAGAATAGGCTTGGTCTGTTCATTATTTCTTTTCTTTCTATGACATGATCAAAATCAAAGGAACAACACATAAAACAGAACCTAAACTTAACACAGTCTTATCTCTTGCACATCTCTATTACAGTTTGCATTCACTGGTAAGACTGCATAAGTCTTGTGTTAATTTTTGCATGTAATTTGTCTCCATGCAACCATTCAGCACAGAAACCTGCCAATATCTGAGAAGATAAATGTTTACATGAAACATATTCCTATAAATTAAAAGTGTTGTCACAGTAAAATAATATACTGGTCAATAATTATCTTCATCATGGTTTTCTTTGTCTTTCATTTCCTTCTTTTTTAATATTATTTTTACCATCATTATTACTATTATATTATTATTATTTTTATATGGATATTATTATTACCTTATTATTACCTATTACCTATATAGGATATATTTCAGTATATCCAGTATAATATATATATATTTCCATAATCCAGTATAATTGGATTATACTGCTATATAATCCAATACATTGCCTCTTATCTTTTATTCTGGTTATTTCCACAGTTAATTTGTACATCATCAGTTTATACACTGTTGATTAAGATGATATGAATCATTCCTCACAATAATTCATAACATCTTGAAATGAATCTGGCCGCTATAATTTCATATTAAAATAATTCAGTACTTTTTAATAGCCATCGGTATTCTGAAGATGACATGCTAAAATTAAGACAAAAATAATTTAATAAGAGTTCTAAATCAGCTCTTTCTGGTGAGTTAAAAGGCTAAGCTTGGAGCATGCAGTTCTGGCAGGATGGCCAAGTATCCCAAAGAAAGCTCAACCCTCTCTACAGTGTTAATGTAGGGTAATAGAATCTCTCATCACTCATCCTCTAAGGATGAGTGAGAAAACTTTTTAGGGACTGAAGTTGTCCATCAGTGGGCAGATTGCTCCCAATGAGCCTACCAAACAATAGAACTGATTTCTCATATATACAATACAATTGTGTATAAACTAGGGGCAAATGTAATCTGAGATCTGTGATAAATGGATTGATTACCAGGAGATAATTTTACTTTTATTGTTACATATCGTACCTGGATATTTGCCACCTTTATTCCTCCTTATGAAGCAAACAATCAGTAAAATCAAGATAAGAAGTGCAACAGCACACATAAGTCCAATGAACCATCCTTGAGTAGCAATGTCTACCTGCCGACTTGCCATTGCTGGAGAATAGAAAAAAAACATTATGAGAATGTTTTACCTGCATTAAAATTCTATGTTAATTAAATAACAGTCAGTATACATCATTTATTAATTAAGGAATAACACTTGCAAAAATTAGTATTAAGAAAAGCAGTGATATTGTATTTAGTGAATATTTTCATTATTTAAAATGTTTGCAAGGAAAAGTGCACAGAACTTATTTTTGAATATATAAGAATTCTGCCAACTTTTTTCAACATTTAGGCTTAGCAGCTACTTTGCAAAACATGTACACATACTCTCTTGCTTTTCACGAATTTCAGGACCGTTTTCAACCATTTTACATTAATTCAACTACTGAAATGAAATTGCAAATTGTAATTCACACAAAGACTTAGATTGCATTACTGAAATGAATAAAAAGGCAATACACATTAGCTACAGCACACCTATTAGTCAGAAACAGAAACAGATGGGTCATCCAAGACCATAACATTCAATTACAACTAAAAATCAACAATGAAGCATCCTTTAAAGCCTTATTAAGCATAATGTGTTCTTCCTCTCCTCAAATGCGTACAGCATCCTAAAATTTATCATGATTGCCATAATTTAGCATTAGTGAGAACTTAACACAAGGCAATTGGGAAGCTTTTCCTTTACACTGTTTCTCTCCAAATGCTGATTCTATTTGGAAAATAATGTAAACAATAAGGAAACACTACAGTCAGAGTGAGGAAAGAAATTATCTGTGTGGTTTGGTGGCTGGAACTACTACTAGTCTTTAACACAGTAGGAGGATTTTCCTGGATAACCTTATTTTCCACTCTTCTACTTGGAAATACACTGGCCAGTGACTGGCCTTAGGATCTGCTGTTGGGAAAAAGCAAGAAGGGTGACAGAAGCTGGAAATGTGAGCTATAGACAGAAGAAGACATGAAGGTGAAGTAGATGGACATCCACTGAAACCTTATTTATTCTCCTCCAAGCCTCAAACCCAAGAGTTTGAAACTCTGTGGAGAGTCATCTCTGCCTTGAGAGACATAAACAAAGATCATCTTTCCACATGAATGGGGAAAGTCACGTGCAAAGGTTTCCTATGCATAGCTCATATAGTATTTTGTTTCAATATTACTTTTTTTCTGACTTCATGAATTAAGCAAATTTTTGTAAGGACCAATAGATCTCAGCTTAGAAGACACTTTGCACTACAGTCAGATTGTACCAGGGAGCTGGGCTTGATCCTTATGGGTCCCTTTCAATTTGGATGTTCCACAAAGACTTATTTGTTCAGTGTATCAGCTCCCATGGCACAAGATTTCACCAGTATCCATTAGGTAATGTCCATGAGCTTTCTTCTAGTGAAGTGGAGGGCATAATGCACCAAGAGCTTTACACACAGAAATGTGAAAGTCATAGAATCCCATAAAGATTTTCACCTCTCTTTGAGAAGATGTGTCTTTAAGAGAAAACTCGTAAGAACATATTACAGAGAGTCCATTTTCAATGGAGCACTGACTGTCCAAGCTCATTGAGTCCACGTGATACATACACCACACACTCTCTTTTCCTTACAAAACATGGAGGGTACAAACTGGTAATAAGCCCATGCTTGCATCCTTTGAGCAATACTGGAGTCTTGCTTGGCAGACAAGAGCTGACAAGAGACTGTGCTAGAGTGGCAAGCACAATAACAAGAAAATGTAACAGTTGCAGATCAGAATTCAAGCCCATGTCTCAGTGTTATTTCTTAGTTATTTCTTAGTTATTCCTTAGAGGCTGAAATAGCTAGCTTGGAAACATCAGCAGCATAGGGTCCTAGAGGGTCTTCCTCAGGCTGCATGAAGACTGTAAGTACTTCTGAGTACTATTTTAACAATTTTTACATTAAAATGTTAAAAAGTCTTATGTGTGTATACATATAAATATGTATAGCTTATATATATATATATAATGTTTATATATATACATTTATACCTTATATACTGTAAGTATATAAATATCAATACAAAGGACAATCTTAAACAAAATCACGAAGGCAATCTTCCTCTGAATTGCAATCGAAGTAATATATATTTTGTTTTCATACTGAGGTCAAAATTATTTGGAATATTTTACATATGCATTTATAATAAGGCATTAAAGGTTGTATAATAAATACTGTAGCAAAATGCAAAAGCACATTTAACATTCAAATGTAATAAAAAATAGCAACAAGCAAAACAACTCATGCATAACAGTATTTAAGATAGATGGGAAAAAGCAAAGATGAAAACTTACTTATGCAGCTTCCTGTACTCTTTAACTTACTATATATCCAGTGAGAAAATGTTTCTGGACCTCAGTGCAACTTTAAAAATGGCACAGAATTTCCTATGTACTCTAAGCAAATCATCTGCCACAGGCAGAAAGACATTTACTGCTGCTGAACTGCTAATAATGCAGATGTGAATGCAATACACTACTGGTATGCTTAAAAAAAACCAAAACATGCATTATGAAGGTGTTCTGTAGGAAAACTTGCTAAAAAAAAAATAAATGTGGCAATATGCCAAATATTGCAGTTGATTTACTAATTAAGGAAGCATTCCACACTCCAATATTTTTCTTGTTATCTACTTCATTGTTTGCAATGCTTAAAAGTATGATCTAGATTAAAGACAGTGTGACATACATTTTTTCTTTAAGAAATCACACAGAATTATAGAGGTTAGAAGGAACCTCTGGAGATCACTGAGTCCAATCTCCTGCTAAAGCAGGTTCCCTAGAGTAGGTGGCTTTTGAATATCTCTAGAGAAGAAGACTCCACAACCTCTCCAGGCAGCCGAAGTTCTTCCTTACATTCATAGGGAACTTCTTGTGTGCCAGTTTGTGCCTATTGCCACTGGGCATGCTGAAAAGAGCCTGGTCCCATCTCCTTGACACCTTGCCATTAGATATTTCTAAGCATTGATAATATACTTTAGTCTTCTCCAAGTTGAACAGTCCCAGACTTTCCTCATAAGGGAGACATTCCTTAATCATCTTTGCCAACCTCCTTTGTACAAGATCCCTGTCTTTTTTGTACTGGGGAGCCCAGAACTGGAAACAGTACTCCACATGTGGCCTCACCAGGTCACAGTAGAGGAGGAGGATCACATCCCTCAAACCTGCAGGCCATGCTCTTTTTAATGCAGCCCAGGATACCACTGGCCTTGTCAGCCACAAAGATGCCCTGCTGGCTCATGGTCAACCTATTACTCACCAGGACACGCAGGTCCTTCTCTGCAGAGCTCCTTTACAGCAGGTCAGCCCCTAACCTCTACTGAGGTACTCTACTCAGACTACTCCTACTCCTCTACTGCAGACTGCAACCCTCCGAGCTCTGTTAATCACCCAGTTCTCAATCCATCTCACTATCTACTCATCTATCCCACACTTCCTAAACTAATCTACAAGGATGTTATGGGAAACTCTGTCAAAATCCTTGCTGAAGTCCAGGTAGACAACATTCACTGATCTCCCCTCCTGTCTTGACATAGTAGAAGACTGGATTGGTCAAGCATGGTTTGCCATTGGTACATCCATATGACTACACCTTATAATCTTTTCTTCCTGCTGTGTATAACATTAGATCAAGAATCACAAACACTGCAGTATATGCATCAAACAATGTCTTTAAACTCCTTTCAAATCCCCTTCTTCCTTAGTAACACAAAGACATGAGCCAAGGTTCATTCCCAGTTATGTACAGAATTCCTTATCTACCAGTTCAGTTTGCTTTGTTCAGGAAGATGCTTTTGGGAAGGTTTTCATTCAGCTTGTTTTAAGTTACACAGACTTGATCCTTTCTTAACTCTTGATCCTTTCTTAACTGCTGCTTCAAACTTCGGATTTTGTGTATTTTCATAAAATACTACCTATTGCCTTTTATACTAGTTGTTGCCCTGGCACAAATAAACTCTCTGCTTAGCCCATGCAAATTTGTTTGGCACTGTTATTCAGCACTGTATTTTCAAAGCTTTCCTGTAACATAGTAAACTGTGATCAGAAATGGAAGAACAGATAGCAAAAAAAGTATATGATTTTAGAAAGCGTTCACATTCAAATTGTTATATTCATTATTTACTTTGTTGTCTTGTGATTATTACATACTGTTCAAACATATGTCATATTTAAACTGCTTTCTTAAATCATAACACTCTGGAATTGGTGATGCTACAGCTAAATAACTATGCATGGATCAAAATGCTTGGAATGAGCAGCAATACAAATAAATAAAAATAGCTGACCGAGAACATGCTGTGATGACAACATATTCAGCATTAACATAAAAAAAAAAACTTCCCACAGAGCTCCTCCTCCAAGTGAAATGAACAAGCATTACTGATTTGCTTATGAAAAAATTACCACTGCACTCCTTTTTAGTATAATGATATAGAACTTAAGTAGTCTTGCTGACTCACAAAACATAGTTTGTGAAATCAAAATAATTATAAAACCAGTATAAAATTGGAAAATAAACATTTACAAGTAAAAATCTCATAAGAGGAGTTTAAATTGCATAAGACATCAAATTCTGCACTTCTGATTAAATGCTCACTTTGGAGCTAATCAGATTTTTTTTTTGTATTAAATATGATGATATGCAGATTGTTAGATTTAACTGTATATACTTAAATCTAGTAATGTACACATTCTTTAAATACAACAGTCTAGTTATATTAATTAGAAATAGATTGAATAGGTCATCTTTGTGCACAGCACACAGATGGAGTGTGAGCAATATCTTGCCTCTAATATAAAGAACAGAGAACACAGTGAATTGAAAGGATTAAAGCATTCATAATTTACATATTAAACGTGCTAGCAAATCTAGGAATTTAAAAAACAATTCAACATTGCTCTAAAAAAAAGAACAAACAAAGATGCTGGCTACAACATGTCTGAGCTAGAAGCAGTTCAACGTTTCAGCATGTGGTCTATTGAAATTCTGACTATGACACAGAATTGGTACGGTGTGCCTCACCTGGACCTGTCTCAAACAGATCCTCTGAACTCCTAAAACCAGACAGGCCCTCAGCACCAACTCGGACTTTATATGCTGTTCCTGGTGTTAAACCCTTTAACACAAAGAAGCTTCGAGAACCATTTACAATTTCTTTTTTCCAATCTTCTTTGCCTACAAAAATTTTGGGAAAACAACATATTGGAATTTTAATTTTCTATTTGTTACTGCAAGTTTCTAGGCAGAATGCTATCAATAGTTACTTGACTAACGTATGGACCGGCTGAACAAAAATTATCTCAAAAAATAATAAAACTGTATAAAATTATGACTGCAAATAATATATTGCATGCAATATATTAAGTAAGACACTGTAGATTAATTATGAAACTATTTTAAACATTTGTTCCACTGTACTATAGAAATATTCTCATTTATTTTCTTTAAAGGCCTATTGAACTTGCAATTATAAAACACATTAAAATAGATTTTAATCATTTAATTAGATTACACTTCTGTAGCTTTGGATAACATTTACTTTAGCACAGAAGTCTTACTCTGTAATCTGAATAGACCATACTTTCTGACCATCATCTTCTTTTCCCAGTAGTTTTAGCTACTTCTTGGACTAATATCCAGAAAAATGCTTTTACATTCTTATTTTCAGATTATCTTAAATCATAACTTTAGAAGGACAGAGTATTTGAATAGAAATATTTTGGTTTTATTAGGCAACTATCTGTATTCCAATTGTCAGCAGAGTTCTCAAAGATTAAAACCTATTTTATGCCAAGAAAAATATGCAAGTTGGTAGACACCTTGTTTCAAGGTTTGATTGAACAAAGAAGATTGTTTTTATTGACTCTTTTATACTTTTTTTTTTTTTTCCTAAATTGGACATAACTTATGAGAGCAGTTAGATCCCATTTTAATGTACAAATTCATACTTTTACACATGTAATCACTGCATCATAACCAATTTCAAGCAATCTTCTTTTTTTAGAAGTTCATGTTCACGATAATTTATACAATAATACAAAGGAACAAAGGCTGATTTTCTATCTAATCACCAAAAAACTACTACACATTTATATTATCTATAATGAAAATCATTTGAGCTCCTGATCCAGTTAAAAAAACAAACAAACAACAACAACAACAAAAAAAAACAACAAAAGTTCTAAACATTTAAGAGCTATCTTTAATACTGGGTCAGTTTAGGACCACGCTTAAAAATCTTTGAAAATATATCTGAACACTTAGGATAATTTAATGAAATGACTTCTTACTGCCTGCTACACCATATTCAACATAAAAGTTGGCATGATCTGGTCCCTCATACTCCCAACTGATATTGGCATAGGTCTCAGCAGCAGCTGTTGTAACATTTCTGATCCTTGGATAAAGTGGTTGCACTGAATATATAATAGAAAAACAAAGCAGAATATGAAATTGTGACTTCATACACTTAAAAAAAAAAAAAAAGATTTTAAGAAGTTACTATGCTGATTTATATCACATACAAGGGAAGTATAGTACATTTGTCATTGCTTCCGTTATTGGAAATTAGCAACTAAATAGCATGCATCATTGTATCCTACGTAGCTACTACACTGAAATTAGAAAGTAAAGTCTAAGTACGCTGGTGAGCATGCCCTATATCGTAAAAAGTGCCAAACACTTTAAAATACCTGATTGCCAAAGTCTCAGAAAACACTATTCATCAAGGAGTAAAATGCAGACAGCTGGAAGATGAGAACATTCTTGGGGCAACACAAAATAGTAGGAAAGAATGGAGGTAAGAAGTTTGGCACACAGCTCCCTTTCCTCCCCTTGTCACAGAATGGACCAGAAATGCCTCAACTGCAAACCCTCTGTAGGATTTTTTCTCTATTGCTGTGATAACGATAAAAAAGGAACACAATACCCTTATAGAAAGTTGGACGGACAGTATGCATGACTGGGGAGGTTGCAAAAAGGATTTCTGAATATCCTTCACCATCAGAGGGAGTAGGAAAGAAAAAAATAAACAGTAAAAACACTTCACATCAAAAAGAAACATTTAAATAACACAGTAAAACCTTACCTGTTAAATGAATAACACATGCACACTCTACACTCATGCAAGATTTCATTAGTTTTACTTGTTAAAATATGAATGGCTAAGTGATACACATGTATTTGAAAACAAATGGAAGAATGAGTGCACTGAGACCCTCACTTTTACAGAACATTTCTGAAATCACCTTCATTGCCATTAAGGATTCACTGCACCTTCACACACTGCAACACTACGTATTGGAAAGCAAATATCAAAATACTCTGGTGTGAAGGACTCAGTCACTGGAATGCAAATTCAAGAAGCTGTGCATGTTAAAATACAGCATTTTATTGCTCTCATTGGACAACAGTACTTTGCCCACATCTATGAAAAGAAATTTGTTTCTCTTCAGCATCTTGTAATTAGTCACATCTTTGCTCATTACTTAATTTTTTGTTTTCCAATTACACTCATTACAAATGGACACATACTTAAGTATTTTTGGTTTGTATAATATTAATAAAAATATATTAAAATAGTTTAGTGCAAACACAAAGGAGATGCTCCTCAAAGGCATGAATTTACTTTTCAATGAAAATGCCTTACTCTGTTTTCCACTAACATTTTGATCCTGCTAGATATTTTTTTTCCACCAGAAACAGCATGAAACACTACAGACAAAATCTTAGTCTCATGAAAGACAAAAGTGACTGAATTCCAGTGTCTTCATCTGTACCAGAAAAGAAAATGTGCCCGCTCTCAAGAAGTTGCTGCAAAGATTTTATTCACATACTTAAACTATTTTCTCTTCAAAATAGGGTGGCCTTGTCTATACAGCTGACTAGAAGTAGTTCTAAATTAGATTCAGATAGCCTATGGCTTGCTTTGGCATAGTAAAATAAATAAATCCTATAAACAGAGTAAGTAATATGAGTAGTGCATCTAGAAAACAATTGTTTCTGAGAATCTTTAAAAAGACCTCTATGATGCAAATTCCATCAAATCAAGCCTTTTACTTCATAACTTGCTTATTTTTTTTCTTAATTCCACTTCAGTATTACTCGTACAACTCTTCAGTCTATATTAAAAGAATTACTTCCACATTTGATGTCTCTAGTGCACATCTATAAAAGTATATGAGGTATATAAAAGTGTATAAAATATACACTTCTTTCAACAACCAAAATTATAGCGAACAGACTTATTTAAGAAATTAAGAATATACTTATTCTCTGTAAACACCATAACAAGAAAGCACAAGATTTTAAAAAAGCCATTGAGGACACTAAGTCAACAACAAAAGCATTAAGGAATATCAGGCTTTGGTAGAGGAAATATGGTCTGTAATGTAGTGTATGTAGTGCATGTGAATACACTATAGTAATGCAAGGAGATTAGACTCTGCTTGTTTGTGCCACCTGAAGGTAGCAAGAAAGCAAGCAAGCTTGAAATTTACAAAGGTGCAGAATCTGTGACTGTTGCAGTCAGTACTAGTTCTTATGATTCCAGCAGGTCTGGAAATTTTTAGTTAAGCCTATGGATATGCCATATTTACAACATGGATACACATATTAGAAGTTAAAAGGTGGCTGATGCATCCTGAGGCGATGATAGCCTCACATTGAAGTAGTTACAACATTCAGAGCTTGTCCCCAATCTATCCAGTGGCAGAACACTGTGATTTACAGCTACACACAACGCTGTGCACCAGTTGTGCACTGACGATACATCAGTTGTGCACTGTGCACTGACAAAAGGCTCACATTAAAAATGTTGGAATTGGGCTGTTAATAATTTTATGGACCAACTTCTGTTCAGTTCCTCTGTTCAATCAAGATATTTTAACCCCACCATTCAATGCAAAATTTGGCTGGCATCTCTGAGTACTGCTTCATTCTTCTAGTGTAATATGGCATTCAAGCAATTTCCGATGTCGAGAAAGGCCTAGGCTCAAAGTAATGTTTTCCTGTCTTTTCAAATTAATATTATTGGTTGTTTTTTCTTTTTCTTTTTTTTTTTTTTTTTTTCCTTTTGCTTTGTTTTGAGAGAGAGAAAGGTATTTAATCTTACAGCCTTTCCAAAACAGAGTTCATCCAAATAACAGTTAACCTTGGACTGCAGACTTAATGGAATTTAGTAATTTGTGATAAGAGATAAGAAAGGATCTTAGCAACAGAACAGATACTGTCTCTGAAGACTTAGTTTATCAGAAAAGTAAATTAAATATTCTCCAAAGTGATTAAACTTTAGTAGGAAGTTTCACACGATTCACTAGATTTCTTGGAAGAAATGGCTGATCTGTGATAAACTCTCATGTGAGGACTCTTCAAATATAAGGGAAACATCAAGCAATGTGTTGCACAGAATTATTTGAAATGCACATACAAAGTGAAAAGTAAACTCTAAGAATGTTCCCCTGTCACACACACGAAAGAAAAGGTGAAGAAAACAGGTGACAGATTCTTTCAGAAGCTGTAAGACAAATACAGAAGGGGTTTACTTTTATTTGCTTTTTAACCTACAACTTTTACAATAGGAAATTCAAGCCTCAGTATAACAGTAGGACTGAATTCCATTTCTGGCACTGAACGACAGGCATTAGTCACTTCTGAGGCTATTTAAGCCATTGCAAGCACCTTCCTACAGTGTACGAAATACAAAAGACAAAGAAGAAATGCACAAAATAGTTTCACTGATAAACTTCAAGCATGCACAGACTTTCTCTGAAGTCTACAAAGCGGAAGATATTTGCAGGAATTTTTACACTGCAGTGATCATTGTTTTCTCTACTCCAGCATCCATAGCACAGGCATTTTTCATGGTAGACTTAAAAGAAGACAAAACAGTAGTACTGTTTAGCAAGCTAAAATGAAAGAATCACCTATATGTACCACGGAGGAGGCCACAGAGAGTGGCTTAAGGAGCTATATAAAAACACTGTAATTCATGGGAAGAGAAAAAACAGCCTGAATTTGTTACAGAAAAAATACTGAAACATGATGAGAAATGACTCAAAAAGGGAGGTAAAACAGATGGCAAGTAGGGAAAATGATTTAAACAAAAGCATCTGTATGGAACAAAGAAAATTGAGAAGATCCTGTCTTCTACAAACACATTATTTACAAGCTCAGCTGAGAATGATTTCTAACCTAAAGAACTACAAACTAGAGACTCAGAAGAAAAGTGAAGCTTCAGACTCAGAGGCTGATCTACTTGTTTTCTTCCTTTCACAAAATTATTTCAATCAGTAATTCTTGAGATGCAAAGCTTACATGAAGAAGGCAGACCAGACAGAAGTACCACATCGACAGGAAGTGTTGATTTCAATTGAAGTTTCCAACTTTACTTTCACTGCAGATCAGGACTGCTAGTTATCAGAGTCTGTGTGCACACAGAGCACAAGACTTTGCTTTTAAATTATAGATATGGACAGCATTAAAGAGAAACTGAAAAGTGAAACAAGAAGGCTTGCTAAGTGTTGGTGCAGGCATGTAATGACATGGTAAGACTCCCTACACTTTGGCAGACAACATAACGAGTCCCTCTGACTGTTCATGTTAACCAAAACCTTTTACTTCTACCTCATTTATATTCTTTTCCTTCCTGCATAGTCCATTCATTTAAAAATTCTCATGGAAGAGGGTGGGAAGGATTTCAGCTACTTCTATACCTATTTTATTTATTTTATAGGTAATCAGGTTCTTTTTTCCTAATTTCCTCTCACATCTCATGTGTTGTTAGATGTAGATGCCAACAAACAGATGGCAATAGCAATCCTCACTGCTTACCTAATACTGGGTATAATGTGTGGTGTTTTAGGCAGTTTTCAGACTCACACACTTAGAACAATTTGCTAAAAAGATAAACAATCTTTCTTTGTAATACCATGATTTCATTAAATATGTCATGCATAGTATTGCACTATTAGACAGGAAAAAAACCAGCACAAGTCAAATTGAGTATGAATTATACAACATGGTTGCTTGCTTATTCACAATAAAATAATCTCTTTAATGATTTACTCATCTGAGCTTGTGCAACAGTGACACAAATCTTGTTAAGTTTTCCTTTGGAGGAGAATGAAACTTCAGGTTTTGTAATTCACTAAGATCCCTGGGATTTTGTCTATCTGATGCAATGACACTATTTGTCCAGTGAACACTTTGATTAGGATGTTGCATTTATTGCTAGGAGACAAATTCTTCTCTATACTGTCTCCCATTTTCTCCAGTGCTATGTACTTCCATGTCCTATTCAACCAGCATATAACTATTCAGTAAATGAATCAGAAAAAATAAAAAGATTCCTTTATCCAATCTCTTATCTTTGACCTTTTATCTTTTCTTCTGAAATTGTTATTTTACCTTATAGGGAAAAGGCAGAAAGGCTTGTTTCAAAACTTACTGATCTAGAAAATACTTTAAAACACTTAACATCGGTGCAGTCATTCTGATGAAAGTCAGATGGGACAAATGTTGAAAGTGTAGCAGTAAGCAGTCTTTAGTAACTTTTTTTTTTAATGATAAAAGACTAGAGGACAATGAAGGGCCCACGACTGTCTAGAAAGATTGCAAAAACCAGCAAATATATTTCAGGCCTACAATAAAATAGCTGAATCCCTAGAATTACTGTAGCATTATTTCCCTCCACACATTACGTATACTCTGAGAAGTGGGATAAATCCCAAATTGTACACCTCTTCTGGGTTTAGACATTTTGAATTCCTCTAGGACCTTTTGTCCAATGCTTCTGACTGATCTGGGGCAGCTGACAAGTACAAAATTTTCTCTGCAATTTAGGCTGCCTGAATCTGGGACCTACTGTTTTCTTAACTTCCAAGTTAAAAGTGTTCAGATTGAAAAAGAAAGGCTACATGCATTTTTCTGGTAACTCCTGTGATTCAAAATGCAAAGTTGAGATGTTGTTTTTGATAGATCACAAAACACTTGAGAATACCTAAATTTCACATTCTCCTTGGTTTGGGTGTGGAACCCATCAGTAAGAACTCTATCTACTAATAGGCCCTTCTGCACTCAATGGAGGAGTAAAAATTCACTGCCTCTTGTGTGGGCTGAGTATTTCTGTTTTCCAAATCCACCCACTCACAGGATCAAATAATTTGGCACTTGATCTTGATAATATGATCCTCTTTTTCCTTCCTAATAGTGACATAGTTAATCGTGTTAATGTAAGTAACCACTGAGAACATTTATCTCAAAGCTGGTGCAACTCAGATATCGTAACAGATGTCATGGCTTTAGCTCTGTCCTGTTTGCAGTTCCAAAGTTTTCTTTGCAATTGTAAAAGCTAGATGCAACAGGGATATGTGAAAACTTTGAAACCATAAACAGCATGAAACCAAACGAAGCCATCTGCTTAAGTTTTTGGAGAATCTGAGATGACAGCTCTGAAATGTGAGCTGCTCCAGCTGATCATACAAATAAAATGCTTTCTGCTAGCCACAGACGGTGGAACAGCTATAATTAGACTGCAATTTCACACAGAGAATCTATTTTTCCTTGCATGAGTTTTTGTGCTCAGCTATAAATAATGAGAACTTAATTTACATTTCTGGGGCTGTGTCCAGGACTACAAGCCGTGTTCATTGTTCCAAATTGTGTTGCCTCCCAGCTACAACCAGACTAAGAAATGGTAATAAAGACTTGTCATTAAAATAAATCTAAAACTCCATAACTTACCAGAAGTGCATCTGATATCAGAAAGCACTTATATATACATATATTCGTGCAATATACAAATGCACAACTGCATGCATATAAATATAGTCTGACTTTTCTTACACCAGTCTGATTGAATGAGGTGAATGAGTGGCTATTTTCATGGCCATATCATTATTAAAGCACCTAATCAACAAGTGGAAAGAAAATATATGTAAAACAATTAATGTTGTCTCTTCCAAGTTCATGAAAAATGATGGAAACTTTCACAGAGATTTTGACTTGGGATTTTTATGGTCTGAGAATCTGAAACACAGATGTTTGTATGTGTTAATGACAATCCTGTGATGACACATAGGTGTAGAAAAACCCTATTCATAAAAACTGGATGAAGAATACCTTGTTTGACAGAACAACATTACAAAGAACCGAGTATTACTGAATTCAAGAATAAGGATCATGATATTTTCCACTCACTTCAAGCATTCACTCACAAGATTTGTGAACCTAGGAGAGCAGGGAGTCACCTGCCTTTATATTCAATCAGATGCTTGAATTGAGAAGTATATAGAAGGTATTGTCACTCATCTGTCTCCTACGCATAGTTGTTTGTAAATGAAATAAATGTGATCAAATGGATAGCACTAATCAGCAGTGAGAAAGAGAGTGCACCTACTTTCTTAAAACAAAAAAAAATGCACAGGGCACAGGAAGTAAAAATCTCCTTTGTAGATGTGCTGTTTTTCTACTCCAATTCATCAGTGCTATTGCACCTGGACCCTGAATATTTATGACTGTGAGATACATCTGTTATATGTTCACAAATAATTAGACTTCGCTGAAGCAAAGCTAATGAATTCCCCTGGAACTCTGTGGCAAAATAAGCAGATGAAAGGTATTAATAAGCATTCTGGATTCCCTTTATTTTTTTTCTTTCCTAGACAGAAATATTTTCTTCCAGCACTGATTAACACTCTGTATAATGATGTGTAGTTCAAGATTTTCTGTCCTGACCCCTGCAATTTCCCCACTTTAAGCACTGCAAAACCCACACATTAACAAATCATGCAGTTTTATTTTACCTTTGCCTGCACCTACAGCAGGACGAAGAATACCGGCTTAAATGGAGGAAAACAAGAATAGGAACACTATATAATTAGGTAAAACACCAAAGGGAAATACATATTTCATTTTATAAACCAGAAAAGCATGCAGACTAGAGAAAATATATTAATTCAAATAAATTAGAAACAATCCACTTATGCTGAACACTGACAGACTATTACAGGACAAAAATTAATATACATGCATTTACTAAATTTCATTGGTCATGCTTGTTAAGACTCATGGTTTAAAATACATGTAGTTTATATACAACCTTAATACACTATTAGAAAAATTATATTGCATACCAACTCATTTAAAGCAATTGAAATAAATTGCAATTTCACTAACCATAAAATTACGTGAAAAGATGGTATCAAAGTAGAACTTTAACACGGAGATGTGCAAAATCATAAAAGACTTCCCCCCACATTTCCTTTTTGTTTAAAATTACTCTTAATTTTTGAGCCTTCATATTTAAATAAATAATAAAGAACATCCTCAACTGAATGTCTGCCAAAATCCCAGATCTAGAACAGTTACAAACATAAAAGCAATAGTGGTGGGATCAAATAATATAATTATTTAAACATACAGTGTCACCAGTTACATGGGCCACAGATAACAAATTTATTTCTGCAACCTTATGAAGTTATATTTTTTGTTCCAGCTCTATGGGAAAAGAAATCAGGCATTAAAGAAGCTGTTGCATACATTAAGAAAGAATATATTTCCTCAGTGAGCCATAAAGCTACATTATTTCAGCTTTATTCTCTGTGACCCAAGCAGGTAACTGAAGCAGAACAGGTGAATGGAGGAAGATCAGGTTTAGATCTTGTGAATTTACTACAAAAGGACCTCATTTGAGGTTTCTACTACAGTAGGGAAACTTGCACATCTTTTCTTAAAAACTGTATATAGTATTTCAATAGTGTATAACACACTAAGAAAGAGCCCTGGAGAATTTTTTACCAAGGACTATTTCTGTAATGGAAGGCAGTAGTTATATATTTAACCAAATTGCTAGTCTTTTTTAAACTCAGTGGGTTTCCTTTATACATACCCATCTTACCTTCATCCATAATTGTTACTGCTTCCTCAGTTATCTGACTTCCTGATCCAACTGATGTTTGTGCATTAAAGTAAAACTTGTATCGTGTGCTGTAATTCAAATTTTTTAATATCAAGCTGCTCTCGTTGGCAGGTATTCTTATTTCTACCAAGGGACCTAATTCATGCGTGTTGTTAACTGTTATTGGAGAGAAAAAAAAAAAAGGGAAGAAAGAAAGAAGAAAAGAAAAATAGAATTAGTTAGGAAAATTGCCTACTGTTAAAACAGGCTTAACTTTTTTTTTTGTATTTGTTTGCCTGCTGCATTGCTCAATTCAGGTTATATGAATGATAATGCACAGTTTCAGAAGAAGGGCACCTTTATGTAAAAAGGATCTATGAAAGAGACAAAAATTCAACAGGGAAATGGGAAACACCTATAAGTTTCTTAAGCTCAAGTTGCATCCTCTTAAGTAAAGTACCTAAGACCTCTGAAACTCTGAACTCACTGCTTAGAAATAAATTCAGTATGCTTAGAAGTAAAAATGCTGAAATGTCTTCTACCTAATGCCAGGGAACAGTGGAATTTGGTAAGTGAGAGAAAACAATCTACCTTAAGATGTCCCATGAACAGGTAATTCCTAATTCCCAGTGTCCTTGCTGACTAATTTCTGGGCAAATGGATCCTAAGAAGTGACAGGCTGAAGGGATATCAGGCACATTTTAATTTAAATCTTGTATATCTCTGATATGAATGAATGGCACATGCGATATTTTTTATTTTAAAATTAGAATATTGTGAAAATTGAAAAGGCAGACAACAATGCAATTGGACTTATTTTGATCTACCACTAGTGATATTTCTCTGCAGTCAGAACAAAGGATTTATAAGTGCTTTTGATTTGGCTGTTGATTATCTGTGGGCCTTCACCTCCATTTTCCTGTGAAGCATGGTTTGAGAAAACAAAACTAATAGAAAAGTGCTAAACTTGTACTTGAACAAGAAGAATTATTCAAATAGGATCAGATATATTGTCAAAATACATTGAGCTTTTTCAAACTTGACATCTACAGTGCAATTATATCTTTTTGAACATAATAAATTTAACATTACTTTTAACAAATGATTTACTGTTTGCTGGACATATTGTCAAAGGTAGAGCTATATACAAAATAAACTTACTTGGCTGAAACTTCAGTATGTATGATGTCAAAACACCATTTGGATGGGTAGGTGAACCCCACTCTAGAGTCAGAGAGTCCAGTGTTGGATTAGTGATCTTCAAAAAGGAGGGTGAGCTAGGAACTTTTAAGAAGAATATATGGTAAACACAAATTAGATGAACTTAACTCATGAATTATTAAAAATATTACAATATTGAGCCATATTATTATTTTATGATATCAAAAAAAAATCAGCAATTGTATCCTCAGTGTTCTATTGTTGAGTATACATCTTTATTTTCATTTCGTACCTCCTTCAGGAGTTTTAAACATTTTGTCTGGGCTTGCTGGTCCTTCTCCTTTACCATTAACAACTCTAACATTCAGCTTGTAAGAACTATAGGGCTCTAGCCCCGGTAACATTCCAAAAGTCTTGTTTCCCCTGAAAGTCAAGATCTTTTTTTCTACGTGCCGCTTACTCCTTCTGGATAGACTCTGTACTTTCCAGTAGTAAACCTAAAGACAAAAGAAAATTTACAGTGGGTATAGAGATATTCTAGTTTTGCAGAAGTTAAGCTTTTCCATGCATATTCATGAATTGTACATGTAGGAGTAACCATAATTTAAAAAAGCTCAGGTGAAAATCATAGAACCACCAAGGTTGGAAAAGGCCTCAAGATCACCCAGTCCAACCGCCCACCTACCAGCAATACTTCCCACTAAATCACGTCCCTCAGTTCAACATCTCAATGTTTCTCAAACACCTCCAGCCCATTCCAGCACCTGATCACTCTTTTGGAAATGAAATTTTTCCTAATATCCAACCTGAACTTCCCCTAGTACAACTTGAAGCCATTCCCTCTCATCCTATCACTAGTTATGCAGGAGAAGAGGCCAACCCCTCACCTCACCACATCCTCCTTTCAGGCAGCTGTAGAGAGCAATAAGGTCACCCCTGAGCCTTCTCTCCAGACTAAATAATCCCAATTCCTTCAGCTGCTCCTCATAAGACTTTTGCTGCAGACCCCTCACCAGCTTTGCTGCCCTTCTCAGGACATGCTCCAGAGCCTCAATGTCTTTCCTGTAGTGGGGGGCGCAGAAGTGAACACAGTACTCAAGGCACAGCCCAGGTCCATTTCCTGTAGTCTCCCAGCCACTCTGCCCCAAGCCTGTAGCATTGCCTGAAATTGTTATGGCCGAAGTGCAGGACGCAGCACTTGTTCTTGCTGAACTTCATCCTATTATCCTCAGCCCGCTATCAAGAGAAGCAACACAGTGCTCCAGGGGTAAAACTCATCCAGAAAGTTGTGCCTTTAGGACTGGGTGAAGATTACCATCTGCCAGTCCTGCTTATAATTGAAGCCAGTTTGATGCAAATTCTGCTTTGGAACAGCCTTCATATTAGATGATTCTCAAGTTGGCATCTTAAGTTCATATAAATCCATACTTGCAGGAAGAAGTTTACACAGCTTTCAAAGCAGTCTTGCCATCCTGTTACACGATTAGATAATTTTCCTCTAACCATGCATGTATATTCCCTGTGATATGGAGGTCAAATAGCTGTTCTTACTGTGAAAAGAAAAAAACCTGACATTTTTCTAGGCTGGAAAAACACACAAATCATGAAAAGTCTCTGAAGTCACAGTCATACAAAGATCTCCATGTATGGACAGGAGAACTATTCCTCCTTTTATATGACAGAAGAATCAGAGCACATAGCTTATTCTGATGTCCATTTTGCTAAATTTGTTTCTAAAAATCTGCAGATGAGCCTCACAGGTAAATACTGGAATCTCCTTGACTGCCCTATCTTTACCGTACAGAATCTACCACAGCTTCTGGAAAGACATTAACACTTGCACCTACAAACATCTGTGTTAATCCTTGGAGTATCAGCTGCAAGTGCATGACTTTTCATTTTTCACTGCATAATTTTCACGTACTCAAAACCAAACATTAAAATTGATGTAACAGTGTAAACGGGTAAATTTCTGCCAAATATTTTTGCCAAATATAAATCACCTATTTAATTAAGGAAGCTGTGATTTCACATTTGAATTCATAAAAGGGAATTGTTAGGTTGCCAGCCCACTTTTTCTGAAGCATTTTAAAAACATATAATCATATGCTTTATAAGCTATTTCAGTAACTAAGACACTAAGCAAAATGGACGTGACAAGTTTTCAACATGACTTCAGAGAAAGCTTTGTTTCAGTAACTAACTATTCTTAAGTCTTAGGACATGGTACACCTTGTCTAGTTTTAGCTTGATTTAGTTGTATCAGTAAAAATTATTTAAGAAACTTCTGCTGCATCTGCAACTTATTCCAGGATATACCATTGTTTCATTTATCCTAGCTATTAAAGCAAAATTACTCAGTGGTCAGGTCAGCTGTCAGTCCTGTAGTCTTGAACTTGTTTTATCTATGACTGTTGCCTAACTTATTTTAGCTTCAGCACTGCTTAGCTTTGTGTAACTGTGCAGTTCTTCTCTTCTTCAAAAAGAAAAAAAACAGAAACCAACAAACATACCAGATACAGAGAAGGACTAACACACTAAACAAAAGGTACCATGGCATGACTAACTTAGGCTAATGGAAAGAGAAGAGTGGAAATAGAGGACAGAAAAACTGGGATTCTGACAACTCCCTGTAAACAAGCCTTTGAAGAGTGAAAACACTGGATACATTGGCAAGGGTTTCTGTCCATGGCTTTTTTTTTTTTTTTTTTAATTAATTATCATTAACAAAAATTTGGTGATTCAGATTATGGGCATTAGCATTGTGGTAACTGTATTAATAGGGAGTAATAACTTCATTAAATTTTGATTATCATTGAATTTTAATTATCAATAACATAATGGATGATCTTTTGGTTACCTGTTTGCTTGTTTGATATGCAGGTTGATATGAGACTGTAATCTAACAGATAGTGATGTAAAAGTATATTAAGTCCTGCTTCTTGGCCAGATTTATTATATAGGGCAAAGTACCACACTAACTACAAATACTTACATTAGCTCATTACAGGACTAGCTTATGTCTTTCCAGACAGTGGCATTTTGTACCAGATAAGTCATACTCACATACCAGGAATACAACCTGTAATACACTGAAGTTTAGATTCACTGCTTTTGAATTCTAGTCCTCAAATTTATAAGTATGATGTGCATCTCTTTTGTTCCAAATATGCTTTCCTTCTGTCAGTTTTAAAATATTTTCTCTTTCCATTTAAACAGAAGTAGTTCAAAATAGTCTGTCTTATAAGGTAACCTAGCTCAGGCTGCGGAACTTACCTGTTCTGGTGGAAATATTTATTAGTATACATAGAGATGAGTGAATAAGTAGTTATTTTCTACTGTTTTGCAGAGGAGGTCAATGTATCCTCTCATTCTACCCTCTGCTCCACAGCACATCTATCATACTTCTCAAGTGTCAATTCTTGATTCCAATTCTTGCTTCCAATGCAAAAACTCTAAAGAGCTCTAAAGCAACCTTTGTGACTGGATTTTCCCTGACTTATGAAGGTCACCAGCTGGTCCAGTTTCCTACTCTGAAGTCTTCCGTTCTTTTCTAATTGCATTGTTTTGTTTCCAACACAACCTACCCAGTTATCATCAAAGACAATACAGTAAGCTTCCTTCAGGTATACTCTACAGCTTCCAACATTTCCTATATCTCTAAATTGAGCTTTTCCTTGGCCTCTAAAGAGACACCACACTAAAGTACCAACTGGCTAGTTCATCAGAATCATGTGACTAATCATATTTTAGCAGAAGATGAACAGCTGCAAAAAAAAGTCAATAGCATTATACCTTGAAGAAAATCTAACAGAAACTATTTCTCCTCATCTTCTAAATAACCTTTTGGAAAAAGATCTGTAAAACTATTATAAGTTTTTAATCTATTTAATACATGCAAACTTGATTGCAAAAACATCTCCTTTTTCTTCAAGGACAATGTCACAGGAGGTTGGAGCCTTGCCAAATTTTAAATAAGTCTTAACAACACTGTTGCTCTTGTCAGCAAAACTTGTGAGCTCACTGAAAAGCAAGAAATCTCTTACATATCAAGTTACTTCAATCTGGATACAATCTCACCTAGCAGAAGTGATCTATTTTAATAAATGAGAATAGCAAGCTTTTGATTGTACTTACTTTGTACCCTTGCAGATGTCCTCGGACAGATTTTAGTGGAACAGGGTCCCAGTGCACCTTTGCCAATGTGCTGTTAATTACATGAACCTGCACATTGCCTGGAGCAACCATTGGCACTGTGTGGAAAGGTACTGAGTTAGGATCAAACACCACGTGAAAATACTTTCTTGGAATGACTTATAGCATTTCCTTGAGAAGGCAGGTTAAAAAGTTGATCCTGTGTGCTAAAAAAAACAATCTCAACATAAATACTACAGAGTTTTATGAATGCTTATTATTTCCAACTTACTTCATTTTAACTTACAAAAAAAAAAAAAAATCAACTACATCTCTTTTTAATACTTCATATTACTATCAATACTTTAATACTTCAATTCCCACTCAGATTACACGCCTAGTTGCTTTTAATTAATACTACGGAGTCAAACTAGGAAACTTACAGTCTTCCCCTGAGTGTCCAATAACCTCTGATGGCTCTGGTGCATATCCCAGGTCATTTAAAGCCTGCACTTTTATTTCATAGGGAACAAAAGTTGGTGTACCAGACACAATATATTTAGACACGTTTGCAACTACTACAGATGTCCATTCATCGTCAACATCCTTCTGGCGCCAGCTGACTTTGTATTGGAGTCCTGGTCCGTTAGACTGAAAGCCTTTTAAAGACTGAAATAAAAAGAGTAAATCAAACAGCTTTTAAAATATTCTGTAACCACTGAAAAAAAATCTGAAGTCACAAAGTTGTTGATTTAGAATTTTACTGAAAAATTACCATTGTGTTCAGGGACAAAAAAGCACTGCTGAAATTTCCAAATTACTTCTTATATGAGGTAGTTTCAGTTGCTTTTCAGTATTAGTAAAAATTGCACTGAGAGTTCTGAATAAGATAATAGCTAATTACCAGATAACCTAGCTTATACATATTTCTATTTTTCTATACATATTTCTATATGTACAGAAATATGGGGGTTTCTATACATATTTCATTTTTAAATATAGTTTTTAGAAGTAGAAGAGGGAGAAACAGATTTACACCAGCTCTCTAAAATTGTGTGTCTCTAGAGGATGTTTTTTGCCTGGCAGGTGAAATTGGTTTTAAACAGCTCTGTTGAGCTCCTACCATGATGGCAAGGGCTTGACAGAAACACAAGTGTTTTTGCTTTTTTTTTCAGAGGAATTGTGCACAGCAATTCAGCTTATGACAAGAGCTGAGAATTAAGTTTTACATTAGAATTCATTCTAAGAGTATACTTGAGATAAAACACAATTTACATACTTAAGTTTTTCTACATTGGCAGCAAAACATCTTGTATTACCAATTTAGTTGCTTATCTCAGAGAAATCACTCAAGGAAAATATGGCACCTTGAAAAAACATTTTTCTTTGATAACGCATTCAGATTTTCCCTGAAAATGAAGAATGGGAAATGTCTACTATTTTTTTTCTTTTCTAAGAATGTGTTAAACATACAATACATATATTATCTCACAGGCAAATCTCAGATAGATATTATTTCTTTAAAAAAATTCTCTTTAACAATGCTACTCACAGAGGCAACAACAAACAAACTTCCAAAATCCAAACTTACCTCCCATGTTATTACCAAATTATCAGGTTCTGAGCCTATTCCTTGTACATTAGAAGGATTTTCATCGGGGTCTAAAAACAAAGTATTTACATGTGAGCAAGAATGACTGCCGTTTCCATTCCAAGCAAATACAATGCCATTCACAGCATAGATCAATCACTGGTAGGCAGGAATACTTATTTACTTGCGGATTTTGTCAGGTACTGTTCAGATGGTTCACTTGGCTGACTTCTACCAATTTCATTGACAGCAATCACACGGAATGAGTAGTTGACATATGGAGACAACTTCAACTGTACAGTTGTCTGAGATCCAGGAACTTCCGTCTGGTAATGCCATACCCCTGGCTCATGCAATCCATCTTCATACTCAATCACAAAGTCTGGAAACAGAAATAGAATCCAATTTTATGTCAAAACCTGCAACACCTCCCCAGATCAGCGTAGTCATTTTTGAGCTAATCAAAACTGGGCAATCCAGCTAACATTTTTAAAAATCACGGAAACTGAAGTTTAAGAACATAGGAGGCATATATAATATGGATCTCAAAAGTACTGCCTGGATGGAAATATAAGAGAAGAACTCATTCTTTTGCTATGTGGTATTCTTAGTAATACAGATGTCAGGCAGCACATTCTTGTAAGAGCTATCTGCCAGGTACTGGATTTTAATGTAACAGGAATCCTTGAACTATCACAGCAAGAAAGTGGGACAAGATCGGAATTTTGATATAAAATATCATTTTGGCAGACAAATACATTGCTCCTGGTTATATCAAGATGACGTTGTTGTAGTACCTATACAATATTAAGACCATATCCATTTTCCTCAGCCAGATCAATGAGCAACTATTTAAAGTCAAGAACCATTACTTGAGGAAGATTTTTAAGTGCTCTTTTCAGTATACTCAAGTGAAGGAATTCATGTACAGAAACTTAATTTCTTGAGATTTTTCTGAGTGAATATTATTAATTGCAGTCAAATCTGTGCAGAACATACAACCTCAGTGACAGACAGATTTGTAGAACCAAAAGTAAAATCATTATACATTATTATGTATTTTTTCAGCTGTCAATCAGCCAAAAGACAGATTCTAGTATATGAATCATATTACCTTTGTAAAAGGATCACTCAAAATGAAATGGTATCTTTGAGCCCCGTTTTTTTGAGCTGGTAACAGGAGCCACAACATTAGCCTCACTTATGACGCAAATGCTTTGTTTCACAACCTCTCAGGGGATCACACATCAATTTAAATTTACTGTAATTAATACCAGCATTACTTAATTTGAAGAATAAGATTTCCAGTATTTAAATGTATGCATTGGAAAATCTCTGACATGAACCATCACCTGGTATTAAATCTCCTGAGTCAGAATGATTGCTTTTCAATAGGAAAGAAAAAAAGGCTTTTGTCATCTGGTCTGGAAAAAAATCAAAGTACTGACACAAAAATATATAAATACATTATAAAAAACATAATTCAAATATTTATATTAATGCTTTCTTACATTTTAAAAAGCAAATTATGGGTTTATATACATTAAACAAATCTGAAAGCATAAAACTTCAATGCTTTCATTGTGCTCAACTGGGAGAAATCAGAACATTTGAGATCAATTTCCTGTCTAAAAAGATTTAATACATTTATTTTCTCTGTCTTATGGAGGCACTGTATTCCCTCAACTCTCTAGACTAGGAAAAACAAATTAAAAAAACCTATCTGGTTTATATTCTCATGAAGGATAGGGGTCTGCCACCAATAGTGATGAAAGGTAGTGGTACTGCTGCTACTTCAAGTTCATGGGAATTACGACAGAGTTAAAGCCAGATGACAGTAGCTTTCGCCTTTCAAAGGACACACAAGTAACTTTTTATTCATTCAACTAATGAACAAGCCTGTTCTCTACATATTCATAAGAGCGAACCTTGTCAGACGGAGCTCACATCACTATCAACTTTTATATTAAAAAGGTTTTTGCACAGGTTTTTGGAATAAAAGTCCAGCACTTCGGGGCAGTAAATAAATCTTTCACCTTGGCTCTGCAGTGGCGGACAATCAGTGATTTTTTTAATGCAAATAAATGGCAACTGTAACAGATGAATTTGCCATTCTTCCATGGTACACAAGAAAAATTTTTTAAATTCTTTGGTGTCTGCTGCTACAATATACACAGACAAACATACTTGTAATGGGACTGTTATTTTCTTCTCCTGGTACCCATGAGAGTTCAATGCTTCTTTCTAGCTGACCTGTCAATTCCAAGTCAAGCGGTGGATTTGGCCGAGCTGTAAATCAAATGAACACAAAACAAATAATCATGCCACAATATGTTTGTTTCATCTTTGAAAAAATCCTTACATCACAATGAAAAGAAGCCCACAAATACAGCAGTGCAGATCTACCAACTCGTATAAGCATGGTTTCATGACTATTAGCATGCAATTGTCACAAAACAGATACGAAATGGGGAAGAAGTGATGTATTTGGAAACTTCTACACAGTGACAAGAATTTGCACTGTGATACAAAAATGTAATGAAAAGAAATAAACATGAAGCATCTGTTTATATAGTAATAATCTGTTATAAATAGAAATATTTAATAAAATGGAAAATAAAGAATTCACATCAAAAAAGCTTTTCTAGAAGCACTACAGATATGTTGCTTGTGAAATCAAAGCAAGTATAGTGCAAATGGAAATTGAGTTGTTAAGACACTTATTTTTGTTATACTTCTTAGAAATACTGAAATATCAAACAAGCGGATAAAATACACCTTCATAATGCATGAAGATGTAAATGTCCATTTCAACTAAAGAACATATTCAATTATATGAATTGTTACGTGAATATAAAGACTAATGAGTAGGCTCATTTAAGAATGCATAAGCATTTTCTCTGCATATGACAGGACCTACGTAAATGTGCTCAACACTCAGAAGGATTTTTGCATTTAAAATTCTAAATTCAGAAAAAATGATTTCAAATTAAAGGGTGTAGGCTTTCCTTTTTAAGGCTATGCATGACTGACAGATATTTTGGTGGTTTTTTTTAATTTCAAAATCCTTTCTTGGCAGTTTCATCAATCATAAATGAGACAATAAGGTCCTACCCATTTTGTATGAGATAAAATGTAGACAAACTATAACATAAATACACCAGACCAAGAAAGCTGCTATTAAAGGAAAAACATACTATAATTTCTCTACTACATGTTCTTCGATAGCAAATTAGCTTTAAGTAAATGAATGGATTTACCTTTTGAGACTTTCATTGGTTATACAATTGATCTGTATTACAGTGTTCACCATTAGAAAATACTCTCACACTGTAATCTCAATTAAAAATAATGTATCTTTTAAAATCATTTATTCTCTAAAATATAAAGCACCCTGCACTGTAAAGTTCCAAAGTTTATTACTCCAGTACCAAAGCAGTTGGTAAAATGGGATGAAAACAAACACACATTCACACACAAACACAAGAAAAAAGAGAGAGGGATAAAAAGACGTTGCACTTTGTAATGGAAAAATGAGAAATAATCTGGCAGATGAAGGGAACTTTGTATTAGTTTACCGTAAATGATAGCTGGAGTTGGGGGAGCAGCTGAAAAGAACATTAATATAAAGGATTTAATCAGTTAGTAGCCAAAGGAACAGAATATAGCAGGTAGTTACAGACCATAACGATTAGAGATAAAGAAAAGCTAACTTATTTAGAGTAAGTAGTTGAGTTTGAGTAATTGAGAATTTTAAACTGAAAACTGATAAAAGCATTCTACAATAATTTATCCTTTTTTAGAGTATAGATGGATCAAGAAAATAAAGTAATCTTACGAAAACTTATAAACGAGTACAGGATGGTTGTAAGTACAAGAATAGATGTCATTCCTAGATATGCATAAGATCACAATACGATTTTAAAACACAAGCATACTTGATTTCAACTCTCATGTTGAACTTCAGCTCCACTTAACTTCCCCAGTCAAGAATCATACAGGACATCTACTGAAAACTTTCTTATAAACTGGGAAAAATGGCAAACTAACACATTTTACAAAAATCTGCAATTATAAAAGTTAACAGGGAAAACAAATTTAATAAGAAAATCATTGAAAAGTCCAACAATCAAGCATGCTCAGTCTTTCTGAGGAGTAATCTAACTGTAGAAGAGATTCCTGAAATAACAAGTACTTAGAAATTCATAATTTACCATGTTAGCTCAGGTGTGATACAAATTAAAACCTATACATTGTGAAACTGCATGTGTCTTGAAGCCATTAGATCCTTTTGTAAGTAGATGACTCAAAAGCAAACTTCAGAGTAAGATTATTATATTTTTAAAAGTGAAACACATATACAAGTATCTGAAATTTCTTTTGTCCTATCCTAGCAATCAAAACCTATTTTTAAGCTTTTTATTTTAAATCGAATGTTGTTTTCATACTTAACAGAAATTAAATACAGTTCTGTTATTGTAATTTTTTAGAGTATTCTTACCAACAACAGTAAGCACAGCACTTGCTGAAACACTGTCCAGAGTAGTATTAACTATGCAAGTATATGTTCCATCATCTTTATCAGTTACATTCATAATGGTCAAGTTGTCTTTACCAACTAGAAACCTGCAAATACAATAGATTCAGCCAATGACTTTCAATAACTGGTACTGCTATAAGAAATATGCTTAAAGCATTGTCAAATCCAGCATGTGTACTTCAGCAAATATCGAGACAACAGTGTAAGCTAAGGAACTGTATCAGTTTTTTCTGCACTAAACATCTTTCCATAGTAACTGCCTACCTTTTTTTCTAATGTATTTTTATTTCCAAATGAACTACTTTTAATTGTCTGTGATCTACAGCAGAAATTTCTTAATTTACTCTTTAGTTTTTTATGCTCATAATTGATATGCATTATCAATGTATACATTAAAATAAAATTGCATTTCATTTTATTTTGAATTCTAATTTAATTTTTTCACCACATTAGATAAGTCTTATAGTCATCAAATATGGGATAATATTGCTTGGAAAATATCACTAGGCCGATGTGTGCCCTTCAAAATTCAGGAGAAGAAGCACACAGAAGGAACAAGAAAACAAAAATAAAATATGAAATATTTTGTCTATACCTTTCATCATCTGGTAGTTCATTATTGTCTTTCAGCCATATAACTGTTGGCAATAAGGAAGGATCATGTTTTATTACACACTCAAATGAAGCCTGGGCAGATCTCTGAATCACTTTGTATTCTGGCTGTTTAATTATCATCGTTGGGTCTGAAATTTGAAATGTCTATTAGATATTTAGAAAGTCTTAAGTTCTACAGCAATTTGTGATGAAACAGGGATTCATAGCTTACCTTTAACTTCCAATTGTACTTCATTTTGTGTCTTCCCTAATTTATTCCTCGCAACACATGTGTATGTGCCAGTACTATCCTTCTGAGCCACTGGAATTTCCAAGGTCCCATTATCATGAAAAACATACTCATTTCCACGTAAGATGCTACCTTTCACTCCCTTAAACCTTTAATTGAAAGATATCACCATTACCCAATGCCATGATTAAATTCTATCATATTTTATTATTTGGAAATACAAACTTGGAATGCTATGTTAGCAAATACAGACAGCATCCATAATGAAATTTAAACGAGCTTAAATTTAAGTTTAAACTTTACACTTAAACATGTTGCTATGCCAAGTATAATTAATATGTTTGTTTCCATAGGTGCAACTGGTTCTTTTCCATAACTTAAACACAACTATAACCTACCATTCAATTTCAGGCTTAGGTGAACCAAAATAAGCACAGTCTATTAATGCAGGACTATCTGCGATGACTTGATACAGTTTATTAGCAGGAGTTAGAATCCTTGGTGGCTCAGCTGAAAAGATAAAGATATCTGGATTTAAATGCAAAGATACAAAGGCAGAACATAAAGACATCAAGAAGGGCCTAAAGAAGTATTTCTGATCTCAGTCTAGGGTCCAATTACATTCAACTATTTGCAGCCTGAGGAAATATAAATGTAGTGAAATTTTCATCTGAAAAACAAACACTTGTTTCCTATTTACAATTAATAGGGCATTAAAGCCAGTGGTTTCAATTGGAAAATTTAAAGTAGAACATACTTCAAGAAGAGAAACTCCTGGGAACAGAGTGAACTATATAATAACAAGAAAACCTCCGGGCAGGTGTTTTTGGTGAAACACCTACATTTTTTAACAGAAATCCCAAAATGAGGTTCTTTCACTTAAATGTCTCTTAATCAAAAGACCTGCCATTTCCTTCAAGAGAGTCTTTAGGGGCCATCCTTCTACTATTTTTGTTAAATTCAGTGGGAAGATCCTGAGGCCACAATATTTCATAATGTGAAACACATCCTTGGAGGTCTTCAAGACTAATGCATAATCATTTCTCCCTGCAATAGTAATTTATAGACCATCTTTAGTTTAGCTGTGCCTTTTCCAGGGATTACCTGAATCTAGGATCACTGCAGGAGTAAAATGTGGTCTATACTGCAGTTTTCAAATGTAACAAATATTTAACAGTCCCCAAACTCCAGCAAATACATGAAAGTGCACTGAAATATTCTATCCTCAGGAATATTAATTCCTACCTTACTTGTTTGTTGGTTTTTTTTTATGATTTAATAAAAAAAAAATTCTTCCAAATTTCTCAAGATTCCACAATTGTGCTTCTTACCAAGTAGTAGTGAAAGAGAAATTCAGGAATATCCTACAAAAAGAAACCCCAAGGTATCTGTATATGGGGCTTTTACAAGGCTCAGGAAATATATCAGTTTCCATATACTAAAAACCTCAACAAATGCTTGGGCAAACAATCCATGTAATAATAGAAGACAAGTGAATAATCAAGAAGACTGAAAAATACAAGCATTTTTTTCTTACCAAGAACATTCACAAATGCATTTGCCAGCAGGTATCCATACTCATTAGAAGCATTGCATTGATAAACAGCACTTGACCGCTCTTGCACAGCAGAGAAAATGATGGTATCCCCATCTACCTTTCTGCTAGGGTCTTCTGGGGCAACTGTTGGTGTAAAGAAAAGAAATAGTTCTTTCTCTTAAACTGAATTACATGTTTCATGCTACAGAAAAGAAGATATAATATGTGAGACCAATATGCCATTTACTCTGTTTTCACATTTGTTCACTGTGTAAGATCTGAATTCCAGAATGATTAAGGAAGTTCTTCCAGTTCTATACCTGTTATATACCACAATTCAGGGTGGTAGACTTCCTTTTTTTAAAGGTTTTTGTGTTTGTTGCTTTTGTTGTTGTATTGTGTTTCTTTTTGCCTGAAGAATCAGAGGTGAGATCAGATTTTGCACACAAGAAGGAAATATACAGATGCAACAAAATTCAGGACATTACAAACACTGTCTACAAAAATAAAGAAATCCTTCTGAGCATCAAAAGAAAACTGTGTTACAATCGGAACCTTAGGGCCCCTAGAGTTTAATCGTTAAGCTTTTCAAATCTGTTTTTATAATTATCTAAATTATTTAGATAGTCCATTTCAAACTATCTCAGAGTAACACAAAATCAAGTCTTCACAGAAGCAGTGACAGTAATTCAGTAGGTGGCACTCTTTCCCTTATGTAACTATTATGAAGTGCCACTTCTCCAACTATTCCATAGCAGCAAGAGGTGTGTCAAAATGCTCTTGCATCCCAGAATCTAGAATATAATTGAAAATAAAAATTTGAGATATAACTGAAGAATAATCACTACTAGTTATGATAGAACTGGAGTCACAGAGGTATAACAGAATTAGCTCATAACGCTGCACCGAATAAAAATGCACAAATTATAATTTACTGTTTAAAATAGCTAAGTAAAATCCATCAAAACATTACTAATGTTGATACTTTGGTGATTTTATTGCTATATTAATATGAAAAATAAGTGAATATATAAGAACACCATCGTTTGTTTGCATCGATATAGACACCAATTATTGGAGTTTGAGAAAATAAGGGCGTATGTGGAAGACATTTTCATATAAAAATATTCCTGATTTCTCTGGATTCATAGAGAAGATCAATTAAAAAAATTGACATGGATTTTCTGTAAGTGACTGTACCTTTTGTTTCAGATAGTATCTCAGTTCTCAACTCATAAGTGCCATGTTCATTACAGGATTAATGGGCTGCGAATAGTGGAGCAGTGAGTAACCCAGCAGGCAGTCTAGTCACCCATGAGAAGCATTCTGTATCTGCACACACATCACCATTACGTGGAAAATGTACGCAACCATCCCCCCAAAAGGCAGAGGCTCGTGGCTGCTTCCTGTCCCATGCTTCGTGTATCCCTCCAGTGTGGATATATCTCATACTTTCTAACTTACAGGCTTGGTAGGACCCCTTCATGAGGTAAGCATTGAGTTGTATAAAAAGAAGGGCAGCATCTTCCCTTCTCACTGTTTCATTTAGGGAAGAGAGATCACTTTTCAACACTTCAAAGAAAAGAAAGTGGGTGCCTGTTCTAAGAAAAGTGTTTTAAGCCATGGGTCCAGGAGAAAAGAAAAAAAGAAAAGAAAAAAAAGTATCAGGGTAGTCAGTGCTTCATTTCTTTTATCTAGCTACCTGCATGCTGAATCAAGAGTGCTGTGTTGAGACTGGCATCTACTGTGTGTTTTGTGACACACCTAATACTTCCAGGCAACACAAGCACAACCTACATGTCTTTGCTCATGTACTATACTGCATCTTGCTGGGCCAGGCCCTAGAAGGTAGATGCTACATTACTCAACTATAATCCTGCACTCACACACTGCTTGTCTGCCTTCATGAGTATTCTGGTCACCATAAAGAATGGCTGCACAAAAAGGAGAAAATGCTTTTGATGTATTTGACAAACTGACAGGGAAAGCTGCAAAGAACTACATGATAACTAAAATGGATGTGTACAGCTGGGCATATGAACTGTAAGGATTTGCTGTAAAATTTCTGCTGTTGTAATGTATAGCTGAGCATGTGTTCTGTATCAGACAACATTCAGTCTCAAAATCATTGAGTCAAATATAGCTTATTTGTCTACAGAGGAGGTAAGGCCTCTGTGAGATACTTCTGTCATAGTTGGCTATGAGCATCCTGAACGCTGTCTGTCTTTCTGAACACATGCTCACTCCGTTTCACAAAATTTTGACAGCCCAGGCAACTATTTTTCCTCAGTATGTTTAAAGAACTACTATGGCTCTTATGGGGAGAAAAAAAAAAAAAAAAAAAAAAAAAAGAGAAGAAGAAATTTGGTTTCTGAACAAAAGCAGTTAAAACACACCTTTACACTTAAAATAAGAAAAAAATTCCAATTTTTTTTTAACCCCTTTTTACTAAAGTATTTAATTTTCCTGCTCAATTATTTATTTGTGCAATCTCAGGAAGCTAAACAAAAGAAGATCAAAAGAACTGTAAAATGACAATGCGGTCTGTAACATAATGTTATTAGTCCAAATAAATGATACAAATTTCAGCCTAATAAAATTCTAAAAGGACACTTTTTTTAAAAAAAGAAAACTAGTAGGTCATGAAATAATTGGTTTATTGATTTTACAATTCCTTAGCTCAAATCCCATTTTCCTTATGGAAAACTGGAAGATAGGATCCATTGCTGGAAGATTTTGTTATTGTTGTTATCATTTCTAAAAGCTTAAAAACAGAAAAATGTGGTCAGACTGATGGAGGTTATGGAGCCCCTGTCCTTAGGGAAAGTCAAAGTCTGAGCAGACACAGCCTTGAGCAACTTGATGCAGATAATACTCTGCTTTAAGAAGGCATGTAGGACTAGATGATCTCTTGTTCCTTCCAACTTTTCTATGATGCTGTGATTTTAAGATAATCTAATTAAAAACACAGATTGACAATAAGAAATTGCTCACTGAGAAGGAGGTATACACCTTCAATTGCTATTCTGTAATTTATTATTATTAGCAAAAAGGCTAATAATTTTAAATTCAGAAATGATGAATCCGATACTGTTACCCCATTCTGAAATACAACAAAGTATGAGCTCCAGCTGACCTCAGATATTCTCAGCTCTGCTAACTTAGAAGTCAGGTCCCATAGTGCGTAGAATTAGGTATTTTTTTTGTCATTGCCAGAGAAACATGATGTAATCTAAGGTAATATATCTTTTTCTCCTTTTTCCCAGAGGCATACTGTAGATTACAGTCTAAGTTTGCATATAAACCCTTTCTATTCTATAGTGAAAATGCTGATGTCATCTTCAGCTGTTGTGGAGATTCCCTCTGGCGGAAAGCAATCTGGAGAAGAAGGGAATGAACTTACTTCTTGATTTTCCTTGTATCAATGGGAACATATAGAGCTTCAGCATGAATAAGGACTAATCTTACCCAGATCAGTAACATGTCACAGAAAAATAAAGTAAGAACTTTAATTTAATTTTAATTTGAGAAGAGCAAAAAGATTTATGATTATCTTTAGGTGCCTGCATTTTCTTTCATGCTATCTTCAGCAACTGATGTCATCTACCTGGACTTGTGCAAAGCATTTGACACTGTCTTGCATGACATCCTTGTCACCAAATTGGAGAAAAATGGATTTGATGGATGGACCACTTGCTGGATAAGGAATTGGCTGGATGGTCAACAGCTCAGTGTCCAAGTGGAGACCAGTGACAAGTGGTGTTCCACAGGGATCAGTGATGGGACCAGTGTTATTTAGCATCTTCATGGGCGACATGCACAGTAGGATCGAGTGCACCCAGGTTTGCAGACAACACCAAGCTGAATGACACAGATGCAGTTGACACACTAGAGGGAAGGAATGCTATGTAGAGGGACCTGGACAATCTTGAGAGGTGGGCCTATGCCAATCTCATGAAGTTCAACAAGGCCAAGTGCAAGGTCCTGCATCTGGGTCGGGGCAGTGTCAAGCACAAATACAGGATGGGTGGAGAATGACATGAGAGCAGCCCTAAGGAGAAGGATTTGGGAGTGCTGATTGATGAGATATTCAACATGAGCCAGCAATGTGTGTTTGCAGCCCAGAAGGCCAGCCATATCCTGGGTTGCATCAAGAGAAGTGTGACCAGAAGGACAAGGGAGGTGATTCCGCCCTGTTCTTGTGAGACTCCACCTGGAGTACTCCATCCAGTTCTGGAGCCCCCAACACAAGAAGGACTTGGAAATGCTGGAGCAGATTCAGAGGAGGCCACGAAGATGCTCAGAGGGCTGGAGCACCTCTTCTATGAGGACAGGCTGAGAGAGCTGGGGCTCTTCAGCCTGGAGAAGAGAAGGCTCCAAGAAGACCTAATTGCAACCTTCCAGTATCTGAAGGGGGCCTACAGGAAAGCTGGAGGAGGATTTTTATAAGGGTATGTAGCAACAGGATGAGGGGAAATGACTTTAAACTGGAAGAGATGGATTTAGACTGGATGTCAGGAAGAAATTCTATACTGTAAGTGTGGTGGGACACTGGAACAGGTTGCCCAATGAGGCTGTGAATACCCCTCCCTGGAAGCATTCAAGGCCAGGCTGGATGGGACTTTGAGCAACCTGGTCTAGTGGGAGGAGTGGAACTAGACTATCGTAAAACTCCCTTTCAACTCAAACCATTCTATAATTCTATCAAAGTTATGAATAAAAATAATTACTACTGCTATGTATTCACAATGACTATCTGCTCGTTGAAAAACGTTTCAAATAGCAATTTTTACTTTTTTAAGTTCATGAATAAGATCATTTCAGTGTAGGAAACTACACAGGAGGAAGAGGAGCTGCAGAATTTGATACCAATGCAGGAACAGAAAGTCTGTTGTTTAAGCTGATGGTTTCTCTTTCATCTCTTTAGTAAAGCTGAATTTTCATTTTGCATCAATTTCTTAGTGATGCTGAGAAAATTGTATTAGATTTTTATAGTGAGCATCTCTTGCAGTAGTTCTACTAATATTATAATTCTGTCCTTAAGTTTATGGCCAAATAATAGTTAATGTAAATAGTGCCTGAGATTACCACTAGCTTTTAACACATTGTTTTCAGCTCTGATTTCAGAGATATCTTTAAAGACCCCGTTACTGTTGAAAAATATTAAGAAAGTAAAGACAGTTGGGTTTTTTAGAATCTTATGGTCCTTGCATAGTGATGACCTTCAGATTCTGACAGTATCAGGTGATCACTTTTATTCTAACTCTTGCTAAAAATAATCTACAAATTTTCATGATTTGCTTTTTTCTCCAAAAATTTATGTTGACAAGCAATTTTCAAAAGAAGGAAGATCTTTCTGTGGTTAAAAATAACTACAGTTGAGAGACTGAGGTGGCAGTTCAGAAGAACTATTTGTAAAATGTTGTACATCTGTATTCTGATGGATTAGCTATGACAACAGAAGAATGTCACAGAAACAGGACGTATTTCTGCACAGATGCATACAGTTCCAATGGTATGCTGCAGGTTCTGACACAGACGAATACTAGACTATGTTTTCAGAGTTGGGTAAATCTGGACAAAAGCCAGTAGAAAAATAGTGAGGATGAGCAGTATAGAGCATCAGAAAGATTTGAAAACCTATAGGGTCATACAAGACTGAAAGTAAGCAAGAACAAGAAACTTATGCAATTCAACTTTGCCTTACTCTATCACCTACAGCGAATTCTCGAAGACTTAAGTCTGGAAGAGATAGAGCAAGAAAAAAGTGCCCTTTTCTTAATAATCTCACATGATTCTCGGTTAAATATTTTACAGTCATCACTGCAATCCTTGTTCCAGGGCAAGCTTTTGATTTTAATCATACTATTAACACCAAAGGGATGGCAGGGTATTACCCCCACAGCCACAGCTGTATTTTGACTATCTGCGCAGAATGAAAAAAAGCTGCTTATCAGAGGTTTTACTATCTACTGCAAGCCCTAAGCCAGATTCATCTCCTTGGGGCATCAGAGTCCAGCAGGTTTCCCTGCACCCTCCATGGCCATCATAAGCAGCATGTGTGTGTACTCACACAGAGCATGATGGACAACAAATCCCCGAGCCAGGGATTATCAAGGCCTTTCATGAAGGAAATTTAAGGGCTAATGTTTCACCATTCACTTCAGTATGATTACTAATGGAGACTAACTCAAACTAAGATTCAATGTGAAATGTGATATGAACAAGTGAAGAACGTTTTGAAAGCAAATAAATAGTGCCTTTCAGTGCACTACTTTGTTTAAATCTAAGTGTATTTAATATTTAATAGTTCATCATGAACTATGAACTACTGAACCAATAAATTAGTCCTTTGTGCAGTGTTTGCAATGTCTTTCTGCAGTCCAATTATGAAAGCGCTTCCCCTTCCCAATTAATCCATGTTGTTACTTTTTTAAAAGTTGAGATACTTCACGCATGGCTTCCCTTTTGTAAAGCCATGTTGAATATCTGAGCACTAAAACACAACGGATTATGCAGCAGTATAAATAATGCAGAACTCGAGTGTTAATTGAAGCGCGAGGCAAGGCAGAATCATGGCCTGAACTTTCAATTGCTACTCGCAAAGTAATTCTAATTGACCTCAATGGGACCGTGCATGTGGGTTCAAATTACTCCTGTGAGTAAACATTACAAGGTTAGCTCTTTATCACTCCAATATGCCCAGAACAGCTTGCTTTAAATTTAAAGCATTACTGTCCAAAAAAATGTTCTAAAAGATTTCAAATAAACTTGAAATCTTCCTTTAAAAGTATCACTTCATGCTGAGTAATATAACCTGGAACATTTCGCTTTTTTTCATAGATGCTTAAAGTACGTTAATTTTTTATTTATTTTGATACAAATCTGGTCTTCATCTTTCTTCCCTTTTCCATTTTTCCTTTCTCTTTCTGTTATTTAAGGCTCACTCTTTCACTGAGACACGGATGGACAGCTCTTTCTTCAACACTCCCCCTCCCTGCCTGAATGTATTACAGAAAAACAAAACCGGAAGAATTAAGCATCTCCCAGTTGTGCTTTCCAATAGAAAATGAAAGTATTGCAAACAGATTACTGGGCCACAGGAGGCACATTGTGGGATACATGATGACAGCAGGGCTTTGAAATTCAAATGTAGTTCTTTTTCTTTGAAATCCTGCCATGGGTGTAGCTCAGTCAGCACTGCCCTGAAGCTGAAACAGCTGCTTTAGTTTCCTTTTACAGTGATTTACTAATCATTCAGCTGGGAGAGGGGCTCAATTCTGTCATTTAGTAACAAGTGAACAAAAGGGCATACTGTACTTGGTAGTTTCCATATCAGCTTTTTGATAACTCAGAATAACACAAAATTACAAGAATCTTAAGAACTGCAGTTTCTGTGATCATGATGCTTTTCTCTCTTTGATGCTCTGACAGATTCAGTGTCCTGGAGCATCCAGTGAACTTGAATTTACATATTTAAGATGGTGAAATTTCAGCCTTCCTCAGCAGTGAAAGTGACCTTTAGCATAACGCTTAGCTACTAAGTTATTATTTGCTGTATTCGTTTGCCTTTCCTTTTTTTTTCCCTCCCTCCTACTGAGGTTGAGTGGTTAATTTTATTAAAGTCTTTTAATTTTTCCTGGGTTCCCTTCAATAAAGCTCCACATACTGATTCCTCAGGGCCAGTGAGCTGCCCTTGCTTTTGGAAAATTTGGTGGTATCATGCAGCTGCTTCCAAAAACTTTGTATCTCTTAATGTTTTACTGCTACCCTGAAATGCTGCGAGATGCATTGTGCCTTTTCTGGAAAATTTACTTGTTTGTTATTTTTATAGCAACTCCTACAGCTTTGACAAGGAAGCAGTACAAGGCAAAGATGCTTTTCACAATCATCAGCAAAAGCTGTTATTAGTCAGGAGTGCTGAAGGAGTAAACCATCCGCAAGACAAAAGTCTCCACCAAACAAAGCAAAACAAGATTAATGGCAACTATATACAAATAATAAGGATGTTGAGACTACCTAAAAGCCAGAAAGGTAAGAACAGGATAGGTACAAAAATTCAAGAATAAAGCAGAAATTCTCATTTACGTACACACAGCATGCACAAGACTACTTTGCTATTTTCCTATTTTCCTGCAGTACTTACCTTTGTTTGGTGAGACGAGTAATAGCTCTCTGAAATGGTGCTTAATGTGAGCTTACATAGTTTTCTTAAACAATGGAAGCTTCTTTTTTGACATCTCAGGCCAGAGATCTTAACTTACACTTAAGTAATACCCCTGAAATAGGCTCTTGGCTAAATAACTGTTTCAATACTTCCCCTTATTTCATCCTTTTGGTACAAAAGATGAAAATGCTAGACTCTGTTGGCTTCCGAGAACTACTTTGCTATTACAGACATACTTGTGGAAATTAGAATCATGGAGTGTCTTCCGTAAATACCTTTAGATTTTCCTCAAGTTGCATACTTTTCCCTGCAGTTCAGTTTCAGATCTCTTGTATTGCAAATATTTTGAATATATCTAATGTAAGTTCTTGTTTGCCTTTTGCTATTTCCTATATTCTCACTATAGAGAGATCTATGTGACAACCACTTTTGGTGCACATCTCAAACACCTCCTGAAAATCCTGAAAGTCACAGTCATACAATCAGTGAGTCAGAACAGTCCAGTATTTTACAGTACATTCTCTCTCTCTTTTCAAAAGGAAACATGGTGGATTGTTTTTATATTGCTTTATAGGAAAGGAAGGATAAAGCTAGACAAACCAAGTGGGATTTAAGGGTGGTGGCCATGCTGAGTGCAAAACAACTGACAACACACTGCAACACCCTCTGGCAAGCTCTTCCTAAGTAAAGTTGTGCTTTATGTAGCAGCTAACATGTGTTTGACTTAGTCATCAATTCTGGGATGCTCTTCTTACTCATACACAGAGAAACAACCATTTCACAGGCTTACAAGTTCCTTTTCTTTGACATCTGATTGGGACATGTTGTTTTCCAGGCACTTGCTGATGTACCTGGTCAGTTTTGCTGCTGTTTTTTTATGTGCTGAAGCTTCCAACATAATCTAATCTGCAAACCCTGCAAAAGTGCTCTGAATATTCACAGGAGTGATGACTTACATCATCTTTTTGATTTAGACACAAAATGTGTATCTCTGGGGCAGCAAATGAGGGAATTGTTCAACATGAATGCCAGTGGTGGAAATGATACCTCAGCAATACTCCTCCAAAAAGAATGGTACAGCTTTGTTGCTATGGCTCTCTGTAAGCATGCTACCAGATGGGATAACCAGGTGTACGTTCACAAATCCAGTGTTCTCAAGCACATTAAATGCACATTTTGTTATTACATCTTTAGCAACCACAGTATTTTTAACACTTATAACTCACTTATAATTTGTTATTACATGTCAGGCAAAAAAAATCTTCAAACACATGTTCCTCATTTATAATTTTTATAAAAATTAACACTTTTTGTATTTCCTTATTAATCCTCCTGCAAGGTAGTTAGACATCTTACTTGCTATGGGAACGCCATTTGTTAACCAGCTTATGCTAGGTTTTGGGTTGCCATTAGCTCTGCAGATCAATGTCCCATCTTCTCCAGGAGATAAGACCAAGTTCCTGGGTGCTGTTATCCAGTAGGGGGAAGCTGGAGTTAGGAACAGAAACACAGCAATCATTTTCCAAAATTATGTACTGAAAACCATGAGGCACAACAATGGAAATAATAAAATAGTTCAAACTGTACGTATAGGTATAGACATGCACTTGCATGGTCAATTTTTTTTGTACACACGATATTCAAGGATTATGTGATAAATAATACTTTGACTAAACTAAGCTATTGAACTGCACTAAATAGGGGTTAGCTTTTTACTTCAAAATCCTGGAATAAATAACAAAACATTCCTTCTTTCTTATAGGGCTACTCATTTTTAATAAAAAATTGTCTTTCATTAAGACAGCAAGATTTATCTGACTACGGCATCTATAGAGGCTAGAATGGTCTTTTGATTAATTTTAGATATATCCATGTTCTCAGTAGTTAGACTGTTGGAACTGAAGTTAGGATAGATTATACAAAAAGATTTCATGTCAAGGGTGAAATTTATAAGTGGCAAAATCTTTGGTCTTGCTGAATTCAGTGGGTGATTTCAGTAGGGTTAGAAGTTTATGTGATACAGTTGAAAACACACAAAAAAGATCAAAACGAACAGAACACTGAGCTTACCAAAAGATCTGCATCTATGCCATCATTTTGAATTAATTATTTTTTACAAAAAAAAAATCCAAACCACATCTATGATATATTATCACAATTTGCAATTTAACTTCAGATTTTAGTCTGGTAGATATGTGCAAACAAGTCTTCTGTTATTGAAAAGAAGGCTAAATACAACCATAACAGGACGTTGGGCTACTGTAATGTAAGTAGCTATTGAATATGCAAAGAGAGCACTACAAATGGTTACTTAAATGCCCCATAAGCTGTCTTTGCAATTTTTTTGTTTTAGAGTACTCAAAATATACTTACAGTTTCTATTTGGACAAAAATATTGTGGTTTTGGAATTAGTAAGACAATAATTCAGACAGAAAACATCAAAGAAACAGAAAATAGAAATGTTCACTGAGGGAGGAAAGGGAGCATGAGATGACCAGAAAAACTGAAGAAAAATTTGGGCTATATGAATGGAAAGCAGAAAAGACAAAATAATAATGAAGCGAAGAAGAAAGAAGAGAGATGTGGAGGAAGATAAAAAGACAACAACAAGGGATAGAAGCAGTTTAATGACAGTTGATCAAAAGATCTAAAATGAACATAGCTAAGGAATTATTTTACCGGTGTTAATACAGCCCCAATTTAGCATGTTGCTTGACAAAGTAATATAATAAAAGTGAAATGGAGGTTAGAGGTGGTGAAGTCTGTTTGATGGCAGAATGCAGTTGGCTTATTGATCACTTCACCCGTTATTTTTTACTGTTATCATCCATGCTTTCAGCAATAATTTACTATCCAATAAGCATATTTCAATCTTGCATTCTTGACGTTGACAGTATTGAATTAAGATTACTTAAGTATTACCTTTTACAGTTACTGAAATGACATGATGAGTAGAACCTAATATGTTTCTTGCTATACATTTGTAGTTCCCAGAGTCAGCTTCAGAAACATCTATAATCTTGAGAGTTTTCTTGAAATTTTCAAAAAATGTTCTGTTGGCTGGCAGTTCACCGCCCTCTTTAATCCAGCGGATTACTGGCGTGGGTCTGGAGAAGCAGAAGTGCAGATCAAATTAAGGGACTGGTAACAAGGAAGATGAGAATTCCACACTTGAAGATATATTTTATGAACAATCTATTTAAAAGACTTTACTCAGATTTGTGGTACATGTCCAGCAAACACGCAAAGTATGCCAGCATTTGTTTCTAGGAAACAACAAGCCTCACTAACACTGTCAATGACCCTCTGTTTGTGGGCTTAATAATTACAGAATACACTTGTCTGCTGATTAATCTTAAAAACCTTGATGGTTAATAAAGGGATACAAATGTACTTCATATCTTGCTGCACCTACACTTTTTATTATGATTACATAAGAGTAACTTTTGATAATGATAAGTTTGCAACTGTCCTTTGAGCAATATTTTAATATCTTAATGCTTCACGAATATCATAAACACAAATTCGTTAGGAAACAAATCTTTCCTATGAGAAAGAAAAAAAAAAAAAAGTCAGTTCTGAGTCAAGTATGGCTACTTATCACTGCACTGTGTCTAAATCTTGGTTGTGCTTCACGTCAGCCACTGAAGTCAAAAGATTTTCAAACTCACGCAGACAAAAATTAAAATGTGTTGCTTACTGAGTAGAATGTCTGTAGAATGTCTGCTCCAAAACATTAGTGAATCAAGAGGCCTGAATCTGGCCTCTTGTGGATAACAGTGTAAACTTTCCTCACTGAATTATTAAGAATAAAGTTATGCAACATAAACATTACAAAGACACAAATCCATATAAAGCATGATATTTTAATTTTTCCCTGTTTTTATACAGCCATTTTACTGGAGTCTGGACCTCTGATTAATTTATTGCCAGGTTGCCAAAAAGTCCACCATAACCATATGGTGGATGAAGATTACAAGATCTGATTCTATTCCCACTCACAGTTGTGGTTATGCTAGTGGGGCTAATGCAAGGACACCTGAAGAGACCAACCCTTGAGGTGCTTAAGGAACCTTTGGATGTTTTGTTGAAGGACATGGTTTGTGAGAGCTGTTGAGGATTAGTGGACTGGGTGATCCTGTGGGTCTTTTCCAACCTTGGAGATTCTACAATTCTATGACCACAGCTGTGACAGAAACAGTGCACCGACCCCTACATCAATCTGTGCCAAACTGTACATGCCCATACCCTCTGGAGTTTATGCAAGTGAATACCTCTAAATGACATTGTGTTATATCATTTGCTGGTTTACCTCACTGCTACGTCAGAGTGATCTGCACTGAATGTTTTTGTGTACTGTAAATATATTTATAGTTTTTGAAATAAATTGGTACTGCAAATTTTCCAGTACTACAGTAACTGAACCATTTTCTTCCTGAGAATGAAATGATTTAAGACCAAACTAGTTCATGAAACTAAATTGTTCTTTGGTAATTTTTCACTTGCACAATAAGCACTGAAGGCAAACATGCATTACACTGAAGAAACGAGTACCAATTAAACTCAATTACAATGAGAAGTTGGATGTAAATCGCTGAAGGTATGTTCTGACAACTCCCACCTAGATGATCTCCTAAGTATTAGCATACGCGAGCAGCCTTTTCAGATTATATCAGTATATTCTTATCTTTTTTTTTTTTTCATTTATGCCATTTGAGAGCCTAGTGGCTATATAGTTAGGAAGAAATCAGACTTGTTTCCTGAAAGAAATTCTTCAGACATGGAGACAAGCATCCAATGTTACCTTATGACTTTTCTTGCTCGCGTCCTAAAAGCAGAGGCCATCTCAAATATTTAATAAAATGAGAAAAACATTTAAGTTCATAGCTGGCTTTAAAATCTGCTGATTTTAGAGAAAATGGAAGACTTCCTTCAAGTCCTCTTTCCATTTTATATTTCTGTTTCTTTAGATCCTTAAAATTATAAGTGTTAACTTTTAAATTATCTCTGGAAAATTCTCCACCAATACTGTACTTCTGTTTAGAAAAACATGGAATAAAAAGTCACTCACAATCCTGCTGCAATGCATTCCAACAAAAGAACATTTCCTCTCAGTTCCACTTTGCTACTTGTGCTGCCTGTTGGTGTAAGAAGGACTGGTGGCCTTTCTGTAACTGGCTTGGCTGGAACAAGAAAAGTTAAAACAATTAATTTCCAGATTTTATTTTAATAATGATCAAATGCACACATCTATTCTCACATTTTGGACATAAATTTTGATACACATAGTCCGTTTAAATAAAAAATATCATGTCACATAAATACACAGTTTAACAAGTTAGGCTTTTGACAGACATACCAGAATCATATTTCAACCTAGTAAATGCTAGAATTTTGAACACACACGTGAAGAGAAGGCTCAATGCAGCCTTTCAGTAGTTGGAGAGAGCTTACATACTGGAGGAAGACTGACTTTTTACATGGGCAGACAGTGATAGGACAACGGGGAATGGCTATAAACTAAAAGAGGAGAGATTTATGTCAGATGTTAGGAAGAAATTCTTTATGCAGAGTGTGGTGAAGCACTGGTAGAGTTTGTTCAGAGAGGCTTTTGATGGACCATCCCTGGAGGTGCTCACGGTCAGGTTGGATTGGGCCCTGGGCAGCCTGGTCTGGCGAGTGGCAGGAGGGCTGAAAGAAGATGGTTTTTAGGGTTCCTTCCAACCCAAGCCATTCTATGATTCTACAAAAAAACCTCATTTGTTTGCTGAAGGCAGCTTTTGATACATAGGGTTTACATAAGCAACTATGTATGGATGTATACTGAGCTTGACCCGCTGCAGTCTGCAAAAGATTGAAAGTTACCAAAAGTTTCTGGGCTTCCATCAAAACACTAATAAAGCAAAGTAACTAAATCCAGAAATATAAACAAAGTTGTCAAGAGGTATGCTTCAGTTTCAAATATGTTTTGTTCAGCATTTTCTATAAAACGTGAGAAATCTCTAGAAATTTAGCTCTGTCTTCTCTTCTTACTATATACTCAATCTAAATTCCAACCATTACCCTCTCTGGTAATAATGGAACACTGATTGTCCACAAGAAGTAACCATAGCAAACAGATAGCTATAAGACCTGTTTCCAACATTATAGTCAGTATTCTGAAATCTACTATGTTGTCTCATATGCCTTCCTGTCAACGTTCTTTTAAAGTTATTTTAAAATAAAGGATCAACTTGCCCTAAAGTGCAGCACCAGTCTGAATTACTGTATTAACCTACGGTTATTTAGTTTTGTTTTTTAATGTGGACAGGGCCAGGATTTATTGACAGACTGACATAAAGAGAGCACTTAATTTTAATATGGTATTTGTCATGAATTCCTTAAAAGTAGTACCTGAGCAACTTAAAGTTGGGAGCAAAGCATAACAAGCACAGTCAGTAGTCACGGGCTCTTAGTAGTCTACCCAGTTTCTTCATTTCCAAAGATCACTGTCTCATTTTGCAAGACCATGAAAATTCAAAGAATTCTCTCGTATTTCTGAGTTGTGAACCAATTAATTGTGCTCTTTACTAACTATCATTCTGCACTCAGCTTCATAGTTATCGTTTGTTCTTGAATGAAAGCTTATTTTTATGCAAAGAATTAAAATATTCTGTGTCCCTGATGCAGTTCAGATTATAGTAAGTTACAATTTAACACATAACACATTATACACATAGACTCACTTGACAGAAAGACAAAGCAGAACAAACGTTATGCATTTATTTCAAACAGCATTAAGTGGGGAATTCCAGATGCTCAAATGCTGTGGCATCAATCTTACCCCACAGTCAGCCTTGCTAAGCACAGATACCTGTTCAGATGGATTTAATTTGCAATACACAAAGCACCATTCAACACAGATTAATGAAAAGTTCAAACACCAAACAAACAAACACATCTTTTCCCTGCTATGTTATTTACACAGATAGTATTAAGGTGTTTAGATTTTAATCAATTTCAGTTCAGTTTGGCATTTATGAAATACATTAAAAATGAATGGTACATTCAAGAAGTTATTAAATATAAAGTGTATCTGTTAGATGCTTAATTGTTGTTATCTATTATGCAGCACGTGATATTGAATAGTCCCAGTGATAATGAACAAACCAAACTAATAGTTGGAGAAAAAAATATTAAAAAGTAACATAATTCAGAAGCAAATAGACAACTTGGAAAATCCGCCCCAGTGTGAAAGGATTCATTTATCTTAGGAGCTGGTATTTTTTATGAGACATATATTACAGTAACATTAAAACATTAACAAGTTGAAAGGACTGTGCAGTCCATTTTGCATGTATTATCACCAGTACTAATAGATACCTTCATTAGAAATTGAAAAGGAAGCAAAAGGTTAAGCAGCTACGAAGGTAAAGTTAGTGAACTAAATACTACTGTGAAACAAGGAGTATCAGTGAGGACCAGTATAACTCACCACCATAAATATCAGTGTCACTCAAATTAGCAGCTATAGTGTCATTCAATGAATCCACTGAAATAAACAGAATATCATGAAGAATGCATACAGGAGGGATAAATCAAAGTATTGGGAATCAAAAGGTGATGTTATGGCCACGGTGAGTTAATCAAATGATTGATTAATTTATTTGGATAGTTACAGCCGTAACAGATTGATATTCTTCACTATGAAACCACTTAAAAAGTTATTCTTACACTATATTTTTTCAATCATTCAAATCCTAGAAAATGTTTCTTCAAAAGACAAAGCTTAATAAAAGGAAAAAAGACAGCTTTTAAAACAGATTATACACCAAGAAAACTGGAGATTACATTTTAAGCTTTAAAAAGTAATGCAATTTCTTATTCAGAATTAAACCAACAAAGTCTCTAGCATAAAACTATTAAAATTTGACAAGTCACCTGATAATTCTGGATAAACACCATGCATGTATGTAAGTATTAGGTGATGCAATACCTACTTGAAAAGACTTTTACAGAAATGGGTTGTTTCTGCTGTATAGTTTGTGTATGATTAAATCTCGCATAGCAGATATAGTCCTCACGGGTGTCCTCTGGTTGTACATTAGAAAAGTAAAGGTCTCCATTGAGACCTTGGGAAACTCTTTCACTTTGAGGCAGCCTTTGGAAAGCTGAGGAAAAACAAGGAAACATTTATTTCAACTATAATTTCTCTCTATTGTTATGATCTGCAGACTCCACGTTTTTTCCATTATTCTTTTGTAGGTTTGTAAATACACAGACCTTCTGAAATTTTCTCTAAAGCTCCCCTGTCTTTCCATTCTTCCCCACTGTGTTAATCCACAGCTTACATTAAGATCTCCAGCTAATTCTGGCTTCATGCTTTCAGGCTGCATGTTTTCTTGTTTATTCACTACAGAACTAGAAAGTCTGTATTTTAACTTAGAGGGAAACTCCATCACCTGTGGCCTTGGTAAACAACAGTCACCTACATAGAAAAATTGTGCCATGTAAACATAAACTAAGTCTATATAAAAAGCAAACTCACCATTATCCATCCAAAATATTATAGGTGGTGGTAAGCCAACAGGAGGTCTGCAGTTTAGTACTAGAGAATCACCTTCCCGAACATGATTTGGTTCTAGTTTTTCTTTTGTCCACAAAGGGGACCCTATAGAAAATAATTTTAACACACACAAACTATGAATTGAGAAAAAAAAATCTAGAATTTAAGGAAGAAATGCACATAGAATTCCATAAAATGACAAGAACTAAAAGCATCAGTAAGTAAATATGTTAAAACTTTGCTAAATATTTAATTTTGATTTTTTAAATGTTTTTATGGGGGGAAAAACAGATTATTTAAAATAATTTTTACAGCAATAATTCACTAAATGTATAATCACTGATTCAAAATAGTTTGGCTAATCACCAATGGATCTACAAAAGTATCCGAAAATTTTAATTGTGATAAACAAAAAGTAATACTCAAAATGAGAAGAAAAAAAAAACCTCCTGAAATAGTATTACACATGCTTTAATAAAACTTGTGAGAATGGAACATTTTAAGCTAAGAAGTGTGAAAAACTGAAAAACTGATCTGAGAAAAGCTGTAGAAGCAGTTTGCAATTACTTTAAATCTTTGAGCTTTATCTGCTCTGAATTAAAGCAATTATAAAAACTATGGAATACACCCATCAGAAAGAAAGCAAATGTTGCCTGTACCAGATAGGAGCATTCAGGATTTAAACTTTCTATTCCAATTTTAAGTTCATAAATACAACTCAATTTTAAACATCTTAGATCATGTAGTTATACTAAGAAAAAAAATCAGGAAAGCATTTTGGTTACTAAATATTTTAAGGGATTTGGGAGAGGCATCTTCAAATCAGAATATTAGCAATTATACAACACCTTTCTAATATTATCACTTTGCTGAGTTAAAAGGTTATCTCTTTAAGACAAAAGAAGAAAATGAAGCAAAATATCCACAAGAAAACAAGCAAATGTAAGACATTCATGTTTTATTCATACTAGATTTTAACTTACTAGATGGCCGTATAACAATATTGTTGGAAATGGCTGCTCCTCTTTCATTCCTTGCTGTACACTGGTACACTCCTTCATACGCTTCTGCCTTCACACCATTCATAATATTTACAACAAGGGTTCCTGAATTTGGCTTCATTGTTACCTGTGCATCTTTATCTATATCAAAATGAGTTCCATTGCGTGTCCAGGAGAAGCTACATAATAAAAGCAAAAAGAAAAGTTGCTTCTTGGGTTACCACTTGTAGATTACAAAGATAAATTAAAAAAAAAAAAAAAAAGTCATTTTCAGTAATAAATGGTATTTATTTTTTAGCAGGAAAGCAAGAATTGTTCCCAAACTGAATCAACCAATAAAGTAAATACAGCTCTTTTTTAATACAAAAGATCTGGCAAAATTCTGAGATAACAGACTTGGCTTGACTTGTTAACAGAAACCATTTCAAAGCCAGCAGTTTTATTTTAAAATTACATTAAAAAATGCAGAAGTTAATCGTATATAAAAAAGAATTGATTTCTTTTCTACTAAAGACGATACAGTAGCATCTGCTAGAACTGATACTGCTAAAGCAGCATTAGCATTTCCATTTTAAAAGCTATTGTTGAAAGGTTTTATAAACATGCCTTTAAAAACTGGCTCTGGGCTGAAATGTGTCATCTCAGGGCCCAGCAGGAAACCGTTTCTCTTAATTGATTTGGTCCTTTTAAAGTTCAGCATGTGAATTAAAGACTGCAGTGAGTTTGGTTCCTTTTCACTATTCTAACACAAAAGTGTCATTTATTAAATGAAATTTTGCAGCCTGGTAGTCCATAATTAATCTGGTTTATATTGGTGTTACTCAAAACAGAAGATGCTTCAAAAGTAGCCACTAAAAATGAAGACTATTAGAACTCATTTAAGAAACTGTAAAAAGCAAAGATTCACAGCATGCAACTTACACTACTGCAAACACTGATTCTTTAATTTTTAATTAAGGTTTTTAATTTTTAATTACAATTTCTTAATGGTCACAAGTATGGTTACACAGAACTAGACCAATGCCTGTGAAGTTTTGAGCACTCAGTTTTGGATACTGCAAATGACAGTTCTCATACTTTTTACATTTGAGTAGTGTTTAGGGGAGGACTTGGGTGCACACTGAATGGAAAGTGAACCTGATTCTCAGGGCTCTGCAGGTAAAGCTGCAGAATGCAGAGTGTCTGTAGTCTCCAGCTACCAACATACTGAGGAGTGTGGGAACTGTAACAGCGTCAAATGAGAGATGGCACACCCCTGAAGTTCAGGTACATAAAAGTAGAATCTTTCCAGCTCAAGCAAAAGGTAGCAGCATATCCACCAATCTTTGTGCCAGCTCTCACTAATAAGAAGTCACTGTGGATTAACAAAACAATTCACTGGCTGAGAAAGCTGATCTTCAGAGCTTTGAAGCAGTTAAAATTACAATATGCATTTGCAGAACCAGATTCAAGACCAATGGATCAGGTTGGTTACCGAACTAATTTATTCGGCTATCTCATGTTTTTTAAATCTGCAGAACTAAGAACAACCTATTTTTCTCCCTTAGAAAAATCTGCACTTAAATCCTGTCCTTTCTTCTGTCAGGAGAACAAGACAGTCACAGATTTGATGGGAAAGGTGAGGCTGTGCAGCAGAGAGCCCTGCAATAGCACTGATATACTCAGTCTCATGGACTGTGCTCTTAGCTTCTTTGGTAGATCCAACCCAAAAATACTCAAAAGAAGCATCTGCAGAAGCGGTACAGATGTCTCAAAACATACAGTAATCATTCCGTCCTCCAGGTCAATGCTCAGAGTCTTGACATGCCAGCTAACCTAAAATACTTGTAAAAACAGCAGCATTGTGGCATTCCACCATTAACAGAACACTACAAAGGGTGAGACTATCACAGAAAACACACTTCTTTGCCATTTTGCCACCCAGTATGACTATGGTCTGAAAGCAACCAGAAAGAATAATGTAGAAAAACCCTGGTTATTCACATGAAGTACATCTAATGAGCTCAGTGTGTGTCTGAGAAATAATTATAGGTTAACCTTGTGAGTAAATTGTAGTGTAATACTACTGAGAACTAAGATGCATACTTCTGTTTAGTGACCCAGAAATCAGAAGCAGTTACTAGTAATGACAGAATAAATCACTGCTCCTGCTGCTTCCAGTGGAGGTATTCAACATATATTAGGAGCAGAAGCTCCTAATTTCAAATACTGATGCTGAGTATTAACATGGAATATGATCAGGAATCTGATCTGAACATAGCATTGCTATTTTTGCTAAGCGCAGAACTCAAGGTTATGAAATACACCTGGTTAATGAAGGCCTTATAATTTAGATAACAGATACTTAGTAATCAAATTATGATAAAATATGTATGTATTTCAAGACAAACTTCATAAAAATGAGTGTTTTAGAAAACATTAAATTTGAATTCACTCTGAATTTATTCATCGTGGATTCTTCTTAGATGCTCTGCCTGAATCAGGATTGGGTTCCATCTTATAGAAGGCATGCCTTTTCCATAGGCATTTACCTTCCTGCTACTTTAACAATCTAGTATTACTTTGTTTTTGTTAGAGCTCTAAGGTGAAAATAAACAAATACACTACAATTACTTGATGACTGCAGAAAAGTTTAAATCTCAAGGATAAGAATAGTCAAATACATGCCACTTTCTGCCAGCTGTATAAATTACAGGGGTGGGGGCACATGCATATTTAAGCAAAATAAGTCACTACTAACCTAGGAGGTGGTTTTCCTTTTGCTTCACACTGTATTACAATATTCTCTCGAGGGTCAACAATGTAATCTTTTGGAGACTGCTGAGTTATCGTTGGAGGTTGAGACACTTCATTGTAGAATATAAGAAACAGAGAGGAATTTAATAATATCTTAAAATAATCAGCAAGACAAACTTGTAAGATTTTGGAGAAAGCAGAACTACAAGTAGCAAAATCATCAACAAAAGCATTGGATTAAAGTATCCTTTGTACTTGGAGCCTGACGCCTTCTCCTCCTATAGACTAGTGTTGCTGTTAACTTCCAGTTGAGCTGTATCACTTTACTGGGGAGGAGAATCTCAGACAAGAAGCTTTATGGATATCATTTCTACTCATCAGATTTCAACAGATCTTCATGAAGTTAATGGACACTTGAATTCTAAGTCCAAGACATCCCAAATGAACAGTTGTGAGATATAAATCCACATAAAACGTTTTTAACGCACAGGAGGAGAAAAAATCTCTATATTGCTTTTGCTTGTTAAAATATTTGATATATTTGTATATTCCCTATGGTTGTAACCTTTTCATAGCTTTATTGTGCTCAACATATTGAATTAATCTACGAAGCATGCTTTGAGGAACTACTTTTCAGGAGTAAAAAATGTTAGAAATAAAACAGTGCATAAAGGATGTCAAAAATAGAACCTAAGAGTTTCCAAATAGAGAAAACATGAAGAAAAAGTCTAGTACCAATACTTCTAAGATAAAAATAATACAAATACAGTCAATCTCATGAATTGAGAAGCAAATATTTAATATTTATGATTTATGGATAATTTCAAAATTAGTGACATAAAGCGGAATCTATTTGTTTGACAAAGTGGATGATGCCTACCTATTTAAAGTAGTTTATAATCTATTAATTATGTGTATTTTTCATAGATAAATGCTGTTTGTGACATTAAGATAGTGAGAAATGTGACTTCCTCAGCATTACCAATCTGTTTACAGAGTGGTGTCAACTAAAGGAAACAGTTTAATAACATCCTTGCTAACATCCTGTGTAAATTTTATCAAATTGTCCAGCAATACATTCTGCTAGTGCTCTGGGGTCATTTCTAGTCAAAGTATTTCAATCATTAGAGTTATCTCTGTCCTCATACCTCACTCTAGCTAGATAAAGTTATAAATCTGGGACTTTTATTTTAAGCCTTCCCTACAATTATATATGGAGAAAGAATTCTGAAGAAAGAGATAGTGGTCTGTAAAGGACTGCCATAAGAAACAGCCAGAAAAAAAATTCAGATCATGGCATGCATCATAATGAGATGTAACAGGTAAGCAGGGAAGAACAGGCCATGCACAGCTAGGTTTTGCTCTTCTTCCTCACTGCAGAGGAGAAATGTGATTAAATAATGATGGCAATGATGTTAATTGATGATGAGTTTTTGTGTACTTAGAGAGGCAGTGAAGGTAGCCCTTTTCCCTCTCAAAGTCTGTTCATGAGTCAGTACCAATCAGTTGCTTCTGTGGGAAAAGCAAGAATACTCTGAAAAGGGACGTGACATGAGCAATGAACCACATATGGTACATTCCACCTGATGCACATAAAAGACCTGAAGGCTGCCTGCCATGAACTGAACTTAAAACTCATTAAATTGACCAGGACACCAGAGCTGCATTAGAACATCCCACAGAGGATTTGGCTTACCAGCAAAACTTTACATTCTGTTTTTTAAGGACATAATATCTCCAACTCGGACATTTAAAATACATATACTATATTCCAAAGACTTTATTCTTTTATCAACTATATTTACTCCTGAAAGTAGTATTAAAACATTGCTCATGCTGATATTTATAATTTTAATGTTCAGATAGCATACAATCAAAAATCATACAATCCATTTGTTCAAAATACAAGAAGGATTTATATAAAGTAGCAGTTATTGAACACTGCATGCACAAAGCATCTAGCTACAGCAAACAAAGTAGGAGCAAAATGTCAGAATCACACATTTTGGAACTGCATAGTCAGTTTGCAACACGGTCAGTATTAATTTTCACCACCACACAGTCTAGTTTTTGTGGACAGGAACTTACATTCTTCTAGAAGTTTTGCTTTTATTCCCCCATCAGAATCAGCAGATGAATGGACAAATGGAGATTAAAGAGAAACATTTGTTAGTAAAAAGAAAATCAGAATTTTTGAGAGGGAAGACAAGCATCTCTGACAAGTAAATTGGTTACGATTAAAAAGAAAACTTTTAGTATTGTAACAATGGTGATGATGTAACCTGGTCCTCAACTTCCAGTGGCAATTTTCAGCATCAGAAAGTTCATGAGGAACTTTTCTGAAGTGCTGACTTTTTAAGGGCAACCACAACATTGAGATTTTGGCCTTATAAGGACACAAAACGTTGCTACTGAGGAGACAGCAAATTAGAATTAATGGAGTGCATTATCCTCATGCTGCAGTCAAAATCAATCTACCCATATGACCATACAGAAGAACAAAGAGAAAGCTTCAGGCTAAAATTACTCTTACAAAGGGGAAAGCATTTAATTTTGCTCAACAGACATGCTATCCCTTTTAGTTTGAAAAATAACTAAGGGGAATAAATTGTCTTGGTTGCCACATCTTTATTGCTTATTTCAAATATTTTGCATATGTATCTCCTCATCAATAATGTTTTAGAGCAAATAAACTGCTTTCAAGCAGCTACAGTATCAGTCATCCATTATCTACTTTGAGAGAGTGAAGAGAATAGGAACCTAACATGAATGAAACCTAATCAGCTAATCAAGTATGATCTTACCACTGGGTCTCTGCAGTGGATGTGTGGGGAAGACCCACAGAAAGAAGAACATGGTCCTTTTAGTGCTCTCCCAGATACCATTCTAACCATTATATATAAAATAATAATGTAATTATAAACATATTTTTCATTAACCTAATTTTTGGCAAAATTTCAAGTCTTTGACTTTATCAGATCTAAATACAGTACTAAACACAGAATTAAATGTTACACAGTATGGAACATGTTAATTGAGAGTTAATGTAATACATCTAAAACAGCTATTCATTTTTGCCTGTTGATGCATTTCTGGTTAATTTAACTTGAAGTGCTGCTCACTACAGAAAATATTAGAATATTGCACAATTTACATTAGTTTCTAAACTACAAGATGTTAAAACAATATGTCTAGACTGCAAAAACATTTGTGGAGAAAAATTACATCTAGAAAACAAAGTCTTTCGTTCATCACACTGCTAAGGCTTTCTATAAACCTCAATTTAATGCACTAAAGGCATTCACAGCACTACAAGTCTTGTCATTTAGATATATTGATCATGTTACAGAAATAAAGGTCATTGATTCGAGAGGCTTGAAAATATGTTTGGAGGTGGAAAATCACACCAAAGCAGTTGCACTTCATGTCAATGATTATTAAAGAAAAACATGCATTTGTGGAAGGTAGGCAAGTGTCAAAACCACGGGTGTAAAGAAAGCCATGAGGATTAGAATCATAGGTGAATTTACTGATGTATTAATTCATCAATTTAATGCCAACCCTGATGTTCTCTTATCTGGTAATTAGTTTAACAAATGAATAGTCAATGTGAGGTGCAACATGGTTCACTGAATTCTGAAAATGTGATCATGCTTATAATAAGAAGAAAATAACAACCTGGAGCATGAATAAATTCATAGAATTAATTATTACATCTTTAAGACAGTAGCTACTATTGCTTCTTTTTCAGCATGGAGCATTATTTCTAAGGCTCCCTACTAACACAGTCCAGAATAAGACATAAGAATTTCAGATCTTAGGATTTCCTCCCTTCTAGATGTTTCCTAACTGATTATCCCCTCCTTCTCATTTCATATGCTTTTATTATCAGGTTGGGTACTTAAATTTTTTCAGATACTGCTTAGAAAATCTAAGAGACTAACTTACTCTTCTGGATCAAAAAGAAAGATGCTTCCACAGTGTGAGTATTTGAAGATTTTACTGGATATCAAATCAGCTCCAGGGTTTTTAACAAATTCATACAGAATCACAGAATGGCTGAGGTTGGAAAGTCCTTCTGGGTCAATCTGGCCCATCCTGCTCAGCAGCGACACCCAGAGCAGGGTGCCCAGGCCCAAATCCAGGTGGCTGCAGAAGTTCTCCAAGGAGGACACTCCACAGCCACTGGTCAGCCTGTGCCAGTGCTCTGTCACTGCACAGCACAGCAGTGCTGCCTGGTGTTCAGAAGGAACCTCCTGCATTCCTGTCTGTGCCCATTGCCTCCTATCCTGGCACTGAGCACCGCTGACAAGAGCCCGGCTCCATCTTTGCACCCCCATTTCAGGCGAATTGAAATTGCCAATATGATCATAATTTCACAGATAAATAGCATTTAACTAGCTTTCTCTGCCCTTCTTCATTGTGATCACTTTAATAAATAATGATATATGTATCATATATGTAATGCTGTCTATCGTTATGAATTATTTGGTATGCCTATTTAATAAAGATGAATCAAATTTTGGTGTATTTGTGTAACCTTTCTCAAGTGAATAATGTAAGACATTCTATATAGACAGTTTTTGAAAATTTTCAGTAAATTCATGTAAATTCATCATCACAGTGTCCTGACTGAACTGAGCAAACACACTCCATGTTTAGTTCCATGTTGGAGCTGTCTTCATCCTTCTGTACAGAACTTTTTTGTCTGATTTTCTGCACTTATTTAGAAAGTTAATACTTACAATCAAGAGGTACATCCAATGCAGAAATCATTTGGCACAGAAAGAAAATCAAGGAAGCTTTGCTTGCAGATATGCTCTTCTTTTTCATCATGATTTTAGGCTCTATTGAGTAAATCACACTTGTTGAATGAAGTCCAACTTCATTAGATTAGGTAGCTTGGAATAGTTATGTAAATATAGACAAGAAACCTGGTAGATAAAGAGACAATATCAACGTGTAGATACAGTGGAATGATCTCATGTTAAATATCAGCAATATACTTATAATATGCAGGAATGATTACACCACGTACTCTACTGAAGTCAAAATCCAGAAGTTCTTAGGACACCTACATCATAATATTTGCAGCAACTTCTAAATAGTGAATATCTACAAATCTGTTGAATGGAAATGCAGATGAGGTTTCTAAGAAGGATAAATCATCAGTCCTAAGTAAAAAACAGCACATATTATAGAGAATAGTAATCTGATGTAGTTTTAGCAGATTAGAACTCTGAATGCCCACCTAGTCCCTTTCAAAGTCACTAGCCCACCTAGTCCCTTAGAGCAGCATGTGAGACAGCAAATTGCTTCTTTATGTTCAAAGCCATCTAAACTGCTGCACATCATATTGAAACAACTATGTACTCATCATGGTAGATATGGTAATTACAAAACTCATCAGAAGAGAGAACACCTGAGTTCTAACACTTGCATACATATACAAAATAGACAAGGTGGCCAGCCCAACTCCAAAATACCTAATAGGTGATTACTGTACACTGCAGAGAACCATGACAAATGGATACAGACTCTCCTAGAAAAATTAAACAGAACCCTCTCACATTTTAAATAAGCACTTCAAAATGCTGAATGTTTGGACTAGGGAAGGGGAGAGATGTTTCTTCCATTCCACTGGTAACACGTGAGCAAGCTGGTTGGCTTCCTATGGTCCCTGCGCTGACTTCACTCGACTGACTACAGCTGTGTGCTCTTCTTCACAGGGAATAGGTTTCCACAAACTGCTTTCCTGATCTTTACTGAATCTCCTCATTTCATCAATGCAAGTTCAACTCTTAAGTCTGTACGTTTTCACAAAACATTCTCTGTGTACAAGGTATCTGACCTCAAGGATTTAGAGAACACTCTTTGAACTATTTTGCAAGTGAACTGAGATTTTTACTTCCCCAAGCAAAATTTCATTCTCTTTAGGAAACTCTGAGAATCTAATTATCCACTTTACAGTCTTGTTCTTTCATTGTGCAAAGGGAGCATTGCAGTAATTTGAGATATTTCAGAATTAAATTGCATTCCCTTTGAACAAGTACAAATGAATACACAAGCAGTGTATTGGGTATGTGCAATTAAATTAAATTAAATGATTGTGGAAATAATACCCTTGAGAAAATGCCCCCCATAATCTACTGCTGCTATTGCATTGTTCCTGTAAGGTATCTATTGAGTTTGCTGCTGCAATGTTTGGATGTGATATGGGAATTCAACAGGTAGCAGGAGTTACGAAGCTGAGCTTGAACACTGGCTTGTCACTGCAGAGAGAAAACATGCCCAGATGATTTGTGATAGGACATATTCAACTGAAAATGATTTTAGATTTGTCAGCACAATTGCATGCTCTTGTTGAATGCATTCATAATTAAATCTGACATAATTTAGTATAAATGCAACAGCTGCTGACTGGAACTAAACCCTGTTTTGACATAATATTATCCACCAAAATAGGCCAGGCCTCTAAATGCAGATCAACGTAAATGCTTCAATTTCAAAACCTGAAATATTTATATAGCAGATTGCCTTCTCCTCCAGCTGATTTATCTAACAACTCTCATAAAACTCAGACATGTTGTCCTACCCTTTTATAGGAAAACACAGATTTTGACTGATTCGCACAAAAAGAGATTCCCTATGCTTACACACTTCTTCTGTACATAATAAAATACTAATTGCTATATCTTCTATTCCTCATGCTGAGATGCTGATAGCATGGACTAAAGGTTGAAGCTATCATGTAGGAATCAGGAGCCAATGTTAATATGAAAATATAAAGTATATTAATATTTCATAATTAACTGTAACACTGGATCTCAGTGGGACAGTTTCTTATGTATTCAGAAGGAGGATCAAGCGTAAGACATGTAATTTTTCCCTGCTTTTTGTTTTTTGTTTTTTATTTCAAAAATGATATGGTCACTTCTCATGAATAAGCTGCAAACAGGCAATGACTGAAGGAGTGAAAGTGCCCTTGAACCTGAGGTAGAACATTCGGCAGCATCACAAAACACATTTTGGTGCCAGTGATCTTTTTGCTGTGACTCGTAGATCTGGACACATGGCCTGTTAGCTTCCTTCTTAGATGGATTATTTGCATCTCACAGTACTTAGAAACAAAAATCTGGCTCACTCAGTCATCTCAATCTGCCTTAATGACTGTCTTGTCTTCAGGGTTATTGCTGTTCTGCCAACCTTCAGACCACCTGCTAATCTCAACGTGTAGAATTACAACTGATAGAGTCAGCAGACAGAATGTTAAATCTCACTGGCCTTTGCATTGCTCCTCATGAGAACCCTATGAGAAAACCTCATAGTCATTGATGCTTTTTTAGTGACAGTTACAAATTAAGACCTTCTAACTAGTTTGCTGATCATTCAAGTCTGGTCCATTTCATTATATAGTTAAATTTCTGTATTTACTAATCAGTTTCACATGGCAACAACTAAAATGCTTTTCACTGTCTATTTCATCAACAGCATAATCTTATCAAACTTATAATTTTATCAAATAATAGAAGATTAAAATCAGGTTTTCATAAACTATTTGTTTTACAAGCCCTACTTTCCATAAAACTATGTTGAGTAGAATTAATTTTACTTGTGGCCTTTAATTCCCTATCAGCTGAATCCTCAATCAGCTTTTTCCATATGCTCACCATGATTTATATCAGGCTATATTTATCCTGCTCAATCTGCTCGTCTACTCTGAATCTGGGCAGAACACCAGCTTTCTTCCAGTCTCAAGGAACGTATTAAAAATGAAAACCTGTGAACGAGAAATTTCCCCCACTGTCTCTTCCAGAACTCAAAGCCAGACTCATCATACTGAGATTCATTAGTTAAAAAACATAGAATCATAGAATCATAGAATCACCAAGGTTGGAAAAGACCTAAAAGATCACCCAGTCCAACCGTTCACCTATTCCCAATAGCTCCTACTAAACCATGTCCCTCAACACAACATCCAGTCTTTCCTTGAACACCCCCAGGGTCGGTGACTCCACCACCTCCCTGGGCAGTCCATTCCAGTGCCTGACCACCCTTTCTGAAAAGTAATACTTTCTCATGTCCAGCCTGAATCTCCCCTGCCGTAGCTTGAAGCCATGTACCTCCAGTAAGTGTTGTTTAATATCCATTAATGGCTACTAGTGATTAAAAATGCTCTCTATCCTAATGCGAAATATACTGTTTCATCAAATTTCTTGTGATATTCATAACACTTTAGCAGTAAAAGAATAACATGTTTCTGAAGTAGCTCACGTCACAGTGCTAATTCTGTTCTGTTACTAAGACTTTTACCAATAAAAATACACCCAGTATCGGTCTACTTATGTCCCCTGTGGCAATGGCCAACACATCTGCTGTTAGGACAGAAGCTCTTTCATACAAGTGCCAGTGCTGATACACAACCACACAGCCCCAGCACAGTGAGACCCAACCGCCTTTAGTGTAGTGTCAGTAACAGCTACTGGAGCAGCACGAGAAGGCTCTATTAGCCACCCATGTCACATCATTGATGGGCTGCTCTAGCACCAGGTGGGCTGTCACCCACATAGCAGACACAGACTTGCACAGTCTGCACCTGACCAGTCTTTTATCAGTGTTTTTTAGGGCAAATGGGGTATAAATGAAGGTGTATGGCAGTTTGAGAAACTCTTTCAGGAGTATTCTCTCCAGCATCACCCATACAGCAAGTGGGAGACAGGAGTAAGCCCCTGTCTTTCAGTTTAGACATTGTGTATCTTTTCCATACTGACAAGGAACAGGCAGTTTAGGTCCTCTTTTGTTCACTTGTTTATTGTTGTTGTTGATTTTTAAAATTTGTTTTCTCCAAATCCTTCTCCCCTTTTCTTCTGGGAGTCTTTCATGTTGTTCTTCCCTGTATCCTGTAACACTTTATAGCTGCTAAACGCAGCTCAGTAGCAAACTATGAGCACTGGGATACAGCTAAAAAGGCAAGAATGTAGGCCTTAAAAATTCCTCTCAGCGCAGTCTTATTTCAAATGTCTGCTTCAAAAGTGAAAGTGCCATATCCCAGAAGTGCCCAAAAACGCAGAGCAAAGTGTAAAGTTCAAACGTCAGTAGGTCTACCACGTAGAATCAGCCACAATCCACACTGAAATCTTGTCTTCAGAGCAGCCACTTAGAGCTGTTTTTTAAAAGACCACAGAAGGGCTGAGCTGTCCTTTTACAGTTGCCTTGCATATTCCCTGTGGACCTATACTGGATTTGGGCCTTGTGAGGATTTAAGCAGAGGAGCATTTGTTCCTAGATCCTGCTCAGATTAACGTATAAGCTGCTTTGACTGGAGCGATTACATACACGGCAGAGCAAAGCTGTGGATACCTCTCAAACAGGAAGGTAAAGCTAGTAAGCCTTGCAAGTTTAGATGCCTTCAGAGTCAAATCGGCAGCTAAATGGCATTTTGGGATTGAAATTTAAACTCAAATGTCTCCGCTTTGCTTGGGTGCCTTCTGGTGACCTAAATCCTGCACTGCATTCAGTCTTTTTCACCTTTTTTTTTTCTCCTTATTTACAACAGAAGATAGAATAGAGTATTTGAATCATGTTTTAATGTCATTTGTTTCATTAGTCCTTTCGTGTCACAAGCAAACAGCCTGCACAAATACGCACTGCCTCTTCTCCATGTACATGCATTCTGCTCTACTGCAAAACACTGGTTAAAGTGACTGAACTGAGTGTAACTTTGTAAAGCAGCTGAAGAGTGGGGGATTACATGAGATGGAGTGGAAACACAACTCACATGGGTTTAGAATAACAGTTGGGCTTGTAGTGCATTGCTAGATACAGTGATTAAGGAAAGTAAGGAGTTCAGCTTGGTTATTACATTTCCCTGTGAGTTAAAAATCTCTCAGAATGAGTGTAAGAAAACAGAGTAAGAAAACACATTTTTGTAGCTACCTGGATGTTCAAAACAGGTACCCACATTGCTGTATTATTAGAACAGCTCTTCAGGTCATGCTTTAACATCATTAGAAACACGTAAATGATGTGGATGCTCACTACATCCACTCCAGGAGGTCTTAAGTCAGACTGAACTTCAACAAGACAAGGCTTTCAGGTAGGTTCTTTCTCTCTGAAAGCTTTGAACTGAGAGAAAAGAGGTGTTTGTTGCTTGTGAGAAGTAAATATATGAATCATCAGACTGCTGCTGTAGCAACACTACGCTGTGCAAACAGAACCAGAAGGAAAACTGCAGAGTGGGCAGGAGGAAAATGCACCATCATCCCGAGCAAGGGCTGAACACAGTGCCTGCCATTCGTTCCTCATAAACATGCAAAAGGGATGCTCAGCTGAAATGCTCCCTGAAATGCTAATTTCTTTGCTCAAGAGATATGACGATGTTCTTTTTTTCTCTCTTTTTTTCTTAATTATTTTTCTTTTAAGCCAATGCAAGGGATTCAAAGAGCTTGCTTCTCAGAAGATAACGCATTCTGTGTTCCTTTGGTTAATTACATTTTTACATCCCTACAGCTAACCCCAAAAGCACTATCTGTCTAGAAGCATTCCTGCAATCCAGAGATATTCTTGTGAAAAGCTTACTGTGCAAAAGAGCAGAATCTGATTCAAAGATAGGGAAACTCCTCCCTCTGGGAAGTAGAGCAGAAATCACTAATATTAGCGTGAAATGTCAGAATAGTTATGCTAGGGAGGAGGTCACTCAGAGCAGGGACACTGCCAGAAACTGAGGACTAAGGCATTCTGTCAGATCTAAAACCCTAACAAGTACACGAACAAAGGAGGGTAAACAGCACTAAGGGAACACACTGTACAAGCTCCAGCGAGCTCCCTGGGTAAGTTTTTGGGAGATGGGGGCTGGGGACTGTGCACCTACGTGTCATATCTGTTTAGCAGGCAAAGTTAACATGCTTGCTATTTTTAATTAATTCTATTACAGGAGTTAGCTGTGAGCTTTAAATCTCTGCATGCCTTTATAAAACAAAATGAAAATTTACCAAGAGCTCAGATCCACACCCTTCAAAGCTTTAGAAATGCATCTGCCTGTTTCATGGAAAATGCTGGTAACATTAACAATGATTACAGCTGTACAGCTCGGGTCTGTCCCTGCTCTCATTCATGGTCATTCATTCTACTGCTCTTCCCAGCAGCAAGATGTGATGCCTGAACAAGCAAAGTAACTCCTCCAAACTTGCAGATACTGCCAGCGTTGAGCCATGTTTCACAACCAGGTCACCACGCTCAGGTAACCATGCTTAGGGTCACCTCTGCAGGGATGACTACTGCCCTGACAACAGCAAACAGACCAAGAACATCTGATGAATTCGGGATATTAGCACTTTTCTATATGAGTATCTCTAGTTCCTCTCATTCTCAAGTAATTTATAACATGCAAATTGCTAAATGTTTTTATCACCTTCAAGAAAAATGCTGGCTGCACCTAGCACCTGGACTCTACAAGACTAAGTAAAATAGGGAAGGTTGGCATTCAGTCTTCCATTTTTACTATCGCCTTCGTGCGTTTTTATTTTTAACATTACCTTGCAGACCTTCTAGGTCCCTGAATGCCTTTAGCTGTTAGGGACCCTACAGAAGTTTGTGGTAGAAGCACACAGCATTGTGTAAAAATGCGCTGTGAACAACGGCACAACTTTGCTGACTGCAGGTATCACCCAGGTAAAAGCTAACTTACTCAGCTGGCACTTGAGAAAGCAAAGGCATTTGATATCTACTCTCCACAACAGACACAGAAAAATAGAAAGAGCCACCGGAACGTGGGTCAGTCCTTCCTTGTTACACATTGATAGGATTTACCCCATTCTCACTGAAGAGGGCACACACACCATAGCCAGATGTATCCTCCTCCCTCTAACATTGTTAACAATAATCCTCCATTAGATGGCAGGTTGACCCAGAGAGACACAGGGTAGGTGCTGCTCTGGGCTTGGAGCTGGGGAGGGAAAGTCTGGGATGGACAACTGACACCAAAGCATGTCAATGGGAAGGGACATAGCAAACAAACAGTAGTGTCCATGGTTTCCTGGGGGAGGGGAAAGGCAAGAAAGGAAGCATTGTGCATTTAAAGGCATTAAGGTTGGAGTTCCATGTTAAAACATTACACACAGAGCCAGGTGTAGGTAAATAGAAATTCAGAGATATTCACATAAAAAACATGACACAAAAGTCATTTTCCAGCGGAGTTCAGTCAAGTCTGGAAGGCAACTGGGTCTAGAATAGACCCTGCAACAGCCCAGTGACTTGCACATGAGTACTTGTTATATCCACAGTCTCTTTTACAGGACATTCACAGTGGCAAATTATTTCATTGTAGGCTACACCTCAAAAAAATGCTGAAACAGCATTGCAGATATTTCACAGGAAGAAACAAGGAAAAGGTAAAATATCAATCTTGCTGTAATTACAGAATATTTAAAAGCACTGATACCTAGAGACTTCAAATAAGTTGTGGATCCACAGTGGATCATCGTAAGGCAAATGCCAGCAAGTTTTAAGTGCACTGAGGTACCACAGGTCTGCATCTGAGTGATGCTTCCACAGCCCTGACTGTATCTCAGAAGTAGAACTGCACAAATGATGGGTACTGTCCACACCATGTTGGTTTTCATCTGTCAGGACTATGGGCCAGCCTGATGTGAAAGTGAACATTTTTAGCTCAGGGCAGGAAAAGCACCCTAGATGAAATAATAGGAAGCAAAGGATAAATCAACGCTTCCCTTTTTATTACTTTCAACAAGAGTCATCTGTTATCTACAACTACCAAGTCTATCCCATCCATTATTATCTATTTATCTAAATACCCCAAACGATAGACCCAAAGTACTTTATTCTAGCAGGATAAGTTAGAATATCAGATACAATGCAATAACATTTATATTTTTTGGATTAATCTGTCACACTACTGGTGTTGCTCGACCAGGTCTTCCACTGGCTTCATCAGAACTTGTCCTGATTAAAAGTCTAAAGATTTGTTCTAAAACCTTTACTGCAGTTCATATTTCTATATTTTTAATTCTGCATTTCTTAGCCATTTTCTTGGATCTGCAATATCAGAGACATAAATAAAAAAAAGTAATTCCAAACATAAGTGAAGAGCTTTTTAAAGTGTGTTTTACGTTTATGTAAATGTGGACAATTTCCTGCTATTACAATGTTAAGGAATTAACACTTCTTTTAATTTATTTTTATTTTAATGTATCAAAACAACAAATACAACAACAACAAAACAACCCTGCAGCTTAATTCTCACGATAAATCTTGTATTTCTAATAGAGATTTTAAAATACCATTATCAATTACAAGGTTTCCAAGTGAGAAATGCTAACTTACATTCCCATGCTGATGTCCCTTTATTTTAAAAATATTTTATAAGTTAAGAATATTGTTACTTTTGCGATTATAAGAATCTGGAAAGGCAATTAATACTACTAAAACAACACAGTTTTAGCTGTAGTTTAACAAAGCAGCAATAGGACAAAGCCAGTAACTACATCCTGAGTGAGCTTTTTTATACAAATCATTAATTCAAACCTTCAGGGTAAAAAAAGCTCATTTATTCACTGAGAAGTTAATCTAGTTTGCATTCTAACTCAGAAATAGCATTTCCTGCATTTTTATGTGTGTACGCGATTCAATAATGAAAAAAAAAAAAAAAACTTACCCAGGACTTCATATCTATTATGTAAGAAAACATACTTTGATGTAAAAGCACACAATGTTCACAGATTCATTTGAATTGCATATCCACATTACCACAGAGAAGATAAAAGAAACTTCTTCCATACTGCCATGTTTACTACTATTTTCTTTGGCTTGTTAAAACTAATTTATCCTTTAAATCAAGATCTCAAACTACACACATGGTAAGAATAGCAATTTTTTTTTCTGTTTAAAATAAGTTCAGTGCACTTCTTCATTGTCACACCAACGGCTATTTTTCCATTCAGTGTAAACTTTCAAATTCTCTGTTTTTCCCTTATATGAATATTATGCTAAGTACAACTACTATCATCCCACAAAATTAACATTAAATAATAAATTAAAGAAAGAAAGAGTCTTCAAGGTAACAGAAAAATTGCAGCATTGCAAGAGGAAAACATGAAATCCCCAAATCACTCCAAAAAAAGCCTTTCTGAAATTCTGCTCATAGTACTACACAAAAACATTACAACTACACCACAGGACTTGCAGTCCATACTGCACACAGTAACAGCAGATTAAGTACTGCATTATTTTTTTCACACTCAAAAATGGATAAATTTAACCAAGTAAAAGTAAAGCAGCTTGTTATTTGTTTCTGACAACACATCCATGCACAGAAACAAGGCAGTATGATTTCACCTCACAACAGAATTCTCATTCTCAGGAAAACAGTTTTATAACTAAGCATTAATTATAAAACTATCAAATTACTAGCACAAACTACCTTTTTTTCTTTTTTTTTTTTCTCTCCATAATCCATATCTAGTGGATAAAACCGATTTCTCTTCAGTAAAATGGTTACATTCCACAGTAATTTCTCCAAGCACAGTTAGTAAAAAATCAATTCAGCAAATTCTGCCAGTTATAATTTTTGCACAGTTGTGATATTTCATGTGCATTTTTCACACAAGTAAAACATATGAACATTTCAGAAGGATAAGCCTCAAGAAACTATCAATGGGAGAACAAGTCCTTTAGAAAGTGAAAATAAACAAGTCTAATATTCTGAATTAGCTTTGATGACATCAAATACTTGGCTGTGCTTTATGGCTTTTATAAATTCTCTTACCCTGTGACCAATTTTTCAGTCAATCTAGTCATAGAATAACAAGGAATCAAGGCAGCTTGTTAGTCACACCCCTGGTCTTTGCACATCTTCCAATTTTAATCCTACAAAGGAAAACACAAAGAACTGCTCATTCACCTCTTGTGTAACACCTACGAGTGATACAACTGCCTTAGCATAATACTATTCTGGATTTCAACATGTGAAGAATGCAAAATTGCTATAAATCAACATTAAAGGCTAAAATGATTTTCTCAGCCATGCTAATTTGAGAGATGCCGTTGTCCACAGATTTTTAATCTTACATTGCATTGCCTTACTGCTTATACACCAGAGAAACCGTGATATAACTAAGACCAGAAAGGACTCTTTAATCTTCAATATAAAATTAAATTTTGCTGGTTTTTCAATTTATCCAGAGACTTCGCAGCACTTAAAACAGTGCTTTGTTCTATTCATTTTAATCAAATGTTATTTTAATTGGGTCTGTAAGGACTTGTAGAAACTACTGCACTAACAGGAGAAATCTTAGTTTTGATCTCCCGTTCTTAAAACTCTCAAATCAGCCATTTCTTATTCCCTCACCTTTAACTTCCCTTGAGGCATGATTCCCAAGGTTTCCACACCTTCAATTCCCATTTCAGATTATCTCAGAAGAATAATGTATCTGAAAGCAGGACTTGTGGGGGCAACTTCTGTAATTTTTTGTACAATCTATGGGAAAGAATTAAAGGCTTATGTAGTGCTCTGGGAAACCCTTCACAGGGCATGTGGACAGAGCCAGAGGAAGACAACTCTACCGAGCATGATGTTTTATGATGGTTATGAGAGCTGCTGTTGTATGCACCCAATATGAGATCAGATTACTGCAAGAAGCAAGAAATCAAGGCAGGACCTTAAGACCACCAGTTGGGAATGTATGCCTTTTCTCCCTCCCCCTGGTCTAAGCATCTTCCCTTATTGAAGGCAGACAGCTGCTGTCTTTTCTTTCTTCCTGAAAGTTGTAAGCTAACTGGATGCCTCCAGACTGGAGGAAGAAATGCTTTCAATGCTGCTGAGAGAGCAGCCACCTATGAAGGAGGGATATGAGAAAAAAGGCAATTGAGGAAGAACTCAATCAGACCTTAACTAAGAACTATCCATTCCGTATGCAGGCAGAGGCTTTGACTTATGGTTTTTCTTTGCAATAAAATACTAAATCAATAATAAAAATACCCTCTTAGAGAGGGACATTTTGACAGCTGAGACTGGCTGATAACAGCTGGAGACAAAATTGAAGCTCTCCTCTCCCACTTATTCTCTCCTTCTGTAGGAGTACATTGACTCAAACTGTTTCACTGCAAAGATTTAGTAGTTTACTGTTTTCTAGCCTAAAAGATAAATCAGTTCATAATTATATTCCACAATTAAGTTGGCTTCAATTTGTGCAGACAACAGTTAGACTGAATTCGTTCATCATCAGAAAAAAAATCTGAAGTAGAAAATCAACTTGCATCTGTGAGTGCATAAAAACAACGTTGATAGATAGGCATTAAAAGTCTCAAGGACTGAAGTAGTTTTTAGGGGGGCTGTTCCAGGGTTTTTTTAGACTTAAATTTTTTTTATGGGATTCTTTTGGTATTTTTTTCATTTGAGTTTCCGAAACACATGTTTCACACTACATTTTTGATGGAATTGGATCATGCTTATGAATGGGGTTATGACATGTTGGCTGCCTGTGGAGCATTCATAGGACACAATAACAAAGAAAACACTTGCAGGATTCCTCTCCCAGATGGGAAAAGAATAAAACAAGCAGTGATATATTTAGGACATATCAATACAGCATAGGAAGACTTTTCCCATAAATACCAATATCAGAAAAGGAAAGATTTTGTGCCTTCTTCAAGATGTACACCTTCACGTCCGGGGATTTTTAATCAAGAGTGGAACACAAGGACAACTCACCTGTTTGCATCCCTTATTATTTAATGAAAAGTTTTACAGGCTTTGTAATGCATTACAGGGAATGCCATTTATAAGTTTGTAATTGGTTCTGTAATGGGAGCTTGTTGCTGTAAAAAGAGATTGTCTGGAAGCACCCTTTACAAAACTGTAGCAAACGTAAAGACAAAGTAAGACCTTTTCCCACTCTCCTCTAATCTTGGTATTAGGTTCCCAGCATTAGGCTGGGTACAACAAATTACATGTGTTTCAACACATAACGCTTGCTGCAGGGCAGTTGCCATGTAAGATAATAAAATTTCTGCTTAATTAAACCACATTCCTTTCTTCCTCATCAGCTTAAAATCTTGGCTGTTTTTAATACTACAAGATATATTCACATAAGTATATGCTGGGAAAAGTATGATATACCCATTGTTTAATACAAAAAACCAGAATTTCCAGACATAGAGCCAACAGCTGACATGACTGAGACGCTCTGAACTTCAAATGTGTGCTTTCTCACATGTTTAATCACAGAAGGTTTACCTAAGTCACTGCACTGGTTTAGCAGAAATACTGAATGTCATGAGGAAACATAGAAAGAAGAAAAGAATCAAAGATTCAAAGAGGATAGAAAAATAGTTTAAATACTGTTTAAAACTGAAGCAATTATAATGCATTTAGCACAGGCGCCTTGATGTAAAAAAACAACCAATGAAATCTTAGTTGAGAAAAAAATGTGATTAAATCTGAACTTGACTGCTGAGTAAAAAATGGAGTTAGCCATACAATTCTCACAGCTACTATGAAAGCATTAAGAGAACAGAATATAAAAGTGTTTTGTTCTTTTCTGCCAACAATTGAATCCGCAGCCTCCCAATCATCAAAGTACTTTATTTGAGGGTGCATTTAAGTTCCTCTATCTTCTACATATCCTACACACCTGCAGGTATAAAAACGGAGATTCACGTAGACTAGAAACAACTACTTTCTTTAAAGTCATACTTCTCTGCTTTGCAGGGAAATGTCAGAGCATTACAGAGTTAGCTGAACTCCACAAATTAAAAAGAAACTGGAGAGGAGAAGAAGAGAAATCAGGACTATACATTCAATGGCCACGCTTCCTTTTTTGTGAAAGTGGTTCCTACAACTCTCCAATATTGCCTTTCAACTGAGTGGAAAAGTTGGTACTCAAATTACAGTGGATTTTCATACTTGATTTGCTCTGAACTAATTACAAGAAGATACAGAAAAATCTGGAGCTCTTTTTTCTGTGCCTCACCGCAACCTTCTACCCTCTCTCCTTGCATTTGATTTAAGAATTCTACCAATCTCATGTGCATCGATACAAGATAAAAGAAACCTAGGTAAGAAAAGATTAGGTTCTGATCTGACAGAAATCACCCACAAAAGATAACCTCTTTTGGATGACAAACTGAAATTAAATGAATTGAAACATCACTTTATAACCGTATTCTCAGTAAAATGGATCTGAGCTCAGCCAATGCCTTACTGAAGTATTCCCATCACTCAAAGTTGACTACATTCCCAGCTGAAGCACTGGTGAAGAACAGTCTGCAAAGCCAAGGAAAATGAGTAGAGTCAAGGAAAAGACTAAAAGCACTGTCAATACAGAATAATACAGGAAATGTTGATTTTGGCATGAGTGTTGTCTAAGAGGCATCTTAGTAGGTTATCCCAATAAAAAATATATTTTTAATGTATCTCTATATGAGAGTGTATTGTTAAAAATAAATCAGAAGCTGCTTTTTTTTTTTTTTCTTCCCCCTTTCCTCTCTCTCTCTCCTCAAAGCTGTATAAACTTATCAGGCAGCATCCTAACTTAGAAGATCACTTCCTTGCTTTCCTAACTTAGAAGATCACTTCCTTGCTTTCAGAAAGGGGCACGTTTTAGGTAGTAACACTTTTCAGCCTACGTTAAAGCTTCTTCCTCCCTTTCAGCATGGTTGTCAGCTTCAACTGATTCAGTTCTCATCAACGTGAGCAAGCACACATACAAATTAGTCTTATATTAAATTTGAAGGAACTCTGTTTTTGCGTGTTTCATTTGAATGGAAAAACATTTTGAGTGGAAGGATGCTTATCTCTTTAACTTTGTTACAAAGAGCAGCAGAGAAGGATGACAGCATCAAAATGGCAATAAATAATCTTTTTTGTTCTCTAAAGGTAGTCAGCTTCTTAAAAATGAAACAACAGTGGTGTTACTAACATTTATGGAAGATTGTTGACAAATACCTGAAATTTTGCAGGAAGTATTCTACTGAACCAGTTCTAGTTTAAAAGATGCTTTACACAGAAATTCATGATTAAATTCTTCAGACGTGGTTTTATTTAATAAAGAATTTAATGAAAAAGACATTAACCTTTTCTGATGAACAAAGGTGTGATTTTTTAACAGAGACGAATGCACTGCTTTGGTAGTGAGAGTAGGTAGATTCTTTCCTTCTGCTGCTTGACTTAGATTAAGTGCTGCAGCAGGCATCTATATAACAGGAACTTTCTACTGTTCCCAGAAAGCTTGTCTATCCTTTTTCCAGCCTCTTGTGACTTGTTTTAAAAGAAATTATATAATAAACATTTCTAAACAATACACAAATCTTATTTTTATTGTATTTTGACAGGCAGAGTACATAATTTCTTTTTTCACTTTGCCAATAGATTAGTTCAGTTTAAATTGTCTGTACACAGTCAGCAAAAAGTCTAGAATAAATTTTGATATGAGAAGGATGTATCCTCTTTCAAAATATTTTTTCCTTTTTAAAGCACAGTTGTTTTGGTGGCATATCAAAAATAAATGAATATACTGACAACTGAGTGGAGGACACATTTAAAAAAATGCTTTCTCTTTCTGTAGCTAAACATATGATAGGTTTTTGCAGAAATGTTTTTCGTGAACAACACTTTACAGAAATTCAGCAAAATCAATTATACTCCAAACTTTTAGAAGGCAAAAGCCCATGAACTGTAATTATTTTAGAAACTAAGTGGCCATCAACATTTTTATATCCAGTCTTTGTTTCTTTGTTCTGGTTCTGTACACTGTTCTTATCTATTCTTTCTGAAGTATTAAAAGGCTTTAGAAACTGCTGATACCCAGTCGTTTACTCTTTAGTGAAGTCAGAAAGCTTTACAACATTACCAGACCACAGCACATATCAAAAGACACTTAAGCTACTGCAAAACAGGGCCCCTGATGCCAGACAGATGACATTACTGAGCCATCACAGTGCTCATATCTGCTAATTTTTAGAAGATTCACAAGACTTCATGAATCCAAAAACAAAAATCTCTGTGGAATAAATGTGAGATGATATATTCTTCAGTGTAAAGTATCTAATAACATTTCTGCTATGGAATCCATAAATGCTACAGAGATTGGTAATTTAATAAGAACTTGAAAATGTTGATGCTCCATAGGTACTTTTCCAAACACAGTAGTTTTTTCTTTTTTTTTTTTTTTCCCCCCCCCCACAAAGGACTTACATGGATTGCAAAACAAAAGAAAAAGCATAATCTTTTTGGAGAATCCTTATGTTACAAACTTTAGATTTCATCTCTTTTAACAGTGAGGCTATGTAATCCATGGTGTTTAATTAACAGTCTGAAATCCCCTGCTACTGAAAACAAAGTGATACCAAAAGCATTTTTTTCCCTCTGATGACAGTGTCAATACAACCCAAACTATTTCATTACCCATCATAAGATTAATGAGATTTTAGGTTAGCTGTGTTCAAAACTGATGTTACTCTTCTTGCCTCTGCTTATTAAGTTTGTTTTCAAAACTTTTAGTTTTCCATCCCTGGGCTTATGAACGCTAACAATGTTCCCCAAGTGCCCAAATCCACATGACAAAAACAGAGTTATTATCCCCAACTTTTCAGGAACTTATATTGCCTTCTGGTCCACCACTACAGGCTTGTGCCCAGTTTATTTTTATCTCATCACTAACATACTACATGTAAGCTTATGGACAGTGCTGATCCTTTTCCAGCTAAGTTCAATAAAGGAATTGTCAAGACTTAAACAGGTTAAAGATCAAATTTGCAATTTGGAAGGAAGTCAGCATCTATTGGCCAGGAGAAAGGTAGACAGGCTGATTGGCATTAAGTTCTACGGAGTGCTCAGCTCTCTGAAAAAGACATCAGCTACATGCTAAGTTAAGAAGTCACATATTAGAAAGCTACAGTTACACCAACACAGTACAGTGTGCCCCTTTAGTCATTTTCTACTGTGAATGAATGGAAAAGGATGATGGCACCTGAAAAAGCAATGACTTCAGGACTGCTTTTTAGTGATAAGAGCCATGTGTGTTCATTATGCAAAGTATTACACAGTGTGTCACAGACGGCTTCTCATATTCCCTCATGGGCACCCTTCTTACATGGAAATATTGTTGAAAAACACATAAACATCTTTGTGTGGGTCTCTGTGGGTCTTCCTTCTACACTGACTCATACAGATTGAAAGAGCTTTACAAAAATCAACTGAGAAAGTAGATTTTGCAATTAAAAGCTTATTCTATCAATTTTCAAACACTCACTACAACGTGAAGAGAATGTTGTCTTAACACAGATGGTCTATGGCAATGGACAATATCCCAGTCACAGTAAGGTCAACAGGAACACTGCTGCTGAGATCAGTTTGACAGGATTGTATTCAAACACATTTCCTGAATTGAATAAGGGTTGGAAACAAGTACCATCAGAGCTGCAGACTCAACTACAAAGCGAGTGCCTCCTGGAAACAAAATGGAGGTCAAGCCATACTAATGTGCTTTAAAGAGACCATTTTCATGACATCTGTGTGAAGAGCAGGGCGCAGCAGACTGCCTTCTAGCCAAGGTGCCACACACCCATCTGGCAGAGCCCTGGGAAATGGCTGTCACACACAAGGCACATCACTGGGCTGCTGGACTGAACAGACAAGTAAGGCAGCCGTGAATGACAGAGATAAATGCTGACATCTATCAAGGTACAAACGCGCATACACCATATACTGACCTTGCAGTCTAGTTGTGTCCTATACAAGGTTCTTTGTAACTTTTGTCTCGCTTGTCTATGTAAAATCCTTTCCTAAGATGCCCTGCAGCCCTGAAGGCAAGGTCTGTGGCCTACACTGAGACCTCCACTGAGGGTGCTGCAATTGTTCTCATGATCTGTGACTCAACATCTGCAATATTTGATGAGTTATATTCTTTGAGGGAAGAAAACGTTTTTTCATTTTCACTGGAAGCTTACTACTAGCTGAGAGCCAACCAATGCTGGGATCACTCAATGATAAATATGACAATACACAAGTTGAGAATTTCAAACACCATACACACAAGCCACAGCCTCTATTTGAAGAACTAAGATCAAAATGAGACACAAAAGAGAAGGGCTTCCCAACTCATACGCATTTCCTACGTGGACTGGATATTTATGTTCCCTATTACACTGAACACAAAATAGGCAGATGTTTGTGCACAGTGTTCACAACAGCCTCAGTGAAGAAATGCCTATCAAAAACAAAGGAAATCAATGAAAAATTAATTCTTTCTCATGGGAATTTTAAGTACTGTTATATTAGCATAAAACCAGAAATCAGAGCTGAAAACCTCTTGTGCAGCTATGATACCATGGCATGATAGCTTGGTTGAGAGCAGAAGAAGGAAGTGGCAATATTGTGTTCAGAAGTGTGGTAATGCAAGAAATAGGTAGAAACTTGTATTCCAGGATTTTCTGTTTCTTTGATTTGTCCAAGTTTATGCTAACAAAGTGCCATAATCACAAGACTCCAACCAATTTGTTTTTCCTGAAGCTGAACCATTATGCAATTAAGGAAATGTAAGTATCTGCATCTACAAATTACATTCAGCAAAGAATAATAGCATGGTATCTTCAAAAATCTAGCTCTCTCTTTGTGTTTGGCTGCCCTCCAGAAGAAGACCAATACTCTGATGGAATACTTGATGCTTCGTGGAAGCTGCTTCCAATTATCAGACTGTTGAGCCCTACTCAGCAAACAGCAGATTCTGCTACAGAGTGTTTGTGAAAAATTAAATTAACCATTCTTCTTGGAACTTTCAAGTAAAACAAATAGTTTTATCAACAGGTATATATTTGTTCAGTTTGAAATGGCACAATAAAGAAAGCTTTCTTGTGGCTCTTCTCCTTTTACACATTACAGGAAAGCTTTCACATCAAGACAATTGCATAAAATCCTCTCCCACTCCATCAGTCTTTCCAGCCTCTCAGAAGATAAGGCTTTAAATTAATAAATAGATCTCATTTCAGTTTCAAGACGCATTATCTAAATGTTACAGTAATGCTGGGAAAAGGAAAGGATGGAGATGGCTGTTTCAGTCAGTATAATACATTTGATTGTGGTAAACCTTTATACGTCCTACAGAAACAGTAATTCTAAGATATATTTTTCAGAATACATAGGCTAAACCTTTCCCATTTTTATTTCCACATACCTGTGCTCTAGCAGCTTCACACAGGTTATTGGCATGATTATTGCAACAGCAGTATAAAGAATCAAGCTCTTAATATACTTTTCATAACTAACTTTTGGAAAAACAGTGAACAAGTCCATTAAAGGACTACTAGTTGTTTTCAAAAGAACAGGTGCGGATCTGTTTCCTTCTAGTTTAAGCATGAATTATTTACTGTTTTTTTGTAACTGTACCAAAAAATGAGTCAAACAAAATGCCCCAGCAGCTTTCCAAATTTGTGTTAATTTTCAACTAATTGAACAAAGCAAACTTTTGCAATGAGCAAATCAATTTTAAAAAAGCTTCAGATTAAAAACCTTAGTGTGCAAAGAATTAATAGTAGCATAATATATGGAACTTTCAATATCACAACTATATTTCACCGTAGCAATTGTTTTGGGGAAGCTGTAAAGAAAGAAATACACTTCAATTATTAACTTAGAAAAATAATTCTTCTATGGTTCTCTTAGAATTCCACCTCCACTTTTAACATCTTCCAGCATTTCTTTCCAAGATTTTTTATATAGTAATATGTAGAACTCATGAACATTTCACTAACCAAAGCTTTGTTGTAGCGCATCTAGAACTCCTGATTGGTTGAGGAACATTTGGAAAACATCTCATTGTTTCAGTGTTTTCCAGTTACCAAAGAATAAAAGGAATAGAAAGAAGTCCCAAGGACACCAAAATGCTACCTTTAATCTTTCCATAGAAAATACTATGCAACTAATGCTACTCTTTAACTCTGTGAACTAATTTGAAGAACAGTGGCCATTTTACTCCATGTTACCATCCACTACATGGCTCAATCCCAGTTTTACAGCTGCTTGATAGATATTAACAAGCAGAAGAATCCAGTCTTTCTGCAGTCTTCTCTTATAGATGTGAAGAAGCTTCAACTCTATGGCCTGAAAGCTGCCGTTTCATTAAGTGGACTGGAGAAACTTGCCTGAACAATCTCAGACTAGGAGGAAAATAGAACAGTTGGTGGTAGGTTATGTAAAAATACCTACAGGGCTTACATGATCCTTGTAAAATTTCTCTCTTTTTTTCTCCAGCTGGGAAACATCCATTCTTTCCAGACAAGCATCCATTTTTCCTTTGAAGTACTACCTGTGAATTTAATTGCCCAGAAAACCGTCAACAAAGCTTTCAAGCTATAGACCAGCCCTGAGAGATTCCATGGGAAAGGAGCAAAGAGCCTGTAAGACGTGTTCACCTTTTACAGCAAAGCTGCTCTACAGGCCTCTGTCCATAAAATTAATTTTGGACTGGACTATGGTCATTAAGGAAAATACAGATGCATGCAAGCAGCTAGCAGTTCTCACTGAATCCAGTCTAAAGTTACATCAGAGAAACACTTGAGAATCAGGATTCAGTTTATTCAGATAATTAATGGATCAAGCTACATAAGCACAGCAACTCAAAATATTTCATATTTGAAAACATACTTACACAATTTAAACATCTACATTATTCAGCCTTTACTACACAGTTCTTTTATTTTTGGCAGGTTCTTTAACTGCTTACCATATGTTTCAAGTTGTCAAGATTCAAATGAAGACAACATTAAAAATATAGTGGAGTAGGACCTGACATGGTATGAATAATCTATTCAAATTTTCAAGTTTGGAAACAATTCTACAACAAAAGCACTTACACTAGAATATAGACTTAATCATGCTTGACACATTCCCTTATGAATATTTTAGTGAATACTCTTAAAACTGCAATTCAGAAAAAACAGGATTTATGAACACCAGAGATGTTTACAGAGATGTTATCACGGTGTTTGAAAATACTGTTATGAAGGGCTAACCTTAACTGTTATCTCACTTTTACTCATAGGTAAGCTTTTTGCAAGCAAACTCATACTTTAAAACAAACAAAACATATTGCTTCAAATATTTTATTTCAGACTCTTCATACAACTTATTATTTCACTGCTTTTCTTATTTCAGTGAGAAGCTTCTCCCACTCCGTACTTTGTAACCTTGGTAGCTACTTAAGCATGTCCTAGCAACACAGCAGCTAGAAAAGCACAGAAAAAAACCAGAGCAGCACAAGAGCAGCAGACAGTAAAAGATCTACAAATATGGTGAATAATTTAAGAGAAACAATGAAATTGTCTCCAAATTCTTCATCATTTTTGAAAATAATGAAAAATATATTTCTGATATTTCTCTGCTCTGCACTGGTGAAACTTGACTTGGAGTAGGACATCCAGATGTGGAGTCTTCAGTACAGGAGAGATGTGGATCTATTGGAGTGCATCCAGAGGGCAGCCACAAAAATTGGTTGAAACAGCTCTCCCACAGGGAGAGGCTGAGATAGCTGGGGCTGTTCAGCCTGAAGAAGATAAGGTTCTGGGGACACCTGAGGATATCCTTTCAGTATATAAAGGAGTTCTATTAGAAGGAAGAGGACAGACTCTTTAGCATGGTCTGTTGTGACAGGACAAGGGATATGGTTTCAAGCTGCAAGAAGGAAAAATGGGGTTAATATTGGATATAACTAAGAAGTTCTTTCCAATAAGGGTGGTGAGGCACTGGAACAGGTCACCCAGAGAGGTTGTAGAGTCTCCTTCTATGGAGAAATACAAGACCGGTGTGGATGTCTACGTGTGTGACCTACTGTAGGGAACATGCTTTAGCAGGGGAGTTGGACTCAATGATCTCGTGTTCCCTTCCAACCCCAAAACAGTTCTACGGTTCTGTTTTGGACGTCCCACCCCTGGAGACATTCAGATCAGGCTGGGGCTCTGAGTAACCTGATCTAACTCTAGAAGTTCTTGTTTATTGTAGGGGAGTTGTACTAGATGACTTTTAAGGGTCTCTTCCAACTCAAACAATTCTTTGAGGAAAAACCAATTAGATTTACTTAAATATTTATACATTCATATAACCAAGTCTAAACAGGAGCCAAAGATGGCTCAGAAACTGACTCACTTCAGGACTAGGAGAGGCTGGTATCCACTAATAATTATCACATGCATACAGCAGTCACTGATCCAAAGCATGTTTCACATGCCAACAAAGGCAAGAAGCCCATGCTATGACTATGAAGGATGCAGCGAAGGAAAAGAGGAGAGACACAGTATGAACATGAAGGTCAGGCAATTCCACTGATCCATCGCTGACTGGGTTCCCAATGTTCCACTGGCACGCAGACACTTTAAACTATTTAATATTCACAGAAATTTTGTGGCTCCAAGATCTCTCTCTCATGCATACACACAGACACACGCTCACAGAACACATGCACATGCAGTGAAATGTGTTGTTCACAGCAAAGAGACTCTATAAGCCCTTGGCAACTATCCCTTCCTTGCAGGCATAAAGTTTATTAAGGAGAATCTCTGTTGGAGTATGCTTACATAGAAACCAAAACTATACACATACATTGAGCACATTATTAGTTCTTGCACATATAAGATCTATGGGTCTACACACCACTCCACAAATCATATCTAATGTAGCATGGTTCCGAAATGGAAGACCCACTCGTATGAGACACAAAACAAGATTCTCAAAGCATAAGTTTTAATACATTCAAAGAAGCATAAATTTCGATTTTTTTAATTTTAATGAATAAAAAAATCTAGTACATACATACTAGAAAAATGTAATGGCTATGGGTTGTTACTGCATTTTGTAATTTAAAAATTACTCCATCACTGACAAGCACCTCTGATTGGTTTCCTTCGCCATCTGCCCTCAGTTAGGCTCTTGCATTACTGTATGCAGCACAATGGGGTAGCAAGAGATAAAAACTCCACAGATGCACTGAGCCAGGGTATAAATGAGAGAAAGAAAACTATTCACTGAAAATACTGCATGTTTGAGAGATTGTACATGAAAGGAATCCTTAACAGCAAAGAATGAACTGGAAATCTGGAAACAAAACATCATCTTTCTATCATAATGAGAGACCAAGGAAAGGCTCACGGTTACTGATCATAGCACAAACGAATATGAAATAATGTCTAAACAGCTCACATAACTGATGTACAGTGTCTTGCTGCAAACAGATAACTCTCCAATCTCCCAATCCATAGATTATGCTGATGTTGCTAGGATTATAGTTTTCATTTTGTTTTTTAAATCCTATTTTAGAAAGCAGACTCAGCTACGAGAATGCTATTGAAGCTGAATTAATGGAAGTTTGGTTTGAGTTGCTTGCAGACACACATGTGATTAGTCATCTGGAGGGAAAAAGGCAGTAGGGGAGGAGGTAGGATGCACTAACACTGTTTCTTTGGATGACAAGAAGGAGCAAGATACACTAAAACTGCTTTTTTCTCTTAGCCTCCTCAGGCACCTGATCGTAAACAGCCCAGATTGGAGAACTGCGGAAGAAAACAGCCCTGTCTACAACTGACCTGAGATCATGCACAAGACTCCTCCTCTGAGGACAGTAATTAGGCAGCTAATCAATTCTAGGAGATGTACATACATCGTGTTGGCAGAAGTTCAGGGCATGAGCTTCCATACCAATATTTGGTTACTCAACGTTTCTGTGTGTTTTAGAAGGTTCATTCCACCAAGAATGATCTGAAGCTCAGGAAATGTAACACACTGGATCACAATGTAACACAATGGATCCTAGCAATGGACCAATATATTTTTGAGGAGACAGCACAAGAAAACATCGTCCAGGATTTGAAGACTAGCAAAGCCACGATTAAAGCTCATTCAAAGGAGCAATTACTATTACTTTCAGCAGTCAGTGGTCTTCTATCCATTCTGTGCCTTAAAGGAGATTTGGGGGAAGGAATCAAAAGATGGGGGAAGTTATTTATAGCCCTGTACTTGTCTTTATTCCTTCTAAGTTAAGCACAGATCAAGATTTGCTATCCCATTGCAACCCTGCCTTCTTAGAAATAAATTCATACATTCCAGGTAAGAGGCACCTGGAATCATCTACTACCAATTTTGAACACTGATAACACGAACGTTTTGTTTTAGAGATAAACAAAATGAAATAATGCAAAAATTATTCCGGAGCTTTAAAGCTGTTAGATTATGATTTCCTTGAAATAATTAGTGCAAAATTAATACCAACAGTGTTATACTGTACCAGACACTTTAATATTCATAGTTATTTAGACATAATGCACTCCTGTCACAAAAGCCTAGAAAAATATTCAGATAATTAAGGGCGATCTGTATTCCTCTGCAAAAATACATCATCTTTCAACAAAGGCTAAAGCCCTCCAGATATTAAAATGCATAACATTTGCTGCCTTTACTCATTATAATTACATTTTATTAATGCATAAATCTATTCAGATTATCCATTAATATCATCTGCCCATTATGCTTAATAACTCTTCTATAAATTTATAATAAAACAAGAAACTGCATCTTCTTTTACTCTATTATTGCAGATAGTGATTAAAAATAGTGACTTAGAAAACAATTTATCCCTTTCCATATTGAACTGTTGTCCTCTGCTCTTTTTATCCCTCTGTAATCCATTCCATTGGTCTTTTATCAACTGATTTTGTAAGCTCATCTTCTGTGTTGCGGAGCACCGTACTATTTTCCTTAAATTTCAATTAATAAAATCCTTTATTTCAGTTTCTTTATTACATCATACCCTTGTAAATATAAACATGGCCTTATGCAGTAGCAAACTATTCTATAACAAATTCAGCACTGCCAAGCTTTCCACATGACAGACCCAGGTAAAAAAAAATTCAGGTTTTTTTTTCTCTTTTTTTTTTTTTCCTTTTTTTGTCTTGGTATAACACTGCAGTCTCTTTCAATACTGTGTTTCTTTGCCTATGTCTCATGCTAACATGTTTCTTAAAATATCTATTAAAATTGGACTTTGTACAAATACATGTAACGGTTGCCTAGCAATACCTTAGTGTTTTTATAAACTATCAAGTCAGGGCAGTGCTAAAGCCATTGTGCATTCCCAATATCAATCCCTAAAGTCACAGGGAATTGAAACAGAAGACTGAAAGCAGCATTGCTCTCTGTCTGGCAAACAAAAAGGAAAAGAATGTGGATGAATGTTTTACAAGACTCTAGGCCTCATGAATAAGAGGTCCTGTCAAGTACAAACTTGGTCAAGGCATGGTAACAAAAAGCTTAAGTCTGGATACTTCTTTTTCACCTTAGGCTGCACCAGCAGGTTATAACAATCCCGCCTTCGGATGTGATCATTTTTTGTTAGGCTTAATGTAACTCAGTGGACTTCTAGGTGTGCCTAGACAGATTATAAATTTATCAGCTAGCTTGCCTTACTTTTATTACTGTATTTCAAGTGTAACTCAAATTTTTACCCTTCTCTCCTAGGAAAAAAATAGCACTCTATCTACTATGAAACCTCTTTGTAGACAAATTCCTCTTTCAGGAATACAGGACAAAGACGTTATTCCAGTCTGTAATCAATTCAGCCATACAATATCTACCAGTAAATTAAAAGAAATGCAGTAACTGAGATATGGGTGCCTCTTACACCGACAGCAGAAGTAACATTTTCCTATTAATGCCCCCAGCAAATAAGATGTGCTTTGAAAAGAGACTGCTGTTCCTATGGAGACAACAAAACAAAACAAAACCACACACCTATATGCATGCTCACATTGCATCCTCAATATCTAAACTGGTAGTCCATCAGATTGTTTTTATAACAGATGCTCCTTTTATGTTCTGTATGAAGGTGTTTTGCTCTTTCAGTGTGAAGCTAATACATGGTGTTAAACTATCTAATCCTTACTTTCATATTTCTTGCTTCAGCTGACACCTTTTCTACTAGTCTCTTAAATTTTCACTGTTTGCTCTCACACAAGGTAGTAGTACTAAACTGAACAATCAGCCCTTGCTCAAAATAATTGAGCACATTATATATATATATTGTATTTATATATTATATATATATATTTATATATTATGTATATATATATGTAATGTACTCTATTTTGAGCAAGGGCTGATTATATATCAAATATAATATATATACATTATATATCATATATATATGAACAGCACAAAGATCCAACTGCAATACAAGACAGAGTTTCATTCCTGAGTGTCAGTCACAGCAAGGGAAGGACAGGGCAAGAACAAGTGCTTATGGATGTCAGAGGGAGCAGTAATGAAAGCACAGCCAGCAGACTGCAGAAAATTATGGTATTGCTCCAGCTGGTAATCGTGAGGTATTTGTCTTGAAAACTATGTCGAGTTTCAGATCCCTGAATAACAAAACACTGAGGAACCACAGAATGGCTTCGGTTGGAAGGGATCCCAACGATCACCAAGTTCCAACCCCCCCTGCCACAGGCAGGACCACCGATCTCCAGAAAAAGGAGAGATCTTTGAAGATCAGATGATGTGTATTTGCCAGATAGAGTTGCTGGGACAAGTAAAAAAAACATGCTGTTAATGTATCTGATGTATCCAAGCACCTAAAATTAGATGGAAAATATCCAGGTCTTGATAGCTGTTTGCTGTTTAACAGACAATCCTAGTGGCATGTTACTGAGTGCATATGCACCACTGAGATGCACTCAAATATGTTTTCAAGATCCTTCACTATTTCTCTTGCAGGAAGCTGAGAGCTCTGAGTGCTCTTTAGAGCAAAAACAGAACAAAGACTGGTTTAATATTTCTTGTCCTTTCTATACCTTCAACTTCCCATCCTCATTAAAATCATGTTAAAAATGTTTTTAAGGTTTTATTTATAAGTTCTTTGATTGTTTTCATGATTGCCACAAAAATCAACTCAAACTTGCAATAATGTACATAGCTCCATAATCATGAACAGAAGTTCTTACAAAAAGAAACCTACGCATCAACAACCGAGGTTTATGTATTTTCTTCACATGCTGTCCCATCTTAGCATACAGAAAAAAAAAAAAAGAAAAAAAACTTTACAAGAGAGCTAAAAAAAAAACCAGGAGCAGTCAATTTATTCTAACAAATTCATATAAGGAAACTTGAGATAGTAAGGCGAGAAAAAAAAAAAAGGCAAAACCAGTTTATATGAACTTCAATTACCTTAGAAAGCATACATATACTCCATTTTGGTCCTTATTTTTTGCATTTGTCAGTGGACCTTTTTATTAATAAGGACAGCAGGTAGGTTATATAAACAGTTCCTATATAAATGATGTTGACAGTAATAATGCTGCTGCCCACATCACATTAAACATTGCCAAGCATGAAAAACTTCAAGTATCCTTTTTTTAATCTTTTTAATATACACCACTGAAAAAAATTATGTTAGAATCCCGCAAGCTGGTCAAATCAAAATTGCCAATATTGTTTTAAATAAGTGTTGAACTGGGGAAGCACCAACCTCACAGAGTGGCTCTGCCAGCAGGACCTGCCATGACTCAGACTGAGGCTGAGCAAACAGACCAGCAAACTGTGTGCTCAGTGGATGACGAGAGAGCAGCAGATGTTGTTTATCCTGGCTTTCATAAGACTTTGACACTACCTTCCATCAGATCCTTATAGGCAAACTGATAAAGGACAGACTAGATAAGAGGACAGGGAGGATGAAAGCTGGGTGCACTGCTGGCCTCAATGGTTGGAATCAGCATGAGGTCCAGCTGGAAGCAAGTCACCACTGGCGTAGCCCCGGGGTTGACACTGGGGCCAGTGCTGTTCAACAATTTCATTAATGTCCAAGATAATGAGGCAAAGTGCACCCTTAACAAGTCTGCTGTTGCTACAGAACCAGTGAGAGCAGCTGAAACACCAACTGCTTGTAATGCCATGCAGGGTCAGTTGCTTCCTGATGCCCAAGACTCTAACCAATATATCAGCTATGTAAATACAGACTAAGACAACGTATTTGTTTCACCAGTCAAATTGCTGTGTTGTCCACTACAGTATCTATCTGCATCAATATATATTCCTCACTTCAGTGGATTTTTTTTGCCACTGCTCTAGTCAGTAGTCAAGCAGTAATGTTACCTCATCCATAAGACTCTAGGGGGGGAAAAAAAATAAAAAATCATCTTTTTACTTTCCTAATGTCTGTTCTGTTGCAATAAAGTATTGAAAATTTCGCTTTACAACTGTTGGAAAAATGAGAGGAACCAAGAAAACATCACAGAGGAAAGCTAGAACATCTCACAAGGAGCATGGACCTGTGCACTGACCCAATTAGACATTCAAACACTTGTCACTCTGGAGCTGGCTGGTTGTCACTCATCCAAGTAGCTCTGGGGGGCCATTGAATGGTGGCATTCCCTGACCCAGGAACTAGAGCCATGGAGGCAATGAGGGCACAGGGATAGGGTGCCAGGATCTTAGGGAGCGAAAGCAGCCAGCAGGAAAGCCAAAAGAACTTTAGAACTTCCTTAATTTGATTACCATCCAAAAAGCCTTTCAGAATCTTCAATGGTTATCTTTTATGCAGAGCAGTCTAGTTTCAAAACCCTACAGTAACAGTCCTCTTTACGCAAAGCAACATTTAACTCCTGAGTGACTAACACATAAACCATTTAACAAGAGATCTCTGAAGCAGAAAATCTTTGTTGGAAAGAAAGGATATACTAATGTTACTTTTAGAAACAAAACCAGCACGCAGTTTCAGCATCTACCCACTTTTCTGTTCTAAACCACGTACTGACACTGTCAGATGCTGTCAGCTTGAATACACAAATGAGGCTTAAAATACTGCAGCCATCCACGCCTACACACTTGAAGATAAAAGGTCTGTTCCAGTGTATACAATACCATATTCAAGACACAAAATCAGATTTTTTTTATTCAATAAATTCAAATACTAAAACACAGATGACTATTCAGCAGCTACTAGTAACTTCAAGTAAGGCTACCTTTGTTCTCGTGTGGAAAGACTTATGCATTTCAACTACAAGAGCAGGAAGGGGCTGAGATTGAGAAGAAAAAAATAAAAATAAAAAAAAATCAAAGCTTATTTCAGAAACTCCCAAAACTGGCATTTTAATCTTAGGAAAAAACTGCGAGACTGAAGAATTCAGAATATCCCTATCACCAAATATTTATAAATATTTATGACCCATGCTAGAAGTAAAATCTCTTTGGTACAAAAATACTTTAAGTCTCTCTTAAACTCTGTTTCTCAAACTGATTTGTTTACTAGATGGCTTGTCACGACACCTGTTCTCTCCAGCAGGGAATATCAGAGATGATTAAGCCTACCTTCAATTATGTGAAGCTGTGAAATAATTTAGCTGTTTTTCCAGTTAATATATTTGATTTGAGCAGTTCAGGTAAAAACTGTGCTGACATTTTAAAGTTTATATTATTTACAACCTGGTAACCCAAACAAACATGGAAAAGCAGCAAAACGCAGAGTGCATTATTTGACAACTCTGACAGTTCTTAAAAGAAACTTTAAACATAGAAACTCAATGTCAGTAGCTTTTTTCCTCTAAATTTAGAGATTAAAATTTGAAGGAAAAAGTTCTTACCTTACAGAAAAACTTCTAAGCAAGATGATCTGTGTATTTACTTTCCCTTCTCTCTGTTGTATAGCTGGTCTTTTGTCTTACTGCCTTGCCTGCAAAAAATGATGTAGAATCTGAATTATTACACAGGCCATTAATCACAATTGCTGTTAAAATATAACAAATACACCAGATATGTCCTCATAAAGGTGCAGTGCTAAATCCTGTATGGTTTATGTGACCTAAGTGAAATGTTATTTTACTAGCAGCTAAACCTATGTTGGTCTGAATGACAAATGGGAGGCATCAGGAACAAAAAAAGACAACAACAACTCCATAGCTTTCAAAATTATTTTTCTCATTTAGCTCTACAAAATAACACAGCTAGATCCATCAGCTCAAACCAGATCACCCATTGATGTATCCAATGTTTTCTGTATCTAGGTTTTCTCAGAATCCAGTGAAAAACACCACTGTTGCACAAAGGCTGACCAAGCTAGTAGGAAAGCCTAACCATACCCTCGTGAATTTCAGTAATCTAACTTAAGTCATACTGAGTACTCGCTTCAAGATCAAATGCTGCAGTGTTCTTCAGGATACAAATGTTCAAGCGTCTAAGACTCGAAGGTCACAGCAGCACCATCAGCAAGCTTCTACTTCAGGGAAAGTTTTGGTCACAGCTCTCGCCAGTGATCTGGGCTTACAGTTAATTTGTAAGCTGTTCTTTTGATCTCATGCATTCTAGGAGAATATCACAAGGCTTGGGTTGGAAGGGACCTCAAAGATCAACTAGTTCCAACCCCTCTACCATGTACAAAGATGCCACCCACTTGATGAAGGATGAGACAGTAAATCTCCCAAATTAAAAGTTCAACACAAGGAAAGAGAACACAGCAAGATAAAGCTTACTGTGAATTCAGATACAATCTTCCTCCTTTATTCATGAGAACTCTACAAGCAGCTCCAATCTTTGTTACTTCAATGCCCCATTTTAGATATATTTGAGCGTTTGTCAAGAAGAAGGTTGCTTATATTTCAGTTGTTAAGTATATATGGAGTAGAACTTTCAAGAGATCAAGGTTCAAAAACTACATTTTGAAAATGAGCCTCAAAAAATGTTGAACTGGGATTTTCCATTGTAGCTCTTTAGCTTAATTTGCAGATAAGCAATGTACTGTAAAGCTAAGTTTGAAACAAACACAGTCCTGATTTCAGTGAATTGGTGACGAAACAAAACACCAGAAGAAACAGACAAGTTTGAGTGCAGTGAAGCTACTCGGTATTTTATACAGCACACATTAAAATATAAACTATATCAGCTAAAAAGTTTATAATTTACTCTCAACAGCAGATCAGCATTATCCTGTACAATGAAATAGGAGAAAAATGCAAGAATTAGTGATCTGGTAATATCATTTTCCTGTCAATGTGATAATGCTGTCTAACAATTTCCTTCTGTGTATTTTCAAATCCAGATTATTTTTAAATCATTCTGTAACCCAGTAAAGTTTTAACTGTTGAGCAGACCTCTCTTGTATCTGTTCCTTCCAGTAGAAAAGAGCTCTCTTCTCATACACTGCTTTCTATTCTACTCTTTCTAATCAACTAGTTGTTCTTACATAATGAAGCACTGGGAAGAATACACTGTCTTTGTAACTTTTGAAGTTTGGTATCTATCCTTTATTTCATTGAGGTGAAAAATCACTTCATCGCCTTTCTCTTTACTTAAGCACTCAAATCCCTCCCTACTTTACACCCACATTTCCCACAGGGACCAGCTTGTCACATACTAACAGGACCTCAGTTAGCTGAAGTCAGCACTGAAACTGCATTCAGAACTGTGATGTGCAACTCCTAGTTGACCAAAACCCTTGAGTATGACCATAATCATACATATCCTTTCTATACAAAGATGATGGATGCATCTGTCCTGCCACTCACACTTCCTCCCAGCTGCTTTGTCTCACCAGATCACCCACATCTAAGGGAACAGTCCATCCTAGGGGCCACATCCGCAGAGCTGAGCTCACACAAGTTTTGGCTTTCCACCTCAGACAGTCCCTGCAAGTCAATGCATCCCCAAACACTCCCAGTGCCCCCACAGTGCTATGCTACAAACTCATGGATTTGGTGGACTGCCATGCAACTCCCTTGAGATGCTGTGAACTACAACACCAATTAGCTCTATATTAGGGACACAGACACATCATGGTACCCAGATGAAACTCAGATTACATTAGGTGATATATGGCCAGACTGTTTTATAAGAGACTTGCCAATTATCCTATCAGAACGACAGGAATTTGTCCCTGGTTGGCTGTTACCACCGGTGAAAACAGCTGTAGACACAAGGATTATGTTTAAAAGTTAAGCATGACAATAGGCTCAGGACTACTTGTGCATATGACTTCACATACAGAAAATGGATAACTAAGTATCTGGCTTCCAAAGAAAGAGGAGCACTTGTACCATAGCAGAGCAGTCACGAGTAAGACAGCATGAATGAAACAAGAAAGAAAAAAAAAAAAATCAAAGGGTTAAGAACATGGTGTAAAAACATTCTAAACTGTTTATATATATATATATATAAGTCTACAGATTGGGTGAAATAAGTTGAAGAAACTAATTTATCACTTATTGGGTGAAAGAAGAAATATAAAATATATCCTTTAATTCTACACATCAAATCAAAATCCTTACCATGTACTTACTCATTTAAAATTTTGTGAAAGAACTAAAATTTATATAGTTTAGATGTTTTTAAAGCAGTAAAACTAATAACCTTGATAGATTTTAGGTAAGTACAATTTAGAATGAGAAAGTATGCATTGCAATAAAAAAATATACAAAAAAAAGTTCAAATTCTGAAGAAATCAAAACATAAAAATTCCATTTTTATTTTATAATCAGATTGGCTGAATCATTTTAGATAAAATGTATTCCATATATTCATCAAAAGGTAGAACATTCTTATCTTCTTAACATAACCTTAAAAAAATAACAGTAAAATGGCACAATACACAGTTTTTTCCCCAAAACTAATACTACCTACACACATGTATATAATTCAGCTTTCTTTTATTTGACAACACTGTAGGAAAATATTTAACATAACACATTTTGAGGACCTGGAAAAACATTTGCTTTAAAATATAAAAAAATATAGAAAATATATTTAATGTATTTAAGCACTGGTTTATGCTATTCAGAACTGCAGAGATCTAGCATTCACCCTCATGTCGTTTCTTCTTTCAGAATTAAGGAGTGATGAGGAGCTCTCGGAAGAGGAGAAACTACCCTGGTGGTTGATGAGGACAGTGATTCATCTTTCTGTCATATCTACCTTATTTCTGGCAGTGTTCAACCCCAGATGATTCTGACAAAGTAATAATGGGAAAACAAAAAACAAAAAAAAAAACCCACATCCTGTAAATACACCAAAGATAACTGCTCAATTTTTCATTCTTCATAGATAAGTCTATACTAAATACCTATTCTAAAGCAAGTACTCCAGCCCGGATTGTATTAATATTTTTTCCAGCAATGTGTTCATTTTATACAAACTAGTTCAATATATTACAACAGTCAAAACAGAATTTATGTTTGTTCTCATCTTTAATATGTTCCAAAGTTGCAGCCTTCCTCAATGGAAATAAATTATAGAGTATTCATTTCAATTCTTAGACAGCTAATCAAAATTAAAGGTTTAAATAAGTTACACAGAATGGGTCTGTTCTTGCATCAGAAGTTTAAATTCCATTTCCCCACACTCCTGCTACTCAATAAATCTAGCTAACTGCTAGCAAGGTACACAGACCTCAACCACATAACAGATCAAGAAGAATCAGAATAGAAAAGGGAAATCAGCCATTACCTTGTGCATATAGCTATACAGACCTCCTCTTAATTTTTTTTTTTATCTTCTTTCTTTTGTTTTGTTAGTGGGAGATGGGGATTTGTAACACGCTCCCCTCCACATTGTAATCTTGACAAGAGTCTGCTGCTAAGCCCCACAGTCACAGCGCTGTGCAGAAGCACGCACAAAAAGCCCTTTCCAGCAGCCAATGGCTTTGTCCTCGACCTCCCATGCTTCTGTGTGATCAGCACAGGCTTTGTGGCCATACAAAGGGGGTTAAACATTTCCCTGTATTTATTTAAAAGCAGAGCTAAATCTGCTTAGCTGCATGAGCCTTTCAGTAAAATGATTCTCACTGTATCGGGGCATTTTTTCTGTTTAAGAGTAACTGGCCTCTTCTATCTATGAATATAAATCCATTTATATTTATATAAAACTGACAACAATTTTGATCTAGATCATGCCTTATGCAGAATTTCCTCCTAAATAACAGCTTGGGAATTCCCTTATTCCATTTCTCTTGTCCATCCTTTGGACTAGACGGCTTGCCAATAGGCAGTCCACTGCTCTCCACTGATATCAATAAATATACAGTAACAGGTGAAATTCCTTGAGAAAGAAAGCATACACATACCAGGAAACACAGCAAAATGTGTTAGAAGGAGGCCACCAACTTCACCAATCTCTGGACCACCTCTGCTTTCCAAGGAACCACCCTGGAGCAATGCTGGTTATAGAACAGTGCCTGTTACCAACTGCTAAAGAAAGAACCTTTTAAAAAGTTTCTAAGTCTAGTTAAAATTTAAAATGTTTCTAACTTCAAGAGAGTTGCAGCTTTTCTAGGGAGCAGCCTTGGAATCCTGTCAGCATTTATTAGCACCAGCATTAGCTCCGAACAATAACTTCATCTGCTCCTTTGAAACCTACTCCGATTTCAAGACTTGCTTAGAACAATGCTTTCCTTCACAAAAGCACAATCTCTACAGAAGAATTTACTTCAAAGCAATTTGCCAGTAAGGTTTGTAACAGCTACAACCACCTGAACACCTAAACGTAATGAAATAAAATCAGAGTATCTTAATTGAGTTCCCACTTCAGGCACGTCCCATGCTTCTGGAGATATAAAGAACTCTGCTGAGAAGGCAAAACCTTGGAAAAACAGAAGTTACAGTTACAGGCAATTTGGTTTTGATGTGAAGGTTTGTCATCAGATAATACAGTGCTCATTAGGCAAGACCATTCAAAGTTGTTTAAGAGTAATTGGCTCCTTTGCCATTTGAAGACATCGCTTTTTAATTGCACATTTACAACTGTATATTCTAATGAAAACAGCTGGAGTGAAACTGTAAATAATAAACTACTTACTACGCCACAAACAAGTTGCAATGTTATTTGCATTTAGTATTATTTAACTGTAGTAAAAGATCACTATTTACATACCTTCAGTCATTCCTCCCAAAAATGAAGCCCCAAATGAAAAAGGCAACTTCTCTTACTGAGTAGCGTAACTGTTTGCTCCCCTCCGCTTTTGACAGCGCACTTCATCAAAAACAGCTAAAATCTAACTGACTGAACAGACATTCTCTTTTTAACTAGGTTTTAGCAGAAGTTATTTTCTTAATTTTTAGAGCTGAATGATGAAGGGGCAGGTCTGATTTTGTTGTCTGATTGACCAAGTCTAATCAGAATTATTTCTGCACACTGCTTCACTACAGCTGTAGCCCCATTAAACACTAAATGTTCTGGAGGCCCATTCCCTTTCAGCTTCCCACTGTGATTCGTACTCTTCAGACAGCAGCTACTCAGTGGGCTACTCAAAACACTAACAAAATGGAGATGCTATATTTAATGGTAAGCTCAAAACCCACAGCAAAAATCTGTCACTTGTCTTTGTCAGGATGGCAGCTATGAAAACAGATTCTTTAAGGTGGAGACTTAAAAAGAACCCTATGAACTGGTTTTCTTACCCCACAATACATTTTTATTATGAGAAAGCTTTCAGCCATAACAGCAAGTTTTTTCTTTGACAGAAATTATCGTGTATGCCTCTAAAAATGCTCACTGATTTACATACATTTTTCAGTAATCATAATATTACCCATGGCATCTTGTTTTACATCTTATTACCATTTTAGTCTCAGGAAGCCTTTAAGCTAATATAGCCATTAGGAATGTCTTACTGAACAATTTACATGTTAACAAAGCTACTTTTTAACCTATTGAACTCTTTAAGCTAAAAATATGTGCATATGCAGTGCACAATTCCTTGTTTTGAGACCCACTGTTGAAAAGATAAAAGAAAAAAATAGATCCCAGAAAACATTAAGCAACATTAAGATGATGCTGACTTCTCATCTATTTCCCTTTTCATGCATTTTTGGTTTTTCCCTTCCAAATGGCCTTTCAAGACATATGATAATACTAAGGAAAAAAAAAAAACACACAAATTCTTTCTAAGGTTACAGTCATACCAAAGTTTAGCTAGTGTTAATACTCAGCTGAGCTCTTCAAGTAGCTTGGTAGTTAACCTTGTCCTAGCATTTAAAAGAAATGGGGTCTAAAACTCTAGAAAGATAGAATGGTTCAGCAGCACCATGCGTGGGGCGTGTGATCCCAAGATGGTTAACCTAACTGCCAAAGTTAAACAAGGCATGTCTGAAATACTGCAGGAAGAGAAGGAGCAGTAGATTTGAATAATCTAATATCAAACAATCTAAGCCTAAAGATAGAAGAAGCATGCTGACATAACAAAGCTATCCGGCTATGTCAAAACATAGAATGAATGTTAACTGCTATCTGCACACCCAACTCTCCAAAAGCATTCCAAATACTTGGGATGGGAGACGAATTCTGAAGAGTGACTTGTAAGTGTTAAGTGCTAGTATGAAACCAAGATCCCTCAATACACAAAACGGCAAAATGTTTTCACAACGCTCAACACAGACAGACAGCAAAAATTAATTACTTTGTGTCAAAATTAAGTCAATATAAAAAATGTAGTACTGGAAATACATAGGGAATGCAGACACTAAACTAAGACAAAAGGGCTAAAACTATTCTATGACTCTATGACTTCACTGAAGTTGTTGAAGAGAGACTTTTCCCACACGTACAGCATTTAAGCTGTTTAGCACACAGAGCTGTTGTCAAGGAGAGCAAGATTTCCCAGCAGTGACTCCAGACTGAGAAGAGTCCTCTTCAAACAACTCAAGGTTCATTCACTTTATTATTTTAGCAGCTATAGCACATACAGCTTGGCATTGTCAGAGACACAAGTGAATGGCCTTCTTTTCCTCCTTTCATATTACATTTGATGAGGCTGTTACACAGTGAGGTTCACAGAATTAAGATTTTCTCCAGCATTATTCTCTCTTTTTTTCCATGAGTGAACTGCTTTTCCCTTCCTTTGTGCACAAGAGTATCCCTGACCACTGGATGCCTAAGGCCATTTGAACACAGGGACCACTGAGACACACTACACATATAGACAAACATGCAGCTTGTAAGCCCCAGGACAGGAAAATTTGTCAGCACACAGAAAACCTCTCATAGCATCAGCAACACAATCGATTAGCTGATGGCACACTGCAATGATGGGAGAAATCACTGAAATACTAAACTTAAATTACCAAAAGATTGAATGAAGCCAGAGTGAGAGAATGGAAAGAGAATAAAAAGAGGATGATTACAGCCAAAAGACAATAATTAGAATCTTGGTTCTAGGAAGGAAAAAATACATGCAATGGCTGCTCCAAAAGTATTGCCTCCTCTTTTATTCTGTTGACCCACAATGTCAGAGGCAGATGTTGGTGTATGACAGTAGAGGCTGAACCTTCCCACCAACATTCCATTCCATTTTGTTTCCATGCAGTAGATGACAGCAGAAAGAAAGTCTGTCTAAAAAGCGTCTGACATGGAAGCACATATGAAGCAAAGGCACCATATGGAAGAAATGGTTCCCGCTGACATTCATATATGTTTGCAGAACATTTATAGAGACCGAACAGTGGATTTGAGCACAGCGGGTGTTATGTTTCAGCAGTGCTGACGGTGGGTCTATGCTCAAGGGAAAGGAAAGAAAAGGAACATACTAAATCATATTTTATTGCAAAAATCTTTTCAGGGTGTTTCAACTTTCCAAAGGCTTCTCTTGGTATAAAGGACATTATTTCAACTTCTGCCTGCAACGTATATACATATTAATGCCCAAAGAGGGAGGTGGCTGGAACAGGACCAAATTTCAGTTCCTCTGTCCGATCACATTTGCCACCATACCCAGGAGCAACTAACTCAGTAGTGTCTCTAATTTGACTTGAGGCCCTGGAGCTGTTTTCCCTTCCTGAAACAGTTGGAACAAATTTAGCAGCTCTCTGCTCAAAGCACAACGGCATCTTGACTGGCACCTAGAAACTAAGTTTATCCACCTGAGTCTCCCAAGGACTGCTCTCAATAGGTTCTCACAGAGAATGCCTACCATAGGAAAGGACTGGGCTCTCAGGCACTGACACAGCACAGTTCTCTCTATAACCACAACTGGAGAAAGACTGCATGGCAGCATTTGTTCCTTTACATAAAGCAGGACTAAACCTTCAGCATTTTCTCCTTGGTGGCATGGCTTCTGCACGGAGGCAGAAGATACCATCTTTCCCCTTTCCTCATTTCTATAGAATAATAGATCAAATACGGACACACACAAAAATGAGTTTAAAACAACAACAAAAACATGATAAGTTGTTATCTTCATGGTTTTTCCCAATCTCACACATTTTGTCAAATGATTCCTTCCAGACCAAGGAAAGCCAAAGAGTCTTCATAAGAAAATGATTTCTGCACAAGTCTGTTTTGCTAGTATCAAAGAAACCAACTGTTAAAAGAAGTCTCAAAAATAAAACTGGAAACTTGCAACAAAATTCATCAGAAGTATTATTTTTCTTTCTATTAAATACATACTCAGAAGATGAAAGTAAACTACTTAGAAGTTGTGCTTTAACATCTGCTACGCCATTAAAGTGATGTTCTTTACAGAACAGCAAGTCAAAAAGAGAGTCACTGTCTTCCCACCTCAGAGGGCAATGGGATACTGTGAGGATTTTTTGTTTTCTTTTCTAGAGCTGGACCCCAGGGAGCAAGCAGGAGACACTTCATACCCCTTTCACAGCAGCTTGAGAAGGAAGGAATGATCTTGCCCCTCAGAGGCTCGAGCTGCCAACTGTTCCAGTCAGTTATCTGCAATTTGCCTCCCACTCAGCAAAGCTGCTTTGGATCTGGCTCAGCATGACTGCAGAGAGCCGGAGCAGCTGGAAGGGCAGCCCTGCTGCAGCTCTATGCCCCAGCAGGCACAGCTCCTTGGATGTGCTCCTGAAGCAAGGGAGTTCCTCCACAGGAACACAGCCCCCTCCTTTCACTAGGAGAGCATGATGTGAGCTCACAAGTACTATTATTATCGTGGGGGATCCGTAAGTTACTTAGCTTTTCATTTGGAGGAGGAGGAATATCATTTACATATAATTTCTTTATTTAAGTACAGCCCATTTTAAGCACTTTTTGACTACCAAATCGTATACCATGTATAGAATTGTAAAATAGCTACCTGACATACAAACTCAGCGTGCTCTCCATATATAGAACGGGTTTTACTTGCACAAGAGAGGCTGCAGCCCTAGCTTCTAAAACCTGGGAATCAATGCATTTCCAGCAGTTTGCGAAGGTAACAAACGCAGAATGTTTCTCTTCAGAAGGGCAGATCTCACATGCATGTAACAAATGCAGCCGTAAGGTTCAGAGATTGATGAGCTTATAAAATATACAGTAATCAAATAATACTACATGTGGACTTTGTTTCTTCCCTTCGAGGGGCTTTTAAGGGCATGACTAAAATTGATGCATTATTGATCCAATATATAACATCACTCACTATCATGATATAGAACTGATCTGTGAATGGTCTGTTAAACTTTAACATCCATTGATCATACGCTCCCCTAATTTACTTTCTTACCAGCACTGAACACCTCTTCCCATTAGTAAAACTCCCAGTTCCAATGAGTTATGCTAGCCCTTCTCTCCAATGATCTTCACCTATTTCTCTAACTGGACTGAGAAAGTCAGCCTTTGATGACATCAAATTATTTTAACTCTTTTGGTTTGTATATATAAACGAATGATTCATCTTTCCCTGAAGTCACACCCTGATGGGGATGTTACCTCATCATCAGACCTGGCCACAGCTAGACTTGTGGCACAGGGCCACATTTTAACCTACCATTTGAAAACGTGAAGATTTAGCATTGCATTTTACTCGGGGACCATTTTCTTGCCTCCTAAAGTAACAGAAAATCCCATCAAAATGGAGGAAAAAATAAGATGTTCTTGAAAATAGGTTTATCCACTTCAGAAACCAGGAAGGTGTTGGCATTGTTAACAAGCATATTTTACCATTTTTGCTGACAGAGGGTTTTCATTTACTTACCTTAATGCATTGTATCAGAAATATGTCCAGATAGAAAATGCTATTACATATCTTCACAGACCAGATTTCAAACAGACATTAAGTTGTAGGTAAGATTACATACTGCAAAGAGAAGGGGGAAATTCACAGAACTACTTAATGTCCACATAAAGAGCTGCTCCCTCACCCCATACTCCCCCCCCCTTAAAATTTTTTTTTTTTTTTTTTTTTTTTTTTGCAACATATTCGAGTTATTTTACTCCATTTTTAGGCAGCACCACCGATCGGTGTCTTTCAGTGAATAAAACAGAGGACCATAACAATAAAAGAATACTTTGGTTCAGGAGCTGTGCTGCGCAAAAGTCTATGTTATGGTAAATCCAAAGTCTTACTGGAATTCTGCCAGTATAGCCTATTCCAAATTATGAATCAGTCTCAAAGAATAGAAAACATTCTGTATTGACATCTGATTATTCAGGTAGGTCATTTTTGACTCAGTGAATCTTCTTTTAGTGAATCTTCTAAATCCAGACTTTCTACAGGTACGTAAGCAAGCATATATTTACTAAGTTTTAAAAATAAAGGTCCACTTCATTCCTACGTTGCAGTGGTACTGTTCTGCAAGTGGAAATCAAATTATTTTTTCACTGTTGTTACAGACTGTCTAGAATAATCCATCAGCACAGCCAGTGTTTGTATGCATTCACAGTTCCTCCTTATCAGGAAAGTAATAATACTTGGGCCACAAGCACCACTGGCAGAAAATTTTAAATTGATACTTTCACTCTCAAAATTCTAAAAAAAAAAAAAAAGCAAGAGATTATGTGCATAGTGTTAACAAAGCCAAATCCAATGCAGGAAATAGCATTCAAACAGTCTCAAGGAAGGAAAAAAAGAAAATAAAATAGTGGCTAGAAGTTACTTGAAAGGACTTTTACACACATATCAATCGAGGTTAACACAGAGAGCTACTACTACACTTTGAAGGACTGAGTTTTAAAAACACACAGCAAGTTAAAGCTATGGTGTCATTAAATATTTAATGTTATTTTGACTTTAAACACTGACAAGAAGTCTGTTTTCTCAAAATAAAACATTAAAGAGCATTTGAACTTTTTTTGAGATCGAGATTCAAGTTTAAAGCACTCAGTGCAAAACTTTCAACTTCCAGATTCCTGAAAACATTTAAAAAGTTCTGCTTTCCTGACAGCTCAACACTATAAAGATATCTTCGAGTTTATAAAAACAACAAAAAAGAAAATCACTCAAAATATAGTTGATTACACAGCTATAGAAAAACTGATGGCTTTTAAGTTGTTTTTCATCATTTAAGGCAATTTCTGTTTTATATTTAAAGAACCTCACACTGGGGATAGTTTCATTATAAATCCACTCAGACTACTTGGCTGTTTTTACAAAGACCCCAACAGTCTCAATGTAAACAGATCAAAGATGCTGAACTTGGAGTAATTCTGGCGACATTAAACAGAGTAAAAGTGCCAGTCAGTTGTTGGAAAAAAATATATATTGTGCCATCCCACCTGCGTTAGGATAGTTAATTCAGATGTTCACAATAAGATACTATTTGAAGGCCAATTAAATTCATTTATTTGCAAAAGGAAAATTAAAAACTCTCAATAATATAGATTTAAATATAAGATTATTTTACAAAGCTTTTTTATTGGCAGCTTCAATGCACCATTCAACAATGCATAGTCAAATAGCAGCTCTTATTTTACACAGCATATTGAGAGATGAAATGACTTAGGGCTATGAAGAAGCAGCAGATGATATATTCCAGTATGACAATTACACAAGCTTCAAGAGACAAAAAAAAACCTCAAGCAATGACAACGTCATGGTAACAGATGCTCATTCCTCTCTCTGTTCTGCATAGTCCTATTAGGCATATCTGGCTCTGGTTTGGGTCTCCTTTCCAGTACTCAATGCCCTGACCCTGAGCTCCCAGTCTACCATTCAAATCAGGCGCTTATTAATTATCAATGGTGGCCAGAATATAACACATGCTCTTCTATTTATTTATTTTTTTAATAAAAAAAGCAAACACTGCAATGTATCTGTATTACGAAGCATTTTTTGCTGAACATCTGTCAGTCTAAATTAGTCTCCCTTTCAAGAACTTCTGTTGCATCCACTGAAGTCTTTGCAAAGTACATCCTCTCCCTTATTACTCATCAGAAGCAAGCAACTAATGCATCTGGATGTATGCAGCTAATTCAGGAACCCAGGTATGAAAACTGAGAAAAGAGCCAGGCTGACTGGCTGGTAACAAAACAGTCTGCAGCGCTGTATGTTCAAAATGGCAATAAAATATCTGCATTTGCTTGTGCGTGTATTTTAGCACCAAGTATGTATATTGATAGCATCTGTTAAAGCTACAGGGCATTGAAATAGTTCTCACCTGCAGAGGTGAGCTACCCACAGAAGCCACCTGGCTCCTCTAGCAAGAAGCCAAACACCAGACGATGAAGAAACTAAACCCCACATTCCTGTGCCCACAATGCCCGTGGCTTGTTTTTGCCCTAGGAGGAAGAGAGGAACACAAACAAAAACAGACTTTTATAAGAGCTGATTTTTGGCTACGAGGCCAGAAAACCCAACGAGCTGTTGTGAGGCAGTGAGTACCAGGTGCTGTGCCCTCCTACAGGCTGGGCAGTACTAACAGGACCCTGCCATGACACTGTGCCATCACCAGGCCCAGGGTGGGTCTGCAGAGCATGCAGCACTGGGGCTTTCCACCCCATCCCATACTTCAACAAATATGAAAGTTTTAAGTTACTAAAGCGCAAAAAGGTCTACCCCAGAATACTCAGAAGCCCACTGGTAGGTATTTGGACACAGAAACCAGGTCTTTCGTGCTAGAAATGGCAGGGAAGTCAGGCCTACGATGCCACTGAGTTTTTGCAAACATTTATCGGGAGGTTTTGATACTTAATGCTATGGCTGTGCTTGCCAGCTTCTTGTAAGGGCACTTCCCCCACCACCCAATTCCATGTATATTTCATAAACGGCATATGGCAGAACAAAGTGTTATCCTATATCCATATCAATAATTAAAAATCAAGTTTTCCAGAAGCAATTTTATCCCTGCCCCCTGTGTAAACATGATTTATTACATCAACTTCAGCATGCCTTACCATATAATGATTACAGTGCACATTATTATAAGACTAAAGCTTGCAAATTTATTTTAATGTTTCTACTGAATTCTTAATTTTGCAAGTTTAGGTCCTTCAGCAAAACCTTCATACTATGATTTCAGAACAAAATTTGGAGATAAAAACTTCCTTTTATGGCATAATTCTAAATAACCACAGCTTTGACACAAGTTGGAAAATTCGGGTCTGCTACAGTTAGCTCAGCATTAATTATCTAAAGGGAAGAAGCCTCAAAAAGCAAATGTCATTTTGCCAAAAAAAAAAAAAAAAAAAAAGAGGAGACAACTTATGCTTTTGCAGTGGATTATACATACAGAATTAATTACAACCCTACAATTTTGGAGTCAGCCTTCAAAGCTATATAAAGTATACCGTTCAGAAGCATCTTTCAGTCCAGGGATAGGACACGTACAAAAAGTTGTTCTTCTTGCCCTGCTGCTCCTTAACTAAGGGTCACACTCTCCACAAATCAAGCTTTAGTTTTCCAGTTCCTTGGGGTTTCTTCTGTGGTCACCCACATGCTCCTGGCTTTACTCTTATCTGTTTCACTCTTCCTTTCCCTCCTCCAAATCTGTGCACATAAACAAGCTTCCAGCATTTCAGGCTAACACTTTTCTCCCCATTCTTCAGCTTTACAGTGCTGATCCCTTTGTCAAATCTCACACTGAACACATGTGTAATGCTAGCAGTATAAGCAGGGACTTAATAAAGCCCCAAGCTGCCAGACCACCCAGACTGTTTATTAGCTTACTACATAGCTTTCATAGGTTACCTCAACTAGATTTTTAGAATTATTCTTCACTTGAATGCTGCTTGCATTGGACAGCATTAATAAGACTGCCTTAGTCTGGTTCTCTCAACAGTCCTTTAACACCATCTCAGGCAGCCCTTGTACTCTCAAATACTCTCTCTTTCTCCCATACACACAGTATGCCTATCCAAGAACATCCTATGGAGTTGCACCACAGTCTTCATGTTATATCAAATACTTTGAACTAAAACTTCTTTGCCTCTTCACAAAAACATCAATTGATTTACACCACAGGATGACTACATACGGCTCAGAGGAGACCCAGAGTCAGGGCACAAGAGGAGGCAGACCCTAGCAGTGCTTAATCAGTCACTTGATGCAGTTCTGACTTCATCACTTCCACTTTTAAGAACCACAGGAGGAAGAGCTATGTACTGAGCTGGAGCAGCACAGAGTTGGCTCAGAGAGCTTGGCAATGTCTGGGCTGGTCAGAACGAGCAATACTTAACACTCGTCTCAGTCTCCCACATCCTTTGGAAGCATGCAATTCAGGAATGCAAAAAGAACATCAGGAAACAGACGATTTTTTACTACAAACATATCCAGCAGCCCCTAAAACGACTGGGATTCTCAGGGCCTGAGCCTCAAAGCCACCGAAGAGCCCCAGCCCCATCTGTCCTTCTCAGAGCCTTGCAGGAAGCCTGGCAGCAAGGAGCAGCCTCCCTCAGCTACAGGGGAACATAACAGTGTCAGCATGAAGAGCTCTGCATTCAAAAGCAGCACATTGGAAGTAAAATTAGCTCCAAGTGCTAGATCGTGACTTGGCATCTAATCATTACACAACCTACATGATTCACTAAATAGAGAACTCCCAAGTGGCTGACCTTAACAAAAGCAAGCCTCCGCCATATACCCATGGTGAGATATTTTTCAGAAAGAACCCTGCCATACACACTCTTCAGCAAAGCCAGATTGTTGCAGGCATTCATTTTATGTTAGATTTAATAGATCATAATTAGACACTGAAGTATATGACTCCTTCAATTCTGTGATAAACTCATTCTTTAAGAAAGACACTTGAATATTTGATGGTTTAAGCCTAGAGAGTATTTAAAATATTTGAATGTCATTGCAGCTTTGGATAAATGGAGGTTTGTATTTTAAATACATGTTGCTATAATTGTTTCCTTTATTTCTGGTTTTGCATAAATTTTAAGAAAAATCAGCATAAACATTTTAACTCAGCTGGAGAAGTCTGCAGTTTGAGAATTTCCCACTACTTTTAGCTTATCTATGCGAGTTCTAACAACACAGTAGGTTAAGAGGCATTTCAACCCAATCAACAGCAATTTTTGTTTTGTTTGAAAATATTAAAACCTAAACAGAACACTGTGTGTTCCTACAGCTTTGAAACTGATATTTCAGCTTTCCTACAGAGCATACAGAAGACTTTTCATAAAAAGACAACCAAAATCTAATATTAAAAAAGTTTTGAGTGGGAGAACAAGACATGCTGACCGCTGATTCAAGTTCTCATGTTTATATTAGCAAGTTCTAAAAGCTTCACAGCCAATCCCACAGACACTCCACTTGTCTTAGCCTTTCTTTCTCAGTCTTCTGACCATCTTGCCTTTGTTCTCTCTGTCCTCTATGCAGCTGCCCACTGATCACTCTGTCTCCAGGGAGAGGCTGTCTTCCACATATTCCTGACAGTTTCCTCTGCCAGTCTCCTGCAGAGTACACAGTTGAACTAAGACTACATGATAAGAGCTTGAGTAATTCATAGAAAGTGAACGATTTGTAAATTGCTGCTGGTGCAAATGTATCCATATAATGCACTCTCATAATGAATTGATTATTTAAACAATGTAATAAGCAGACAGGATTAAATATTCTTAATGCTAATTGTTTTAAACATTCCTTTTAAGAAATTTAGTGAGAAACTACAAAACAACTGTTTAAATTTCTGTCATTAAAAGAAGGTAATACAGAAATGTGGCAAATTGACAACAGTAATCTCAATTCCTCTGAAATATGAACTTTCAGAAGTGTATTTTGCATCATGCTCATTTGAGAAAAAGCTCTTTAGATAAGTGTAAAAAGGTAGCTGAGTATGCCTCTCCTTACACCTTGACTAAATTCTGCTTTTCTCTGTGCTCAGAAAATAATTTATGAGTCAGATACTAGAAAGCAACAGAGGTTTAAAGCTCCTTGAAAGCTCATGTGGGGGGAAATGGAGAAATTGACTTAAGTTAATCAAACAACATCTGACAATTGACCAAATATCACTGATTGCTAGAAAGTATAATGAACTAAATTACAATCCTGTTGCAGGCAGAAGTAATTTAATTGAAGACAGGCAGCTAATGAGGCCTTCCAAAGCAATACATGCTAGCACAAGGCATAAACAGATCAAATCAAATTTAATGGCTATTAAATCAATTGAAAATGATGTAAGGAAAACAGCTTTTAATACAGTATATTCTCTCAGTATATTGGGAATCATTATTTCAAACTGAGGCTTTATCACTATTCTCCTTTACACTAAAAATGCTGAAGTCAGTACTCAGATATCATGGATGCTTTTCTTCCCTGCATTAAAGAAATAAAATAAAATTACAGTATTTCACAATACATTACTTTTCAAAGACTTAAGCGTAGCACAGCAAGAAATTAAAAGTGCATACTTAAGCTCAAGCAGTGATGCAAGTCAATTGAAATCTTGCCAGTTAAAGACATCAAAACTTTGTGCTCAGGTGCCATTAAAAAGACACTAAGGATCTTCCAAAATCTGTATCTATGACATGGATCATCTCTCTGACGATACACAAAAGTCCTTACAAGGTCTTTCCTGAAGAAACTTACATGAGGTAATGCATTTACCATAAGAAAGAAAAGTGGCAGAGAGTCTCAAGAACTTTCTCAATCTGATTTAACACTTATCTGAAATCTATAGTAACAAAGGCTTGATATATTCTGACAAAAGAGCTTGTATTTGCAGGGCGGAAGAATCTCTACATCCTGGTATTAGACTAAGGAAAGTTTCTCATGCCATCATTCAATTTCAGCACTATATGAACTACCCTGTATGCATACTTGATCTTCACAGCCCACTGCTGTAAAGCAGCATTGCCTGGCAAGCATCAGGATGACAAAGGACGTTCCAACAAATAGAGGTCACCCACTGCTTTCCATAAATCATCTTGGACTTCATTGATTACTTTAACAAAGGTAGTTCACATTTGCCTGTCTTGCACTGAAAAAAAAAAAAAAAAAAAAAAAAAAAAAAAAAAAACAATGACAACTCAGTATTACTGAGAAAGCTAAATAGCTTTGTAGTCATCAGCCTAATAAACAGGAGAGGAAAAAAAATTCAGTTGTTCATGGGTGCTTACTGAAGAAATTAAGATGCCTATCAAACACACAAATTATAGTCCCAAATGCTGAGGTTATACAGAAGCATGGAGAGAAACATGAAAGGAAGTCATGAGAATCACTGCGGAGCCTTACACCCAAGTTCTGCTTTCCGCTTCTTCCCATACAATAAACAAGAATGTTTTAAATTATTATGGAGCAAAAAACGCACCCTAAAACACCATATCTTTTTCTAAAGTGTTCTCATGTTTAACCTTCAGTTACAAGTTCATTTCTCAATGTTTTCTACTACATTTTTCAGCTACCTTTCTCCATCTAAAATGGATAGTAGAAAATGATTCAGCATCCAAAAACCTGTGGAGACCTCAATAATGTTATGTGTATTAACACCATCATAAAATCTTGTTTCTTTTTTCCTCTGCTCCTGGTCTTTATGAGCTTTTGTTCTTTATAATAACATTTAGGCTGTGCTCAGCACCAACACGCCTCAGATAATAGCATTACCTCACAAAGCACAGACAGCACAGCTACATCTGAAGCAACTCAGGTGCAAGAAACCTCCATCAACACAGAGCCGGGTGCTGATCTCAACTGCAGCAGCAGAGACAAGCTGGCCTCTTCTCAAGCCTGTGCTGATGCTTCCAGCCCCAGGTATGCCCCAGGTCAATTTACAGCAGTGTAAATTTTCATACTGCGCTGCTTTACATACAAACCAGCCTGTCAGATACCAGAGAAGAAAAGCACAACTCTGCTTCCCTATGTTAGTCCCAGAACAGCTAGCTGGGCACAAACATGAAAAAAACACAAACAGGAAAAAAGAAACAAAACACCCAACACTTGTTCTCTGTAAGAGCAGTTTGCAATGACCGTACAAATAAACAAAAAATATCAAGGTATTGGTATACCAATACCATGTTACCAGTCAATAGTAAACTCTGGACATTTGAGGGTGTTAAGATTTTAGGATTGAATTTTAGGTATAGGTTCCTGCCTTAGCAGAAAAAAAAAAGAAAAAAAAAAAAGAAAGAAAAAAACAGCAATTAGATATCGATGAGGGAATAGCCTAAGAACGTATGGTCTAAAAAGCTGATTCTAATGAAAAACTAGTAATCTTGTAAAAAAAAAAAAAAAAAAAGAAAAAAAATCATAGAAGACAGGTTAACTCACCAGGAAAGGAACAGAGAGGGACTTTTTTACTTGACAGTCTCTTGGTAATAACTATCAGATCTACAGCAGGAATAATGGATAATATTTTCCAACTGGAATCTGCATGATTCACTGCCCATCTCAAATTCACAAAGCTCTGCCTCACCAGACCAAGTCCCATCTGAGCCAAATGTTAAGCCAAGAGAATCTATTCCTGGGTGGTTAAAGAACAAGGGAGGCCTTGTGAAGAGGCTTCTTCTCATAAGTTTCCTTCTTCAACAGCAATTCCAACAACTGCTCACAGATGGTAAACTGCTAAAATACATCCTGTCTAACTTAAATAAGTGACATGACACAGGAAACAATCCATTGAGTGTAGGAAAGTGGTCAAGAAGAAATTCCACAGGACTGTTTTGGAACAGAACCAAATGAAACAGTGATTTCCTCCCAATTGAATTTCTACATGTTCAGGAAGGAGAGACTTGTAAGTTCCTCCTAGCCAGAATTCAAAAGCCAGACCCCTCTTATGCACTTGTGTTTTATGAGATAACTGGTATGGTAAATTAATCTCTTTCTACAAACACATTTAGTCAATCAACACAAAAGTTTATCATCACTGCAAGAGTATAAGATTGGCCTTGAAGTTAATGTAAAGATTAAACATTATTTTTACCTGCATTTGAGCTCATAGCTGAGTTCAGAAGATGGACGTTATGCATGAGATTTAAAAAAAAAAAAAAAAAAAAAAAAAAAAAAAAAAAAAA
>NW_024884697.1:26658671-26868029 GCF_019232065.1 Centrocercus urophasianus | reverse complement strand
AAAAAAAAAAAAAAAAAAAAAAAAAAAAAAAAAAAAAGTAATTCTGGCTCTAATAAACATAAATCAATTACCAAGAAAATTAAGATATTTAAAATCTTCCAAAACCTGAGATTAAAATAAATGCTTTTGAGAAATGAAGTTTTAGTTAGAACAGATAATTGCTTTCAAATACGAATACAGTTTAAATTATACTTATCAAGTAGTACCTAGGGGTAATATGAATGTAATAGTTCATCTTCTAATCAAGTTTGTCTTATAAGTTTTGTTGCATTTCATTTTAATCATATTTTAATGAGATTTGCAAAATAGCCCAGTAAGATGGAAATAGGTTACTGTGCTGAGAAGAATTGCCTCAGGGAAAGTGGGAAAAGACGTGGGACAGATTCATCTTCAGCAGCTCATCACACTGCCTTGATCTGCCAAGTCTATTTTCTATCATCATGTCTATGATCACAGAGACGGTGCTACAACGGCCTGTTACACATTTAATGAATCCAACCCAGAAAAAGGGTACAGAAGGATTTTCTTTTGTGTTTTTAATTGCTTATCTCTTTGATAAGAAAGAGAAGGAGGAATAAACTTCTCTCAAATCCAGCTATCACCCTAGAGACAATGTGGAATCTTTACATTTCCTTTCAAAGTACATAAACACAAACCTGAGGGTAGAAGTGCAACGTAGAGTGAAAAAAGCCAAAGGAATCAGGAAATAGTAGGCAATTTCAAATTATGTTCATATAAAAAACATACAATAAACAGTAACTCATCCACGGTAACTCATTTTTTCTTACAGGTCAGCTGTAATACATTTTCATAGAAACATCTTGTTGATATTAACTAGAGTAAAAATTAGCCACAGAAAACCAGGAAATTTTAAGAAAATAGAATTCTTTCACTTAGCAGGAGTAATTAATACTTTATAAGTGGCTAATGCTGCTAGAGAACACTGTTCCAGTCAGAGGCCTAAGGTGGTTTTGCCTGCTGGTTGATTTTTGAAGTTTTCCCCTGTTACTTGATTGGACAACTGAACCACACATAGCGCAACCACACAAGTAAACTGGGCTGATGGTGGTGGTGGTGATGGAGTGAGATGTCTGTCAGTAATCAAGGCCACTGTTTCCTTTCTAGTTATCCATGGGCACTCAGACCTTTAGCACATCCAGAGCACTGACACCATCAGTAAAGTATTTGCTGCTCTGGTTCATAATAAAATTCTGGTAATAAAGTGTTAAGAATAAACAGGGTATCAGACTTATTTACTGAGATGTGGTGTTACGTAAGCAAACAAGGAGGGGAAAAAAAAAAAAGGAAAGCTGCAACTACAAAAAGTATTTTTAGACAATATCTGTACAAAAGCAATATCCCGTCTCTTAGCTTTATCCTACATCTACAACACAATTTCTCAGCAATAAGAATTCTCCCTGCTAACCTGCATAAACCACGTAAGCACGCTTCCACAGCCTTTTTTCAGAGGATGGTGACAAAGCCATCTTAATTCAAGCTTTGGGCAATACTTAAGCATATTTTCATCTAGTTCAGATGTCTAAATCTACTGTTCCAGATTCTACTGACAATTTCTTATTTATATGCTACCCTTAGCCTTTCTAATCTTAATTCCACATACAGCAGAACTGAAAAAACCTCCACATATTCCACTTTGATTAAGCTACTGCTTTCTTTCTGTCTGTTTAGATCTATGTCCCTCTATAACTACAAATGAAGGAACTGAAGCTGCCATTTGATCTGAACTTCCTGTAGGGAAAAAATCTGCACATTCAAAAGTCAACTCAAACGAACAGAAATACATACAGAAATAAGCACAACATATTTTGTTCTAAAGGTTGACTTCAGATCCCATGACCACTTATGCAAATGTCTATGTAAAGCATATAAATGCGTTGAGAAGTTGCACTACAAAGGTTACTTTCTTGTTCTTATTTCAAATTTTCTCCTTACAACAATCCGGTTCCCTTTTCCCCCAACCCCCCCATGACTTTCTAATCTGCAGTTCCTTCTCTCAACACAGCTGAAAACACTTCTCACTCTCTACTTCTTCCCCACAACTCTTTTAAAGAAATCTTTTGTTATCTGGTCACTACCAGTTACTTATCCTGTGAGAGCTCTGAAGTTTCATTTTCTGCTCCTCCAACAGTCCATTTTTTCTCACTGTCCTGTCCAGTGAAACCCTTATAGTTACAGAGACTAAGGGAAGGAGGGGGAAATAAAGAACAAAGATGACTATTTACAACTTACTGGAAACTTGAATCATAAGAGAAAAAAAGAAAAAGTACAGAACCAAAAGATTACACTATAGCAGAATTACTGCCAGTTCAACCAGTGACACATTGCAAAAACAGAAGAACCTCTACACATGCAACTATTTAAACAGAAGTCTGAATCAGTCTGCTTTCTCAGCATGAGTGCATAGAAGGACAATGTAGTCACACTGTCCTGAAGTTATAGCCATTTTGATAAAAGGTCAGAAATGTATTCAAAAGTCAAGCATGCTTATTGAAAACACTGAATGAAACCATCCTCTCTTTCTCCTTTGGGAAGCTCTCCTCATATCCATGCCACTGCTTGCCCCATCTCCACACCCAGGTTTCTGGGAGCTGCTCACACACCCACAATGACATGTCATCACTCCACACAGATACCCTGGCCCTGCTATTTCACAAGTTTGAGACATGTTAGTTTTTCTGCTCTTTCAGTGCAAAGCCAAGTAACATCCAAAAAAAGAATGACAATTATCTTCAAGTATTAACATACATCTAACCACTGAAATGCGACAAACATCTGTATTAAAGGTTATTTAACGATAGGCACATTCTCTGATATACAGAAGTCACATGCTTTCAAAATATGAATTTATGCAATCAGTAGTTAAAATAATTGATATTAATCACTGTAAGTGCTAGTCTGGACGTGTCCTTCCAAGTTATAAAAGGGTTGCTTTGAAGTATGAATTAAGCATTAGAGATGCTGTACCATCAAAATATATGAAAGAAATCAGCTGTCAGACTTCGAAATACTTTACACTAAAATAAAATAAAATAAAAATTGAAAAAATTCTACTATATAGTATTAGTTCTTGGGGAAGAAAAAAAAAATAGTGATTTATAAGCTGCTACATGAAGATTTCGTTAATGTAACTTCCTGTACATTCTCTTCTCCATTCGCTGTTCCAAGTTTCAGTAGCTTAGAGCAACTGGCGTGTAACTACTGTGCTCTGTGTTTTAAGACACAAAATCAAAAAAAGGTTGAAACAGCAGCAATGAGAACACAGCAAACGTCCACTAGCATTTACTGCTATTGAACACTAGTTACTAAGAACAGACTACACCATCAAATAAGGAAGATGAACAAGTACTAGGTTGGAGTTTTCATTACTGATTCTACTTTTACTATGAAGGGTAGTTTTAAAATTCTAACTGGGTACTACTGCCATACAACGGAAGGAACCTGTCCAGAATCCTGTAGGGATTTGTGCTCAGGCTTATACTTCTCAATCTATTAAAAAATGATCTGGAGAAAGACCAAACTGTTTCTAAAGAACTGTGACAGTAAAGACAAGAACTGACCTCAATTAATAGTGGAAGGAATTGTAGTATAAAGCCATAAACAATAAAATAGCAGAAGTAATTCAGGCAAAGATTCAGAATTAATTTCTAAAAATTGAAGAATGATATACTAGGTTTATAATTATTACTTCTAAGAAAGATGAGCACCGCCCTCATCACTAAGTGAAAAAAAAAAGCAAATCAAGAATTAGGGAAAAAAAGAGAAACATAACATGCTTACACAGCATAAATCCATGATACATCTATATTTTCTGTGTTGTATTTGCCATCCCTCAAAACCCACTTCCTCAACTTTCAGTCACATCAGAAGAGATTAATCAAAGATGATCCAAACTACAAGATGACTCGTCTACAACACTACGGAGTCCTCAGGGGACACTGGTGCAAAATTAGCAGATAGCAAGCATAGAAAAGAAGAGAAGGCGTTTTCCTCATCTAGCATGTAGTTAAATTGAAATCTCCTGTAATCTGACATAGCAGATTTCACAACATTTAAAGAGCAGGTATTTCCAGTTAATCCTTTAACTGTTTGTAAAATATGTCTAAGTATTGAAGTGTGCTGACAGATGCACTTACAGTCAGGAAAGAAAAAAAAAAAAAAAAAAGAACAACTTGGAAGATATTCATGGAAATTATCACCTTAGGATTGTCCTTTAAAAACAAAGCAAGAAAGACTTTTAAATATTTAAGATAAAATAACGTGACAGGAATTATTAAGCCTCAGAATAGGATCTTTTTACTAAATGTTCCAGAGTGATAACACAATTTGCTGGACCACTGCAGTGTAAAATTCATGGAATTAGAAGCTGCAGTACTTATTTTTAAATAAAAATTTGAAAGCTAAAGCAATATTCAGAAACACACAAAGCAGTATTTTGATTTTGTCATGTGAGAGATGCTAATAGAATGCCCCAGCCTTTTCATCTTGCAGGGCAATTAAAGCACGTGCTTATTGCAATCAAAGCTCTCCTAAAGGGATGGCACCAGCTGTGAGCCAGATGAGGCAACAGCCTTTATCCAACCTTGCCTTCTTTCTCATCTTCCCTTCCACATACATTAATCAGCAAGCAGAATTGCCTAAAATTGAGGAGAAAGAAGGCTAAAATAATCACAGTTTATATTTCTATTAGGTATATTTGGCTTTATCTCACATATTTATGAGCGTAGCTTCACTCACCAACAGTTTATTTATCAAAATTGACTGCACTAATAAGTTTATGCTTGAGTTTATAAACTGTCTTACTACTCCTTTTAAACCACGTATTCACATAATTTAAAAATAATTCAGTAAGCTACATTAGTACTGAACAAAAATACTTTATTTAGAAATCAATATTTTTGAAAATTATCTTCCAGTCTTGTAGTTTTCCCTCATATACTGTTATATGAAATCTGTTATTTCTCTTATCAGAAGTAACACAGTATAAACTTAATAGATACCTCCTGATACAGACAGTGGTCTGAAAATCTGAGTTTAATACACAGTTACTTTATCAGTAACAATGAACTGGTGAAAAATCAACCTCTGCTTTCTTAAAATGATTATGGAAGAGATCATACTAAAGACACTGCCTGCCACCAAAAAAAAAAGTTTTGGGTTTGTTTTTGGCTAAACATTCTTTCTCCTGCAATACATTTAGCACTTGTATTATAGAGAGATATAGTTTTTTCCTCATATTTCTGATAGAGGGTCTGGAGTAAGCAGTGATCTGCAAAAGTATTTTTAATACCTTATTACTGACCATTAGCATGCCTGACAGCTAAACCTTCGTTTGTAGAAACTTTCCATACGCAGGAGCAAGCGGCATCAGCTAGATGATCACCTCGCATTTCAGCCTGACTGCAGCAATGCTCTGGTAATCACACTGCTGAAAGGACATGCAGACTGTCAGAAGCAGTAACAAAGACCCGTGGCTACAGGGGAATAGCTCTGGGCTCATTGGGAGGATGCAGCGCTTGCATTATTCAAAGCAAAACAGCTCTTGTCAGGAGGTTTTTCACTACCCAGTCCCTATCGTTTCATGGTGGAATTAGGTGATATTATCTATAGCTAACTGTCTGAGTACTTAGAATGGGCTGAGTAAGCAATAGTTTGGGTCACACTGGTTTTAAATAGCTTCAGGAAACAAGGCCAGAGTATTGACATATCCACAGCATAAAGCAAACCCATGACCATTTCTGCCTCTTCAAACAAAGATTAAATCCATCCAGGAGCTGACTTACCACTGGTTCTTCCTGAAAAGGAGGCATTCAAATGAGCTGATGGGGGTAAGGACATGGTGGAAAGCAACAGGTGTCGCTTCACAGTTATCTATTATGTTTATCCCCTCTCTGTATCAGCCTGAAGAAAGGGAAAGAATTTCTGACTTGAGGAAGTCAAGCCTCCTCCTTGCATCTGTGCTTCATACTAGGCATGCCTGTGGCACAAGCACTCTGCAGATCACTCAGAGGGACCAAGAGACAGCACACAGGACTATAAGGAGTCACACAAAGTAATGAGACAGAAGCCAACATATGTAGCTTTGTGAGTCCATAGGCGATAGAGGACAGGACGACTTCATTCACTGGCAGTATCCCTTAGGAAGCACTCGCCACTCTTTTTCTCCTGTTCCATCTTGGTGACATTTCACACATATTCCCTCGCACACATTTGAGGGTACATACTGGAAAGGTCAAGAACTAGCAGTAACAGCCAATGGCTACATCACCTCCAACCCTTGGTTTCATCACCGTGATTTCACTTGTAGGCAAGACAGGCAGACATACTTAGTTTTGGAGAATATAGCACCCATGAGAAGCTTCAGGCTGTGTTAGGCCAATAGATCTTTTATTTTAGATCAAGAGAGTCTTATTCATTCTTCAGGATTAATCAGTAACCAAAATCAACAAGTCTTTAAAAAACATTTTTAATAAGTTATTTTTAACTGGGGAGGAGAGACAGAGCAAGCAGGAAGAGGGTGGAAATCAGTCCTAAAACTAAATTATTTCATTAATAAATACCAAATTTGACAGGGATGAAAGCATTCAAAACCAAGAAATGTCAAGACACATGTGGAGATTAAATATATCTGTATATATCATCTATTGTGATCATTGCTATAAGGACTAGGAAATCTTGTAATCAAAGACTTCATAATTCCAAATGTCACAGAAAAAAAAAAGTATGCATCCATGATTGATAGAAAAAAGAAAACTGAGTTATAATTGGTTCATTATGAAGGAGGTTATAATCCCATGAGAATTCTTGCATCAAATTACAGAATGGATGAATTCAGAATCAACGTAAATTGTAGTTTTAGCTATCCTTCTAGTAAGGCCTAGAGTAACACCAGACATGACAAAGTACGTTTTCTGATTTAAAAAACTAATGTTGGACTTAGGTTTTACTTCAACTGCAGTAAAAATTCTGTTTCTGGGAGGATGTACACACAAGGGCAATATTCAGACTTCACTCTGAAAATAAAGAACACCAAGAAAATATTACAGAAAAATTTAATTTAATGTTCTAGACACAAGTCACCGCAAGACATAACTTCTGTAGAAAATGAAAAACCAGCTTTCCAAACAAATGTTTTATTCCTCCTCACCTTATTAACTACAGGATTTCTCCATTCCAAGGATTCTGCAAATAAATCTTCCAGAACAAAAAGAAGCCAACAAAAAAAACTTGCCATGTAATTATATATGTAAAAATACATGTAGATTTTCAATAATTTCCTACTATACAAGGCCTGGGTAGTTATCTAAGTTCTGTATGTGTTCAGCACCTATCATTTCACCTTTTAGTAATTCAGTAGGCTCAGCACAGAAAACATTTGTGGTCTGCACAGACCTCTTCACAGAGGTAGTCTCTCTTTCTATCCTTCCCATTCAGAACAGCTGAGGATGTATCAGGAAGAGAGTAATAATACAGAGAAGAGCTTGCCATTGCATGCATTTCTCCTATTTCACCATATTCCATGGATTATTTACCACAGGAAGCAGCTTTATTGATCAAGTTTAACAAGTGCACTAATGATAAACCATCAGAGGAGACATTAGTGTTCATATCATACAGCTGTTACTATTCTCTCCCACTTTCAATTTATTTTTTAATATTTTATAAAGCTTGCTTAAGCACCTTATTTCTGAACCATGCAGATTAAGAAGAAACAAACAGCCTGGTCTCATCGAGAACTCATGATTCATAGGTATAGCACAACAAACAAGAACAGACACAAAGCTTGGTTAGTCTATATTGTGTGTATTTTTGAGATATCTCAAAGCTGACACCTCAAAATACAACTTTATGTACTTACTTTAATAACTTTTGTCACATAACCTACTGAGAAAATTTTGTTTGCTCAAATTCCATCAGAAGAGAACACAGAAAATGTCTGGGGTTAGTGTGTGAGCACAGAAGAAAACTATAAAAAAAATCTCATTTGAGGACAGACTTTGAAATACACTCAGCCACCACTGTGAACAATCCCATTTCAATGGAAATACCCACATTTCATTTTAAACTAAAGGAAATGACTGGACTACTGCCTGGAGCAAGCTGACAAATGATTTCACAGAGATTTCATTCTCCCCTCCCAAATACTACCCCTCTTCTCCTTTTCAGCACTTGAGGACCACAAGAGACCATAAAGACAACAAGAGAATGTCACTCCCACTAGTCTCATATATTCAAAGAGAGATGTGAAAGTCATACAAATCACAGCTGTGTCCTTGATCAGATTGTCATTTAATAACTCAGTGCACAATGTCTCCAGGACTAATTCCTATCTACTTAAAACTGAGGGGTAGAGAGAGAGCTGAGCTTAGCAGGAAGCCACGGGCTTTCTCAGCTGCTTCCTTGGTATTTAAAGAACATCGACCTTCAAACTCCATTGTATTTTTATCTCTTTGAGGTATAACTTGAATGTAATCACGCAAAAGGAACTTTTCCTAAGATATCCCTCCAGCCAATTTTTCACAGAAATTATCACCACCACAAAAATCCTCAAAGTCAGCACCCTGCTTCTCAAATCTCTCAGAAACAAGGATCATCCCCTCTGGAACACATCAGCAAATGCTGCCCAGAGAAGGCAAATTGAAAATGCTACAAGAATTCATCTTCTAAGAACGTAGACTGATTACCTACATAACATTCAAACTTCTTATCACCTGCAACATGTGGAAGCCATGTTTCAGTACTCCTAGAACAGAGCTCTGCAGAAATGAAAACTAAGCCAATGGGAAAAGTGCCTCACTGTAATGAGAGATAAAAAAAAGTCACAACACAAGAACACCGATAAAGTGAGGGAATTTCAAAAGATCTTCCTAAAATGCTAATTATAACTATTTTTTGTTTGTATAGGTGCAACAATAACTTTTCACCACTGCTTAAATCCCTTCCTCCTTTTCCTTCATGTACACTAAATGTATCTTGCCATTCAGAAAATACTACCAAATCTTTCCTTAGTGGGAAAATGCCTGCGTAAGAGAAGCTTTGGAAGAAACCTCAGTGCTCAAACTAGAAGATGTGAATATATTTGAATGAAACTAAGTATAAATCATGGGGAAATGGAAAAATTGAAAGTTTTTTTTGGGGGGGGGTTTGTTTGTTTTTTGTTTTGTGGGGTTTTGTTTGTTTCTTTTGAGGAGGGGTTGGTTTTTTATTTCTTTTAAACTCAATCTGTTAGTAGGTTAGTAGTGAACAGAGGCCATTTCTGAATACTTCAAAGATTTCAGCTTTCCAAAAGGAAACACTACCTTTGTAAAAAGACTTTCTTCTGCCCATCCAAGAGGGAGTGGCACATTTCAGGCATTCAGAGAATAAAGCAATGACAACAATGTAGAGTCACATGAAGCTATTCTGTGCCAGCTATGTAAGCTTCCTGAAATTTCATTCACTAAAAGGTCAAGAACTTGCAGCACTGCGTGCATGAAGCCTTTTATAAATTATTTGGGATTCAACAGCTAGTATGGTTTTCCTTGTAGTTCAGTACAAAAAAAAAAAGTCAACATTTCACTGATCTGATATGCAATGACATTTTGTCCACATATTTACTGATGTACAGGAAATACATAAGGTCTTAATGTTGGTTTTGGAATAAAGTGGCTCTCTGCAAGAAAAGAAGTTATGGTTCAATGAAGAGAAGCAAACTTACCATTGAAAAGTCAGGTTGTTTTTAAACGATCCTGATCAAAGAAGCTATCCATATTGGAAACAATTGAAGAAAACAAATCGTTATTCAGACTTTAAGTTCATAATTTTAAACTAAAAGATGAAGTAATTTAACCTGAAAATAGTATCCTGCTAAACCTAATCCTAATGTGCTTGGTTATAAACAAACATATAACTGAGCAAAACATAGCCTCTGGCCTAAAAACAACCCTATATTAAAGCCACAGGTAATCTGTCTTACATAATGCTATTTGTATTTTGTAATCCTGTTAAAAAAATACTTGTGACACCAAATCAATGTCTTCTATTCACAAATACAACATCCAAAACAGGAATGGCACTCAAGCACTGAAAACTGCTTTTAGCTTTTTCTTTAATTTATGAATAGACCTTCTGTATCATTAGAGATCCATATAACAGTACAGCGATATGAACCTAGGTTTAATCTTTTAGTATATAGAGAACCATCACTTGTTCCATGAAATTAAAACAGAGTCTGATTTTGCATTTTGGTGAATTACTGACATATGTGCGGGATGGTATAGTAACACAAATGTTTGCCATCAATAAAGCCAACTGTAACTTCAAGTTTGAAAGTTTAATATTAAACTTTATGCTATCACACCTCTTGAATTCTGACCAGTGGTTCATTTCGTAGCATCCAATACCTCTGAAACATCTACTCATAGAAAACTCTAGACCTGCTCCAAAATAAACTGATATCACCCCAAAGCAATACCATATCTCTACTGGAAGTCACCTAGATTATACTGCTGCCTTCCTCTCTGCTGATCACCAGATCAAATTCCAAATGAGATTCAAGGTCCTTAACGCTTCTAATTTAAGACAAACACTTCATTGGATTGGTCTTCAGAGAGTACCTATTCTCACTTAGAATCAAAATGCTTGTAACAAAGTTGTGTTCAGGCGGCTGGCTCACTGCCCAACAGGAATTCACCTTGAGCATACATACGTGCACACACTCTGTGCTTAGTTTACAGATGTGTTCTATTATTACACTAACTTTTCTCAAAAAGTATTCCAGAGTTCAGTAGCTTTCCAAATCATTAGCTTGTTAAAGTCTATAATTTGCAAGTACAAGTGCCATGTGTCCTACCAAGCCTGGCATTCACTTTGCATAACCACAAAGGTCCATCTAGCCCCAGGTCTCATCTCTGACAGCAGCTAAAAGCAGATGCCTAAGGCAGAAGAATAGGTTTATGGCAGCTCTCTCCCAGAGACTTCATCAACTGAAAGCACAGAGGCTTTCTGCATATTCTGCTACTTAAATTTACTGTTGTACTGTCCTGATAAAATAAAAACATTTTTTAAACCATTGCTGCCATCAGAAAAAGGACCTCAAATTTCACAGGCTGTATTAATTCTCTGTTTGAAATATTACATGCTGTAAGTGGCAACGGCTGTAAAGTAATAGTAGTAATAAATAAAAGTAGTAATAATAAAAGTTAGTAATAAACATCAGTATAAAAACTACTCTTTAGTAACAGTATTACTATTTACTATTTTAAATAAATAAATATTTTCAGAAGTTTTTTTGTTTTGTTTTTCCCATACGTTTGCATCAGATCCTTTATTTCACTTCTATACTAAAGTCCCAGGTATCAGGCCTGCATTGGTGTGCAGATGCAGCACACTAACTCAGCACTGCAGTGGGTCATGTCCCCCAGAGCAGCCCATGGATCAATCTGGGCGCACTGGTGGCTGATGGCCGTGAAGGCAGTTGGGAAGGCCAGGACCCAGGCTAATGGTTATGGAACTTCTCCTAATGGGAACTATAGTGACCCCTGAAGTTTGCCCAGGCATCTCATGCTGCGCACAGACCAACTGAGAAGAGTTAATCATGTCCTTAAATGCATTACTAGAACCCTAGGTTGAGAATCCAGCACTCCCAGAGACATCCCAAGGCAGCCTAAGCTGTTCCTGGTTAGGCAGCATTCTTCTCTATTGGTGCAAGACAGCTGGGAAGTATTTTGAACGTAAGGTCTTCATAACCAACAGAAGCAGATCACACATAAATGACAGCAAACATTTTGGGGAATCTTATCTAATCCAGCTGAAGACTTCTATTGCCATCCGGTAAAGAATTGAGAGATTAGATACTCCACATGAGCATTACTCTATGGAACAGAACCCAACAACTTACTTTAACTTCAATTTTAAACAAACAGCTGTTTGACAATGCAACAGTATTAAAAAAGTTATTTGGAGACAAAGGATTACGTTGTCTTTCTCAAGGAAAATGCTAGTCATTTCCCAAAATTGGAAGTCACATTAAGCCTACTTCATCTGCACTTGTATTGCTTCCCTAATGGTTTCCAGATTAAATATTCTGCCATAATACCTTTTTTTTTTTTTTTTTTTTTTTTAAAAACCAAACCTTCACTGAACTAAAGGACAAAGTGGTCAAAAGCCCAATCCAAGGTTCAGATTAATCCTTGAGGCACTACTCCCAGTTTATGTAAAGGCTTTTTCTTTAAGTAATGACACCAGATGGAGGGAGAAGAAAAAAAAGAACAAAAAGAGAACTGTGTGGTGACTTGTTTTTTTATTTCTTTTTTCTCCCCCAAAAATACTTGAAGTAAGGTCACTGCATCACAACACCAACAACTATTTTAAAACACTACCCAGACAGGATTTCTTGAGTGAAGGCTACATCTACCACTTAAAAGTTTTCAGATTAGACCATCTAACCTGTTTCATCACTCCTATGGCAGCTCAAACCACCCAAGCTGGCTTTTTATTTTTGTTCTTTTAAATACATGGTTATGTGATCACAACAGCAATCTTGAGATATGACCTTCATACTGGCTGTCTTGAATTGATAGTGATGGATAGCAGTATCTCCTGCATAGAAGCTGCACCCTAGGAGCCACTGGGAACCAAAACTGATGTGCCATATTGTCATTATTTGTGAAGTGACATTCACACTTTCATTTGCCCAACCTTAAAAAGCATAGTTTACAGCAACCCAGGGGTCAGATAACATGGAGCAAAAAAGAGATCAGTTATAATGTTGAATACATTTGCCTGCTCGTAGCCAATAAAACTGACTTGAAAAATCAGACAATATTGCTTTCTGGCTTAAACTTCCTCACAAGAAAGCCAATTTGAGCATTTCCATATTCATAGTACAGTTAACATATAACCAGAAAAATGGTTATATTCCCCAATCCAGATAAACTAACAGCAACCATATCATAGAATCATAGAATGGCCTGGGTTGAAAACGACCACGATGATTATCTAGTTTCAACCCCCCTGCTATGTGCAAGATTGCCAAGCACTAGAGACCAGTCTGCCCAGAGCCACATCCAGCCTGGCCTTGAATGCTTCCAGGGATGGGGCATCCACAGCCTCCTTGGGCAACCTGTTCAGTGCGTCACCACCCTCTGAGTGAAAAACTTCCCCCTAACATCTAACCTAAACCTCCCCTGTCTCAGTTTAAAACCATTCCCCCTTGTCCTATTACTATCCACCCTCATAAACAGCCATTTCTTTCCTCTCCTGTTTATAAGCTCCCTTCAAGGATTGGAAGGCTGCAACGAGGTCTCCCCAGAGCCTTCTCTTCTCCAAGCTAAACAAGCCCAGTTCCCTCAATCTTTCCTCATAGGAGAGGTGCTCCAGCCCTCTGATCATCTCAGTGCCCTCCTCTGGACTTGTTCCAAGAGCTCCACATCTTTCTTGTGCTGGGAGACCCAGGCCTGAATATATGTTGGAAAATAAGCAGAAATAAATACAACCGATAGCTTTAGATAAAAAGCTACTGCATGGTGCTACTTCTAGCATTACAAATTGCCAGTGTAACATCAAAACCACTGACAATTTTCAGGACAGTTGCAGTACAAGAAGCCTTCCCCCATCCCACCTCTCTTGAAAATATAACGAAGTCAAAACTCATTTTTCTGCCATCAGATATTGATTTATCAATCTAATTAATAATTTGAGTATAAGCAGAATATCATTCATTCACACATAGGATGAAGCCAGTGTGGATAATCTGGCCATTCTGGCTCTCCAAGCCGTACAATGCTGCCATCTTGCTAAACCATCCATGAAGGATATTTTCTTTACAACATAGTTATTTGCTTTCCAGTAACGAGCTCTATTCAGAATTAAAAGTAGCTGGGTATAAATAGAAGCCTTCCATGTCACATCCCCAATAAGATTAAAAAACTGAAATCTAGCTTCTTCAATGCAAAGAACACTTTTGACAAGCTAGATTTGTTACATGAAATGTTTCTGAAAGTGAAATACAAAAAGCAGACGTTCCTTCAGAGTATTTTTAAACTCTGGTGTAGAACAGTAGAACAAAAACATGTTAACATATTTAATGGAGCTAGCTTTAATGTTTTTTTTTGTTGTTTGTTTGTTTGTTTTTTGTTTTTTTTAACATAAGTGCTATAAAACCATACCCCCTTGTACTCATTAACTGTGTCTTTGAACAGCAATCATCAATTACCATTTGATTGTGCCTAGTAGCATGCTAGACAACCACAGCCTCAATCAACATACAGAAATTAGCAGAATATTTTATAAGAAAACTCTGGAGTCATTATACAGCAAAGTGCTTAAAATATTTACTTCAAAGTCTGGTTGTCTAATTATATTTAAGACTGTAAGTCTTCTTAAAAGGAACCTTGAAGTTCTGTTTTATAGTTCTATGCTTACTATTACACAACTGCATTCAAAGTAAGATTTACACACTATTAATTACTATTAAATACTCACCTGTGCCTGAATAGCAGGTAAAAATAAGTAAAAATTACTACCTTAAGATGGTATAAACAGGGATAAAGAAGACAGGAAATCCCAGTGATGGTCTTCTGGATGCTACTTAGGAATTGCAAGTGTTTCCTTCTGGATACTGCACAAGTCTTTGGTTGAGGATTAACGTTCAGAAACTTAATTTCATTACAAAAGTTGAGTTTCTGTTCTCTCAAAAAAGCGATGGGATATTTTTCCAGTGATATTTAGTGTTGAAAAAACTATCAGTTTATATATTTTAGTAATAATACTGAACAACAATATATCTTAAAATATGTAAGTTTTAATTTCCAAGTCATACTTGAATTCAAGATGAACACAATCAAAATTAGTCCCTTTTTAATCAAACAAAATTAATATTGAAATTGGAGAAAAATGCCTTCAGAAACAGATATCTCGCTCCATCCTTTACCATTCAGGATAAGTAAAGCACACAACATCAGAGAGCAACATTATTCTGCATCTTTTGAGAAACAGGTTCTTTCGTTAAGATGCAGTCCACTCCAGCTTTGCTACTATTAAGACCTTAAACATATATTATACCGAGTTTACAAGAGAGACCCGTGTTAAGACTTTTTACACTGTATAGCAAAGGTGATTTTTCTCTTAACAACCAATATTGGTTTTGTGACCTATTTAAGTATTCTCACATAATTAAACAGCAGGATCTCATTTCAAGCTGATCATCTTCTGTAGTTTGAATGCTGAAAGACAACGCTTGTGATTTCACCCTTGAAGTGGGGTAACTCAGTATTTCCTCCTAATCTCCTTTAGTCTCAAAACATGCATGACTCCAGGTATTCCCTCGGCTTGAGCTGCATTTTTTCCTACACAGCCTTTTTCCAGTATTACCTGAGAAAAGATGACAGCAGTCCAGATGTTAGAGAAATGAGCCCCTCCCCTTTACAGCACAGCTTTCTTCGACTTCTTTCTTCTCAAATTATAATGTTGAGGCAGCATTCTGCCCCTTCCCAACTTACTAATTTTACTGTACAGATCTCGGCTTTACTGCATAAAGTCAATTGTATGATACTGATATAATTCACCTTGGTATATTATATACTGCTGCCTATATATCTGCACGGTGCTAGAACACAGTCGGCTTGGGAGACCAAAACACGAGTTACAGCCCCAAATGCCCAACCTGCTGCTGACATTCCCTACCTTCCTAATTTTCAAAACCTCTTGTAAGGCAGCTCCATAGCCTCCTGAGCCTCTACAGTTACTGAGCTGAAGATGTGGCACCTGTGCACCTAGGAACTACCCACTTCAGTCAGCCTTACTTGAGGTGACTCTCCAACTTCTACTACACAAACTGCCAAGAGCCCAAGTAGTCCTGCCACAGAAGACACACACCCAGGCCACAAGCTGAAGACTAAGAGCTCAGAGAGTCCCAGTGCTTTCTGGTGACACACAAGGTCAATGTGGAGTCCTTATACAACACAGTATCAACTGAAGAAAAGTAGACCCTTCTGTCCCCCCTGCACTCCCAACCATAGTCAGAAAATACACAATTCATACACGAGTTTGTACATTCTAAAGCGTATGCAAGGGCAGAATGCAACTGCATCTGCTCACAGCTCTTTTTGCTTTGACAGACTAAGGAATGATATCCCTAACTTTAATACCATGAAGCTGAAAAAAAAAAAAAAAAACCACCCATGCCTTAGCTTCACTGAATAAGAAGTTACTTGCTTAATACTTGTACCTTATCTGACCTATATGCATGCAACTAAAGAATTCCATGATCTTGTATTTGGGAGAAATCAAAAATCACTCTAGAAAACACACTGTAATATTAGGAATTGCTCTGAAATATCACAATCTTTATGAGAACAGTCTTCCAACATATTATTTCTTGTAGTATTTAATTTACTAACTTAATTATTTGCCAGTCCATACTGGCAAACTACTTCACAGTTACAAGCTTCATTCATTAAAACAGTAACCTGATATTTTGTTTTAGTAAACAAGCAATCATAGCTCCATTCTATTAACTGCTTTTTGCAAGTAGTTCAAGAGACCTATTAGCTTTTGTTTTATCTCCTCTCACTCAGCTATTTTCCAAACCATCTTCAGGTTTCAGGACTTTCTTATCCTTGTCTCCTTCATTCTAGTTCATGTCTTTTTGTTAGCAGTCAAGCTGGGAAGTTGCATAGCAGTTTTTAATTTGACACTTCCCCATCTAAAATAATAATAGGGCAGGTGTTATTTACTTCAGCTTACCATATGAAACTGTTTTTCACAGCAACAGCTAATATCTGTTGGTGTGTGTTTCAAAGCAAGGGGGAAAAGAAACAAATCCTTTACTCTTAGGGCAGTCTCTCAACTTCACAGAAGAGAAAAGAAACAAATGTAAGCATCTATATTATGTATTAAACTACTAATCTACTAATACTAATGTTTGGATTAATCCTGGCAACCATTTCCAGCTACAGATCATGTTCTCAGCAGTAGTCTTCCTGTCATTGTATTTAAGCAGCAGAATTCAGCCCCTGTGAAGCTGAAGTCTCGTAATTTCAACAATGCATTGAAAAGCCAAGTGCAAAAGTAGACCAATTATTCAGAGCAACTTGGGTTTACTTTTGGATGCTGCTCAGCTTCTAGTTAGAAAAAAAAAAAAAAGCAGCTAGGACACATTAGCCAACTGAGCTATGAAGATGCAAATCTTAATAAATCATGAATTCCAGTGATACTCTTGAGTATTTGATGCTGCCAATTCTGCCAGGGCATCTTCCTTAATGCTATGAAAAACCAACTTCCATATTTCAATGCCAAATGGAGGAGAAGATTGTGAAGTAATACATAGTACATAAGATCTTAAAACTAACTGGGAGAAAAATTCATCCAGTTAAAGTTTTGAGAATGATATCTGTAAACAGCCATAGAAATAGCTTCTCCAGAAACCCTGCTGTTAAGAGAAATGTGCCTGCTGGAAGCAACAGCAGGGAAATTAGAAATCTAGGGCAGCATTTAAGATTATCTTGACAATGCTTCACTCCCAAAACAAGCAGAATCAAGACCTCAGAGAACAAGGAAAACTCTCAAGATTTGCTTCTAAAGAATAATAAATCCTGTGAGTTTGAAACCACAGGATAAAGAATATTGTTGCTTTTCTTAATAAAGCAGCTTAGAAGAAAATAATTCCAAGAAAGGTGACCATCACTGTAACTTGAGAAGGCGCAAGATACAGTAAAGGCAAACACACAACATGCTTTAATCAGGATCCTGCATTTGTAGCAGGAAAGCTACTTAAAATGACTGAACATCACCTTTCATTACAAACTACAGTTCAGAACTCCTGAAAAAGGCTACTTAGGTCTATAATGTTAAATATTTTCCATATTATATTTTCTAAGCAGCAAAATTACATGTTCTAAAGGACCTAAGTGTAGCTAATAACAAAAAGCAGTAGAAGAACATGCAGATGTTGGGAGATCTTTGCAATAACAGAAGACAGAATTAAATTAATCTTTAACTGCAAGAGAAAAACTATTGAGAAAGGGGTATACTTGTCATTTTCAAATGATGATGGACATGAAAATGTACTTTAAGTAAAGTTATTGGGTTCAGTGATATAATGAACTGTTTTTCTGGCTTCCTTTGTATGAATGCACAACCACAGACCAGTTATAAGCAGATATATTTACTTTCATCTTATACTAACAAAACATAATAGCATTTATGTAATACTTCAGACATTCTATGCATTTACACTTTGTTATTCATTCACTTTCTATTTCCTTGTATTTTCACATGCATAGACAACCTCCTTCCTAAGGATTTATTTTGTGCTCCATAAACAATATGCCCGCCCTCTGCTGGTCACCTTCACTGTTTCCCAGATATTTTTTTTTTTCTCCAAGTTACAAATGCATTTTATAGAATTGCCACATGTTAGCTTCCAGCCACCTTGAGCTTCTTGCTGGATGTTTAAAAGAGGATGAGCACATCAAGGTTTCGGATTTACACTACTACCGAAATTTCTATGATGCATCTTTGCATATCAATCATGCAAGATCAATGCAGACAAAAATATTCAATTAGCAAGGATAACTCATTGTCTTTTACTCAGTTATTAACGCTGCTTTTCTAACAGATGTGTTATTTCACATAACAGAGGGACAGTCATTCAAATTCCTTATTTCCATGGTATTATACAACCAGGAAGAATCTAGAGAAAATTGTTTTCCCATCTCTAAACATTCATCTTCAGAGAAACAGTAGGTGGTGATCCCTCTCCTTCATTATTTGATGTTTTTAAAGGCATTAGATATGCCAAAAGCCACACAATCTTCAAAATGATTCAAAACACATTTGGCATGTGAACACAAACCACTGAAATTAGTTTTGTTTATTGTATTAAGCATGTAACCAAAACCTACACAAGAACAGAGAAAAGCATGTCAAACAAAGTACAACCAGTTTTGATAAGGAGAGTTCTTTCACAAACACACAAGGACACCCCTGTAGCATTACTTGGACTGGGTCATCATGAGCAGTAACTGTCCTCATCAACCCCTACAAACATAACCAAACACCTATGCTCAGGCAAGAGTAACATGGCATTTGCATTAGAAAGACTTCAGATAACCATGAATTACGTGTGACAGCCCCAACCAAGGACATATCCTTCCCTTCCACCTTCATTGCAGGAATTCCTTGCCTTTTGGAGTCTCTGAACTTTAGCATAGACCAATCACAAATACTGTGGTCAATAGAAATTGGAATCTTTTCATCAGATGGACAACTCCATGTCCAGTCCAACTTGTCACGTGACAAGGCCCTGGTCATCACGACTTACACATAAGACCACTGCAATGCTAGAATGATTCCCACTGCACCTTAGAGAAAGCCACAAATCACTCAGAACACGACAACCACAAGACCGTGTGGCACATTATGGTACGGACTCTGGCATTACAGTTTCCTGCTCTGGATTTTCGTTTTGTTCAAAAATGAATTCACAACCTGTCACTCTAAAGTAATGGAAGATACACCTAATTACACAGGAGCCATTGAATTGTTGGCAAATTAAAAAGGTTCACAGTCCATAGCAAACAGAGCTCTTCAGAACAGCTGGACCCAGAACACAAAGCTTACTGCTTCAAGACACAAGGATAACAATAGGCCTCTATTTCTATTATTTTCTCTCCCCTGTTGTAAACTCACTCAAGTCCCGTACAATTTGAAAGAAATGAATGGAAAAGGAATGCAGCTCCCTTTTCTGAGCTTCAGCAAAAACTATATATATATCTACAGTCATAATAAATTAAAAAACAGTAAAATAGGTAGCACAGCCTATTACCATCTCATCTCACCCAAGCAAGAATCAGAATTTGATAGTATGTAACAATGACAACAAAGTTACCAATTCACTAAGGAAGGAGAGAAAATACCTTCAGCTTTCAAGAGAGAAGCAAGAACTCAATAGGCTGAAGCTTCCTGTTGTATTTAGTTTGCCTACAGACTCCTGTATTATTCCATAAGTGGAGTGGGCTGAGGGCAGGAACTTACAGTCTCCAGCTTATCCAAAGCAGCAGTAACCTACTCACTAGACCTCGTTATCCCACCCAAAGAATAGCAACGACATGTTTGCCTTGCTCCTATTTCACAGAGATCAGAACGAGGAAGGCATCCATACCTCCTGTATTTGGATTAACCTAGAGATGTGAACAGCAGCAGGATAGGGAACTCCACTTTTTAGTCCTACTAGACACAATCTCTCAGAGCAGGGAAGAGGACTGCCTACCCTACCACCAAGGGTAACAGGTAGTGTGCTAGACTACTGGTAAAATGAAACTAAACCATCTGGCATTTTAAAATACTCTTGAAAATCCCTTTTAATAAGTGCACAAGTTGCATGTATGTTCCCTTACTATTCTACTGTTGCCTTTCATCTAAGTCTTCCAGTGATATTTTTTCCCCAACTCCCTCCTTCCTACCACTTTTTTTTTTTCTTTTTTTCCTAATGAAAAAAACTCTGTAACATTTTTTCTTCATCCTTTTACTCAAATAGTGGTCCTCCTTGTGGATTTTGTTCCTAATTCATCACCTCAGTCAGCCTCTCTGTTAGCATTTCATCCATTTCTACTACTTCACCTACGCTGCGGGACAACTTTCAGCTGGAAGGCTCCCCTTGACCAATACCTATACACATGCAGTTAAATCCATGGCATTCTTCTCCAGCTGCAGAAGCACTCTGTAACCCCACTTCCTGCACAACAGCTGTTTTTTGCACTAGTTGACCATACACAATGCCTACATACACATATACAGACCTCCACAGGTTTGTGACACTGAAAAGGCAACTCCTTCACACAAGCTCTCAGAGTCAAGTTGGACAAATGCAACATTGAACACAGATACAAGGAACTTGGAAATGAAAGTTGTAGTTCAGTAAGACACACACACACACAAATATCCTTATTAATGAATAAGCACTGTCAGACCCACATTTCAGTAACAGTAAAGGGACGTGGTATGTTAACACTTTGGACTGATCAGGGGAGCCTATTATGCAGCCAAAGACAGATTCAAAATTTCCTGGTTATGCAAGGTAACTTTTGTTTTCCTCAAACAAGATGTTAAACATTACATAAACAGTAAGAATTACACACTTCAAACCAGAGGAAATTAAAAGGTCACGTACACCTAATAGTGAAGACCAAGTACGAGAACACCTGCATTCCCACTAGACCTCATCCAAATTCAGCAGCCTTACACAAGGATTTACAGACACCACATCAGTGCTAATTTTGTCCGCTCTAATTGACCATCTAGACAGCTAGATCCTTTCTAATGTGTCTGTTTTTTAAAGTTATCACGTCCTTATAAATTGAACTGGCCTTTTTTTCCTCCCTTGGCTATTTTTGTGCGTCTGAGATGCTCTGCATGAAATGCTGCTTTTTCTATAAAGTTTGGTGGCTTAAAGTAGAATGGGGGTACTGTGAGCTCTTACAGAAACATTTTATAATTCAAGCTGATATGCTTCCATACTAAAAAGTTAACAAGGGGAAAGCTGTGATCACATTATGAATCGAGCCATTTCAAAACCAAAACAGTGTAGGAAAACAGCGCATTCACAAAGTGAATAGTAAGATACATTTATCCTGATTCATACAGCAAAACAAAACAAAACTGAAAGCCTCTTATAACAGTTAATAGAAGATCCAGATGAACGTTTCTGTACTTATTCAACACTTAGGAGAAGGGAGAAGCTACAGAGCAATCCAGAGAGGTATTTGCAATGCAATTAGGCTAGACAAGCAAGCCTGAATGTGTGCCAGCTGCAGGGGCTTGCCCTTAACTCGCACAATCAAGTGTCTAGTGTTGCACACTGTCTAGCATCACTATCTCCGGTATTAATCGTCTCATCAGATATGTACTTGTTTACTGAGCGTCTTAATCAGGGCCTGAGCGCACATCTAGCTGCACCTTGCAGCAGTCAATACAACAGTCCATCACCAGCTGTCAGTTACAGCTCCCACAGATAGAAAAACTCCAACTCAAACAAGCGCGTTCAGCTCTCAAACTAAGCTATCGTTCACATTTCAATATGAGACTTGAATTCCTTTTCAGTGTTCTTCAACTCTGACCCAGCTCTACCCCCTTCTTCACTGAAAAGGGCAAAGACAACAGCCCAGCAAGTGGGACAGGCAAAACAGACCTCCTTTGTTCACTTTTTCCCTTCCAGTTTTCTATGGAGGTAAATAACTGAAAGCCCAGCCAGCCCTCAGTAGCTCGGAAGAAAGCAATGCAGGCAGCTTGCAACTATATTTTTCTGCTATACAAGCAATAGGGCAAAACTCAAGGCAAATCAGGCAAATCATGCTACCCTTATTATTAACAATTAACTCTTTCCAAATTTAATATTAAAAAAAAAAAACAAGCAAACCCAAACAATACAATATTCATAAACCCATTAAGTTACAGTACCTTTAATACTAAAGCAAATAGGCAATAAACATATTCACTAATTTAAAATGCAGCAAATTATCACTGCAGAGAAAGTATAACAGAATTTTTTGAATACTATCAGCCCACTCAGGAGGGCAAAATCAGATTCACTGCATATTGCCCAGCAGACAGCCTCCCACGTTATTCCCTCGGCTTACATTACTGGCATGTACTGTCTCTGTACAGCTTCCCATTTTACAAACTCTTTTCATACAGAATGACAAATTTAAACTGCACTACTTGGTTTTCATTGGATGTTTGTTGCACACTTCAGATATATTGGAAGGTAAATAATTACAGCCCAAGGTGATTTGGGATAACCAAATAAAACAAAAGAGAACAGCAGCTCCACAGCTGCAAACAGCAGATTTGGGTTTCAGGCTGACTGAGCCATCTGAGCTCTACCAACAAATCCCCAGTCCTTAATACACACAGTACATTTTATATCCAGGTACTAAGGAAATGCACTTCACCATAGCAAGAAGAACAGGGAGACTTGCATTACCTTTTCCTGGCTCAAAATCGGAATCCTCAAACCAATAAGGACTGTCAGTTAGAGAGATGCCTCATTAACTCCAGGAAAATGCAATTCGGTTATTAACGCTTCTGCCACTGCCCTTCTGAGTGCCAGAGAGAAAGACCAAAGCACATGGAGCTATTAGGAGATATGAGTAAGTACCACTGGGTCTGTTACCTCATTTCATGCCTGACAATAAAGAACATTTTAGGAAGTCAGATTTCCACTCTAAAATCATTTTTTTGCAAACCAGCTCTGCAGTGAATGTGATAAACATCACCCTTTCTGCGAGATTAGGAACGATAACTAAAGATCAGATTCTGGTGATCTCCCTCACCTTAAGCATGATCCCTTTTGAATATTTTTACTGTAACCAGTGAGACTAATTACAGAACAAAGTACTAATGCGAGGATGATTAATTGTGGCTTTAGTCTGAGTTATGAAGAGGGCTTTAGCCTCATCATTAGCACCAGCTGGTACACACAGCCACATCATCTGATGCTGACACACAGCTGTACAGCTTTCCTTTAGTTAAATCTCCTTTTCACAATCCAGAATACAAATTCATTCAACGGATCCTGGGTTCTCTCACCACTAAGCCATTTCCTGTTCAGGTTTGCTTGGTTTGCTTTTAAATTCAGTATTCGCAAAACACGCTTCGCTAACCGTATTGATACAGTTTCAACAACTGTTTTTAAACACCCAAGAGAATATCAATTCTAAATTCAAATAAATAATTTCCACAGACTTTGGTTCCTTAGCAACTCTGATCTCTTGCTTTGCAGTTCATATTCTAAAGTAAGAACAGACACCAACTAAAGAAACCTACCATAACCTGTAGGGAACCTGCTTTAGTAGGGGTTGGACGAGATATTCTCCAGAGGTCCCTTCCAAACCCTATGATTCTGTGAAACGCATGAAGCGCACGCACACACAAATTATCAGATTAGGCAAAAATCAGAGTGTCAGCTTTCTGACTTGTGTGTGCTTTGAGGTAGTATGTCACTCTATGGTCTCTCTGACAGCTGATACTGTTTGCCAGAAAAACCACCTGCAGATGCATCTCTTGGCACCTACGCCACTTTCCAACTCAACATGAAATCCAGATGCCTTCTGGTGTTGCACACTGACCTACTGCACACACAGTCCCATACAATTACGACCCATAAGCAACCACAGTGATCATGCCAAATAATGGAAGTAGCTGAAACAATTAATATTGCACCTGTTAGATTCAGTGAAGTTCTTTTCAGTTTCATCCACCTTTTCTAAGCATACAACAGCACAGGAACAGAAAGCCAGACAGTTGGCTTCTAGGCTCTACAGAAGGGTGATTTAAAGAAAGAATGAAGAAGAGGATATTTACAAACAGAAGGACCACAGTCTGCAGATCTCACCACAGAGCAACACATCCCATTCTCCATTATTTAATCTCCCCACTCAGCCAGCTAAGGAACAACACTGCTCTCACACTGCATTTGTTGGTGTGGAACAGCCCTACTGACTGGGCTGGAATACCGCGAGCTTCAATATTTAAACAGCTCGCCCTCATTAATCGGACAGCGCTTAAACCCAGGCTCCCGAGACGGAACGTAAACGCATTTCAGACTTCAGAACTAACAGCACCGTGCCGGAAAGTTGAGCAGAACGCTCACTTAATGATGACTTTATAACCGGGGAGCAGGTGCACTGCTGCTCACGCTCCCGTTGCCATTTTCTATGCCACCAGACGCCAGGACAACGCGCACCCCGACCCCCCTCGGGCTCCCTTCACCCCTTACCCCGCCAGCAGCAGCGGGAGGCGGCACGGAGAGCCGTGCGGGGGCGGTTCCTGCCGGGAGCGCAGCGGGGCTCACCTGGGGCTGCCGCCGGCGGAGTGGCGCGGCGACCGCTGCCGGCACTTCAGCACAGACAGCTCCCGGCCGCCGACGAGCGCGAAATGGCGACCTCCGGGCACCGGGCGGGGGCCGCGCAGGGTGGAATCGCCGCCACGAGCCGAGCCGGGCCGCTCTGCAGCCGCACAGCCGGGCCCGCCGCGCCCCTCCTCGCCAGCAGCGGCCACCTACGGCGCCCGCCTCCCGCACCTGCGGCCCGAGCTGCCGCCGCCTCCCCGCCAGGTGCTTCGAGCCGGGCACCTGCCGCCGGGCTCCGCTCCGCGCCCGGCCCAGGGCGCAGCTCCTGCTTAGCAACCCGCCGTCGGGGCCGGGTGAGGGGGATGGCCCGGTACTCACGGGAAACTGTGGCCCCTCTGCCACAGAGACAGTCGATGGAGACCCGCGGCCGCGCGCCTCCTCCTGCCGCACGCCCGGCAGCCCGGCGAGAAGAGCGGCGGCGGGCGCGCTCCCGCGCCTATCACCTCCCCGCCGCCCCCGCCCCGCCGTACCGGGGCGCGCGCTCCCGCGGGGGGCGGGGAAGGAGCGCGCCTGCGCTAGCGCGCGCGGCGAACGAAAGAAGGAGAGGGGTCGGCGCTGCGTCCGCCGCGCGGGTCCGTCGCACCTGAGGCAGAGGAGCAGCGGCCTCCATCTTGGGCAGCGCCCCTCTCCCTTTAGTACTGGGGAGAGCGGGTCGTGAAACCGGCCTGGCTGCGGGCCATCGGGAGATCGGGAGGATCCCCGGAGCGGACCGTAGCGGTCTCCCTGGGTGTCTGCCCGTCCCCCCGTCCTCGTCTGGGTGGGGAACCCGGACCGCCGCGGGGCAATCCTCCCCCCCCCCCCCCACCCACACCGTGCGGGCCCGGGCGATGCCGTCGTTTTAAATAGAGGCATTATTTTAGCCCGGCAGTGCCCCTCTAAATAGAAGGTCTCAGCAAGTTCCCAAACGGGAGACAAGGGTATTATTTTACGCTCCAGAATAGTCCCATTGAGCTCGGCAGCGCTGCTCCCATGCGTGCAGTTAAACACGGGTGTTTGCAGGACTTCAGCCAGGAACTCCGGCCACCCCGGGTACGACAGTACAGTAACGAGGCTGGCAGTGCGAGGACGGAGGCCCGGATTGGCGCTGTCGCACGGACAGGGCCGCGGCACGACCGCGTCCGAGCAGCGCTGAGCTCCCAGCGCGCGGGTTCGGGATGCCGGGCGTTGAGGGAGCGGCTGTGGGTCAGAGCCGCTGGAGGAAAGTCTCAACTGAGTGCTATTTCATAAGAAAAGACCGCTAAGACCATCTGGTCCAACCCACCACCGTGCCCACTAACCCTGTCCCTCAGTGTCTCCACGTTTTGTGAATGCTTTCAGGGACGATGATTCCACCACCTCCTTTGCAGCTTGTTCCCCATATTCCAGCTTGTTCTGGTTCCTATTTCACACAGACTGCTCTGTTGAAGGCACATCTCAGTCAAGTCGTGCTCGCAGTGCACACCTGCGCTTCCCTTTCACAATCCTGCAGCTCATTTAATAGCAGACAGAAAGCGTTACAATATCGTTTTGAGAATCCTGTAGGCTGTGCTCAATATTGCTCAAAATTAATCCAAGACTGTGTTTAACACATGATAAACATGATTATCTGCCACTGCTGAGTGTGCTACCAGCCATTTTAGGAGCACCCTTTTGTGGTCTGCCAGGTGGACACTTTCATAGTGGTTAACTCTTCGTTATGTGCTTCGGGAAACGGCTCTCAAGGTGAACTCCGTGGTGATAACTTACTTAACAGTGCAAAGCACAATGCCCAAGGTAAACAAAAAGCTCTCATCCCGTATCTCTGCAGAGAACCAATTATGACGCTGTCAAGTTAAATCTGAACAGCTGACCTATTGAAAAACAGCACTCCGGATGAATAGCAGATGCTATAAATGATATAGCACATGCATAAAAATATCCAAGGGATAAATAATAAGTCAGACACTACTGCTTCAGACTGGAGATATTCAGGCTCCTATCAATCTGATGCCAGAGTATTAATGTTTGAGAGCTGAATATGTAAAGAAGATTAGAAGGATGTGAAGAAAATCCTTTTTGTAGAGTGAGGGAAGTAAGTGCTTGAATTTTCTCTGTAGCCTTGTATGTTCTTTATCTTCATTTGTTTGTATTTATTCTTAGCATAGAATTCCCTTTACCAATTTATTTAATGTAGAAACACTATGGCTAAGTAGAAATCATGCAGTGTGTAAACAGAGTGCCTGAAATGTTAGGATATTGGCTAATATGCTTCCAAGAAGCTGTTTCATAGGGAGAATACGTATCCAGTTCTGGCTTCAAGAAAACGTGGGCATAAAATGCTGAGAGAAGCATGATTTCTCAGCTGTCTTTTTGCATCCTTGCCAAATTTCTGGAGAACATGGTGAGCCAAAGCTTCAGGAGGTGGACTGAGGAACTTAGCACACTTCAAGGAGAAAGACTTGAAATTGTTTTATTTGGTTTATTTTAAAGTGTACAGATGGAGATCTGGTTTGTATTTGGATGGTATGATGAATTTTGTAAAAGACAAATCAGTTGGGCTATGGCAAACCCCCTGGTGTGTGTTAGACTGCAGAAACCAAATAAAGAATTTTCAAACATTGCATGAAGGGTGTAACAGACAGTTCTACCTTGATGTATGATTAAGCTGAAATGTTGCAATTGCTATGGTTACATGATTCCCTGTAGAATTGAAATTCCATTTTTTATTATTACCGAGATAAACAAATGCATACATTCAACAGCATAAAGCATAACTTTCCAAATGGTGGCATATATATATGTATCATTATTATTATTTAATATTACATTAAAAAACAAATTAGTATTTATGCAGCAGATAGCAGAGCTAGGAGCTACTCCTGCTGCTGATGGCATCTACTGCTGTGGAACAGGGCCATCGACACTGGCAGTTAGGATGGTGGCATCAAGCAAAAATAAATAGGTGGGTTTGTTGGCAGAAGCATGTGAGCAGAAGTTGTGTGACTGGAGGTTCATTACCTTTTAGAGTAATTCACTGCTGCCTTGCATCATCTCTGGAATCATAATTCCATAATTTTTTTTAGCATTTCTCCTCACTTTGCCTGCTGCAGTTAGATCCATGAATGGGCGTTTCCAGAATAAGTGTTCTAGTATTCATGAAGCATTAACAGCAACCTTTATTCATTTACTTTTCTATCACCAACTTCCGTATTTGGAAAGATCTGTTGAGTATTTAATAGTCTTTGTTTAGGGAAGCAATGATCACGTGCAATGATACAGCCAGTTAATGGATACACAGAATTGATACATGTGGTCGCAGTATTGTGAAACAGGAAAAGCTATCAAAAACTTGTCTGAGATAGCTGTCAGTAATTATCTGGGCATTTGCGTACTGTTTTCAGGAAGAATTTACCCACAAAACATTCAGAAGTTTGATAAAGTAAAAGATACTCACTTTAGCTGAAAAGGAATTATTTAGTATTTTGTTTCTAGACCAGTACTTTTTTAGGGACATGGAAAGACATCTTGGTTTGTTCATCTCACCTAACTTTAGACGTCTGCTATGTCAACGTCTGCATCTGAGCTAGTCACTCTCACCAGAGCATAAAGGGAACCAGAAATAGACACTTCTAGCATATGATTCATCTAACCTATTTTAGATGTCTACATTAGGATGAGCTGAGTTGCATCCTAGAAATGCCTGTTTCTCTCCATTGGCTGTAACAGGACCAGCAGGTGTCTCGCTCAGCTGCAAATGTCTGTATTTTAATAGTCTACATTTACTTAGCTGAATATCACTTGTGATTTTTATGTAAGTTATGCCACTGTTTCACTTGGTCTGAGGTTTTATGGTGGTGAGTGGAGTACAGTGTAGCACAAAGTGAGAAATTCCTGAATCAATATAGTAAAATCAGTACAAGTTAAGCTAATCTTACTTGGTAGATTGTGAGGCCTTCCCAATCATAAACTAAACATCTTTTGAAATTAATCTAATTTATCTACTGGTATGTCAGATCTTCTTGTACCGTAATGGTAAAGTAAATACACTAACTGCTGGACAAATACTTTACTTTTTTGATGCTAGTATTTCTTTATTATAGTAGCATAACATGTAAGTATTTCTAAGCAGAAAAGAGAACAAAGTCAGTATCAAAAGCTTCAGTGATAATGTCTAATATTAGAAGTTGCACTGCTTGATATACAGTAACAAAAACAAAATGGGAAGTTTACGTTAGATATTAGGAGGAAGTTTTTCACACAGAGGGTGGTGACGCACTGGAACAGGTTGCCCAAGGAGGCTGTGGATGCCCCATCCCTGGAGGCATTCAAGGCCAGGCTGGATGTGGCTCTGGGCAGCCTGGTCTGGTGGCTGGTGACCTGCACATAGCAGGGGGGTTGAAACTAGATGATCTTAAAGGTGACTGACTCTATGATTCTATAAAAATTGGCCTTCACAGGATTTATTTCAATATAAAATATGCTGAGAACTAGGCCAGCAAGAGAATCATACAGAAGTGTTGTCAAAAACAGAAAAATAATGCTCAGTTTTAGGCCTCAGAACTATTTTCTCAGAAGACAATTCATGACTAAGCATTGTACATGTTGTACTGCCATCACAGGGCTGAAACTTCCTTCAGGACTTAGACGGTTGGATGCAAGGAGTGGGTCCTGATTTTCAAGGAGGAAATGGAGAGAATGAGCTACAAGTGCTATCACCTGCCCTGTTTTCCACTGACTTGGTCCAGAGAATGTAAAGGAATGAAGTAGAGTGAATCTTAATGAATTTTAATCTCTCAGGGCAGAAACCTTAGTACAGCATCTAGGAGAATCTGAGGATGAGATGGTTTTAATTCACTCTACTGATGCTCTTCCACCTTGTGCAGACTAGTTAAATACTGAGAGAAAGTATAAAGTATCTCACAAAAACACGTAGAAACTCTGTAATTAATGTATTTGCCTATTTATGAAGAAATAGATTTTAACCCTACACCTACACCAGATACTTCAATGCAGTTTTATCCTTTCGTCTTTCTTCTTTTTTTTTTTTTTCTTCTCCAATTGAAGTGATATTTGGATCCTTTCTGCCCAGCAGCTTGACAATTTGACTAATAATCAGAGCATTCTCTGAAAGTGAAATGCCTTTGGAAGGAGAGATGACAGCAGTCTTTTAATTTGGAATACTTGTTTTTGTAGCAGCTAGATAGCAAAGGCTGAAAAAGGAGTTGAAAATATTTCTCAAACACTCTGGACAATGGTGATTACAGGAATATGTTGGTTTTGTGTGCTCTAAAAATGCTTTAGAGAGCAATTTTGAGAGGTAAAAGGGGGAGATGAACTTTTTAAACACACAAAGATGCCAAAGTATACAGAGGACAGTACTTTTGGCCATTCTCAGAAGGTGATCTCAAGGGTTGTGAAAGACCTTTGTAACTTTTCAGGAACTTGAGAGAGAAGGGATTATATGAAATAAATATTTGATGTGATCTGTAGCATACTATGGAAACTACAGTCATTTTTGACAGCTGTATTCAACATGATGAAATGACTCAAGCTGATGGAAATTGGATATTGATTTCACCAGGATCCATGTTTTATCTGGTATATAAACAAAGGAAGGAAGCCCTTCACACAACAGATTAAACTTTCTGCAGATACCAAACTTGATTTGCATGATTAGTATTCTTATTTTTCCATTTGAAAGGATTGGCTGAGTCTGTTAAAAGTCTCTTACAAGCCTAATTCATTGTTCTCAATTCTTGAAACACTGCTTCTGCAAAGATCAAAAGTCTGCAGACACCAGGCATCTTATTCCAAGGGACTTCTGAAGTGCTGAATGCTAAGTAGGACCGTGTTGAAAGTCAGGAGCTAAACCCAACCTTATGATTTAATCTGTCCCATCCTTTTTGCTAAATGTCTGACAAGTTAAGGGAGACTTCCACTATAAAAATGACCTAGGAATCATTCCAAGATTCTGAAAAATGGCAAATAACTACTATTGTTATTATTGCTCTAATGGACTCTGAATTCCAATCCACCAAATGTTCATGCATTTTACTGACATATGTATAACGTGAAAAAAACCTTAGTGATAGACACACACGCACACACACACACACACACAAACATGTATTCAAGCCTTTTCAGATGACAGTGAAAAAGAGTAAAGTTGGTGAAAGAGTAAGGTCTGCTCCCTTTCCCAACACGTGAATATGAGTTTTGATCACATGTAGGCTTGGAATGAGTGATTGAAAAGAAAAAGACGTAGAGTTTGGTGAAAAATTACATGTTAAGTCTTTTTGAAGTTATCCTTTAGTCTTGAACTAGAAAAAAGCCCACATGGCTTTTCTAGTCTGCTTGCTTAAAATACACCTTGTTCTCTAAGTCTTTTGGATCTTCTGAGGATGAGATTGCTTTTAAATTGCAAACACACCATTGCCCTAAAGGGTTGGATTCCTTAGAGCTTTTAAAGTGAGAAAATCTCTGGATAAATTAGCTGGCTATACTAAACTCGCAGAGGAGAGACATCAGTGATTTGCTGTTCATGGTCCTTATAGCTTTCTGAAAACAGATGCCAGTGAACAGTCAGCATTGTTTCTAATAACCAAACATATTCGTAAGATTCTGCTGTATCTCTTGGTCATCACATCAGGACAACTGCATTTTGAGAGGTCCAGAAAACTATGATTACTTTGTGTAATTTTTCTCACTTTGTATTTGTGTTTGTTAGTCCAAAATGCAAAAGGAAAAAAAAATCTGACCCTGAAAATGTCAGGCAAAGCACCTAGGATAGGAAGAAAAGCAACAGCGCATCACCTCAGTACTAATCTAGGCTATAACTGTCAGCTTTAACTGGGAATAAAGTTAGTTAATAGTTCAAAGGCTTTGTCATAGTCCTCCCAGCACCAAATAGTGCTTGTAAGATGCAGTGATCACTGGAATCATGAGCTCCTTGGAGAGCATAGAGTCATAGAATCATAGAATAGCCTGGGTTGAAAAGGACCATAACAATCATCCAGATAAACTGATTTCTTAGAATGTTTTAGTGCAGATTTCTTGTATGGACCTCTGGGTATGTGTTGGGAATTTAGAAGAGTTCAAGGAATCTATCTCAGACAAATAAAATACTTCAAAGTACTCAGAAAGAAACATACTCAAAATATTTAACGTGGAACACAACAAATGAATTAAAAACAATGCCATCAAACATCACAAGAGATATCACATGACACACTTAAGGAAGGAAAATGTTTTCAAAATGAAACACTAAGATGTTCAGAATGCCCACAGTTGTCGTTGTGTTGGAAGTGACTCTACCCATGCTTTAGAGATTAAACCAATGTTCAGCAAGGTTGCAAAGTCCTGCTGTATGTGCAGGTGGGAACATCAGCAAAAGTAGGTACCTTTCTTTCATCCTCTTCTGCTGCTTCTCCCCTAACCCCCTGCCTTTCGCAGCATAGCCATTGAGCTTCATCATTTTCCATTCTTTTCCAGGAAAAGCGTGTTGTTTTCCTTTCGCAAACTGAAGGAATGTGACACAGTTTATGAGAAGAATACTGGAAATGTCTTCTCTGTCTCACCCTTTGTTTATACTTCACTAGAAGAGCTAATGTCATATACAGCAATTATTGTTTAGTTCGGGTATCTCCCAGCTGTGTGATGCATCTCACTAAAATAAATGAAAAAATTTAGTTAGTGACTAATGATTGCTCGTGTTCATGCCTTCCTCACACTGGAAATAAGTCCTCTTCCAATGTGTGTTCCTAAAGTTGTCAGTCTTTCAATCCTGAACTACCTGCTCCTTCCTAATTTTAAAGGGCAGTCGTTCACCTCCTGCTGGCTGTGAGGCCGACTGCTCACAGAGTCCATCGCTTTCAGTACAGGAGTTCCCATGAATACTTTGAAAACATGCCAAACGTATTAGTATAGTTACCAGCTAAATGTTCTTAAATCAGGTGGTTGAAGTGACAGAGCACAAACTGTGCAATATTTGTTTTATTAGCAGTTTTCTTGTTTTACACCAACTCTCTAATATCAACTGGATTTTTCACTCTTAATAATAAAGGTATAGTGGAAGCAAGCCTGAAAAAGTAAAGAATGCACTTTTGTTGCTCGTTGGTGCTGTAAACCCCACCTGCTAATAAGTGATATGGTGCAGGCTTTCGCCTGCCTGGCAGAAGGCAGAACTGGAGGCCAGGTGGGTCAGCCAGCTTTAGGACAGGCAAAGGAAACGTCTGGATCCATGGGACTGAGTCCTTGACTTCTTAATCAAATGTAGTGCCAAAAATGGAGCCAGAAGAATGACTGTACTCATCATATGAAACTTTAACTGTATGGAGTGCATACTATTTTTTTCCTGTATGTGTGCACACACCAGTTCACTCTTTCCACTGCAGTGGATGAAAGAAACAGATTTGAGTTTCCTCACTTGCTTAGATATGTTAAATAACTGTTTTCTCTAGCACTTCAAAAATAATTTCCATACCTGATATACAAATATCTGCAATCAATACACAAGTTGTGGTTCACTATTTCAGTGTATGCTTTCAAGGCAAATACATTCTTCTGCCATCTCGAATTCTCTCAAAAAAATTACTATGTATATTGCATGTGACATTAAAGTTTATGGGTTTTTTTCCTACTTTTCCCTTATTTTCTGAAGTTCAATCCAATCCAAACCCCAAACCAATCTCTTGGCACTATCTACAATCTTCTCTTGTGTTAGCAATGTAATGGTGATTTTCTCACTTCTCCTGTCATCTGTTGTTCTGAGAAACATCTGAGCTCAGCTCAAAGTTTGAGCAATTCTGTAACACTGACATTTTTGAGCAGGAGAGACGAGGCTAATGCTTTTTGTTTTTGCTGTTGCTGTAACATTTTTATCATGTTTCGTTCTATGGCACAAAGTCAAGAAGTAACACAAAAAGAGCTATCTTAGGAAAGTATGCTTTTGTCCAGAAAGCAATGGAGAAATAGATGAGCACAAAGACTCTTCTATAAGCCATTTAACTACTGTCTATAACAGCAACATTAGCCACGTGGTCATTAATGAAAGTACTTTAAAATGCACAGCACTGGATGTACAGGGGAATCAGAGGTTCAAACCAGATATAGAGCCCTACAGGACAAAGGTTAAAAAAAAATAAATCAGAATTCTTCAGAATGAGAACAATGACACAGAAAGAAAAAAAAAGAAAGAAAGATATTTTCTGGGAAAGCAAAGTGGAAGATCTGGAGGCAGTACCCCTTGGAACTTGTACAGAAATGCTATTCTGTGTTATGCCCCTTGGGAATTAACCTACACCTCGAATCACGACAACTGTTCTAGACAAGGCAAGATGATTTTTCTGAGCAATTCTGTGAGATCCTAGACATCTTCAGAGCTCAGGAGCAGATGTGAGAGTGCACAGCTGAGTGCTTGCCACCATCTACCACGACGTCATGTTTCAGTAATGATAGAGACATATGCATGGAGATTAGATGCCCAGCTCTGACATGCATACCTGAATAAAAACCCGAAGATGTCGGATACTCACAGGGGACCTGTGATCTGGTTTTGTGACCTTCACAGTGTGTGACTGCAGACAAAGGGGTAACACTAAGGCATGGGCTGGACTGGTATTTAATTCAAGCCAGATGAAGGCTGCAGTGCTCTATCTCTACAAAGCTACTTGAGCATATCTGCATCAGATTAAAAAAAAACCGTAATTCGGTTATTTTGTAATCTGATGTTAATTGTTCTGGAGATAAGATTTATGATCTGCAATGTTTGTTCCTACAAATACAGTCTGACAGGGCGACTTACCTTCCGAAGAAAGTCTTTATTCTTGTTTCTTTTTGGGTGACTGGGAAGCGAATCTGTCCAGGAACTGTCATGATAAAGGAAGTATACCTAAGCTGTTCTTTTTTTTTCAGAAAGCTTTAAAAGCACCTAATTAGAAGTTCTGTTTGTTGTTGTATGTGGGCTCTGGGTCTGCTCTGCAGTTTCAGATTCCTTCACTGCCAAGAGAAGCAGAAATCATCTTCCCTTAGCATACCCCTGGCAGCACCCATAAGGAGCCATGCATATGTCTAAAGAATGCTTGAGGGTTCTGGACAGTGACCCTGCTGATGTTCTGGGACTATTTTCCTCAGATCTCAGAAAGACTTTTATGCTACCATTTTGGGACCAGTTTGGGACTACTTATGTTTGTCCATCTCTGTGAGGAGAGTGCTCTCTCGTGCACAGGTTGACTTGACTATGACTGGAATAACAGCCCACCTATCCTCATGTCATCCTGTGATGACAACAGTAAGTCATATAAGGGACTTGTAGGTTTAGCAGAGCAGCACCCATCCTTCTTTTTTTGTTTGCTCAGGAAACAGTCTCCATAGTACATGTGAAAACCTGCTTTAACATCCCTTAGCCCAACACTGAATCCAGCTTGGGAGCTTTCTTGCCTTGCTGTAGAGCATACTTCTCCAGAGGAGAGGGTTGGCATGGGAGTCTTCTGCTCTTCTTCTGCCCATCAGATGAATAGCTCTATGCATCAGCTGGCTATTTGATGCCAGAGGTGAAAGTTCATCAGGAGGGTTCCTGGTAGAATAAGGTTACCAGAACAAGGTATGGGCAGTCAGCTGGAGGTTTATTTGTTCTGGAGTCTCGGCACCTCTGAAGTGTTTTTGCAACAGAGAACTCACCATGAGGATGTTCTGCAGAGATGGTCAGTGCTTCCAGTCTTTCCCACTGCCTTTAGTGTTTGGCAGTCTAAGCTCCATTGGAAATCAGACATTTCGAAGTATTTTGTGAAACTGAGAAAGTGTCCTTTCTGGTACTTGTAGTGACTTTTAGCTGACTGCAGGTTATTGTGACCATGGGTTATTTTGACTGTGGGGTATTGTTTTCTGAGGCTTGGATACACAAGCTGCTTCTTTCTAAGTAGCTATTGTGAGTGAGGAAAACAGAGGCATTGTGTCCTGGATTGTAATGATCTCTGTCTTCTTCCTCATCATCTCCAGGAGGAAAGAGAGGCATCTTTTTCTGTACAACTTCCTTTTTGAAAGCACGGACTACTGATATGAAGTACACTGTAACGTGAAGGAAGAGAGTGGCTGCTGACTAACTGACTGCTGCCTGAGTACGAAGTGACTGCATGAAGCAGTGTTGCTTTCTGGGTCAACAAGTCACACCAGTTGCTGACAAAAGACAGTAGCAGCCCTTGATTTTAATCTAGCATGCTGGGTATATACGGCTCTGGAAACTATTCTGTATTTTAATAACATTTGTTTGAAGTTGAATTATGATTAGGCTGCCGTATAGGTTTGAAAAGAGCTGACATTTACCTGAGAGGCTGCAGCAAGCTGAGTACTGCATAATAGATGAGAAAAATCTTTCCTTTCCTCAGACAGTTTGAAGCATGCAGGCTATACATAAAGTGCACGGGAACAGCATCACACTGGAAATATTTCATCTTGCTTTTTTTCTTTATCTAACACACATGTATACATATGTGTCTGTGTGTGCTTATAGATGAGCCCACACAACAGACAGCTGCTCAGAGCATGCTTTTCCTGCTAATCTCATCTAAGCTTTCTTTGCTGATCTGTAGCCCTTCCCAAGGATTTGTGACATATCTAGTGCAAATTCGTGAAAACCCAGTCTAAAAAAGTGTTATTTATTGTCTTTCTCACTGTATTTGTAAGCAGATCTTTTCAAAGCTTTGTTCACATTGTTTGGTGAGGGCTTTAATATACAATAAGAAATGAAGCAGCTACACAGTCCTCAAGCTTTGAGGTTATGGCATGTATATGTCTTCACAAACTTTGCAAAGCAATCCTTTAAGGTCAGGTTTAGTTGTGCCCCATGTTTTCATCCTGTGACTCTACACTTAAGCAGCACATGATATATTTGCTTTTCCTTGTAGGAAGACAGCAGTACTCCATACCTGGCTTTTCAGCTCTCTACGCTTCTGATTTTTTCCCTCTGCAATACCTGTCCTCTTGTTTTGTTATTAAGAGCATTCCTTGACTGCCTGGCTACCAGCTTGGAAATGCATTCAGGTGAGATTATGTACTGAAGGACAGGATGGGTTTCTAATTTCTACAGAGCAGACAGTGGGGAAGCAAGGAGCAATAGCAGTTTTTCTGAGATTATGACTGAGAGTGGACACTGGTCAAGTTTTTAAGAAAGTTCTTGCTATCAACATTTTAGGCACTCTGTTGTGGATGACAGGTTGGCCATGAGCCAGCAGTGTGCCCTTGTGGCCAAAAAGGCCAATGGCATCCTGGGATGCATTAAAAAGAGCGTGGCCAGCAGGTCGAGGGAGGTGATCCTCCCCCTCTACTCTGCCCTGGTAAGGCCTTATCTGGAGTACTGCATCCAGTTCTGGGCTCATTGTTAAAATCATGAGTTTCTTGAGCTCTGGCATTGCATTTTAATGATCTCAGTAATATGTTCCATTTGTCTGTGTGCCCATGTAGATACTGTATTACAACCTCTTCCTGAAAAGTAAAAAAATTGGAGCACTGGCATGTATTTTTTATGTTACTATGCAGTGAGATAGCCATATGTGACAGTCTTACAAGAAAGCAATAAATTAAATGAAATCATAAATAAAAAGCAAAGTTGCATTGCTACTAAAAATTAAACATGCATTTCCAGTACTGGATTGTTTCAGTACTTACTTCATTTTTATACTGTTGTGCTGAAAATCACTAATGATATCTCATGTACGATACCCGCAGACTTGATTAAATAACATTATAGAACTGTCTTCAAAAAAACCAGGCAAGGGGGCATACAGAAATTGAACAGTACCCGGAGAAATCCAACTGCAGGCATGGTAATGAGGAGGCTGAGCCATGAACAAGGGCAGCAATGGGACATACCACAAGGATGTGGCCACTGGTGGGGCTGGGGTGAGGTCCTGCTCACCCTGCTTCTGCAGCACTTGAGGAGGAGGGTCTTGGCATGCTTCTTTTCCTTTGTATATGGATGGCAAGCTGGAAATGAGTCAGCAGTGTGCCCTCAAAGCCAACCGTATCCTGGGCCACATCGAAAGAAGTGTGGCCAGCAGGGCAAGGGATGTGATTCTGCCCCTCTGCTCGGTGCTGGTGGGGCCTCACCTGGAGTACTGTGTCCAGATGTGGAGTTCTCAGTACAGGAGAGACATGGACCTGTTGGAGCACATCCAGATGAGGGCCACAAAATGATCCAAGGGATGGAACACCTCTCCTAAGAGTACAGCCTGAGAGAGCTGGGGATGTTCAGCCTGGAAAAGTAAAGACTGAGAGGTGATCTGACAGCGGCCTTTCAATGTCTAAAGTACAGAAACAAGAAGAAAAGGGACAGATTCTTTGGAAGGGTCTGTAGAGAGGATATTTAGTTTGGATATAAGGAAAAATTATTTTACAGTGAGGGTGGTTAGGCACTGGAGCAGGTTGCCCAGAGATGCGGTCGATGTCCCGTCCCTGGAGACTTCCAAGGCAAGGCTGGATCAGGCCCTGCGCAGCCTGATCTGGCTGTAGTATCCCTGTTCATCGCAGGGTAGTCAGACTAGATGGCCTTCAGAGGTCCCTTGCAACTCTAAGGATTCTATGGTTGTAGTGCAGAACAACTGCTGGAAGGCATTAAAGGAAGTGTTGATGTCTCCCATCATCTTTGTTGCCACCATCTTTTAAGTGTAGCTATAGGATCCAGAAGATGGGTGCTCAATGGAGCCAAAGGAAAGTGATTCCTTCTTTTTCTTCTGAAGATTGCAGAATAGCTGTACATAATACATTTCCCTCTCACGTATGTGTTCATAAACCTGTTGTATATAAGGGGCTAATGAGTGATTAATAAGGGGTCCATGTGCCTGTTGCATATAAGGGCTTAATGAGCTCTTTCTTACGGCACAGGTTAAGGATTCTGCTGGCCTTGAAACCTGCAGCCTTGTAATATTGCACTATAGAACCCTATTCAGGAATTATTTTAAAACTTGCAGCAAGAGTTTCTTTCTCCCCATTAGCTCTCTGCATAGCTCTGCTATATTCTGTAACGTCACTGCTTTGGGGATTGGAACCTTCTCGTTTTCTGCCTCAGTTTAATAGTGGTCAGTTTAATTGTCCTTGATTTTATGGAAGTGTTGTCCCTTATTTTATTACGTTTTCCTTCTTGAAGGAACAACAGCATATACCTTCCTTCCAGCCCTTGTCTTCTAAGCTGGAATGTGAAACAAAGCATGCTCTCTTAACATTCCCCTTGGCAGCCTTTCTTTGCATCTGTTTTACTCTGAGTGTCTCTGGCAGCACTGTCACAGCTGTAATTACATTCAACTCTTGCTGCCCGTGCCCTCTGCAAAGAATCAGTATCTTCATGTTGGTACTGAATTGCCACCGACAGGAAATATCCTAAAATCAATTCCTCGCATTACACCATGTAAAAGTTTTATTTTCTTTCCTTTAGTAATGATTCATCTCTCAATTAGTATCTCTGTCTGCGTAGGTAATTAGAAACTAAGACACGTCCAAGAGGCATTTTCTCTTTCTGACATTGCATTAACAGACATTATTTTACATCTTCACCTTTTCATTTCCTTGTCTAGATGCCTTCTTCCTGCTCCTCACAATCAGAGCAAGGATACTATGTCAATTTTACAAAGATTTGGCATTGTCACATTCTATGCACGCAAACTTGGCATATTCAAATGCGATCGGACACTTGGGTGGAAGAACTTTGTTTTCTGCTCTCACACCAAGCAACCTGGTTATCCAGTATATTCTCGTGGCTCAATGTTCAAAATTCACACTGATATCTCATATTCCACTTTGCTTCCTATCTGTCTGTCCATGGCATCCCCTGTGGTGCACTGACACACACCTGGTTTTGTAGCTGTGAATTTGCTGACTCAGTTTCTGTTAGTCAACTGGATAAATGCACATCATTCCTCAGGGTACTTCTTCATAGCAGGATTCCTTTAACTCGATTTTCTGCATTACAGTAATCTTCCTTCCACTGTTGATCTTACACCGGTGTTCTTCAAAGGCACTGCTTTCATTCTAACCTATTTCCTCCTTAGATTCATGCTGCACTAAATTACTCTTGTTTAAAATATGAAGGACCCCTCCTGGATTCACCTGTTGTGTTCTTCATTCCATCCACATGCTTGGTTAAAATATGCTGGTATGTGATCCACATCTAGACCATCTGCTGCCTACCTGTTAACCCCTTGAATTTAAAATTCCTTCTCCGTATGTAGCCAGTTCTGATTCCTCTACAGCTTTCCCTATTTCGTTTTCATCTATCAAAGCATCATTTGGGATTCCTCATCCAATGACTCAATAAACTTCCTGTTGTACTCTGTGATGTAGGAGCAGGATGAGTAGGAATCCTTGGAAACTGCTAATATCTGTAAGTAACAAAAAACTAATTACAGCCAGATACATCTCTCACGCCTGCACCTTTTAAAATGGTTTAGAAAGGAGTGCAAACTCCTAATTAGTGCCTGATAGCGCAGCACTGCAGTGCCAAGGATCAAAGAATGTAGTTTGAAAGGATTTGATACACACATCCTGTGAATTTATACACATAGTGGCCTAGAACAGTCTGAATTAATTACTCTGTAGCTCAGCTCTATCTTATGTGTACTTAAAAAACAAACAAACAAACAAAAACCCCTAAGAAAATATAGTTACACCAAGAACAAATAAAGGAAAAGGAACCGAAGCTGCCGAGTGCAATCACAAATCCAGACCTGAAATAACTCCTTCTGCCCCCACAAGACAGTGCTATATGAAACAAGTAGCAATGGGTTTAAACTGTACAAGAAATCTTTCACAGAACAAACCTGCTTTAAGCAGACATTTCTTGCTCTTTCTATGTAGCCTTGGCCTCGTAAGTTTAAGAGCTGTGATTGTTTTAGTCTAGTCCCAAGAGTGGACCATTTCTTCAGATGAGATTTACGTTCTGTTGCTGCTATTACATATCTTTATGCTCCTGTCCTTCATCTCAAATATGTAACTCATAATCCAGCCTCCTTTACTGCACACAAGAGGAGAACATCGAGCTCTGCAGAGGTTTAGGATGAGGCCATGTACTTCACGTGTCCTCGCTTGTGGGCTGACACTTGGATTTTGCAAAGGGGAAGCAAACAGTTGCAGGTGCCATTTTGCCTGCACTCCTGAGCACTGATTAAATGCATTTATGCATATCCCCTTGACAAGGACACTTCTAACATGCAGGCAAGGTTGATGCCTTAGCAAATACATTTTAATTTCTTAAATATGGGATCTCAGAAGTCAGACAAACTGCTCTCATCAACCTAGAATATGTTTAATGCATTCTTATGAAAGGCTTAAAGGCCAAGGCTCTATATCAATTTTTATTTTTTTTAACAGATTTGTAGTGAACACTTAAAGAAGCAGAAATAATGCAATGCTTAAGTGAAGCTAATATGAAATCTTCTGCTCTCATTCAAAAAAACTAGTACTTTTCCAAGTTTTGGTCTTTAATCAACTTCTACTATAAAGAACAGAGTACTGAGCACTTCCAAATGAAGAAAAAATCCTGCATTATAGAAAACAGAAATGATATTCCACCTGCAAAGTTATTTCATATTAATAGAGTTGATCAGCACATACACTTACCTGAGTGGCCAACACCAGCACCTCAGTTTTAATTCTTGTAAAAATTAAATGGAGATTTTATCACCTTGTCCTCTGTTGGTGCTTTCATAAATAAATGACAATGCCAAAAAGCTATGATAGGAAATTTATGAATTCCTAATACTATCTTTAGAATCCTTATGGATAAAGGCTTGACTTTGCCTTTTTTCCAGAGGAGTAATTGTATTGAATGTTGTTTCATGAGAATATCCAACATTGTCTGTTATAATTCTGGATGCCGGCAACCCAGCATGATGCTATGCAAAGCATCTTGATCAAAATGATGTGTTCAAGGCTAGCTTGGATGGGCAGCCTGGTCTAGTATTAAATGGGGAGGCTGACGGCCCTGCATGCAGTATAGGGGTTGGAGGTTGATGATCACTGAGGATCCTTCCAACCCAAGCTTTCCTATGATTCTATAAATGTTAACATTGCTTTTTATATGCTTAAATTTACACAAATTGGAAATACTTGATCTTGTTTTCTATCAGTCAGTTCTTAGTAACTGGAATGCAGAAGGGAAGTTGCATAAAGCACAGTTGTATCAAGATCACACAACTTTTTATTGCCCTATTCAAGGAACTATTTTTGTTCACAGTAATAAAGGAGCAACCAGAACCACCACCACACAAACACAAACAGGAAGAAAAACAAACACCAAACTCTGGTCAATAAAAAACACACACTTTCTTTCACTTCTTATCTTTAAATCGGTGTAGCTTTAGAACTTTTCTTTCTCTCCGTTTCTCCTCCTTTTCCTTCCTCACATGCTGAATAATAAACGCTTCTTTAATCCTTGTGCACCTAGAATTTGTCTGCATGGGGAAGCGTTAAACAAAAAATTGAAGGCTTCAGCTTGTTTTGTGCTAATGGCACCTACTGGCTTCACCGACCAAACAAGTCTGAGAACTGAGGGAACACTAGAAAACAGTGGGTATTTGAGTAAAGAAAAAACAAAACACTCAGACATTGAAAAATAAAAACCAGCCCAAATCAAATACTTTCCCACAGTCACAAAATACTGTGGCAGCTCCTGAGGATCTCCGTTGTCCTCTTCCACGTCCCTTTCTTAAAAAGTAATCTACTAACATTTGATTGAAGAAGACAAGTAGAGAAGGTGACTGTCAAGGTAAGCATTATATTTAGAAAACAATGCAATGGCAGCTTATAACCCCTGAAAGGCAAATGGACAAATGCTGCTTTTTGGTGAAATTGGACATGTTACACAGTAAGCAGTTCCATGTAGCTGTCCACTAAGATGTAAAAAGTCACCCAGAGAAGAGTGCTTGACTTGTCCTGGTGCCCAACGCACAACAGCAGCTGACTCACATTTCATTGCGCTTATAGAGTTTCTAATAGCATTGTTGAAAATGTTTCATTAACATCCCGTATCGGCAGTGCTTACCACACCACCCCGCTTAACATAAGCAAGAGGTTGCAATGGAATGAGTAGTAAGATCACAGTAAGCTGTAAATAAAACTTCACAACTCTAACACAACTTCAAGAGAGTGCATGTATGACAGTTGAAAGACAATGCATAATTTATTATTTCAGGTACCAACTGCTAATTTTTTCTTGACACCTAAAGTTTGACATCAAAAACTGAAGCTTCTATAACAAGCTTCTCACTTGCCCAACTAGTGAACTGTTCTAAAGCTTTATTTCCTTTACCTTCTGATAAGAACAGCAGCTCAAATGAAGTTGGAGGGCTTGGGATTATTTCCAAATAATGAACAAACCAATCTGAAGTCGAAAAAAAAAAAAAAGCAGCAAGTCTTAAAAATATCAGTTAATCTTCATAATTTAATATGCCATTTATAGTCATCCAAACATCTTACTGAATAGTTATGTACAAAAACCATTGAAAAGAAAAAGAATTTAGATGTTATCTTTGAAATTCAAAAGTGCAATTAACACAAGCAAAGTTTCTTTTTGTTTTTGGTTTCATTTCTATTAAATTCACTGGCTACATAAGAGCCTAACAAGTATGCTGCCTACCACAAGGTGAATGAGGATTTTATTTGTCATTAATTTGTTTATTTTCAATGAGCCTGGCGGCTGACCGAGTCTTGCTCCAACGATAAATATGGTACATTGAAAAATGCATTGTTTTCATAATTTTCAGTTTTACTGACTTCAACAAATTGAATAAGAACAACAGTAAGATCCCTAAAGTTCTAAAATAATAATTAACACCATAAAACTTGATATGAAGGTAAGTGTGCACAAGACAGCCATCCTTGCACCAGAGCTCTACGGACAGCTTCCAAAGATGTTGTTCACTCACAACAGACACTGTTCCTCTACAGTACTGAATGAGTTTTCTGAAATAAGATTTACATTTACAGAGTTTCATGCATTAGGTATTCACAATTTGGAAAGAAAAGGAAACCCTTCATACATATCAGCCTTTAATTTTATCCAATCGTGAAATTTCTGTAAAGTTGATTTTTCTTGTGTTAGTATTTTTGCAGCTTTTTTCAGCTTTTCTTCATTTCGTTCTAAATAGCGAATTCCATCTGTCTGCAACTGACTGAGTTTCTCTTTCCGGCTTTCATCCAGAGGTATGTCTTCATTCATCAGAGGATTAAATCTGAAATAAGTGTCTGGTGGTAACAGCGCATCCAGCATGGTGTGAACTTCTGCATCGAAAACAAACATAGGAAACGGTAACATTTACATGAGAGGCAAACAGTCCTACAGCCTGAACAACGAGTGCTCTGGAGAGACATGACCCAGAAAGTGTAAATATGTGCTGCTTTACTAAGGACATTTTTTTCCCACTATTGCCTTATACAAAGAAATACAACTCATTTTGCAAACAACCCCATAGCTCTGCTTTTGCTGAAAAGCTTCACCTTTTATTCTACGACAACTGCATTCATGATAATCAAGAAGACTTTATGAGCTATCCAGATACATGTATGTTCATTCCTTGATGAATAAGAACACATTCTGAACAGCAGTAATGTAACTTACATATCCCCACTCATGATTTGTTACACTCAATACTTAGTGGAGAAGGTATTATGAAACAGAGCTATATACTCAACTCTCATCTCAAAGTCTGCAGTAAAAAAAACTACGTAGTTTTGAAGCTTTCTTTAAACTGCAACCATTATGTATTATGAAAACACATTTTGGTTTTGAAATTTTCATGAATTGTAAAATGTTTGAATTCTGAAAAATAACCAGTGCAGAAATAAACTGGCTATGTAATAGATTTATTTGTTCCTCTCTTTGCTTCTTCTTTTCTTCTCCTTCCATAGCCTCAATTCTCCCTCCTTTAAGATCTCTCCTCTTGTATCTCCTTTAAACTTCCGTTTCCATGACTACTTCCAGCTTTCATCTCTTATTTCCTTCTTTGCATTCTTACCACTCCCTCTCTCAATATCCCTTTGTACAAATCCTGCTGGATTACTAGTGGAATTCTTAGTTTTCAGGTACCTGCAGTTTACCTACATCATCAGCCAAGACCTCATAAGCTAAAAGAGCTCCGCAATGGCACAGTGATGAAGACTCATGGAGGTAACACTGAGAAACGCACTCATGTTCTCATCTCCAGAAGACCTGTAATACTAGTATTAAAACACTAACTACATGTAATAAGTTAAGAAGAGACATGCTTTACTGTGTGTGTTCTTGCTATAATTTGAATCACAGAATCATAGAATTGTTTGAGTTGGAAAGGACCCTCAAAGGTCATTTAGTCCAACTCCCCTGCAATGAACAGGGACACCCACAGTTAGGTCAGGTTGCTCAGAGTCCAGTCCAGCCTGAGCTTGAATGTTCCCCCCAAGGACATGGAATCCACCACCTCTCTGGACAACCCGTTCCAAACACCTGCTGGGTGAAAACAGCTTCCTGAAAGCAACCACTTAAAACTCTCTATTTGTCTGCTTTTGATTTTGTCACCAATGAAGTCAAACAAACATGATCTTCCTATAGGTTATATGGCTTAGGCAGAAGTTTCAGCGGGTCAGACAGAGAGAAAGGGAAAAACAAAATGTTGCAAATTGCTCTTTGAACTGAAATTATAAGAATAATCAAAAAGCTGAAAAGAGCCAGAGAACAAAGACAAATTAAGACACTAACCTTCTGTGTCAGTTGCACTGCTGATAACGTTTGTGAGTTTGGCTTTCAAACTGGTGTATGTGACGTTTGTCTTCCCTGCACTTTCGTATCGGCCTGTACCCAGCGACACCAGACACTGCAGTGGAACATCTGGCCAAAGGCACTTGCACTCATGAACTGCCAGTGCAGAAGGATTATTTAGAAGCAAGCCTCCATCCTGTAAATCAAAAATAAATGTAAAGGCTAATAATATATATGATGTGAATAAAACAAAATTGCAATTGCAAACTGAACTGGATAGCACTTTTGTATTAAAACATCTCAGTGAAACAGGCAATAATTTTCATCTTTCGTGCAAGTGCTCTGTTTGTGCTTTGCAGCTGCCACATAGCTAAGTTTCCTGGGCTTATGGACACTGTCAGATCATCTCTTGAATCTCTGGTGAGTTCTGCTGGTGGGAGCGAATAGTTCAGAGTAGGAAGGATCGACTGAGGTCATGTAGTCCAAACCCCCTCCTTGCAAAGGATCAGCTGAAGTGTGCTGCCAAGGGCTACAACCAGTTCAGTTCTGAGTATCTCCACAGATGGAGACTCCAAAACCTTTCTGGGCAATCTCTTTCAGTGTTTGACCACCCTCATAATTTTCTTTTTTGATTTGTGTTGTTACTTCTCATCTTTTCTAAGGGTATTCCTTCTTCTACATTCTCTCCAAACCTTTATTTATTCACATTGATAAGATACCCTTCCCCTACAAGTCTTCTCTTCTCTAGGCTGAGCAGCCTCAGCTCTCTGTTTCCCCTCATTTGAAATGCTCCCTTCATCATCTTTGTGGCCCTGTGTTGAACTCACTCACTTAATTGGTAATCTCTGCTACTTCAGTATGTACTTCTGTCTTCTAGGCTTCTAAGACAGCCAACTTCAGAAAAGCATACTAAATGCAAGCAATAGAATATATGAACAAAAGAGAGACTTTCGTTTTCAAGATTTCTGTAGTTAAGAACAGTAATTAATCATAGCAGAGGCCAAGATTTTTATAGCCATTCAAAAAAACATATAAAATATAGAAGAAACAGAATATGGAGGAATATTTGCAAAAGCACTATGCAAAAGCTCCCTGAACTACCTATATCCTGTACCTGTCCATCACATTACAAGAATAACAAAGAAACCAATGACATTCAAACAGAGCTTAGAATAAAAAAAAATTATGGAATTGCTGCACACTTTACAGGAACTTTTACTAACTACAGCTGTGCTAGACAAGTAGTAATGGGATTGCTGAGATGAGGAGTTTTGTCTTTTTTTGTTTATCAAGCTTCTATTTTAACCTACAAAAAGATCATTGAGCTGCTTCTGGACTACTGTCTACTTTGCTCAGAACAGTGCTAAAATGAATAGTCTTTTCAGTGCCTATTATCCTTGCTTACGTATAAATTTAATTCTACACAGAAAACAAAATACAAGGATGTCTTTGTCCTTGATACAATTCCCCATGAATCTTAATACAAAATCTTAATACTTATCTTCATGGTGCTTACTTATTTCTTTATAACAGAGATTAAAAAATGCTTACCAAATAATTTCCACTGATCTTGCCAATATAATTTAATTAAACATGATTTTTTTCCACCATGGGAAAGCTTAGCGTTATCAAAATATAGTGTGTAGTTAATAACAGAATAGCACTCTATTTTTTATCAAACGGACAAATAAGACACCAGTGATAAATAACACAGAATCATAGAATCCTTAGAGTTGGGAGGGACCTTTAAAGGCCATCTAGTCCAGCTCCCCTGCAGTGAACAGGGACAGCACAGCTAGATCAGGTTGCCCAGGCCTTGATCCAGCCTCACCTTGAAAGTCTTCAGGGACAGGGTATCAACCACATCATTGGGCAACCTGTTCTAGTGCTTCACTACCTATGTCGGAAAAACCTCTGATCTCCAATTCCCCAATTTTAGGGTGAAACCAATTCCCTTGTCCTAACACCACAGACCCTGGCTATGCGGTCTGTCCCCTCCTTTCTTATAGTCTCCTTTCAGATACTGAAAGGACTCCATCAGGTCTCCCTGGACCCTTCTCTTCTCAGGCTGAACATCCCCAGCTCTCTCAGCCTGTCCTCAGAGGAGAGGTGTTCCATCCCTTGATCATTTTTGTGGCCATCCTCTGCACGTGCTCCAACAGGTCCATGTCTCTCCTGTATTGAGGACTCCACATCAGGACACAGTACTCCAGGCGATCCCTCATCAGCACAGAGCACAGGGGTAGAATCACCTCCCTCACCCAGCTGCCCACACATCTTTTGATGCAGCGTACACACACCAAAGCTGTGCCACAAAAATACCGAGAGCTTTCTGCAGCTATTTTCATATTTAAACAGCTTTCAATTCAGGTCTACTGGAATGACAGTAATTATTCATTAAGACACCTTTTATATAATTTCTAGAATCAATATAGCTATATGCTATTCTTGGAAAGTCAGAAGTAATACTCAATAACAAGGGTAACTAATTTATTTTCTTCACCTTCAGATTATTATTGATAATGATCCAATCAATATTGTGTTTCAAATCAGCTTACTCTGACAAAGATCTTCATGATATTGCTCTTCTGCTTTCAGTGATCAACTACTGAATCAGTAGATAATGTTATTAGTTAAACTGAGCTTTAGAAGACTTAATGAAGAAAGCAGTGCAATAATTTAACTCATGTTTTGCAGCTCCAGAAACATTACAACACATTAATTCAAAGAATGAAATTCTCACATTAAAAATATTGCTTAGAACTGCATGAGCAAGGAATCTTCACCAAAGAGATTTCATTGGAGCATATGCCTAAAGAAGTGCACTTCTGTTTTTATTTAAATGTTGATCTGGTAGTCAGAGCACAAGGGAGCCTTCTCTGCTTTGTAACTGTCAAAACACTTGGAGAAAATATTAACTACAGCTCTAGCATAGCTAACTAACTGGGCCCTAAAAGAATGGTTATGCTTCCACTGAGTTGTAGAAAAATCTGTATTGGGACGAGGAATATTTCATAAAGCACACTTGGGAATCACTTGATAAAATGTTAAGCTCAGTATAACAACTGAATGTTTGCCACTTGGAAAGTCTTTGGCAAAAGACTGAAAGAAAAGTCCGAGTGCTTGACTTCAGTGCTTCGCTGTCACAACCAGGCTTGTTTATACATTTAGTAAGCTCCATTTTAAAATTTGTTTGATTACCTCCATTATTTTTATCAGATTATTATTATTATTTTTGAAGTTTCTTCCCTATTGTTAACCTGCATGATGTCACTAGGGAAGTGGCATACCCCTCGTCAGCACTTGCTTGCACTAATGTTCTACTCTTGCACTTTGTGCTCAGTGTGCTGTCTGCAAATTAAGATGACTGAAGTGTGACGCAGTTTTGCAAAGTTTAGAGTATGAAGGAGTGTGTAAGAGCTGCCAGTGCACTGATTATAGCAGCCCAGGGAAGGGGTAACTATGTATGCTCGGGAAGTGGAAAAGTTTGCAGTTACATTGAGAACTGACTGAATGAGAGGAGATGGTGAAATGTGGTCAAGGACAATCTAAGAATGGGAGGACAAAGCAAATGAGTCACTGGTCTACTCTGGCTGGCTGCCTGGCACATAGTCAGACAATTGCATGTTTTTGTGGATGCTGATCAGCAATTTTTGTCATTTAAAGAGTTACTGTAAGTCAGTCCTTCAGCTCATTTCCAAGGTATGTGCTGTGTGTGAAAAATGCATATTTGTGGGGGTTTTTTTTGTTTTTTTTTGTTTTGTTTTGTTTTTTAAAGACTCCAGACTATACTGGTGTAGTTCTGTATTTTGTAAGAAAGGCTTATAAAAGTTTGTTTTACAGCTAAAGTAATATACATCATAACATGATTCATGTTCTGTTTCTTTAAAGAGTGTAGAACTTTAGGAAAATGAAAGAGAATGAGACCTCAGGAGGTTGTCTGGTCCAGCCTCCTGCTCAAAGCAGGACAAACTTCAAAGCTGGGTCAGGTTCCCAGGGCCTCACCAAGCTGAATTTTGAAAACATCCAAGAACAGAGATTCTACAGCTTTCACTGTCTGCACTTTGTTCTGTGCTTTTTAAAAAGTCCAGCTAGAGATTCTCCCCCTTAGACAGAAGGCTGCGTTCTGCCTCCTCTTTGACCTTCTCTTTTTTCAGGCTAAATAAATCCAGTTCTGTGCATCATCTGCCGTGTCATTTTCTTCAGTTCTAGAACTCCTCAATGGAAGCATAACCATTCTTTTAGGGCCCAGTTAGTTAGCTATGCTAGAGCTGTAGTTAATATTTTCTCCAAGTATTTTGACAGTTACAAAGCAGAGAAGGCTCCCTTGTGCTCTGACTACCAGATCAATATTTAAATAAAAACAGAAGTGCACTTCTTTAGGCATACGCTCCAATGAAATCTCTTTGGTGAAGATTCCTTGCTCATACAGTTCTAGGTATTAACGTAGGCATGCTTAAATATTGTCAAATGTTTCCCATTTACTTCATAATCCAAAGGAAAATACACAGAGACCTCAAATAAAAGAAGTGCTCCAGACTTCTGGAAGCACAGAACCTTCTTGAATTCTTGTTTTATGTAAATAATTAAGGTGAACATGCATGAAATCACCACTCAATTATTCAAACCAGAAATTTTAAAACAGCTCTTCGACTGAAGATGTTATAAAAAAGCAGTTTAAATCACACATTACTATGGATGTTTTTGTTTTTCTTTTTAAAACGAAGTTCAGAACACACTGTTTACCCATAAGCTATCACTTCATTTCTTAATTTTGTCAATCTCAAATTGTACCTTCTGATTGCTGTGTGCAGCATCCTGAAGTTTCACTTAAGTGATGTTAAGTTTTGTGAAGAAAATAATCTAGCACTGGGTGAAGGATATGACTTAAGAAAGCCAAGTCTGACATTTGGAAGCTGAGTTTGCAGGCTCCATAGTAACCATTTCACCTCACTGCTTATGCAGACATGCTTTGCATTTTAGCAAACAGACTTGCTCTGCTGTTTACTTTCATTGTAAATACGGAAGGACTGGAAAAAGTACTAGAACAAAGCTGTCACAGGCTAAGACAAGACAGGCTAAGATTCTGAAGAGACTTTGAAAAGTACTTTTCAAATTCTGTGTTTAAAGTCAACACAGAAATAATTAACAGCTGCAGATTAAGAACAACGTTTACTGTTTTTTGAATGAGGACTTGAAGACTCTCTGCACTACGGTAAGAGATTAGTGCTCTGAAAAATTAAAACACTCCAAAAACATTAAGCCTGGTTTCCTTAAATAAAAAGTAGGCTTTGCCAAATCATTCTGCAAAATCATCTCAGAATGTTCATCTGAGCAGCAGTGAATATTCTCAGTGTAGAAGATGGGAGTGAGAATACGAATGCATTCCTCCTGTACACCAAAGTTCTAAGAACTTCAGAATGAGATTCTGAATGAAATTCAGATGCTCCTTTAATATTCCTCAAATGTCTTCTGCTCATCATTTCATGAAGGCTTTTTTTTTTTTTTTTTTTTTTAAACCAGGAAAACAGATACTGGAACTGTGAAAACAACTGCTCCAGTTTGGAGCAGAAAACTGGTTCCATTTGAATGGGCTAACAGAAAAACTCTTTAGAAAGTACTTGTGCAGAAATATAATTAAATGAATTTGTATTTGCATTATTAAATGACACTGATATTAATATTTCCATTATTTCTGACTTTGATTAGTAAAAAATTGGAACATTTTAAAAGCTACATTTGTACTTCTATTACATCAACTGAAAAAAGAACACCCTATATTAAGATCACATTACATGAGCATCCAATAAAGATTGAAAGTTTACTAAGTTTAATTTTCAGTATAGCTGTTCTCCTATACAGTACTTATTTTTCTAAAAATTAACAGTGCCACTCTGCGTTGTTTATTTACATACAAATCTCATGCTAAATGCTTCTGAGAGCTACCAATTGCTATTGCTAAATATTTAATAATATATTTTACATTTTCTTCTACATTAGCCATGTTTGCTCTTGACATTTCTTTAGAATGAATGGTTGGCAGAGGTATAATGCTAGGTGATTATCTTAAATTATTAACTCATCCCAGCAGGTCATTAATTCACAGAAAATGACCAGCTGCTCTGAAGACATTACTGAATTAATTTTTATGTCAGACACAGAAAATGTACTTACATTGTATTGGTGAAGATTTGCTAGAAAGAATTATTGGGCAATGAAATATATAGTCGGATATTCCATTAAAGGCACAAACTGTGTACCACATTTAATCACATTAATTAAGTAACGAACAACAGAATTTAAAACAACCAACAAGAAAGGATCACAGTGTGCAGTGTAAATACAAAAAGCTGGGTTGTGGTTAAGTCTACAGTGGCACCAAACACACATCCCAACTTCTGCTCTCCGTGTTATGTTTGTAAAGCACAGGCAGTGCTGAAGAGGAGTTTTACTTTTCATACTTTGAAGTCAAATGAAATTAGTCTATTAATTTTTTTAAACAAAACTATTCAAACTATTTCCATTATTTAATAGTTCCACTCTTTGTGATGTAAATGTTATATTTTATTACACTGAAACTGAACAAAACAGGTTCATAATTACAGGATTTGATCTTAAAATGGACAAAATTTAAGAAAAAGCAAGTTAATTACTGGAGGTAATTAACATGAAATAGTCAGCATTTTGATATAAACAATCTAGTATTTGTATTGTCAATGAGAGAGGGGGTGTAAATACAAGTAAAAGAAGAGTTAATTAAATGAGAGAACAGAACAGATACAAGCAGAACTCATATCCACTATGAACAGCTACGAATAAACAAAATCAGAACTCTTCTGACCATCAAAAGATGAAGAAATATCCTTCTCAAAATAACCTTCTACAAGGGTAGCAACAGCAGAGACAGCTTTACATGTTTATGAATTACAGTCTATAATGCAACTGGCAACGATGACAGAGACTGGATTTGACCCAAGGCAAACTGTTTTGATCTGTACTCTCTTTTTTTTCCCCCTAAGGAAATGCCAGCTGAAATAATTCTCAAACATGAGACAAAAATATATAAAAAAGTACACTGCTACTAAAGACATAGTTGGACACATAACTCAGTAGAACAAAAACTGCAACATAAAGAATCAAAGAGATCAGCCTGTTTCGAATTTGCAAAATTAGCACTATAGATTAATCCACACACTAAAAGAGAAGCTCAGCACAGGAAACAGGGCTTAGGCACTGTATCCCATTCAACTAATGCGAATGCACTTGGTATTAACCAACCAACTTCATGCACGTTTTCTGTGCATGGTGAAAAGTATCACCACTGTGGTGCTAAGACCTGCATCCACGACAAAAAGAGGGCAGTTTCCTAAACTAAACTACAATGCAGAAGGCAAATCAGAGTGGATGGCACGTGACAGAGCATGAAGTAATTACTTGCAACATCCAACAGACCACCATGTATCATAAATAAGGTAACTGTATCAAAAGTAACAGCACTCTGGTAGGCTTTCCTCCCCAACGACCATCACAAGGCTATTTCATGAGGAAACATGGTTCCTTCCAAGTCACTATTAGACAGATGTACAGCTTAAAATAAAAATTACAGGTATAACTGACAGAAAATATTCCTTTATGATCTCCTAAGAAACAATGACCAGTGGTGTCAGCACTTTAGAGGAGCAACCTAGACTGACTGGACACACTACTGCACTGCCTCAGCTCTCAATTCTTTTTTATTCCAGTCAGTTCTAATTTTATAAGATTTAGTTATAGCAAATACTAGCTGGTAAATGGTGTTAGTAAGGACACATGGATTGACAAAGTAAGGAAAAAAATAATGCAATCTAATGCAGCTCCTTTGGGAATGATTTTTTTTTTTTCTTTTTCATATAAGTACACTGAAATATTACATTTACAGTAACAAATCACTCTGAATCATGGACATCATAGTGCTTCCAAATTAAATGCCTAAACAAAACACACCCTCTATTTCCTTTCATTAAACAAATCTTCCAAAACCAAGTCATTTAGCAAATCTCTGCTGGGAATCCTAAAAGCAGCCTTGTCTGCAAAGAAACACTGCTGCAGTAAACACAGCATTTTCGTGAAGGCTGCTAACCTGCCCTTTGGCCATTCACCCTATGAGCTGCTAACCAAATCCATAGAATCCACAGGAGAAAACAAACTGCATGTATCCAAGTAGTGAACAAAATGCATATGGCAACAAGTAGACAGAGAAACAAAGAAATATTTGTTTCTATCATTGTGAGAACAAGATACACCTATTAAAGCACAGTCTGCATAAGCTCTGGTGCATGCTGATCACCGTGGCATATCCTAAGAATGAAAAGAACTCCAATGTGACCTATATTCTATGTCTTCTTAGAGCCTGGGAAGTACCCTTGAATCTAATTTTAAAAGCTACCATGTAAAACCAATTAGGGTAGGATCTGTTAAGCGAATCACTTTTGAAGGCCTCTCTCATAACAAGCTACAGACATGAAATGGCGCTTGCAAATTTACCCTCGACTAAAAGGAAAGAAGTCTAAAGAATATGAAGAAAATGTGTGTTTTTTTTTCCCCCCTCCAATGAGAGGAAACTTGAAATTTCAGTTACATATTATATTACTGTGTATATATATATAAATATATATATATATAATTTCTAGTTCATGTTCTCACCATATGCATTGCTTCTCCTGGATTATTAATGCTCAACTAACAAATTAGCTGCCGATTTCTCAACCACTTCAGTATTTGATCTTGCTCAAAGGTGGTCTGGAAAATATTATTATTTGAGCATTACTGTAAGTCAACACTAGATTTTTATTAAATGAATTGTAACAAAGCAGTGAAATCATGGGAACATACTTAAGAAAAAGTTGTGTCAAACAGTGCATATTTTATTTTGAGAAAGATGTATGGCTTTGTTAAATGCCTTCCCATCCTCCCCATGCCCTAATTAATCAAGTTTAGTTTTTACCGTAAAATCAAGCAAGTGAAGTGTGCATAATGATTGTTAAATCTCAAATTGCTCTATTAATTAATTGGCAATTTGCTCAGCATACTGCACTGTCTACTGAAGTGACACTGTTGAACAGCTAAAAAAGAAATGCTTTTTACACTACAGAATAGCAATTAAAAAAAAAAAAAAAATGACACCCCTCCGTGAGAAGTAGGGGGAAAAAAAATCCCCGGTTGTAGCAGGCCTGGAGAGAGCTTAAGAGACACTCAGTGCTTCTTAAATAGATTTTAATATCAAAAAGCTGATGTGTGGCAATACAGCTTGTACACTGTGACATCATGACTCGGTCTCTCTTGACTTGCACGGTTCCTGGAGAAGCATGTTACAGGGATTAAATCCCTTTGAATGCTAATGTCTTCCTCTTTAGAACCACAAAGAATATTAATCCTGCTCCCCTCATCTACCAACAGCTGCGCTGTTTTTCCTTCTTGACAGAGTGGAACAAGATAGCATGGCACAGTTGACCTGAATGTAAATATTGCTATTTGTTTTCCTTTTTTTTTTTTTAACTGCTTTTTTTTTTTAAATGGAAGTTTAACAAACCTGTCATCAAGTTATCAACTGCACAAATAAAAACAAAGCATTTGGGCACCTGGAAATACTTTTTAGCAGTTCTATCAGAAGAATTATAGAAATAATTTATTAACTTATTAATAAATTAACACACTGCAATCCTCTCAAACATTTACAGAGGCTAATACAGGAAGTGAGACTGGAATGTTCCCAGAGAAAGGGCATGACTGTGTGTACACAAATACACATGCATGTATAAATATATATGGATGGATGGAAATGTGAGTGTCAAAGTGAACAGGCACAGTTCAGCTCAGGCATGACTGCAGCAAATACAGCTAGCGTTACACAGAGCATCTTTAAGAACTAATCTCAACCTTACACACAGCTCTCATCCAACTCTTTCATGCACTCTGAGAAAGACAAAGGCTAGATAAAATAAAAAGAGAATATGCAGACTGACTATAAAAAAAATCCACTATGTTTCCATTGTGAAAGTAAGTATTTTTACACATTTGAAGTCAAATCAAATGACAGAGTGTCTTTCATTCGGACTTCAACATACAATTGAGTGATAAACCAATACAAAGCCTGGCATCTATGTAAAATCCTTTAGAGTCCCAAATGCCAGTGCTGAGAAACAAATCTCACTGTATTTACCATTCTGAGTTTTCCAAGGCTTTTTACAAGTATTTTCACATTTTGGCCTTCTCTGTTTTTTGAATCATGTAGAAACACGAGCAGCAATGCAGAGGTAGATTATATATAAGTTAAACTAGAAATGATTACGTTGATAAATTAATACAAGTTTCCAATCCATTAAAAACAAAAATCCACAGAAAACCATCATATTTCCTACACTGTACTACAATACTGAATCTTCTGGCATACAATGAATGCATATTATATTGATGAATTAAAAAAAAACATGGTACTACTGCCTAACAATGGCATACTTCATTTGCATCTGTAGTTCAAAAGCAGTGCAATCTGTTAGTGTGCAGGCTGATAAATAGAAAAGAATAAGTATTTCCATGTAAGCTATGATAGCATCGTATACGATCCATCACGTTAACATTCTTGGCCAGTTACAGTGAACTTCTACAGTAATGATGCTTGACCAAATCTAATAATACTTACAAGAACTATATTAACCTATTGAAAAAAAAAATCCTGAAGCTGAAATATTAGTAACAAAGCTTTTTTAACCAGAAATATTACTGAATTTCATATTGCATTTGGAAATATTTACACGTATGTATTGTGTTCAATCTTGGATGCTTACTAGAAATAAAACTCCTTGATCATCTTGCATTTTCCACTGAGGTACCATTACATTCAAAAACATACACGTCACAATTTGCTCAACACAAGAAGGTTCTTCCCTCAGGATCAAAACATGGTAATTCAAGGTAGTTTGAATGCGCACTGATGCAAATTAAATCTGATATGCAGATCTGCATGCAAATAGTTACGTAGCATTTGCCATATAGAACCATGCTAGCCTGCTGTCTACTAAAAAAAAAAAGCACATCCCATGTGTTAAGAAAAATATAATCTGAGGAAAAAAAAAAAAAAAAATCAGTTAGGTTTGAAAGACAAAAGACAACAACCCCAAAAATTTTAAAGAGTTCAAGATATTAACATAACATGCTTGGAAAGAACATAGATTTTTCAGATGATACGGAAGAATAACTAGAAAATCTAGCATCTATTTCTACTACAATAAACTGTTTAAATACTGAAAACGTATGTAATTCTCCAGTGTTTACCATGGTGTACTCCCTGCAAAGAGAATACAAAATCTACAGCCTTAGGAATTTCGTAGAATTAAGCAAGCCACATCCTAATCTCTTGCTCTTCAGCAATCCAAATACACCAAATAGAGTGTTTTAAGAAAGAACTGTGAGTTTGTGAGGCAATGCTGACTCTATCACAGCGAAGAGCTTTGTCAAAAGAACTCTAAGTAAGGAAAACGAACTAGATGTCATCCTAACTCTATATATCTGAGAATATTGGACCGGATCTCTAATAACACTAATCATAATTTTACGTTCTCTAGTCTGCTAAATAGGATTTAAAGTGAATATAGGTGTTATTACTATCCACTTTAATACATTTCACCAAAGTCTGGCAGTTTAGTACTTCGTAGAAGTTTAAAATCATACTATAGAGCTATTCTTCATACGGATGCACAGACTGACTTTGATGTGCTCTCAATTCAAGGAAAGAGGGGGTAGGATGGTGAGAAGAGGAAGAAGAGTGCCTTGCATAGCTTAACCCTGACCGATCAAGTAGTTAAGGAGCAGCTTGGAGCAGCTCCAAAGACTAAACCAGCTCTCTTTCCAGTTCTGCTTTGACAGGTGGAAGACGACCGTGTTTCAAGATTTCAAAAAGAATATCTGATGTGCCACTCCCTTTTTAGCTTTACAGAAAAATAAAATAACTTATTTGCTTACTTTGGGTGGCATCTTATTAAAATGCTTTGGGGAAAACCAGACACATACAAAAGAAAAAAAAGAAAAACAAAAAAGCCCTAAACAGAAAGGAGAAACAGCTATGAAGAAAATAAAAGTACTCTCAATCTGGTTGATGCAGTAAGGCTTTCCTGCCCTTCATGAAAACATTACCCCCCAACTTGCATACTTTTTAATATATTTGAATGCAACTATGCCAGCTCCTTATAAATGCTTTTTCAAAATACAGCTTACCTTTCCAAATCGCCATTTTCAATCATTACGTTTAATGAGTATTTGATGTCTTTGCAACACACACAAAATTGCCAGTAAGAACTCTCCATTAATTAATGTTTAAAATTAGCTGAATTCATTTAATATGAACTAGTTAAGTACATTACACATTAAAAACTTCTCTTACACTAGAAGAAATGGATAAGGTCTACAATAAACTTTCTCATTATGCTTTCCAGAAACCTCAGCAAATGCAACTGTGTACATTACAGAAAGAGAAACCGAGCACTGGAAAAAGAAATCTATATGAAATGTTAGATACCCTCAAATCCTAGTATGTTGCATACAGACTGCCTTGTGAGTCTACAAGCCATGGCCTACAGTTTCCTCAAGTATTTTTACCCTCTCCAAATATCATTAATAAAGCAGGAGAGCTCAATTAGGCAGAAAATGTGCACAGACTTGCTTTCAGTTTCTTCACAGGACTGTTAGAGACAAGTTTCTGCACTTTCCTCCTATGCTGGTTTTTCAAATTAACTTCTACCTGTTTTGCCTTTCTATCATTTCTTCCGTTTATTGACTCTTAGCACATTATTTGTTAGTCTTTAAACTTCAGTATTACTTAACACATATGACAATGCTAATGAGATTCTACAGTAATTTAATAAATACCATAAGAAATTCTGGATGTGGTCCACGTACATTCATGCTTAATTATGGTACACATCACACAAATATGCCATCGTTGCTTTCCATTAGTTAAGACTAATGCCACCATGTGAACTAACATGATGGAAATATAATAGATGCTTTCTTTAGAAAGACTGCAATCCTATACTGTCTTTGCTGAAGGCCTCAGATTCAGTCATCCTACAGCCCTTTCTGCAAGAGATCTGCAATATATCTTTCCCAAAATAAGCACCGCTACTTTTAAATAAATACAATAAAAAGGATTCTTTCAAATTCAGAGTTATAGAACAAACAGTCAACAAGTACTGAAGGACAATAACAAAGGTTAAAAAAAGATGTACTACATAAAATTAATTTCCTCTTGTCTTTACCACTCACAGTCACCAAAAGAAGCTGTAATACAATAAAACAGCATTCACTGTTGTATGAGAACTGCTGAGTCACGGGCTGAACCTCTAATTGATCACCTGAGGCAAGCAATGAGTCAGCCAGAGGAGCACAGGTGAAGGCAATTCACCTGTGGAGCCAGGCTCCACCCCTCCTAGGCCTATTGAAGAGCTGGCTACCAATGGGGAAGGATCTCTTCTGGAGATTGGCTCTGCTGGAGTTTTGTGAGTGAGCCCAGGATAGGGGTAAGCTTTCTATTTATTCTCTTTTGTTATCATAGTCTGCTTTGCCTAACTCTCTTGTTTATCTCATAATTATAGCATCTTAATATTCATTGATTATACAACTGTTAATAGGATATACCACTTCACACTCAAAGTGAATTTCTTTTGAAGCTGTCTTCTGAATTTAATCTTACTACCATAGCATCTCTTATTCTTTTTGCTTTTCAACTTGGAATCAGCGTAGAACTTAATAAGCTATCAGTAAAAAGAAGTAAAATGTAACAAATAGAAATGATTCATTAATAAAATAGAGCACTGAAACATGCAACTTGAAATTTTCACACTTTGCAGTACTGTTAGATGGAAAGCCATACCATCCATCCAGTGAAATAACGCCCAATGAAATACCAGATGTAAGCAGGAAGTCAAAGGCCATTTACAACTCATATAAGGTTCCCTCCCAGGCAGAGAAGAAAGGAACAGCAGAAAAACTTAAGTTCATATTAGGAAGCCTGCAGTTTTTAAGCCAGTGCCATTCTCTGGTTCTATAAAGGCTATACATGTGAAAAGTTTTCTTCCTTGCTCCTACCTGCCATAGATTTTCTTACTGCTATAAAGGTATTTGATTAATTCTGATTTTCCAGCATTATAGCTGGAAAAATACTTACTTAAGGCTAAGACTTCAGCTTACCTGATGAAGATCATTGCCCAAAACATATTCCTGGAAGTACCCTGGTGCAGCTGACGATGCTCTAATGGCCTGCCACAGTTTATACTGACAGCCTCCAATATAATGAGACTTAACCCCAGGGAAGTGATTGTAGTTTCTAAAAACAAATGCTTTCAGTGGTGTTCCTCTGTTCACAATGGTGCTTACTGCAGCTACCTAGAGAATTGAAAGGAATAAAAATCAAGTTATAAAAGATAAGGACAAACTCCCAGACTTATAAAAACTCAATTTATACATTAAATGCCTCTCAGGAACTCTGCTCAGTGTGTATTTACTAACTTATAAAATAATGCCTATGTAAATTTTAAATGATAAAGAAAAAAAAACAACAAAACAACACAACCTCCCTAAAGATAAGGCTTTTTTAACCTCTCATTGTTTCTATTTTGTTTCTTTGAGAAGTGCACAAGAACCAAGAACAATTCTCACAGTATCCAACAATATAACAATGGTGTGAAATACTTATATTTAACACAATCCATTTCTCCTGGAAAACAATTACTTAACATTGCAACTTCAATGAAAGGACTGCAGAAAGGATCTCTTCCAAAAACAAAAAAAGTCTTTGAAAGATTTTCTTGCAAGGATTTTTTGTAAGGACACTAAGACATCTTTAAGTCACATACATTTATGTGAAAAGTCAAAGCTATATTTCCATTAAAAAATGTACAACTACAAAATTCAGCATATTTTCCAGATATAATGACATGAAGTGGGTGTACCTATAATTATGGATAAGCATTAGAATATGCAAGACCTATGCAGCCAGTCTGTCTGACACTGTTTAGAACAATACAGCAGACAAGTGGGTGTTCAATTCTATTTTGTGTATTGTTTATTACAGAGCAGGTTTTTTTCTGTGAAACACTGCTCAGCACCAGCATCACAAGCAGCTGATGCTGTGATATCACTGGATTCATTTCCATTCTTCAGCTAAGTCAGTCACCTAATTTACAGTAAGCTTACCTTTGAAAAGAAAAAGGAAACAAGTATTACTACTACGTGGAGGAAAAAAAAAAAAAAAAAAACAACAACAAAAAAAAAAAACCAGAAGGAAAATGTATGCATGATTGTCTGCTGTCATTTGTCAGAGGAAAACTTTTCTGTTTTGTCCAAAGGAAGGCCTGGTTCCAAGCACTGCTAGAAGCATTAAGGAAAAGAATACTTTGAAAAATTTAATTAAAAAACCTATCAAATTGATGCTTGAGCTTTTTTTTTGTTTTTTCCTTCCCTCCCACTATTCATATTTTACTTCTTGAAGTGAAGTGCAACTTGAAAAATACTGAGCACATTTTGGAAAACTCCATCTCTCTTCAGAAATTTAACAGTTTACCCAACTGTGCATTTTATTTTGATTTTACTGGCCTTGTAAAGAGTGCAAGCACTACAGAGTGATTACTACCAACAACTAGTTTCAATTCTATTTATATTCACATTTTATTACTGAAGAACATGGAATGAGGCCAAAGATCCCAGTTCAAAGATAACTTTCAAGTCAGTGTAGGCTAGCTTCTCTCTCAGAAAGTAACATACCACTCCATCCTTTTCATGTCCTTGTTTTAGACATGCATGAGGAACGCAGTCAAGCACGTGTTTCTATGTTTAGAAAAATGCGAATGTCTTCCATTTAACAGTAAAGCATTGAATATAGTGCTATGACACCAAAACACCTGTTAATTACAGACTGTTCTGAAGTATATGCTATTATATTTCTCTTCTTTCTTCACACCCTGTTGTTCACCAAAAATAAAATACCCATGCTTTCTCATCTTTCATGCTGTTTCTGTATATAACGTCTCTCCAATTAATTGGTGCCCTTCACATACAGGAAGTATCTCAGGGTCAACAAACAAGACTGAGGAAAACCTGGTTATCCAGATAAAGTGAAGAAACTCCTTTCTCTTACTGCACAGTAAGAGATATCACATTTGACATGATGAGCCACAAGGCAACAGGCAGAGTTGCTGACCACTAGATTAAGCATTAGATTGAGCTGTCTGGGGACCCACCCAGCCTAGCCTTGACCACCTTCAGGGACACAGCCTCCACAACTCTGGGCAACATGCTCCAGCATCTCACCTCAGTCAAAAACTTCCCCTGACATCTAATCTAAACCTCTCCTCTGTTAGTTTGAAACCATTCCCATTGCCCTCACGTAAAAATTTTCCTCATGTTTAAAATCTCCCTTTAAATACTGGAAGGCCATTTTCCAGACTCAACAAGCCCAGTTCCCTCAGCCTGTCTTCATACAAGAGGTGCTCCAGCCCTCTAATCATCCTCTTGGAGAGGGTTCAGAGGATGGCCACAAGTGCCACATATTTCTTTACCCCAGACTTGAAGAAAATACTTCAAATGGGGCCTCAAGAAGGCAGAGCAGAGAAAGACAATTGCTCCTTCACCCTGCTGACCACTCCTTTTTAATGCAGCCCAGGATACTGATAGCCTTCCAGGCTGCAAGTGCACGCTGCTGGTTCATGCTGTTTTTCATTGACCAGGACCCCCAGGTCCTTCTGGATAAGGCTACTCTCAATGAGCTCTTCTCCCAGTCTGCACACATCTGAGATTGCTCCGACTCACGTGCAACACTCTGCACCTAGTTTTGTTGAACCTCATAAGTTTTACATGGGCCCACCTTTCCAGTTAGTCAAGGTCCCTTTGGACACCATTTCCTCCTTCCGTCACATAAACTGCAGTACTCAACTTGGCATCATCTCTGAACCTGCAGAGGGTGCACTCAACCCCATCATCTATGTCACTGATACAGATGTTAAAGAGTACTGATCCCAAGATGGACCAGACCCCTGGGAGCCACCACTCCTTATCAGCTTCCACCTGGACATAGAACTATTTACCATTTCTCTGCTTACAAACCTAAAACATCCTCTAACTCACAGTATTAATAAAAACATGAGGAACTACTATAGAAATCTAAGCTTCTATTCTTTAGAAGCACAGGTTATCTTATACAGATGCTTGTAGAGCTTATCAGTGCTCGCATTTTTTTTCCTTATAAAATATTCTTCCCCTGAGCATACAGTTAGTATTTATATTAGAACACTGTACTTACCTTTGGACATTTAGAATTTCGTGCAGTTTCAATCATTAGATTTGAGCCCATTTTTTCTCTACAAATAAATGTAGAAAAATGAAAATGGTCTGTGAGTTTTACCATGAACAAAAGACGTACGTTTTTATAAGCCCTTATAAGTATTCTGCATTTAGAAGAAACAATGTTTGGATTTCACTTTAATAATCAGGTTTTTGCAGTATTTCAATGGACCAATGCTTCATGCTTTCTAGGCTGTTGGAAATGAGTTTGAAGAGTGAGTTCTTGATTCAGTTACTCACTTCATCACATAACCAAAAACTCATCATGATTACTTCAACTACTTCACGAGAGCAAAACAAAGTACTTTGCTGCATTTCAGAATAATAAAAAAAACAACAATCTCATCAAGAAGCTTTATAGGAACAAAAGCAAACGTTTTCCATTATGAGAACAAAAGCCAAGAAAATAAATGCACCATCCTGCATGATTTAGAAGAATATTTTCCGTACCAATAATTCAGTATGCATTTAGCATTCATTTTATAGGTGGAATGTTTTCCATATCTTGTATTCTAATCACTAATGAGAACGTAACTTTTCAGGTACAGGACACAGGCTGCTATAATTATACTAGGTAATAACCTCTTAGCAGCTTTGACTTGTGTCTCCTTACAGTAAAGGTATGAAAGTCTATACAGTGAGTGCTCAAACATAAGAATTCCACGTTCATGTAAACAACCAAAAGAAAACTGAAAAGCTAGAACAATATGCCAGGTTCTCCATGCAAATGTGATTCAGTATTGCATTATACAAATCAACATACAGTAAGCACAATTTTCTTCACAAAGTATTGAATATAAATTATTAAAAATCACTCTTCAAATTGTAACATAAGGAATGATAAGTTAAACACATATGTAAGACAAAATTGATACCCATCAGCACCCTGAATAAGAATTTAAGCAAAACCAGCTGTTATTTCCATAAATTGAACTTATAATATGCCTCACGAACGAATGCAACAGTAGTTGATTATTTTCAGCAACGTTACTTCCTGGAAATAATTCCATCAAATGCTAAGTGTGTATTGCATGCCTACATTTGGTAAATTTGTACACTATTTCAAGCAAGGCTGACAAACCCAACTACCATCTAAACCAAAAATTCGCTCAGCACAGCTATGATTTAAATTTAAAATAAAATACAAAGCAGTTTTGTCATGCAGTTACTGAAAGTAAGCTCCAACCTTCTTGCTTCCATGAAGAGATGCTATATGACCTTTTAGTTTCTTTCTCAGTACCAGGCTGCAAGGAAGCCTGCATGAATCTATACTGTTTCAATGAAGTGATGTATAGGCATAGCAGCTCCCTTCAACACTGCAAAATTGGGTTAACAAAGACTCATTTGTTGATATGACTTCTCATAGGAAGAAGTCTTTAGAGACAAAAGGAGGGGAACAAAGCTGGCTACTCTTTAACAATGCCTTTCTGGGAGTACAGGAGCTCTCCATCCATCATAACAAGAAAGCAGGCAGTGGAGGCAGGAAGCTAGTGCGGCTTGGCAAGGACCTGCTGGTCAAACTGAGGAAAAAGAAGGGCAATACAGACAGTGGAAGCAAGGACATGTCACCTGGGAAGAGTACAGAAATGCTGTCTGGACTTGCAAAGAGAGGATTAGGAAAGCCAAAGCATAGATGGAACTGAATATGGCAAGGGACGTTAAAAACAACAAGGAGGGGTTTAACACGTACATAGGTCAAAAGAGGCAGGCCAAAGAGAGTATATCTCCCCTGCTAAATGAGAAAGGAGAACTGGCTACAACAGATACAGAGAAAGCTGAGGTAATCAATGAGTTCTTTGCCTCAGTCTTCACTGGCAGCCAAGATTTCCTGAACCTGAGCCTCTGGGCAGGAACTGTGGGAGCAGTCTCCTCGCTGTAAGGGTGGAGCAAGTCCAAGACTGACTCATGACACTGAAAGTCTACAAGTCCATGGAGCCAAACAACATGCATCCCAGGGTCCTAAGGGAGCGGCTGAGGTTGTCACCAAGCTGCTCTCCACTATGTTTGAAAAGTCATAGTTGTCAGGCAATTTCCCCAGGAAAAAAAGAAACATTACCCCTCTTTACAAGAAAAGGAGGAAGGAGGACCTGGGGAACTACAGGCCAGTGAGCCTCACCTCTGTGCCCAGGAAGATCATGGAACAGATCCTCCTGGAAGACACATTAAGGCACAAGGCATGAGTGGATGATCTGAGACAGCCAGCATGGCTTCACTAAAGGAAGGTCAAGCCTGATCCACCTATTTGCCTCCTATGGTAGAGTGAGCATGGGTGCACAAAGGGAAGACAACTGATATACTCTAACATTTTTATTGAGATGACAGGATTAAGTGCATCCTCAGCAAGTTCACTTATGACACCAAACTGAGCAGAGTGGTTGATACAACAGAAGGAAGGGATGCCATCCAGAGGGACCCTGATAAAAATCAATAGGTGGGCACTTCTAAAGCTAATGAGGTTCAACAAAGCATAGGGCAAGGTTTTGCACTTGGATCGAGGTAATCACAAACATGTATATGAAGTGGGACAAGAACTCCTTGAGAGTAGCTCTGTTGAGAAAGACTTAGGGGTCACGGTTAATGAAAAACTGAACATGAGCCATTAGCGTGTGCATGCAACCTGGAAGACTGTATCCTGGGGTCCATGAAAAGAGGGGTGGCCAGCAGGGGCAGGGAGGTGATTGTCCCTCTGTTCTGCCCTTAGGGAGCCCCAGTTGGAGTACTGTGTCCAAATCTGGGGACCCTAATGCAGGAATGATGCAGAGTTTTCCGAGAGGGTCCAGAGGAGGGTCAAAAAGATGATCCAAGGGCTGCAGGCCCTCTCCTATGAAGACAGGCTGAAGGAGTGGGCTTGTTCAAACCCGGGAAAAGAGAAGGCTGTGGGGAGATTTCACTGCAGCCTTCCAATATTTAAAGTAATTTTATAAACAGGAGGGAAATCAACATTTTACACAAGAAGATAGAGACAGACCAGTTTAAAACCATTCCCCTCTGCCTAAATCACCCTTCCTTTAGCTATCAGGGGGAAGTTTTTAACTGAGAGGGTAGTGAGGAGCTGGAACAGGTTGCTGATGTCCTGCCCCAGAGGTTTTTAAAGCCAGGCTGGATGGGGCCACAGACAATCTGATTTAGTACTTGATCTAGCAGCTAGCAAGCCTGCCTGTGGCACAGGGTCTGGAATGTGACGAAACTTGAGGTCCCTCCCAAGGTTCAAGCCATGATTAAAAATTAAATGCATTGATCATCGAATCTAATCTATGAATCATATAATTGCCTTGCTTTTGTGTACTGTACATGAGTAGTGTGCTCTACTTCCCTTGTGCTATAGGCAGCTGCAAAGAATTTTTAATTTTAAAGGCATACAAACTACTGTCATGAGCTAATTTTTCTAATTTTACCATTTTCTGGGCAATTTTTCTCAGACAAAAAATACGATACTGATTTCATCAACAATTTTTTTCCTAAAAATATGCAAAAGCACAAAAAAGAAGTGCTTGGAAGCTTTTCTTCACTTCAGCAAAGCAGTGAGATGCTTACCACTTGGGAAGCACAGGCCATTGTAAGAAACTTGTTACTTATCCAAAGAAGCTTCTGGCCATTTTACATCCGCTCTCATGTTAAGTCTGTTCTTTCAGTTGCAGTGCCAGCTAACACTGTGCATTTTCAAGAACTCAACTATCAATATGAATACAGATGAATGAAAATAACAGAACACATAATAATTATTTCTTCTTCTTGGGAAAAAAGAAAAAAAAGATTTTTTCCCAAGTACTTGTTAATGCATTTATATACTTAAAACATTTACATACTTTTACATTGTTAACTTCAACACAGTGAATATTTCTTCCATTGCAATTCGCAATTCTAACAGATTTTTTCTTCCTATTTTATAGGAATGGGAAATGGTTAAAATCCCTCAGTACAGCAGCTAACATCTAATATCCCTATTACAACTTATTATTTCAGTTCTTACTGTATCTCCTTACAAAAAAAAAAAAAAAAAAAAAAAGCACAGCAGGTGGCTAGTAAAATTTAATGCAGATCTGTAATGAGTCAGATCAAGTAGCTGGCAAGCATTCAAAAATATAATCAGAAATCATTGCACTAAAAGCTTACTCTGCTCCTGAAAAAAAATTACGCTAAAGGATTCCAGTGTTCTGTTAAATATTAAAACAACTATTTTCAAAGAATGAGACTATACACTAATCATTTTCTTTTTTTAAAAAACTTGCTTACCAAAGAGACACTAACAAAAATGAAGGCTATTAGATTTGTAATAGTAAATTATATTTAACTTTTTTCTTTAAAAAAAAAAAAAAAAAAAAAAAACAAAAAAGAACAAACACTTACTTGAGCATTTTTTCCCAGATATCACTGTCATAAAAGGCATGGCTCCAGCCCATCTTAACTGTTCCAAGAATAACATTCTGCTTAAAAACATCGGATCCCAACTTGTGATATAATTCTTCACAATCATCCAGAGGTATATGGAACAACCCCAACATAAAAGCTAATATAGCTCCTGAAAAGAAATATTTTGAAATGTTAAGCATAGTACATAATGAGATTATAATGATGGATTATTAATTACTATAATATTCATAGGTTAAGAAAATGTCTCTTTTGAAAAGGGTGATCAACTGACATTTCTAACACCAAATTCCTGTTCAAAAATAATAAACAATGTTTTAAGGACAATTAGAAGTTAGGAAGAGTTTATTTTCAAAAACAAATTATTTTAGACATTGACAAATGCTATTCTTTTGTTCTGCACACATCATCCCTGCCAAAATATATACGGCAGAAAGCAGGTTAAATCCACTGCGTTATTTGGAAAGAGAAACGTGTAGGAGTAGTTTGTGCTGTAGCATTTAAAAAATATTTGGAGCATTACTTGCTATCTTACAAACTCCTTTATTCTTTAAAGAAAACTTCTAGCAAATTCTGTAACGGAAGCTTTTTTTGTTTTGGAATATATTTGGTTGCAATCATTTATAATTAATCATCGATGGAGGCCTTGCAGAGATCTAGACAGAACAGAGCATTGGATGATCATCAACAGCCACGAAGTTCAACAAAGTAAAATGGCAGTTGCTGCACTTGGAATGAACTAACACCAGACAGCCTGGGAGACCAGCGGCTTGAGAGCAGCTCAGCGGGAAGGGACCTGAGTGTGCTGGTGACAGCAGGCTCTGAATAAGCTATCAGTGCACCCTGGCAACCAAAAAGGCAAACTGCATTTTGGGGGTGTGTTAAATACTGCAGAGCCAGCCAGTCAGCCGAGACAATTCTCCCACTACGTTTAGCACTGATACAGCTTCACCACAGTGTGTGCAGTTCTGGACTTCACAGTATAAAAAAAATACCAAAGTCCTTGAAAGCTTCCAGAGGAGGGTTAACAGAACTGGTAAAAGCGTGGCAAGGTATGTCCTATGAGGAGAGGCAGAGAACACCTGGTATATCTAGCCTGAAGAAGAAGAGGCTGATAGCGATCTCACCGCTCTTTGCAGTTCCCTGAGGAAGGGAAATACAGAGGAAGATGTCAGTTTCTTCTCCTTGGAACCAATGTCATACAGGATTAGCACAAAGCTGTGTAAGAGGAGGTTCACATTGGACGTTATGAAAAACATTTACTATGTGAGTGGTTTAACACTGGAACAGCTTCCTGAAGAGGCAATGATGCCCTAAGCTTGCCAGTGTTAAAGAGGCATTTGTGTTGCACTTATGCTCTAACATTCAGTTAACCCTACTGAATGGGTTATACTACTAAGAGGACAGGCTTCATCAGTTAGACTTGATAATCTCTTACGGTCTGTTCCAACTGAACTATTCTATTCATACACACTGCCATCTAGTGTGTGCATAAAACAAGAATGACTTACCCCTGCAGGAAAAAACAGTTTTCAAAAAACACAGTTGCAGAATACAAATGCAAAAACATTTTCCCCATTACCACCTGAGAAACAGCATCAAAACCCACAGTCTGTTAGCACATAGACAGCAACAGTTATTATCAGTCAAGTTACCCATTAAAGGGCTTTGCTGAAATCTGTTGGATGGTAACAAGACACTCCCAGGAGAGAAAAGCTACAATCAAAGGTGATAACCTGATCACTCAGTGAAAACACGTCTAATGCTTCCTCCACTTTCTGGCCTGTTATCACAGACTTCTACACTCCAGCAACCATCTCAGCCTTGGCTGCCAACATTTCAGAGAACAAAACAAAACAAAAAAAACAAAAAATTACTAAATAAAACTTGAGAGGCTAAGGAGTGTATCTTGAAGAACATGGGTACACAGCAGGCCAATAAGACATAAGATAGGCAAGAACCTAAGCTGAAGGATGAAAGCATTCCTTCCTTACTCAACTCAGCATCAGTAAGATGTCAGCTGAAGCTCTGCATGTGGTCCTAATGGAAGCCAACTGAAAAAAAATACATATATATATATTCACAAAAAACCACCATGTGTCAAAGTAATCAATCTCTAAGGAAAGACCAAATAAAATGAAAGCCTTTAAATGCCTTTAAATGCACAGCAGACTGCTTCAAAGAGAAAGAAAATAATGCCATCCACAGCTCTAGGAGTTAGGACATGGAGAAACACATTTAAACTGCAAAAGGATGACTGACATTACCTTTTGGAAATGCTGTTGTCTAATGACAACAGAGCACTAGAACAAGGTTTCTGAAGACATCTGTTATGATGCAAAATCTGACAACTGTCACCAGTGAAACAGACATAGCTTATTCATCTTTTGGGAAATGAGAAAGGTTTCTAAGATCAATTCCAGCTTTGTAATATCAACTTGACATATTTATGAGTTGTCTTGAAAAATATATTTCTTCAATCAGGAAAGTGTTCAAAAAGCATTTCAAAACTAGAAAGAAAACATGAGGGAAAAACCACACCAAAACCATTAATAAAAATGCCATTTTAGTTTCAGGAGGCTCCTAACCTACAAATCCACGAAGGCTGGGAGAACGCATAGGAGAACAAACCCTGTATTGTTCTTAACTTCAGAGGATTTTCGGAGAAGATCCTTAGGATCTTATGCAGATTTCCTATATACTCAAAACTGGTGACCAAAGAGATCACTACAGTCCAGATGTCTCTGTAGTGGGAATGTGGGACTAAGTGGGAACGTATAAACAGGAGGGGCAAAGACGGCTTACAAGGGTGGATAGCGATAGGACAAGGGGGAGTGGTTTTAAACTGAGACAAGGGAGATTTAGGTTAGATATTAGGAGGAAGTTTTTCCACACAGAGGGTGGTGACGCACTGGAACAGGTTGCCCAAGGAGGCTGTGGATGCCCCATCCCTGGAGGCATTCAAGGCCAGGCTGGATGTGGCTCTGGGCAGCCTGGTCTGGTGGTTGGCGACCCTGCAAGTGGCAGGAGGTTGAAACTTGATGATCGTTGCCCTTTTCAACCCAGGCCATTCTATGTTTTATGAGTGGTTCTCTAAGCATACTGCACTTGGCCTGATCACATATTCTCGATGTTATAAACTTCTCCATGTGATTGAACTGTAAGCACACCACTATTGAGAAGTATCTCTGATGATGCATTTGGGGACAGGAAGTGAAAATGCAAGCACATGTGCAGGTCCTTGAAAGCTTAAGTGTTGTGTCCATTTGTGAAAGCATACCACACTCCAGAGCTCTGTGATAAACACAAGGAATTCCCAGTAGCTCAGTTCATGGAGTAACGGTACTACTTTCATCTATGGACTTTTGTACAGCACAAACTGAGTACAGAATTTACATTAACTTTGTTCTTCATAAAAAAATAATGTTCAGTGGCCCTTGTTGCATTTCATGGTCTTGAAGATTTTATGGTACCTCTAGGCCCAGGTATTACGCTCAGCAACAGGCAAGTGAGTTAAGTTTGCAGGGCATCATTATAGGGATCTTCCTGCGTGGCTGCCACATTTACAACCCACGATCACTATAGAGAAGTACAAGTTAGCTATCTACAAAGACTGTGATAAGCAAAACCTAACACTCAAAGGCCACACAGCTAAGGATAATACGAGAGATGAGTAGTGCAGCAGAAAAGAAAAAGATCTGCAACATAAGGGGCATCCCTCTTATTCTTTGAAATCACAGGTCAACCAGCTGCAAGCACCTGCAAATTCTACTGGTATAAATACAAGTACCAACAATGTAGATCACAATGGCCAAGTACACAGCTAGCACAAACTGACAAACATTCACAACCTCCCCTAGCCAAGATTGTCACTGTACTTCTAAGTAGCACAGACAAAAACTTGCTAATGGAAGTAAAGCTTAGAAGAATGAAATAAGCATTATTAACAGTTACAGACTAGTGGGATCGAACCAAGTAAGAATACTAAGCCTCTCCGTTAGAGATAAAACATCATGATGGAAAATGACAGTTTCACTAACAGAACTTTCCTACATATACCAAAAGAAACAACTTTTTACTACTAAATAACCTTATTAGTAGTCTCTGAAAAAAAATTTGTAAGGTGAAACAGGCAGCCATAACATGCCTACAAACAAATTCTGACTGGTAGACAAACACCGTTCTCTATTTTGACTCTACAAAGCAGTTTCTGTCTTTGAAAACATGGACAGTGTATTTACCCATAATGATCTGTTTAATATATTTCAGAACTGAATTGTATTGGAGGATAACTATGGGGGGGAAAAAAAAAAAAAAAAAAGGAGAACTTGAGTTTCTAAAGAAACTGAACTATTGAATGCATCTCTCATATTATAAAACAGAAATGCACTATGATTAGTTTACCATAACATCCTGAAGCAATGATGATCTATCTTTCTAAAAGAAGATTATCTTCACAGTTGCCTCCTAGGGAGAGGCAACGTAATGAGTCACAGAGTAATAACTGAGGATAGGAGGACTCTCGAGAGGTCATTTAGTCCAACCTCCTGGTGAAAATGATTCAACTAGAACATGTTGGTCAGGATCTGTCATGCATGGATATATCAGTCTGATCAGGCAGCTCATCCTACTGTCCCACCATCTTTGCAAGAAAAAAGGTGCTTCCTTATCTTAATCGTAATTTTCCATATTCCAGTTTCTCTGTTAACTTTTCTCCTATCACTGCATACCTTCACGAAGAGACCTGCTTCATATTCTCTCTACTTTCGTAATAGTTCAAAGAGCAATAAGGTCTCACAGAACCACAGCCTTCTCTTCTGAAGGCTGAGTTAAGAAGTATATCATGAATTACCCTAAGTTTTTAATGTACTAAAAAAGCCTTTAGAAGTCAAACCCGTACTTTCCCCAGCTTACAATCAAAATCAGAAATCTGGCAAATTTTGCAAAATCTACATCTAAGTCCACATGTTCTTACTATATTCATAACAAAATTCCAACTTGTCGAACAACAATTACCTGTGCTTACACCACAAACGTAGTCAAAAAGATGATGAACTGGCTTTCCAGTAAGTTCTTCTAGCTTCCGCAGTGTTTGAAGTGCAACTAAACCCCTGAAATACACAAAAAACCCACCACATTCATTCATACACAATGGTAGTTTTATCTTATGTTGGTTTAATTAAACCTACCTTTGCTTAATTATAACTGATATCTACAATATTAAGAATCAAGAATATTTCAGGGAATGAAAGCATGTTGGTATCAATCCTTTCCAGTCCAATGCTAAAAAACTGCATAAGGCATTAGAAGCACTGAAGCAAAGCACTATCTTGGCAACACATTGTGCTGAGAACAGCCCCTGTCATGTGCTACCTCTAACCCTGTCCTGGCTGGTGTTGAAGAGCACTATTCAGCCCTGCACAAAGATCAGCTGAACACTATCAATTAAGATGCAGAACAGACAGTAGTCAGTGATCAGGCTGACTCTCTGGACTTGTTTCATTTTCATAGCATAGATATAATTACTCATTTCTCAAAATAAGGTGCTTTAATGGAACCATTAAGAAACTCCAAATCAGTAGCAAGTTCTTGAAAGTCTTACCCTGTAAAACATATCACACACAAAAAAAGAAACTTCCTCAATTCACAAGGAGATACATACAAAACTCTTTTCTTCCTATTCATTTTATTAATAAATTTATATTAATTTCATGGTACTGTGTGTACAACCAAGCCGTATTCCTGTTTTATAGGAACAAAACAATACCTTCACAGTCAAAGCTACAGACTACTTCCCACTAAACAAGTTTAAGCTTATAAGTACTTAAGAAAAAATACACAATTTAGACATACTGATAGTAACTATACATTATATTTACTCAGCAGCCCCATATTTTTAAAATACTACTATCTAGTGCAGACATCAGGTTTGCACCACACTCTTACTACTTACTGAATGCTACTGATTTTGGTGCACATAAATAAATACTATCAGGAAACAAAGTTGGTGAAACTATTTATGCCATGGACTTTATACTTTGTTCTCTAACAATAAAGATTAATCAATTAGTAAATATTTGCTAAAAACATTTCTTCAAACTTGCCTCAAAACACAGCTGTCAGTAAACAAGATTTTAAACTTAATGCACATGATTTTGATGCTCTCTACAAATTCTGGTAGGTGTACAAATTAACACAAAGTTAGAGCACAGGCAACTAAGGACTTGTGGTATTAATGGAAGTTTACACACAAACACATGCAAAAGTAAGTACCTATGACTTGAACAGTCAAACGCAACTGAATTGTAAATCAGAAAGTTCCATAATTAGGCACAAAAATATTAAAGAGAAACTGCAATTCTATTCCCAGATACACTAAAGTTTCACCTTGTTCCTCCTCCATCAATAGCAAGGACTCGAATTCCCCAGCCTTTCACTGGATCTGTATATCCAATTATTGCCAAAGTCTCCCTGACAGCAGCCTGAAGACTTTCATCATTTGCTTGTCTCAATCGCAGTAGGCATGGGATTATCTTTTCCTGCAGTCGGAAGGAAATAACTTTGTATTTGTCAAGATGCTTAACTGAAAGAATTCATACTCAAATTTACTAGTTTTGCATTTTAGAGTAATAGCCTTATATTAGTTGAAGGAAAACTTCTTTAAAGCTATCTCTATATCTAACATGAGGAAAAAAAATGTCTGCAATATTATGTTGTATTCTCCTTATCGTTAAAATAGCCAGCTATCAAAACTTCAACAATCAAGCTGAAATTTAAATCCTTCTAATATATTTACCAGTACTTCAGTTGCTGTTGCATTTTACCAATTTAGTTTTATTGCCATTGTCACATTTGCAAAATAGGAATTTAAAGTACTGAGCATATTCAAGTATAGCTAAAAGCAGAGATTTGGCTGGACAGATATCACTCTGCTGCAAAGCAGGAAGTGCATCTGAAGTAGCACAACAATATCAAAAGAAACAAAAGTTAAAATTCTTCCTCATACTGACTAATCTTTACATCTGGAATTATTATCACAAAGATACACAGGATTATAATCAAGGTAGGAGTAGCAAGCATACTCTCTCATAATAAAATAAATCATAACTATTCATGTGCATGCTTGACCTGTGCCCAGCCAGGGTAATTCATCTGGCTGGAACTTCACTGCACCAGTTTTACAGTTCACGTCAGCCACTTGTCAAATCTGCTGGGAAAAGACATGGGACTGAAGCACTGTGATTTGGTCAGCAGTGCTGGAATAGTCTACCACCTAACTTCTGTCCTCTCACTGCATGCAGGAAAGAAAACAAGCAGAACTAGATTACACAAACTTATTACTTGATGGCTATGCTCCAGTTCTGTCCTCTCTTTGAAGGGAACACATAAAGAAGCATCACAACTGTTGTACAGAGATCAACTGTACTGTACATTCATTTCTGGCCAATTGCAAAACAGAACACAGTGTACAACCATCACCTACCCCTAGAATTAGCTATATTATCTATCCACGTGGCAGTGCTGTATGCTTCTAAATAAACATAACAATCCTAAGAGTCTTAAGCTAAATTACTGATAGCGTGCAGATAGATCTGCTGAACCAGCTAAACAAATAGCTATAAAAAACCACATTCCTCACAATTAGAAAATATGCCTAGCCCACAAAAGCACTGAAGAAAATTTTACTTTATAAGACTTTCTCTAATAGATATTTATAGCTTGTTTAAGCATAATTGTTTGCACCTTAATAGCAACTCCTCTGCTCTCTGGAAATTCCAGAAGATGGTAAGTCAGTTCTTCAACCCTGCTGATACAGACTCTTCGATTCGAGGATCTTCGCAGGGCTTGAACTAATGCTCGAGTCCTGTTATCGATACTCACTCTTGCTATGATCTAAAACAGATAAAAGTTATACAAAGAACACAGGACTACACTAAGACACGTATGCAAATTGTCAAGACTAACTGCGAAAGGTTATTTTAAGATTTCACAGAAGTGCTGGACAGCACTTGCTGTACTAAGAGGTCTGCTACAGAACACAAATAAGGTTTTCTTAGATATAAACAGACTTTGTTTACCAGAAAATAAGTAAAGAATGCTCACAGCAACACCATACCGAATAAACTGGTGTCAGTATTTCTAATGGGGTGTTTTTTCAGGACAATTTCACAATTACAGCAGGTAGATCATGAAAAAGCATAACATTACTTTGACTACTACAAAAATAAATAGCTACATCTACCCATAATGCATATAGATATGACCTATATACACACAGTATACGAACACATGAACATATACATGGCTATAAAACATACGCAGAAACAATAGATGTGTAAAAATAACACTAAAGACTTGCCTTTTCTCTCTGAAGGGACAGATGTTTTTCCCTCTCTTCTGCAATCTTAGTCTCTTTGACTTCATCCTCCTCATCCTTCTCAGACCCTTCTTGCTCTAGCTGTTTACTCTTTTCCTGTGCAGCTACTTTTGTATCTGATCTTAACTTGGGAACCAATCCACCAATGTAACTGTCTACAAAAGCCTGTACACTGTTACTGGGATATGAAAGAAAGTTCGCAATACTTTTTTTAGTGGAAACTGGAAGAGTGGCATTTGACTTCTCAGCACCCTGAGTCTCAGTTTCAGGAGCTAAAGGAGCTGCCGAATTGACTGTTTCTTCACTAATTACAGTACTCGCTGATGAATCAAGCTTCGCTTCACTTTTAGAGCCTTTTAACAAAGCATTCCTCTTCTTCTCTTGATCCATAACAGAAAGATTACTGAAGTACCAGTTGATATGATCAGCAACAAAGTTATAAGTCTCTCCAAAACTTGTAGAAAGGTAGCTTATATGAAAAAGGTGGTTTTTAGCAGATGTTGAATCTTCTGGAATATCTTGATTAGCGCCACTCGTACTGTTTAACACAAACTCCAAGTTTTCCTTTGTGTTACTGGATTGCTTGGCAGCTAGGCCTGTGTTGCAATCCTCCTGAGTTCTGGCACCTGAGACTTGTTTACCACTTTCCAGATTCACATTGAGGTTATTTTCATCTGCATTACTTTTAGTATCCTTTCCTAGAGTACCTGAGTGTGACTTTAAACGAGCTATTCGGGAAACCAGTTCACTGTGAGTGCCAGACACTGCCTTTGAAACAGATTCTATAGTATTCCTAATTCGTGACATGCGATTGTTCACTTTTGCAAGTCCTTTGGAAGAAGAAGTCAAAAGTTTAGAAACTCTGTAATACAAAAAGTCACGACTGAAAATGTGTTTGCTATACCACAATGTTCTGCTTTTGGCCCATTTATACTGAGGCTCACCGGTGTGAAAAACTCTAAGATGAATGGCATGATTTATCCTCCAGCAGATTTTAGGTCTATACAAACACAGGTACTTGTTTCTTTGCTTCCACCAAAGACTTTTTGGGTTAATCACAAAGAGCAAATATGCATCTAGAGACAAATGAATTGTCATTACTTATAAATTATACCCTATGTTGTTTGTCTACTTCATCCTGGAAAATATATTTCAATGAATAAGCCTCAAATTGTGGTGTTACCTGGAAAAAAAAACAAAAAATAATGGAAACACCAAATCAATAATAAGTTAGACTAAAAGCTCAGAGTTGTTTAAAGCTGATGCAGCTTATTTACTGCTCCAGTAAAGGCAGATAAATAACCTCACAGTGGTGATACCTAGTGCTCAGGACACTTGGCAGTAAAGTCCCAACAACTACAAGGCCTAATGGTCATAGAATCACAGAATGGCCACGGTTGGAAGGGACCTCAAGGATCACAAATCTCCAACCCCCCTGTCACATACAGGGCCACCAACCTCCCCATTTAATACTAGACCAGACTGCCCAGGGCCCCATCCAATCTGGACTTGAACACCTCCAAGGACGGGGGCATCCACAACTTCTCTGGGCAGCCTGTTCCAGCACCTCACCACTCTCACTATAAAGAACTTCCCCCTGACATCCAACCTAAATCTTCTCTCCCTCAACTTAAAACCATCTCCTCTTGTCCTGCAGTTATCTACCCTTTCAGAGTGTTGATTCCCCTCCCTTCTGTAGGCTCCCTTTAGGTACTGAAAGGCTGCAATGAGGTCACCCCACAGCCTTCTTTTCTCCAGGCTGAACAAGCCCAGCCCCCTCAGCCTGTCTTTGTAGGGGAGGTGCTCCAGTCCCCTGATCATTGCTGGCCCTCCTCTGGACCCTCTCCAACAGCTCTCTGTCTTTCTTGTACTGGAGGTTCCAGACCTGGACACAGTACTCCAGATGGGGCCTTACAAGAGCAGAATAGAGGGGGGCATTCATCTCCCTGTCTCCGCTGGCCACCTCTCTTCTGATGAAGCCCAGGATACCATTTGCTTTCCAAGCTGTACATCAAAAGTTAATGTTCACTTTGAGCAACATGCAACCCTCACCAAAACCAGTTAGTGACACACAGACAAGTGTCTGCTAGTCTTTCCCAATGGCAGAAATTCGCATCTTTTTCAGCAGGTGGTTTTGTGCAATGAGACAAAGTCCCAAATGAAAATGATACAGTACTGGTGTCTCTTGAAGGAATTCCTCTCAGGCCAGAAAGAGCACCAACACTTTGGTCAAATCTGTATAACACAGAACTAAGTTAAATGAAGAGATCCCACCCTCAAGCCAGTACACTATATAATTCCTATTCCACAAGCAAATCACGATCTTTCCTAGTGTGGTTCGAAGCTTTGCACAGTATTCACCCATCCGCGCAGACACACGGACTCAAACCCATCATTTACCTCACCGGTAAACGGCCACTCCCGGCCCAACTGCCGCCGAGCGCCACAGCCACGGTGAAGCCGAGGAGGAACCGGCCGCAAGCAAACGGCTGCTACTCACGATCTCCCTAGGCCGCGTCCGTTCCCACCCGTCCAGCGCTACCACAGCCACAGGCCAGGGGCTGATATAGGCGGGGAGGCGCAGGGGGAAGGGGCGGAGGGCGCGCTTTGTTTGTACCTTCACCGCTTCGCGGAAACGACTTCGCGAGCGCCGCGTCAGAGGGCGGCGAGGCCCGCCCACCCCCGCCTCGTCCCACGCCCACCCCCGAATGCCCGCCACGCGCTGACGCCCCCTCCTCCGCCCGGCGGCCGTGGGTACCTGCCAGGCCGTGGGTACCTGCCAGGCGGCGGCTTCCGCCGCCTTCACGAACAAGGCGGCCGCGGCTCACCGCACGCCCGCCGGCTGAGTAGGGCGGCGGTGACAACAACAGCCGATAGCGGGGGAGCGGCCAGAGTGCGCGTGCGCCGCTCCCAGCGCGCCGGAAACAGCTGAGACTGAAAGGGGAGGGGGCGGACGTGGGTGGTGTGACGTGATTCTGGCGCGGTGTCTGGGGGAAGAGGGGGGGGGGGGGGGGGAAAGGTCGCTGCTGGGGTGGTGGTGGCTACGCATGCGCGTGAGCCGTGCTAGGAGCGCGACGTGTGGAGCGGCACGGTTGGGGTGGCACAGCGGGAAGCAGCTGAGTGTGCCCGCAGGCAGGCAGGCAAGCAAGCAGGCAAGCAAGCAAGCAAGCAAGCAAGCAAGCAAGGGAGGTGACGGCCCAGCCTGTTCCTCGCCCTTTCCTTAGGCGGCTTGTGGTGGTGTTGGGAGTGAGGGGCCGCGAGGAGCAGGGGTGGAGTCCAGCCTTTCCACCTGCCTTAAGTGCAATTCTCCAGGAGTTGCCTAAGTGTGTGGCGTTGGGTGCAGGAGTGAAGTCACCGTGGGGTGATGAGCTCCTCACCCTGTCCTGAACTAAAGGCAGTGTTTTGTTTGTGGGTGCGGTTCTGTCACCTACTTCTGATCTTTCTTACTAATTAAAAAGCAAAATTAATTTCCTTACCTGATGTTTTCTTTGCCGTAGGAATATTTAAGTCTGTTGCACACTGTAATTAGTATCAGAACCAAGCAGATTCAGCTACCTACAGGACATCTGCCGACTCTCAAATATTTGATGAATCAGAGTATCCTGAGTTGGAAGGGACCCACAAGGATCACTGAGCTCCGCACAGGACCACCCTGCATTCATGCCCTGTGTCTGAGAGCACTGTCCAAACGCTCCTTGAACTTTGGCAGCGTGGTGCTATGACTGCTGCCCTGCGGTGAAGAGCCTTAGTTCCTAACACCCAACCTGACCTCTCCACTTACCTTGGCAGCCTTTTCCAATGCTTGACCAACCTCTTCCTAATTCTTCCTGATGTCCAGTATATGCCTCATCTGGTGTAACTTGAGACCATTACCTCACGTTCTGTCACTTGCTATCTGAGAAATGAGACAAACACCCTTTTCGCTGCAGCCTCATTTCAGGTAGTTGTAAGGAGCTAATAAGGGCCGCCCTTCAGCCTCCTCATCTACACACTAAACAGCCCCAATTCCATCAGTTTTCTAGTCTTTTTTCCAACTTCATTGCTTTTCTCTGCACATGCTCAAGCAACTCAATACCCTCCTTGTAAAGAGAGGCTGCAAACTGAACACAGTATGTGAGGTGCAGTCTCACCAGTGCCCCATATAGTGGGAGCATCGCTTCCCTAGTTCTGCTGGTGACACTATTTCTGATGCAGGTGACAAAGTCATGGCCTCTGCCCTAAGTGCCAGATATAGCTATGCAGGCAGCGTGTTGTTTTATGAGTTTCTAATTCATAACTTACTGTTACATTGCAAGAACATCACAGTCCTGATAGATTTTAGGCTATGGTACAGGAGTAGGTTCTCTACTAGCAGTGTAAGCCAAAGCAACCTCCCCAGCTGTGTCTGCCCTGGTGCACACCCTAGAACTCCTTGTTTGCCTGGTGCTGAATGGAGGTAGATTTCATAAGAAGCAGTTGCCCTTCTGAAGCGACAGTCTGGCTTTAAGTAGGATAAATTGCATTCTTATAGCAACAAAGGATTAGGAGAAAGAAGACCAGCAACTTCAGTAAGAAGAAGGTTCTGCCCCCTTAAGCCTTATACTGCTAGTGCACATCCTGCTTTACTTTGCCAGATAATACCATGAAAGTTGCAACAGATCCCTTCTATCTGTACATAGTTCTTTCCTGAACAATCTCAAGTTCTCCCGTGAGCCCTTCTGTGCCAGCTCAGGCATTCATTTTACCACTGGGATGTGTGTATACCACCTCTTCTACAGAAAAGATTCTTCAAAGGGATTTCATATTTCAGGTTTGATCGCAAGCACAAACATTCTTACAGGTCTCCCTGAGCATGACTGAACCTGTTGATCTAAGTGTGTTCAGAGACCCATGATTCATCAGCTTTGCAGAACAACCACGCAACTCAGAAAAAAAAGAAGAAAAAAAAAAAAAGAAAGAAACAGTGGACAAAAAGGGATAAATTCACATATTCCCAGGCACAAATTGTGCACCCACATCTTCTCAAACGTTTCACCAATTTAGCCCTGTCTTTCGTAGAATCATCGAATCACAGAATCCTTTGAAAAGACCACTTAGATAATCTAGTCCAGCCATCAACCCATCACCACCATACCCACTAAACCATGTCATTTAGTGCCACAACTACCTTTTTTTTTTTAACACCTCCAAGAATGGTGACTCCTCCACCTCCCTAAGCAGCCTGTACCAATGCCTTACCACTGTTTCTGGATAGAAATTTTTCCTACTGTCCAACCTGGACCTACCCCAGTGCAACTTAAAGTTATACCCTCTAGTCCTATTGCTGTTACCTGGGAGAAGATTCTGACCCCCACCTTGCTCATCCTCCTTTCAAGCAGTTGAAGAGAGAGATAAGGTCTCCCTTGAGCCTCTTCTCCAGACTGCTGGTCACACTATTTCTGATGCAGGTGACAAAGTCATGCCCTCTGCCCTAAGTGCCAGAATTAGCTATGCAGGTAGCCCATTGTTTTATGAGTTTCTAATTCATAAACAAGCCCAGTTCCACCAACTGCTCCTCGTAAGACTTGTGCTCCAGACCCTTCACAGCTTTGTTGCCCCTCTCTGGATACACTGCAGGGCTTCAGTGTCTTTCTTGTAGTGAGAGACCCAAAACTGAACACAATACTTGAGGTGCAGCCTCACTAGTGCAAGTACAGAGGGACGTACTTCCTTGTCCTGCTGACTACACTATTTCTGATACAAGCTGGGATGCCGTTGGCCTTGGCCACCTGGGCACACTGCTGGCTCATATTCAGTCAACTGTGAACACGTACATGTTATCTATGAAGTAGTGATTCAACAAAGCTTGCATGACTTAACAAGATTTGTGATGGCAAGGTCACTTGATTATATGCTGAACAGAGAACAGAGTTGCACAAAACTGTCAGGGAGACCCTCTTGATGAGTCACGAGGTTTAGAGTGGACCCTCTGGCCAATGGTTTATGCGTGCAATAATCGCTTATGTGTGCAATCAGTCCTTCATAGCAAGTACCACATAGCAAGTTAGCAAGTTATTAGCAGATAAGTAATCTCTTAATCCTGAAAGAAGTGAAGTTCCAAGAAGCTAACTATTGGTCTCTTACCAAGTATCTACTGCAAGTAAGGAATCCTTGACCTTGAAGAATAGCCTTGAGCTGAGTTTCTGCTCATGAGCAAGGTCCTGGCACGCAACCCCCTGCCATGCAAGGAGAGCTTCATAGGCTCTGGGTTGTCCCCTATTTACAGAGTTTACTTGCATAACAGTCGTATTTGGTGTCTGCAAGCTATCTCCCACAAACCCACTTTGACCCTAGTTCTGCTAACATCACAAGACAAATCCATCACTGCAGCCACTGATGGTAGATCTTAACCTCACAGAGTGGTATGGTCACTCCTTGCCTGTGTTCCATTAATAGTATACTGATAATATATGCACTTACAGATCCGTAGTAAGTTGACAGTGAAGTATTGCTATTTGTTCTGTACTACTTTGTGTGTTTTAGGTGGTTGAAGTTGGGTTATTTGGTTTATCATGTACCAAACCTTTACATACAATATGATTATGACAACACACACACTAATTAGTAAAATCATAACTGGATGAAGTAGATGATTAAAAATCCATGTTGGTGTGAGTGACCACCCAAGAAGGTTTCCCACCAATCGCATTCTCCATCTTTTCACACTCTTTCCAAGCATGGTACATCTCCACTGCACTGTGATAAATGGTGCTTAGGCTTTTAGTCCATTGTTTCAGGCACACTCTAGTAGCTAACAGAGGGCATTTCATCGCAGCAGTCTCTTCACCAGTATGAGATTCATTCCAAGAGAACCAGGCAACAAATCCAGACTCATTATGTAATCAGATTGTAATAACAGATAAAACATAACAGAGTTGAATAATTAAGGTTGCATGCCATGATTTCAGTAAGGCTAAAAGCAAAAATATTTATAAAATCACAATGGGTTCTTATACATGCACATCATTTTCAAGATATACGTTTTCAGGGTGTTCATTGGGATATACTTCAAAATAACATTCTAATCAGTGTCAAGACAAATGTCTCAGGCTTTGGTGTTATGACTCATATCTCCTCATTCCCATGCAGTGCACACTTTAACATCACAAGTTTGCCATTTGTTTCTGACTCGTTGGGCCCACACTTTTGTGTTCTAATGAATAGAGTTTAGTCTCATTGTGACTTAATCTTAGTGCAATGGTTGGATATATGATATATGATATATATCATATTGTGAATATGATATATGATGTGAATATTGTGAATATATATTCATATTGTGAAGACAAAACTGATGGCTTTATTGTATGATGGGATCATAAGTAAAATTAAGTAAATGCCACCAGGACTGGAATTCTTTTTCAAATTTAGTTGCATTGTTCCAAATCATCTTTCAAATTCCAGTGGATAAGGTGTCTTCTTTGCTTTCTCTTATAATTGCTGCTGCCATAGATTGCATTCACAGTGGAATTTGGTTACAACTGAGAGTTAATGTTTCTCTATCAATTAAATCTACAGTAAGCTGGTGGTCCTTTCCATTGATTTTTGTACACAGAAATCTGACATGTCTTTCTATGGGTAAGCTCACTGATTATCCATCATCCTATTTTAATTTCTCGGCCAATTGCACCTTGGAATTGATGTTAATAACATCTCAACTCTATTCATTTTCTAAGTATATTTTGGTTCCATGCTTGACCATGACATACATATTCAAATCTCCCGTACTAAAGTGCATTCCCATATTCTTAATAGGGACATTGATAAGAAATGTTATCCGTTTATCTGAAAGATAGGCACCTCCACTAAGCTAATTTTCTGGATTCTCTTAATATTCAAAGGAGAGCTGATTCACCCCATCTGGCTAAGCGCCTGATTTTTAGATAAGGGAGATAAATCTGCTCAAGATATTCAGAAGGTGACAAACTCCAATTAAAGTACTTTTCATATATGAAAATCATCCCATTTTTTCACATCTTGAGGTATATTTTATTTTTAATAGAATGTACATTTACTATTTTAAAATTACGTTTGCTTCAATACTTCCTTTGTACAGCTTCAACCAAGAATTTTTCTGTGATTATCAATGTTTTGTTGCTTGTGTCTATTAGATTGAATGCCTAGGAACTCAAACTCTGTCACACTGGTCCCTTAAGTTTCCAGTTTCAGATAATACTGAATGTAGTTTCATTTTAATGGTTATTATGCCTGTAACAATTTTAAAAATCAAAGGCTTTCTTAGTCTCCCTCTGCCTCTCTCTATGCCTCTGTGCCGCGCTTCTCTCTTTTTTATTTTAAGTAGATTGAAACTTCACTGGACCATCGAATTGACTCCTAACTTTTGAACTGACTCCTAAACTCCGTGACACTCCACACCCTGTGATGTGGACTAGCTTTGAAGCAAGACTGTCCATCACTTTTGTCCCCTTTCTGTGCCTGCTTCCTCGGGTAATCCATTTCTTCTGCGATCAGTTTTCTTATTTAGAACTTCTGAGGTTGGTAAGAGAAGGACACCTTTTCTTGGACTGGTTTGGTCATTTGGAACTGATGGTTTTATGCATATATATATATACACATTCATAAGTGACTCAGGAAATGCCTCCTTTTAATTTCCGTGAAACTTACAATAGATACAGAAGAGCACAATCATGCTGTTTAATAGAGCAAATTCTCAGTTAAAAACCACTATTTTTCAACATAGTCACCACCATTCACTTTGCATTTTTGCTAGCAATGAACAAAAGCCTATGTGCTGCACTCATAAAAATCTGTACCATTGGAGTCAACCCACTGATTCACAGCTCCTATGGCAGCATCATTAGTAGGAAAATGTTGCCCATGCAGTCCATCTGCCATTAGCCCAAAAAAGATGGAAGTCAGAAGGCACCAAATTCAGACTATGTGGTAGGTGTGGTAGGATGGTCCAGCCAAGATGGGCAAAGTGCTCCATGGTCTTCAAATTTGTGTGGGTTCTGGTGTCATGTTGCAAGAGAAAGGCTATCTTCTTCTCTGGCATGACTTGGCAAGTTTGAGTCTTCATCTTAGTCAGCATTGTGATGTAGTGGTCAGAGCTGCTGATTTGTCCAGGTTCCAGGAAATCCAGAAGGATCACTCCCTTCCTATCGCAAAGGAATACATATCACTTTGTCAGCTGATGGCTCCATCTTGATGTTTTTCTTTGATGGGGAATTCACACGGTGTCACTATGACACTAGGTCATAGTGGTGGCACCATGTCTTGTCATGGGTAATAATGCGATCCAGGAAACTGCCACCTTCAGCCTTGTATTGAGTATCCAGTAGGTCATGAAAAACTTGCATATGGCATCCTTTCTGTTCCTGTGCAAGAACTTGAGAGACCCACCTTCCGCAAACTGTGATATTTCAGCATTGCTACTGCTGTTTCCAGTGTATTAAAGCTGATATTCTTTGGTTATAATCTGCCAAATCACATGATAGCTGATGGAGACACTCCTCAATTCACGCTGTGACAGCTGTGTGTGGCTGTTGAAAACACGGATTTTCTTTTATGTTGCTGTGGCCAGTGCTGAAACACACTACCCACTGCCTTCTGTGCTCACATCCACTGTCTGTTCTCTGTAACTGTTCATCAAGCATCAATGAATGTCAATGGGTGCATTTTTTTTTCCATGGGGAGGAATTTAGTGACATATGTACTTCCATGTCAAATGCCATTTTGTCAGACTCCCCTCTTGCACGGCAACAAAATGGGATGGAATATTGTCAGGAACCAATATTCGACCTCTACTTCCAGTACCACCAATACCCGTCTTTGACATCGTGAGCCAAGATAATAAAGTAGGAGGCACTACTTTCAGAGCAGCCTTCCTATCTAATCGGTCGTAAGTATAGTCTTGTTAAGCACAGCCTATCATATTTGCTGTTACAGCTTTGCTGAGTTGGTAATCCTATGGAAGTATATTCACTGCAATAGTATTACTGATAAATTTGTTGAACCTATAATGCTAATCTCTATTTGCTGCTATATTAGTGATTTTTCTACATCTAATTGCCTTTCTACTGTCCTTAATTATTGCTTCTGTTTAGTTATTAGCGTTATACTCTTATTTTCTACTGTGTATATGTTTGCCTTCTGTAATATCTGTAATAGCTTATTGATTATGAATAGTGCCCTGGAAACAGAGCAATCAAGACACACTAACCGGGGAACAAACATGAGTATTTCAAATCTCTAGGGCAAATTAACATGAACTGGAGGACCAGTATTCTGCTAATAATGATATCTGAGATAATTGCTTTAATATAGCATCTTCAATTAAGTCCTAGGGAAAATGCTGTTTTCCATTTTCATCAATGCAGGGCAGCAGACAGAAGCTGCATAGTGCTCCCGAAGTTTTTAAGCTGTCTAAATGCAAAACACAGGTATTCTGCCTTCTAACACTAGATGGCAGACAAAAATGGGAAAATGTTTCCTTGTTCTTGAAGATACGACATTGAAAAACTAATTTGCAACTCGAATAAGCGTACACTGTTCTCAAACTAATAAAATGAAGACTATTGTCACATACTTCTAACAGCTTGGATACCTCCTTCAGCCTTTCATTTGGATGTGTGGCTTTTTGGCGCAAATACTGCAAGTAATCAAATGAATTTTTTTTAATATTAATTTCTGATTGCTTTATTTACCTCAGTTGCTTTCCTTCTGTATTTTTTTCTTGTCAAAGAAAGACTGAAATTCTCTAAACCCTAAACAAATCAAATTGAAGAAAATCATTCAGACAGCTATCCTTGCCTAGTAGTCTCGTGGTTGTGCAGGTCAGTAAGTTAAAAAGGCAGGCAATATACAACTTATATTGCAACTACTTGATATCTTGATCTTACATCAATAATTAGACAGCTTTGCTGCTTGTTGTTACTGAATTTCAGAAAGTAATGGAGAATTGACATTTATTAAGGAGGCAGCTCAATTTCAGAGAACTTGTAGTACTAAACATGAGTTATATAATAATAATCTATCGGCCAGTAATATTCTGGGCTATTACCCAATTCCTTTCCCAGTTGCATGTTGCAAAAGGAGTGTTTGACACTTCGTTTATTAGGAGGATCAGAGTCCCTGAGGGTACATCTGCTCTGAATCATCCATCCAAATGTGAATCCATCGACCTGCAGCAATGTGCTAGCATGCCTGTTGCAGGCTCTGGGATACTGTCTGCACCATGGATGCAACATTTACTCTCTGTGCGTGTGCGAGTTTCTGCTAGCTAACAAAACAGTCTTGAACTGCTGTGCTTTGCATTGCTTATTATGCATAGGTGTGTGGTACATTTATAGAACTGGTAGCCAGCACATACTTGGTCGCTATTAAACGTCGATGTGCATATACAACACTAGAAATATAACAGGTCACACCCAATCAAACCTGGTGTTTCCCTCATTGTGCTGCTACTGTGGCTGCACAGATTCTGTACCAACCTGGCTCCCTTCAGTGATACATTGTGCAGTGCAGACAGCCTTATTAACAATAACCAGAAAACATGCAAATTATTCTCATTAAATCTTTCCTATTGAGGTTTTTCAAATTGCAGAAGTAAAAAATACTAATACAGAAGGTAAGTTTGAAATTAGGTATGACTTTTCTGTCTCATGGTTAGGAAGACACAAAGATGTCCTTAGCTTCTGATGTTAGTTCTTCAGATTCTTCTCAGTTTGCAGTAGTTTTTGATATGAAAAGTACATACAGGACCAAACACCATAGTGTGGCCTGTCCATGGGAGTGCTTTAGCCACAAGGATGTAGAACTACGTCCCTTTTTCAGACAATCATGGAATGTTTGGAGTTGGAAGGGAACTTTAAAAATCACCTATGGTTTCCATGTTTTTTTCTTGGTTCCATGAATCTTTTTTTCTGCGTAGACACCAAGTTTCAACACGAGAAGAAGAAAGTATTTTATGCTTTGCATTGCAGATACATCAAGGAGCAATAAGTTTTCTTAGGAATCAGAAATATGTATTTAAACTTCCTGAGGCTGAAAATTGCACTGAACTGTTTTCTTACATCCCCTAGTCAAATATTCTGTTCAAAATAGTTTTATACTATATACTGTCAATGACCTTATTCCTTTTTTTCTTTCTTCCTTTTCCTGCTGCTTTTCCTGTTTCCTTTTCCTTCCTGTTTTCCTGTTTTTCCTCTCCCTACCCAGTGACCTCCATTTTCTTATCCCATTTATAAGATGAGAATGATGAATAAAAGATGAGTCCCAGTGTGTTCCCTGAAGGAATGATTTTAAGACTCCTTTAGAATGGCTCTACATTTTCAGTGGATGAAGGTACCAGACCTTAGCTGGCAGTTAAGACTCAATCAGAATCTGGATCTGGAATTTCCACTGTGTCTCTTTCTATTCATTTATATGCTCCACTACTTCCAAACAGTCTCCTGCTTACCATGAAGGAACTTTGATCCCTAAATCGGGGTTTTGGATTCTGTTGCTACTAAATATTCCTTATAGTTAGCCTTGATTTCCTGCTCCCCCACAGCCCATAGTCAGTGGTCTCTGGCCTTGATCAGGGCCTTTGTGCATTCTAGAAACCTGGCTGCTAAAAATAAGAATGTATTAATCAAATAATTACACAGTAATTATGAATAATGAAGTAGATTACTTAGAGTTTGTAATTCAGACTCATGCGAGAGGTCATATTACAATTCCTTTTCAGCCCTCTGTGATTACTATAATAGTTGCTCTGTTATCTTTCAGCATGAAAGAACTGGTAGATGTGAATTTCATTATTGCAGCATCTGGCTGAGGATATAATTGTGTACGTGTAAGACAAAATTCTTGGCAAGAATGGAAGTGGTCAAAACACACAGTTCTTTTAGGTACTCTGGAATTAATTCTCTGTCCTTATTGTTTGCTATTACTTGTTCAGTGTTGTCTGAAAAACTGACTCATGTTTATTTTGTCTTTATTTTAAGCATTGAGGTAAGTCTGGCCCCTGCACCGGGTCTTGAGGTATTGTGCCAGGTTCCCTCTTAGCATTTGTCCCCGTGTTCAAAATCTCTATTTGTAGCTTCACATCTGTTGAAGGAGCACTTTGTCATTATTCTTCAAAACCTTTTAATCTCTAAGCCAGAACTCCTTCTCCTAAGCTACACATTGTTTCACTGCTTATGTTAGCTCTGTCCAGAGCCTCACTGAGGCTCCTGTGGGCATCCTTCTGTCAGCCATATTCCACAGTGCTGGTGGCAGATGAACTGGTATGCCATTCACTATCCTAATGGACTGCCTGGAATGCTGCAAATTAAAAAGACAAGTTTTGGAAGAAGCTTACATACCTAAATTATAAAGATCTATTTATGCCTCAATATGAAATAGCCTGATGAGAGTTATAGAAATACCAGCAAAAGCTCCATTTTGTGCAGTTAAGCACGGTTTATTAAAGTTGCACAATTTTTTACTGTGGCAATGGGAATAAGGTATTATTTAGACAATGATCTATAGTCTGTGGAAAATAGTTCTATCACCATAATTCAATTAAGTGAGTCTAGCAAACTTAGTCCTCAGGCCAAGTGGGACTCTCACTCCCTGCTGTCAGTAACAGCTCTGAAATCAGAAACATGCACAAAGGATGAGATCAGCGCTGGTGAATAATAAAGTTTGAAGTTTACTGGAAAAGGTTAAAAAGTTATGCTTTTGGACATAACATCCTTAGGGATTAAAAAGAATCACGTAGTAATTTACGTAGATGGCTTTACTGTTCTGTGATGAGTACCTGTAATAATCTAGTTACGAGCCAGAGGGGGCCAATACCTATTGTTTTTCTCCAGCTTTAATGCCTGGGGCTAATTCCTGCTGCACTCAGTTTATGAGAGTCTTGGTCCAAAATATTGCCTAAGAGTAATTTATAGTAATTTGATACATCGCAGTCCAACATTTTGAGTATATTAAGCTGGATTTGTTATGTAGCTCTTAATCTTACTAAAGCAACTCCCCTTTCAAATACAGTTAGCATACTACTCTGAACATAATTTCACAGAAGATGAAAGGCATCTAAGCTGTGTTTAGGGAGAGCAGCTTTTGCACACACATACATCTGCACGTGCATGCACATACGTGTACATACAAAACACACATGTGCATACCACTAAGCTTGATCCACTTTGAAGAGTTTAATTTCCACTTTCCATTATTTACATGTTTAGCAGGACAGAAATTTACCCCATGTTTATTATCAAGTTAATTTGAAAATTGAGGTAGTTTAAAGGTCTGGATGAGAATTTGAATTGTTCAGACGTATTTTCTAATAGTCTTTTGTATTTCCCAAGAGTTCTGCTTCTTACTTAAAAGTTCTCTTGTCCAAATCAAAGTTCAGTTCCTTCTGAAGAATGGAGTTATTGGCGCCATTCGTCATTTTGGGTCTTATTGTTTTGTGACAACAGCATTAGTAGCTGTCTTTATTGGATGACTGTACATGTGCTGCCTGCAACACTATTTCCAATATGCTTTTTCTGTGTCTTTAGTTGGCACTTTGGGTTTAATTGTTGCATTTGATGCTGCTTTATTTCCATAGATCCTCTCTAATAATTTCCTTACTCTGTAGTTTCAGAGTAAGTCTTTATTCCTCGTCTGAAAAACTGTGTTCATTAATATAAATACTGAATTAGTGGGGATTTTTTTTAAGAAACCAGAACTGTAGAAAGTTGTACCAATACAGCAGCAAAATGGTGGTCATAATTTTAGTCTGGTAAAGATGGCTTATAACAAAGTTGTTTGTATGCTGTATCTGGAAATAAACTGTGTTTTAATACTGAAAAATATGAATCTGCCTTACTGTAAATGCATCCATATTACAGCCTAAATCCTGACAGAGGACTTGTGTAACTTTCACTAAGTGAAATAATCCATTTGCTGGCAATTATATTACGCCAAAAATGAGTTACATTTTCACTATTCCTATGTAATTATGTTACCTAATGCATCTCATAATATGTATTCTCTACCATGACAGCAATTTCAATACACTGTGTTAATTTTTTTTGTCTCCTCCAGAACATATTGCTAACAAAGTGTTTTATACAAAAACAGTTCAAGTAAGAAGTCAATGTTTATACCATGTTCTTGATAATTTAATCTGCACACCTCTCTTTTTCAGTCCTACAGATTAAGATTTTAAAACAAATAGGATGACATCACCACTAAGGAAATAATTTTTTATTTCTTCAAAATCCTTTAGAGGTTTAGCCAACTATGTAAAAATTTGCTTTTCTTAATTAATTGGTTTTTATGTCTTGATGAATTCAGTAGCAATTATCTACTAGCTCTTCAGATCTACCAAATCTCACAGGTAAAGAGACAGACTCAGGTTTCTTAAGTCAAAAGCAGACAGAGTGTTTTCCCCTTGATCTTTGCGTAAATAGTAAGGTTTTAGAATTTATTTATGCATCCCAAAATAAAAGAATGGAAATGTATTGTCTTCACAGGTTGTATTTAATAGCAAGTCATATCTTGTGCATATCATGAGATGAAACAACTGATGATTTTTAGAAGTCTTTTTTTGTTACTGTCAGTGGCTGGGTAGATATCAGTGATGAATGGTATCTGTCAGAGATCTCTACTGGGATTGATGTTCCTTGATACCTTCATCCATGACAATAACAGTGAGGTCAAGTGCACTCCCAGCAAGTTTGCGGATGACTCCAAGATGTGAGGTGTGGTCAATATGCCCACGAGATGGGATGCCATCCAGAGACACCCAGATAGGTTCAAGCAGTGGGCTTAGGAAAACCTGATGAGGTTCAACAAACCGAAATGCAAGGCCCAGTCCTGCACCTGGATCATGGCAGCCCCACTACTGAAACAAGCTGGGGGATGAAAGGATATTAAACAGACCAGCTGAAAAGTATTTGTGAGTACTGGTAGATGATAAGCTGAACATGAGCCAGCAATATGCTTTCTCAGGCCCAGAATGCCAGTTGTATCCTGAGTTGAATCAAAAGAAGTGTGGCCAGCAGGGCAAGGGATGTGATTCTGCCCCTTTGCTCTGTGCTGGTGGGTTCTCACCTGGAGTACTGTGTCCAGATGTGGAGTCCTCTGTACAGGAGAGACATGGACTTGTTGGAGTGCATCCAGAGGATGGCCACAAAAATGATCCAAGAGATGAAACACTTCCCCTATGAGGACAGGCTGAAAGAGCTGCAGCTGTTAAATCTGGAGAAGAGAAGACACTGAGGTGACCTGATAGAGGCCTTTCAGTATCTAAAGGGGAGCTACAGGAAGGAAGGGAACAGATTCTTTAGCAAGATCTGTTGTGATAGGAAAAGGGAAAATGGTTTCATTTTATATATATGGAAAAAAAAGTTATAGTACGGGTAGTAAAGTAATGGATGTCCCATTCCTGGAGGCATTCAAGGTAAGGTTGGACAAGTGTCTGAACAACCTGATCTAGCTGTACATGCCCCTGTTTATTGCAGGAAAGTCGGACTAGATGACCTCTAATAGTCCCTTCCAACTCAGATGATTCTATGATTCCAAATAAATAGATGGCAATGTCACTATGGCAACTTAAACAATACTCAATACCAATGTTTAAGCACTGAATTGAAGGCTTGATTTCTATTTATTTATTTATTTTGCATGTTATGAGAATTGAGATACATAACTCAGATGTAATCTATAGGTCAGGAAAATTGTTATTCCCCTTTACTCAGCATTCTTTACTCTGTGTCTGGAGCACTGCCACCAGTTTTGGAGTCCCCGTATGGGAATACATTGATGAGCTTAAGGGAGCTTGGCATAGGGCCATTTAGGTGTTCTGAGAAGATAAAAAAAAATCTATAGCAAATCAGGTCTGAGTAAATCAGGTCTAATCAGATTCTGGAGCACCACTTTTGTAGAGCACTGGAGAGATCTTCCCCTAGCATGCTGCGTGCATCCTGCCTATTAAGAGGTTCCTCCTTCCTTCCATGTCATGGAGCCTCTTCTTTTGTATAGCAATCATATATCTTCTTACAGGCTAGAATGCCATCTGCATAATAACACTAAGCAAAGGATTTAAGTGTAAGGCCCAGCAGAGTAGAGATGGCCTAGTCAAGATTCCTAACTCCTTGAATATAATGTCTTCTGCAGGGCTCCTGGTGCAATGTGTTCAGCCTGGGGGAGAGTAGGCTTTCAGAAAGCCTAGTGCTGTCCTTCCAGTACCTATAGGGAGGCTCAGTGTGAGGCTGGAGCCAGATTCTTCACTGAGATGATGGAAGAAACATGAGAGACACGGGTCAGAAGCAGGGGAGGTTCTGGTGGCACAGAAGGAAAGCTTTTTTACTACGACAATTAGTAATTATTTTGAACAGATTATCCAGGAGTGTTGGGGGATCTCAGTTTTTGGAGGTTTTCAAGGTGTGACCCAACAACTGCTAAGTAAACTGGTCTGAATTCAGTGTTGACTCTGGTTTGAGCAGGAGGTTGGAAAAGAAGCCCTCCAGGCTGAACGACCATGTGATTCTGAAATTCTAAGCAAACACCTAAATTTAAGTGTCTTAATTTGTGAGCTGAATCCTTCCCTACCAGCTACCTCACAAACATTAGATGAGAGCCCACACTGAGAAATTCAACAGAAGTTAATTACAATGCACATTCCCACTCTACTGAAAGTAAATAATTTAGGGAAAGAATTTAACTTGGACAGATAGGATTGGGAATGATACAAAGCTGGGCAAGAGGAAGAAGAACAATCACAGTAAAAGAACAGCTAAGTCTGCTTAAACATTTTCATCTGTTATTCTGTTTTTCTTTTCACAGACAGTTATATTCCCAGAGTGGAATCAGTTTCAGTATAGCATTATCCTAAATGTCAGCTCGTGTGCATGAGAAGACTGGAAAGAGCGCAATTATAAACTTGTGAAACCATTAACATACATTGAACTAATTTTAGGCAAAATGAAGTGGAGTCTTACATCACTAGGACAATTTGTACAAGAAGGGCCCCTCCCTTTTTATAAACATGACAAAAGTTATGCGTTGCAGTGTGCTTGCCCTTCAGCCCGTGTCCACATGCTGGGTCTGACACCTATTACAGCATGTGTGCTGCCCAGGCTCTGTGTGTTCCCAGGGTTCTTGCTGTCCTAGGTGTAGGTGAAAAAGCATGTTTTCTCAAAATACATCTATTCATACATGATACATTGTGAAAATTGTACAAATATTATTGTTGTACTATATTCTGGTTAGTCTTCCAATACTATCCCACAAATAACTTGTGTTTCATATTCTAGTATTTTTAGACATAATTCCTTGATCATCTTTCAGATCATGAAGTGTAAATTTATCTTCTTTACCTACCCCGGTCTTTGTTTTCTATTCAGCATGTTCATGTTTCAATTCACTTAGTTCTAACACTGCCTACATGTAGGTGTTTATTCAGCCTGCTGGAATAACAAAGAACATGCCTGGTTTTTTGTTAATTCGTACAGTGAGGTTGTCAGGGTAAATGATTCTGGAGCACACACCTGGAATTTTGTCTTCACCTGAAGGTAGAATTGAAGATCCCAGTCTGTGCTGCAGCAGAGTGCTTGCAACCAGAAGAATTGCCTGACATTCTCAGTCTGTGGTCAACTGAGTTATTCTCCTGAAAGTTACTGAGCGAAGGATGAAGGGAAAATCATTTGTTCCCTTGTAGTCTTGCTGTGCTGCATCCCACTACTTGGGATGTATTACAGACTGGGTGGAAAATAAATAAAATAATGGAATCTGAGTTTGTTACAGAAAGCCTTCCAATTAGGAAAAAATTATCAGGTATAGTAGATTAAGTGGTTATGATTCATAGTCTTTGCAACATGATCATAGACAGAAGCTGTTAGAGAGGCTCAGGCAGCTGCAGTAGTGTTCAGACAAATCTGGTCTAAGGGTACTAATAGCTGCTGTCAGTGGCAAAATTTATGGACACTGTTCTGCTTGTCTTTTGTCTGCTTTCATAAGCTTAGCCTTGCTTGAGGTACTAATGTCAGTCCCATAGTGAGATGGAAGGGGAAAAAAGATGGAGAGAGAAAAGAAATGGCACTGTGTGTACAAACCTTTGGAGTCTCTCAGCATCATATTATGCATTTTGCCCTACCCCTGTCTGTTGGTGAAAACATTCAGTGCCAAGGAAATGTAAATCTGTAAATGTGACTCCGCAGCTGCTTTTATAATATAGTCTTGATCACAATGATAAATCAAGATAGATGTAATATACTGTATATGTATACTGTGCTATTCACGTAGCGTGGACAGAATTATGACCTAATCTGTTACCTCTTCAGAAGAACTTCAAATTACCACTCTTCTGACCTTATCCAAAAGGATATGAGCGCTCTATCTTTAGAAAAGTTTGCATACAAATATGTGTTATCTTTAATGTTAAATTAATTCTTTTTATTAAATCCATCTTTTTGTGATTGAGAGGACAGACTGAGGGAGAACAAATGAAATTAAATCAATATTGTTATTCTTATCTGCCACTACCAATATGCAGAAGTTACACTGAAAGAACAATGACACTCTTATGGTTGTGATACACCTCACTGCACAAAAATAAAAAGGATTAGACAGTGAAAAATGATCTCTCAGCCTTTAGCACTGTCGTTGAATAGACACCCTTAAAAAGTATTTTATTGTAATGACCTTTACTCAGTTGATTTTTCCACAGAATTTTCACTTCTTTTCCTATTAAATTCTCAGTAGACTCGTAGTCCTACTAAAATAATTTATTTTACATGTGTCATTTTTTATTTTACTTAGGAAAAAAAAAATCTGAAGCGCAAGTTCTTCTTGAAAGAAAGGCATTATTTTTAGGGAAGTAAAAACATTATTTTTCCCCTTCAGAATCAGGTGACTCAAAAAAACAAACAAGCAAACCAAACCAAACCAAACAAACCACTTTGGAAAAATGTATTTATTTGCCTCTGCTGCATTTAGGATGTGATCTTGCCCCAGGAACCCAAGGGACTGCAGTTATGATGCATCTGAGCTCAGGGGCCTAACTTTCCGTCTACGTACAAACATTCCTTCTGATTAAGCTGAAGCACACATTTCTGCAATGAATAAAAAATATTTGAACGTGCTCCCGAGAGTAATATCATTCAAGCATGATTTTGGCCACAGCTATTTACAAGTTAAGCTTTTGACTGAAGTGAGTAATTTAATTATGGAGAGCCTGTGAAGTTCTCCCTTTATTTATGTCTTTCGCCCACTTGTGTGGCTTGTGCTGCTATTGGCTCCGGTGCCGGCAGCCTACTCGATGACTCTGGAGTTACATAAGGCTCCACTCAGAGCCTATATAAAGCCTTTTTGCACTCCAGCAAGAGGCAGAATTTCATTGAGACACAGGTCCACTGCTTTAGTTCACACAAGCAGGAGGAAATTTGTTTGAAGATATCCTGAAACCTGAACCCGTGCTGGTTTATTGCTGGCTGGCACTTCAAAGCTTTCATCCTGAGTCGCAAGTAGCAGCTACTGGGAGTAGCTTTTGTGCACTATGAAGAATTTTTCATTTCCTATGCAGGATAGCACACATCAGACTGAAAGTCCTCCTCACAGATTTCTGAGTTTGACAAATAAGTCAGATCCCGTTGGAAGACCGGAAAGAGATGAGCAATTAGCTCAAGTAGAGATTGCTGTACTGGGGGTGATATTTCTGACAGCGTCTGTGGGCAATTTTATTCTCATTCTGGTGCTGTGGAGAAGAAGAAAGAAGCTCTCTAGGATGTATGTATTCATGCTGCACCTCAGCATAGCTGACTTAGTGGTAGCTTTTTTTCAAGTGCTGCCTCAACTCATATGGGATATTACAGATGTTTTCATAGGGCCAGATTTCTTGTGCAGAATTATCAAGTATCTGCAATTGCTAGGCATGTTTGCCTCTACTTATATGATAGTGGTCATGACAGTGGACAGATATCAAGCAGTTTGCTACCCTATGGTCACTTTCCAAAAGAGGAGAGCTCTGTGGAATATTCCCATTTGCACCAGCTGGTCTATATCCTTAATTCTTAGCCTACCACAGGTATTTATCTTTTCTAAGACTGAAATATCTCCAGGTATCTTTGAATGTTGGGCTGAATTTATTCAACCGTGGGGTCTAAAGGCGTACGTGACTTGGATTTTTGTAGTCATATTCTTCATTCCCTCGACCATCCTTATCACATGCCAAGTTAAAATTTGCAAAATAATCAAAAGAAATATACATGTGAAAAAACAGAATGAATATGAAGTAACGAATCAGAAGCAAGTCCTGCCATCCCGAGCCAGCAGTGTGAACTGTATTTCAAAGGCTATGATCAAGACTGTAAAAATGACAGTGGTAACAGTTGTTGCATATGTTCTCTGTTGGTCACCATTCTTCATTGCACAGCTGTGGTCTGTGTGGTTCCCCAGTGGCATTACTGAAGGTAAGAAATTCTCTGTCCTTTATAATAACTTCATGGCAAACTAATCCATTGCTACATTGCTTCATATGTGGACTTTGCTTTTGTGTAAAATTTACGATAGCATTCTGATTTGTGAATCATTTAGCTACTATGCTGATTTACATACAGAGAACTTTACATACTATGTGATGAAAACCTTATGAAAGTATGTATTTTGTGTATGTGTTTTGAGTGATGAATGATACAAAGATTAGTAAACAGCACAGTGAAAGTAATGCAGCAGGGCTTCAATTCAGACTTTTAGAGGCTTTTGGATATTACAGCAGCAGCATTTGGGGCTCTTGAAAATAAATAGTTAACTACTCACAGTAATGAAAAAAGCATTTGTTAGTCTACGGAGCAATGGTGCTATAAGAAATCTGATTTTTAACTTCAATGTTGAAATTATTTTGATGAAATATCTGTGGTACACTGTGAAACGATCAGAAGTTGTGAAACAGCTCTTTTTAAAGCAAAAAAAGAAAAGCAAATGTAGGAAAGACATCAAAGAACACCATGCTGAAACAGGATTAATCTTGTCAGACTTGTACTATTGCCTCTTTGTAAAAGGCAGACGCTGTATATGACAATTTAAGTTCACCTATTGAAAACTCAAAGATACATAGACATAAAATAGATACATACATTAAAAAACCCCTGATCTTTGAGAATTCTTTCTAACTATGTGAATTTGAGTATTAGTCTATATGTGTTTACATCAATATCTATATCTCTATTTGTTTCTACCTGTATAGCAGGTTTGCAATTGATGTTAAATTTAAAGCAGCTACACCAAGCAAAGAGCTATATGGAAATATTTAACTCTGAAAAGCATACAGTATGCTTCGTAACTTATACAATTACTGCACTGAATGTATGAGGATTTCCCAGTGTTACTGTAAATTTAAGATTTGAATAGGTACATCAGAAAGCATCAGGCAGTGAAAATGTTACTTCCTTATATGAATGTACGATTCTGTGGTTCTTTGGTTCTGTGAATACTTTATTTACTCTGTTACTCCTTTAACTATTTCCTTCCAGGATCAGCATTCACCATTATCATGCTTCTCGGCAATTTAAATAGTTGCACCAACCCGTGGATTTACATGTATTTTTGTGGCCACATTCCATATTGCACAAATAAGCAGCTGGAGAACACATCAGCTCAAGAGGAGTCGGTGGTCACAGGAAGCATTCATCTTGTAGACAGAGACCCTGAGGAAAACAGTACTTGTGCATAAATACTGAATGTTATTTGTTATTCTGCTACATTTGCTATGTTCACGAGACTTATCAATATTTTCTAGTACTGAAGCTGGAAAATTGTCTTTTGTTGCTATAAATATGTTTTTCTGTGGTTCTGTAGCATATGCAGAAGTTTCTGTGTTGTACAAGCTTGACCCAATACTTCTATCCTCACTGTGTTATCAAAATGAATTGCTGTATAGATTGATAAAGATACAGAAGGACAACCTGGATATTTTGTGTCTTACACTACTACTGTGATTCTGGATCTCTAAGCACCTTTTTTTTTTACAACCTGCCCAACAAATTGAGAGAAAGTTGCAGAAGAATCTGACAATTAGATTTAAATATGTGCTTAAACTGAACTTTAAATTGGTTGTGACTCTAAAGCGAGTGGGGCATGGTTTGGCAAATCTTGAGAAGGCAGCAGAAAGTCAGAAAAATCAATTGCCATCTGTAAGTAGTACCTGTTATATACATTTGTAAAACACTGAGCAGCTTTATGTCCTCCTATGGAAAATAACTCAGTGTCCTTGTGAGTGTGAACAGCTATTTCGGTTTCAAATGCAGTACAGTGACATTCCAGGTTTGTGGCTTCCTCTTACATCGCCATCAATACAGGACGTGATTTTCCCTGCCTTCCATGTTGGCTGAAACTCTCCACACTTATACACACATATATATGCCTTAAATAGAAATGACTGCCATGGGTGTACACTTCTATTTGGTATTCTGTGTATTTTTGTGCAGGTTGTATTCAGACTCATTTGTTCTGGTATGTGATTTACTGACGGTGGGCTAGGACCTATTCAGGTTCAAATTCAATCATTTCACCTCTTTGGTAAAAATAAATCTGCATCTCTTTCTTTCAGAGCTCCTTTTGCTTTCTAGTGTGTCAATTTTTTATTCAGGAAGCTATTTCCCTTTCAGTGTCTAAATTTTGATTAGAGCAGTATGGAAGGAATATTAGAAAAGCTCTTTCAGGTGAAAAAAGAGCTGCATTTTCAGAGATTCTTGGCAATGCTTGCACATTTGCCTACGTTATATCAGTGTTTTGTCATTGCTATTCACAATTCATTTTATAAATGCTAGCTATCTCAAATTTCAGTGGAAAAGATACGAGTGTTTTTCAAATAGCCTTTAGGTTGTACTGAAAGTAATTCTGAGTAAATACTGATTGAATAGTTACACTATAAGTTTGTGTGTGCTGATACTGAATATTCTATCATTTCCATTCCCCATGTAGTTGGAGCATACAAGGGTACTAACCAAATATTGCAGTTCCTCTTGATGGAAGAAGCCAGTGCTCCAGTCCAACTGGCCAGGGTAAGGTTCCAACAAGAAGGAAGAGAAAAAAGTTGGGTGAAGATATGCCAGAGCTAGACAGGAGTGGGATGGCTGTAAAATGGTTCTTCCAACTGCCAATGTTTTGTTTTGGCTTTTATGTTTTTTTCCCCCATCCCTCTCTTTGATTAACGGTTACTAATTCTCCCCCAGAACATATTCCAAGTTAGAGCAATTATTAACTTAAACAATATCCTTATTTGGAGTATGAAGATCCAAGATGTAATCTGTACTGCCAATAAGATATTTGTTGTATTAAACCGCTCATGTTCCAGAACTTTCTTTCAAACAAGCTCTCAGTTAGGTTCTCCCTTCTGACTTAATCCAGGGATTAAAATTTTTTCTTTTGTCCTTCTGGTTCCTTTGATTGCAGTGAATTATGTGGTAAAATATGCAGTGTTAAAGGCCAGTGTAAGAAGAAAGGCTTCAGGGAATTACCTATGACCTGGTACTACTGGGTTTGCAGAAAAACACATTGAAAGACTTAGAAAGTATATATATTCATCCATGGCTATCACTCAACCCTGACAGACACTCTCAGTGAGGAGTTCGATCTTGGCTGACAATTTTCTGTAAAAAAATTTCAAATGATGTAAAAAAAAAATACTAATAACTCTTTTTATTTTTCTAGCTCAGTGTTTTTAACAGGACATTTCTTAAAGAAACAGGCATTTAAAAATATAACAGATGTCTTCCCTCTGCAAATTTGGACTTTGGTTTTCTTGATTGTTATAGTCTGAAAATCTTGTGCCCTCATTATCCCCTGTATTTTGATTCTTTAGTTGGACTGTATCTTTCCTAATTCACTGTCACTTTGATTTCCAATAGGAGTTAAAGTGTTTCATTAAGAGTGATGATTCTGAGGCATCCCTGTTGTCTGGCCAGGGTGTTTAATCCATACAGGAGAATCAGCAACTTGAACCTGCAAGACCCTGGAGGTATTGTGGAAGCACACACAAATGAAAAAAATCCAGTGATCAGATGAAAGCCTTCCTTATCAATGCTTAGACCCTGATTTCTCACAGTAATTAATTTCTGAGAAGGAAAATGCAGTTTGCAAGTTCATGCATGAACTGAACAGCTATGTTGTTGATATTGGCAGTGCAGCATAATTTCTGGATATGTGGCTTTGCTTATTTGTTGTTTTTTCTTGTTATGTTTCTTTTCTTTTTTCCCTAGGTTTTGTTACCACTTAGAAAAGGCAGAGTTTGGTAGAAAGTATTATATTCTTTCCTAAAAACTACCTTTTTTTTTTTGTGATAGAGGTAGATAAGAATGTAAGATAATGTGATCTGTCAGTTCTGTGTGTATTTATTACAGGGAAAAAACAAACACAGAAACAACAAAGTAGGAGAATGAAAGGAAAATCCAACATGTTTTGCAGTCTTCTCAGCATGTTTTGAAAATTTTGTTATTCAACAGAATCATTTTTGTTTTTTTCATAGCTAGTTTCAGCTCCGGTGTTTGTAATGGTGAATAGTGAAATCAGAAGTTTGGATGTTAATATTTATCTTTAATCTTTCAGTGAAAAGATACTGGCAAATTTTAAAGATGGTGCCTTACCAATGCCCTGCCAATTTCACTTTGATCACTGACAGTTACTGATTATCAGGTCAAATGAAGTGCTCCTGTCTCTGTATTAGTGAAGGAAGACTGGCAGCATGAAGTGCAGATCCAAGCTGGAGATGGCAGTCTGTTGTAAGAAGCAGATGTGGCATGCAGACATGGCTGTATTGTCTAGCTCCCAAACACACGGCCGGGACAGAAGTATTCTCAAGAGCATGCAGAAGTTCACAGTTCTTGGCTAAGGAATATCATGTTCAGACAAAGGCAAAGGAAGGTGATCCAGTTGTTCAGTTCTTAAAGTAACATGCAGTTTGGTTTAGATTACTTAGAAGCAAAAAAAAAAAAGACAAAGCCATTTTTTGTTGCCTTCCTAAGTTGGGGATTTGGCCATGCATAGTCTGGGCCATGGACAGGAAGCATGCGTGATTGTAAACTCAATGATTTACATATGGGGCAAAACAGTATTGCAAATGAAAAGAACTTCAAATGGCTATTGTGTGGCAGTAAGGTGATCATGAATCATTTATTTACTACTGTACTGGCCAATCTGTATAGAACTGAACTGAAGACGAACTTCTAAGAAAATTGAAAGTAAAACCTCATATAATTTCTGATCTCACATTAAAACTGATGCTGCCATCCTAAAACCCACCTCCCCTGTCCAACAGACTCATCTCTGCCCTTAAAGTGCTAAGCAGAGCCTCGTGATCCACAGTACTGTGAATGAACTTTGCCCACCCTTATCTCTTGTGAAGGTGCCCCACGTTGTCCGCACTTGACCTCTCTGAAATAAAAGTATAACAGCTGTGTCCTATTCCTGCGCTTATAGAAGTCTCCTGCTATTGCCATGTGAGGAATTTTTGGGGGTCATCTCACTAAGAAAGCAAATTCTGGGTATCTGTACAATCCCTCTGTAAAATCTATATTCATTTGCATTTTCACAGGAACAAAAAAACAATGGGTTTTGAGTGAAACTAAGAAAGTCATACCCATAGCCTTCTGATTCCTTTTATTGCCAGCAGAGAGACCAAAGCAGATGCCTTCTAACATTAAATAATAGTAACCAACTTCATTAACCTATGTTATTTTCCGGTCCATAATGTACTTTGGAGCTGCTGAAACTCTAACCAAAGTGTCCACCCAGATGTTGCCCTAGTTATGCAGTGCAAACACATCTATGTGATGTGATAGTTATAAAATGCTTTTTGTATCATGGCTGGCATTCTGAAAGTTCTTCAGAATTAGGGAATTATTTTTCTTCGCTCCTTTCACTACACTCACCAAAACTTAAGATTAGTTTTTGAAGTTGTACATTCCAGCAGCAAATCTGAATTTGCATCAACATCAGGAATCAGTAAAACCTTGTGGAGGAAGCACTTCAACACAGTTTGGGAAATAAATTTTGGAAAAATCATTTGACCCTGAAGATCTATGGAAATTATGTCTGTGCAATGGGATGCAACTAGTGAGAAGATATATTCCTTTACACCCCGGTAACAACTTGTCAAGGGAATTCATGTGGTAACAGAAATGAAAAAGTTATGAGAAAAGTCTGATGTTATTGTTGTTGTTTTCATCATCACTGTCTTATCATTTTTATCATCGTCATTGTTATCATCATCACCACTATTATTTAAATAAAATCAACATATAACCTACGTTAACTTTTAAGTAAATTACAAATTTGGCAGAGTATAACATACAGAGAGTACTTCTGGAGCTGAATTAACAAAAAAAGCATGATTTCAATCACAAATGCCACTTTTATTTCTGATGTTGCTTGTGTTGCTAATTTAGTTAGATAACAAACAGATATATTTAATTTCGTTCTGAAATTAACATTCTAGCCAATGAATTCCATAAAGTGACCCAAAGAAAAATGTTGTCACAAAACACTAAAAATGAATTTGCTTTTTATATACTTCATCACGTATACATTAAAGCAAATTGTTACTGGTCTTGTATGCCTCGTTTATTCTTGAGTTCAGTTACTATCTATACCCTTAACTTTGAAGAGAGACTAGGAATACGGTCACAGTAGCAATCACAGTATGCTGAAATTGTGTGCCCATGTCTCTAAATGTGTTAATGGATGTCTGGCTTCAAGTAGTATAATGCTGAGTGGCTCCAGCTTTTGACTTACTGTTGGGAAAAATTGTAGTTCATCACTGAGAATGCAAGCCTTCTGGCAAGCAGTCATGATGTGAAAACACTGCTTATTGATACATTTAATACAAATTCCACTCTGTTGGTAATATGATTCATATTCTCGATCCTCTGTTGAACAAGACTGATGAAATCTCGTGTTCTGAGATGTCACATGTTCAGCTGTAACTGTTCACAAAAAATGTTAGCAAAACCTCAGGAAAGAAATCTTCATTTTCTTCTCAGCACCTGGGTATCTTGGCTTTTAATGCATTTTCTGTAAAAAGAAGAGATTAAAAACTCCTTCATAGCATCTGGGCTTGATGTGTTTTTCCATTCCCACAGAGCAGGAATACTGGATTGTATGACACATGCACAGAAATTATATTAAAGGAATGAGATGATGGAAAGTCAAACACTTAGATCTCCAGAAGTGCCTGAATGTCAGTATACATGGCTTAATACACCCCTTAATCACATGGAGCTGCCTCTGGGCAGCCTGGCTGCTTCTACAGGTCACAGATAAAGCATGCACCGCAAGAACAACTTCCCTGACATTTCCGTCCAGTGAAGATTTGTGGGGACCAAATAGGAGTAAGATGTAATATAAAAGTCCCCTCAGCATGCAATAAAACTGTATGTGCACTAAGATACACACTGGGTAGTTGAAGGATGTTATTTTTATTTAGACTGCCAACAGTGATAAAAATAGATGACTGAAAATAGACCACATGTTATTAACTAGGCTGTCTGCCTGCAGACATGCACACACGGTTTCAGGTAATGCCTGCACTGAAAACACCAGCAGAAGCATATGTGATTGGGCACAAATACAACAAAGCAAATGACGATCACACTGAAAGTTGATTCCGTTTTTTAGCACATAGGGATGTCCTACAAAGGTGTGCTTTTTCACTTTTTCACCTCTCCCCCATTCTGTGGGACTGAGGGAGAAAATGGCACAGCCGTGCATCTCTGATGCTGGATTTGTTAGATTATGAATTTCCAAGTATTTCCAGGGAGTGACTGACAGAGGCCCTCTTTGTCTTCATTTTGCCAACACATCATAAAGAAAGCACATCTAAGCCCAAAAACATCAGTGCAGAAAATTTGTAGAGGAAGTCAGTCTTGTGCTTTGCATTTAGAAAATCTAAATGCACACAAATGATAAGTAAGAGGAATGCAGTACAAATACCTCTCTGGTATATACTCAAAATATTTTTTCAACTGCCACAGCCTTTTTCTTTTGACCCACTTTTGCCACAATCCCACCTTTATCTGATACTTTTAGTAGAGGCTCCCTAATGATTCTGTGATAGATTTTCTTCTGTGTGATAGATTTTGTTCTGCTGGGAATGAGACAGTTAAGCTCATTTTACTCACAATTTAAGTAAAGACTGTCTCTAAGACACAAGTGTTGAATTTTGTTTTAATTACCCCGGGACTTCATAAAAAATACATTTTAAGTCCCCAAAATGCAGGAATCAGGTTGAAAATCCAACTTATGTATTAATTCAGTAGATTCAAATTTTCCTTTAATAAAGATTCTTTTATATAAATCAAAGCAGATGAGAGGAATATCGTAAATGTAACATGAGGGCAGTCCGACTGAATTTTAAACTGTGTTGAGGCTCAAAGAATAAATTTATTGATACAAAACAAAGAGTTAACACAAGATTTTGATCAAAAGAAATACAGTATTTTATGTGCATTATGTATAAATTATATAGAGGCATAAAAGAATTATCCCTTGAATGCTATTGAATAGGGATGTATATTTCTAACATAAGTCCATCAGACTGTAATTAAAAAAATCAATGTAAAAATAGGTGTCTTTACATGTTAAAATGCACAAGTTGTAACACTGCTTTTTTTCTGTACCAATCTCCAGAGCTAAAATGTCGCCTCAGTCCTCAGGTTAAGAAATCAACCGATTACAAGCTCATATTTGTATTTGTGTCTTAGACAGAGAGGTGGATTCACACAAAAACTTGAGAATTGAACTGCATTCAAATTGTTCATCAGCCTCCTTCATCTGAAAGAGACAGAAATTGTGCAAACATTGTTATTTATCCTAGGAATTTCAGGATTTCTATTAACACTGAACACTATGGAAATTATTATAAATATGCTATGAAACTAGCAGGAAGTGTAACAGTATAATAGGGTAGCATAATCATTTTATCAGAAAAATTAATGCCTTAGCACCTTTACATTATTATCAAATGATGGCTTACCATGTAGTAATGAGAATGCAAAAATAGAAATACGTAAAAAAAAAATGCTTTTAAACTCTGCTACTTTAAATTCTACCTTCACACAATGCCTCAGAACTCCCAAAATTTGTAAGTTAGTTTTATTAATTCAAGTTATTTCAAAATGTCGCACTCCTCTGGTGTAAATGGTAATGTAAATGATTCAGATGACTGCTCATTACTGACACCAGCTTTTAAACCTGACTGTGCTCCCCAAGGCATACTGGGCGGTCAGAATTTGAATGATCACCAAGAGATGAAAATGCTTAGTGTGTGATGTGATGGAGATGTTAAATCAGAAAACTGGCCTTATTTTAAAAGAAAACCTACAAAACCAGGTAGCTTAATCTGAACCAAAGTTTGAAAATGATTATTTATTTTTTACAGTTTTTGACAAATTCTGCATTTAACAGAAGGGTAAGTTGGAAGAGTTTCTTATAAAGCTTCTTCCAGTTCGGTGTTATTTTGGATGAAACTATTTGGTACAAGTTTCAAAAATCCAATATAGCAAAAAAATCATTGTTGCCGAATCATAGGGCATTCCCAACAAGTTTATCATATCATTGTTTTAAGCTGAGGTTTAGCAAAAGGGGATTCATATGAAAACTTGTGGTTTCCTTTGTGATCTGTGAAGAAATGGGAATATTTCTGCAATTATTAATTAGTATTTAAAAGTGTATTTGGAAACACATTAATATGTCCCACATGCAGTCTCAGTACCATTTCCATGCCATGCAACGTAAGTGCAACTCTCACATACTGCCAGGTTTTTCGTTGCTGTGTAATTGAGTCCCATGTTTGCAGCCTGTCTTGATAGCAAACAAACACATTTACAAAAGCACAGACTTAGAGAACAGTTAGTTAATAAGCATTCTTTCTGCAACATATTTGTGATGGAAAAATGGATTGTAGCAGGCAGATGAAAATATAGGTATGAGGGTCAAATGAATGATGCCAATTTGAAGCATTTGCGCTAATTTTTTTTCCTGAGAACAACTACAGGCTGTGTAGTAGCTGTGAAAGTTTGCAATTTGTTCATTCTTTAATATACGCACAGTTCAAATTTTAAGCTGCTTATATGATTTAATTTACTTTTTTTTTAAGTCTGTGGTTTAAAAACTGATTGTTTTTTGAACAACCTGGCAACTCTTTTGCCCTAAGCCTTGTGGTTTTTTTCTGAAGTTTGAAAGTATCCTCTTATGATAAAGTTGTAAAGACTGAATTCTACGCTCAAAGCCAATGAATACTTAGTGATAGCAAACTATCACCTTTGGGGTTCTGAATCTTAGGTCTTAGGAAGACATGAGGATTCTGTGTAATGTAATGCTTTGGAAAAACCCATGAGCTGAGCTGAGGGGCAGCATTCCCCGGCACACTCTGTCTGATATATGGAGGAAGGAGTTATAAGATGCTATAAGATATACATCTTACTCTCCTTTAAGGGTTATGCAGCCATATAACTGGTTTTCTGGTCTTTAGTGATTTGTTCATCCAATAGGAGGAGAGTATTAGATATACCAGTAATCTTCATTGTCATACTGTCATCTATGCTACAAAAAAAGACCTTTAAAGCAGTTCTTTAATGATGATTATACAGAGTGCTATATAAATGGATAGATGAGCACTATTCATTCTATAAAATATTTACTTTCTTTTTTAAGACTAAATACATTATCGGAATGAAATCTGATAATCCGATAAAAACTGTGAATCACAGAATCACGGGGATTGGAAGGGACCTCAAGAGGTCATAGAGTCCAACTCCTCTGCTAAAGCAGCTTCCCTACCATATGTCACGTAAGTAAGCGTCCAGACGAGTTTTGAACATCTCCAAAGAAGGAGACTCCACCACCTCCCAGGGAAACCTGTTCAGTGCTCCATCACTTTTACTGTACAGAAGTTCTTCTGCATGTTATTATGGAACTTTCTATGTTCAAGTTTCAGGCCAGTACTTCTTGGCCTATTGCTATGCAACACTGAGAAGAGCTTGGCCTCATCCAATTGCTCCCCACCTCACTCTAGAAATGTATAAACATTTATCATACTCCCTCTCAATCTTCTTTTCCCCACACTGAACAGACCCAGTCAACTCAGCCTTTCCTCATGTGGAAGATGCTCCAGGCCCTTTATCATCTTTGTGGCTCTCAGCTGGACTTCTTCTAGGAGATCCCTGTCTTTTTTGAACTGGGTAGCCCAAAACTGGTGTAGTCTACATGTGACCTCACCATGGCAAAGTAGAGGGGGAGGATCACATCCCTAGGCCTGCTGTGCATGCTCTTTTTAATGCTTCCCAGGATCCCATTGGCCTTCTTGGCTACAAGGGTATAATGTTGTCTCATGGCCAACCTGTCCTTCTCTGCAAAATTTCTCTCCAGTGGGTCATCCACAAACCTGTACTGTTGCATATGGTTAAACTCTAAACTTGCTCTTGTTAACCCTCATAAGGTTCCTCCCTGCCCACCTCTCCAGTCTGTCCAGCTCTTGTTAAATGGTAGCACAGCCTTCTGATGTTCCAGCCAGTCCTGCCCACTAAGTTTCGTACCAAGTTTCAAGAGATGGTCTCAAAAGCCTTGCTGAAGGCTAGGTACACAACATCCAGTGCTCTCCCCCCATCTACCCAGCTGGTCATGATATCACAGAAGTCTACCAGGTTGGTCAAGCATGATAGATCCTTAGTGAATCCATGTCGACTACTCCTGATGACCTTCTTCTCTTCCAATTGTTTGGACAGAGCAGCCAGAACAAGTTGTTCTATCAGCTTTCCAGGAACAAAGAAATGATTTTTGTTGCTTAGTAAACTGAAAGTATGAATATTTTCCAAAGTTTGTTATACTTTTACTGTGAACATCAGCTTTCGAACACAAAGGCTTTCAGGCTGTCTGTCTTTCAGCAGTCTTATCAGAGGTATCAAAACATGTCTCCCAAAGAGTAGCACTGCACTGATAATTAATGCTAGTAGGTAAATGAGAGTGCATCCCTCTCTACATTCATCAGCTACACGTAGAACAAATAATGCTTTAAAGGTTTAATTCATAATGCAGCGTGATACACCATGTGTATTCTATATTGTTTGATCTGAAAGTAACGCCTCCTATATATTTCTGTGAAAATTACAGCAGCTACAAAGAAGACAAAAAAACTATTTGAAAGAGAAAATTACAACAGCTACATAATAGTATTTTTCAACCAGATACAGATACATTAACTACGCATTTTCACCAGTGGTGAACAAGAGCCTGCGTGCTGTGCTCATCAAAATATGCACCAGTGCAGGTAACCCACTGTCACTGTCATCACTGCTGAAATGCACCACCCACCACCTCACTGTGCTCACATACACTGTTTGCTCTCCATAGATGTTCATCACGCTTCAGTGAATGTCAATGAGTGCATTTTTTCCCATGTGGAGAAATTCAGTGACACACCTTTGCTACATGCTGCCATTTTGTCAGACTGCCCCTTTGTTGCTAACTGTCATACAACAACAAAATGTAATGGAATAATGATAGGAAATTTCAACCTCTATTACCATACTACCAACATCTACCTCTGCTGCCTTGGGCCAACGGAATAAAACAGGAGACATTACTTTCAGAGCAGCCCTCATAGATGTCCATGATTGCATGGCTAAAGAAGGAGGTGAAGATAAATGTAATCTCAGTGAAACATAGCCTTTTTAAATGCAAGCTGCAAAAAGAATAATTTATCTACCAAAGAAAGGATTTTAATTACGTGTAATTCTAAATATGAGTCAGATTAAGCCAAAATATCCTAGGCTGCATCAAAAACGAGCATGACCAGCAGGGTGAGGGAGTTGATCCTGTCCCTCTATTCTGTGCTAGTGAGACCTTGCCTGGAGTACTCTGTCCAGATGTGGAGTCTTCAGTACAGGAAAGACATGGACCTGATGGAATGTGTTGAGATGAATGCCACAAAAACGATTCTAGAGATGAAACACCTCCCCTATGAGGACGGGCTGAAAGAGCTGCGGTTGTTCAGACTGGAGAAGAGAAAGCTCTGAGGAGACCTGATAGTGGCCTTTCAGGCCTTTGAAGAGAAGCTATAAGAAGGAAGGGAACAGAGTCTTTAACTGAGTCTGTTGTGATAGGACAAGGGGAAATAGTTTCAAACTACAATAGGGGAGATTTAGATTGGATATATGGAATAAATTTTTCACAATAAGGTTGGTGAGGCACTGGAACAAGTTGCACAGAGAGGTAGTCCACACCCTGTCCATAAAGACATTCAAGGCGAGGCTGAAGAGGGCTCTGAGCAATCTGATCTAGCTGTATGTGTCCCTCTTTATTGAAGGAGAGGTGGGCAATATGACTTTTAAAGTTCCTTCCATCTCAGATGATTCTATATACTATATTCTCATTCTTAGAAATACTTCTGTTTATCTTGATGAATTTGAAAAAAGCAGGGCTGATGTAGGTGGGAAAAGTAAGAAATCAGCTGGAGAAAAGGAGTGAGGGACTTAAAAGTATGTTTTAAATGAATAGAGGAATACAGTGAATACAGAAAATACAGAGAAATGGTGACAAAGATACAAGTGAGTGCACATCCTCAGAAGTTTAGCCTAGCTTTAGCTAGCTTCATATATGAACTTTCTTGTAAATCTTGTTATTTTTTGGTATATGTCCATTTGGAAGAGCATTTTTATGAGAAATTTACCTTATAGCAACAAAATTTACTCTATTATAAAGTATTCTTAAATTGGAACTACAGAAAATTATGAACTGTTATGAAAAGTATGAACCATGCATGATGCTTGAGCTCTAATGTTAATATTCTACAGTCAGCCTACATCAAAGTAACTGGGTGTTAATAAGAATGTCAACGAATTATCATCTTTTTTTCATTGAGTATGCCATACTTGTTTTATTGAATGTCAATTAAATGAACAGAAGGTCTTCAAACTAATAAGGATCCAACTATCCACTGAGAGCTTATTTCTGATCTTTGTTTGAAAAAAGTGAACTATGGAAAGTAGTTTTATCCATTAATTTGATTGCATATGCACTAGGTTAATTTTGTTAACAATGTGGTAGATTGGTTGTGACATTCATTCCAGTGCAACTGTGGAGGAGAGCTCTAAAAAGGAAGAAGAAACAATGGTGAACCAGCTCTGCAGCAGAGCTGAGTATTTGCATGCAATTACTTGAGGAAAATATCTAGGCTTGAGTAAAAGTTCACGAGGCCAGAGCAGATGTCTTCCAATATCCAAAAACTGGGTTGTGCCTCAGATTTGGGATAAGAATTGCTTTTGTCTTTCCCTGAGCATTGCTAGAGAAATACACATAAAATATTCCAATTTTTTTTTTAATAGTTTGTTGCTATGATAATAAAGACTATTATGAGTGTTGCTGGAAATTCCTCATCTAACATGCTAGGGGAAAGTGATTATGGGCAAAGATTTTGGTTGTTGGTTTTGTCTGAGGGAATCAAATCTGAGAATTTGGTTCATACTGGGTAAAAGGTTTCAGCTAAACAATTTTAAGAACTGTGAAATGTCAAAATGATCAGGTTTTCATTCAAAAAATCAACTTATGAAAAAGTATATAGAGATTTATTTCTAAATGCTTTGCTTTCAGTTTTTTGTTTCAGCAAATTTGAAGAATCTCTCTATTTTGAATTTATCTCAATATAATGGCATGAATATCCTACCTTAAAAATTATGTTATTTAAACAGCTCAAGTTCTTGGGAAATAGTTGACCCAATGTGCTGCCAAATAGGAAAGGATTGGGCATGCCACAGATTTCAGAAGAATGCTCTGAGATCACTGTCTGGGTAGTTACAGCTCAGCTCTCACACTATTTGTTGAAATGATAGTACAAATGAATGGGTTCTCAGCAAACATGAAGTGTTATAAGCCCTCTACAACAATGTCTGTGTCAATTTTCTATTTCCTTTATTATGTTACATCCAACTGAACTTGTGACATATATTTCTACTAGATGTAGTTTTCTTCTCATTAACTTAAAATCTCCTTTATGTGGAAAAGAATCCACATAATCCATGTAGAGAAGGGTTAAAACTTCTTGGACTTAAATGCAAATGAACAGGTGGGTAATAACCAAGCAACAAGATCGTTGCATACTAAATCTCTCGTGGAATAATAACATAACAAATTTCAGGGTATAAATTTTGTCTTTATAGATGGGAATTTATCATACCAAATGGCACACTGGCAATGCAAGGTAAGGATTCCAGCAAGATTTATCACACTTGTACTTCACGGTGTAATAAATAAAATGAAATGATATTCTTCCCACAGTAAACACCACCTACAGAAGAGAAGATAGTTCATTTAAAAGGCACCTCACTGAGAGTTAAATCCTACATTGCGATCATTTCTTCTAGAAGCTTGTTTAAATATTGCATCTGATGCTGTTTCTTTTTGAGGAACACGTTCATCTAAAATCAGGAATTTATACTAACATTCAGTAGGATTAACTTTAAATGAAAAAAGTCTAGGTATTTTATCATAGAATCATAAAACAATTTAGGTTAGAAAGGACTTCTGGAAGAAATGCAATATCCTGCGTGAAACAGGTTTAATTAGTTGAGATTTCTTGGAGACTTGTCCAGCAGCAGAGTATGCTGCATAGATTATAAACTTCATCAGTCCTATTTTTGGCTCAAAGCTCTGCATTTGTAACTAGGCAAGATTACTGGTGGAGAATTTAAGAAAGCTAATTTATTCTATTTTTCCAAGTCAATTTTCTAAGACCATAATATTTGCATATTGTATTTCCCAAGCACACTTGAGTTATGCCAATATACAAATAGCAAAGAAGCTGGCTCCCAGACTGGGTTTCTCCATGGACTAGTCATTACTTTTGCATCTGAGCTACAGTTATAAGATGTAAATTTTGGGATACTAAAAATTTCTGACACTGTAATGGAAAACTTTTAATGGATACTTTGAACATATTCATCTTTTTAATTGATGGTTTTATTTTACTACAGATTGCAATTTATGCTTTTTATCTTTCTGGTTTTTTTGGTACTATGGATTTAAACAGGAGGTGAGTATTGGTCTACAAGAATTCTCACATCATGGGTGTTGAACTGCCATTGTCACATTGCCTGAAAGAGATTTGATAATTAAAGCAAAAACTGTCTTTCAACTCTGTGGAATTACTTTTCTTATTGGATTGTCTGAACCTATTCCAGAAACAAATTTGTGGTACCTTGCTTTTGGCAAAATCAATGTATAGGCCACAGCTCTACTCTTAGAGCCTTGAGTTTTCGATTTTGGATTCAATTTTTGATTCAACCACAGCCAAAGGCAGCACTGGGAGGAGTACACAGTATTTTCTTCATCCTTCCTGCCCTCCAGACAGTACGATAGTGCATATAAATTGCAAAGAAAAAAAAAAAGGACAATCAAACATGATTTCACTGCCCTCTAATGGTTTCCCAGCCTTTGTAGATTGATGATAACGTCAGTGAGGGTGTACCAGCCCTGTGTCAGAGACAGCACAGGAGCCTTCGCCCAAAGGTTTTGTATATAGCCAGGTGGAAGATAAAGGTTCTTGCAGATGGAAAGTCTCAGAAAGAGCCTATCATCTTCAGTGTCTGGAGATGTCTGCTGAAGAAGATTTTGAAAATTAACCTTCTTTGAAAAGAGATCTTAAATATGTCGAAAATGACAAGAAGGCAGGTGAGCGAACAGCAGACATGACCGCTTGAGGGTCCACATAAGCTCAAGCTGGGAATTGGCACTGCAGTTGATAAAACACCAAGTTTGAATAGCAGGATCTTCTTTCTTGGTTAAGAGTAAATATTCAAAAGACAAAAAAAGGTCATATGTTAGACAGAACTTTTTTTCTTCTGTAACAAGGGAGAGTCAGAAGCTGGTGGTTTTAGCACTAATTGTCTGACAAGTAGACTAGATTTTTACAGATAGCCATAGAAGTATGGATAAAGTGACTTTCAAGTGACAGATTATTTCTTGTCCTTGTTTCTTTGAGATACATTTCTGAACAAAGGAAGTGTGATAAATATTTTAAACCTTTACTTCATTTAAGCATTAAATATTAATGGCGTTGGTGATTTATGTGTTAAGACCTTCTCATTTTGAACCTATTCCTTTTCCTAGCACTATGAAGAAATGAAAGGAAGAATGTAACTTTATATAGGAAATACTCAGGAAACTTATGAAACTTCTTATTTTGGTCAGCAATGTATCAAAAATCATTTTGAACTCCCTCCATTTATTTATATTCTTTCTACTGTACCTGCAAATGCTCCAAAGAGTGATTGTAATTAGGTCAGATAATGAAATAGTTTTCTGCTTTGTTTGAAGTAAACAACTCAATGAACTTGATGACTGACCTTTGCATATGGTGTAACAATGGGTAAATCAAAAACAGTAGATTTTTTTGCATTTCTTCTTGAGAAAACTGCTGAAAGTAGCTCAGCAGCCATAGCTGGTAGCTCCTTGAGTCCATGTTATAAAATGTTCTGCCAGATATCCTGGGGACAATCACAGTGCCCTGATGTTTGGACTAAGGCTGTGGAGCGTTGTTTTGCCTGCATCTGGGACTCGAGTTCAATGGGAAATATGAAGGGCTTTTCCACAGATTCTATTGCCATCTTTGCAGATGTTTCCCTGCAGTTGATTATGAAGCTTTCATACACTTGTTGGGTATCTTGAAGAGTGGATGCTGTGTCATTAGCACTTTCAGAGATGCTCATAAAGCCCACCCCTGGTAGGATGGTCCAAGAAACAACTGCTTTTCCTCAGGAGGCCTCTTCCTCAATCAGCTAAAGCTTCTTTAGAAGAATTAATCTGCTCTGCTTCATGTTTTCTTTTGATCCTTTTACTCACAGTTTCTTTAGATTATTGTCTTAAAGACAACCTAGTTGCAATCTTTCACCTGTTTTTGTATTTGACTGTCTTTTACCATATTCTCATCTTCCTTCTAATCCCCTCTCTGAATTTTTCTGCCAGGCCCAGAAAATCTCCAGAAACCGTTTCTATCATACAGATCTTGTCATCACTCTGTTTTATTCGTCTCTTTTCTCCAAGTATCCTAAGTATAAAGCTAGATTAACTTGTTGGTAGTTCTCCAAATCCTCTTACTGCTTTGTGAAGATGTGTGCAGCATTTGCCTATTTTTTTAATTATCTGTCCAGTCATTACCTATCTCAGTTAAAAATTTAGGATTTTTTTTTTTTCTTGCTTAGCTAAAATGGCCTTCTGCTCTACCTTCCCATTTTCTTACAGACTGGGATGAATTGTTCTTACATATTGTCCTTGAAGATTGTCCTTGGAGATCAGTCAACTCTCCTGAATATTTTTGCCTTAAGAACAACCTCCCAAGAGGATCAGTCAAACAATTCCACTAACGAGCTTTACTCCAATTGCTTAAATTCTATGGCCTTTAGATCGACTTCGGTTAGAAAGTTCCTCTGAAGTTCACCTGTTCCAATCCTACTCCCAAAGCGTGTCTGAGAAAAGTCGGGTTGCTCAGGACCACGGACAGAGGTTCCAGACTTTCTCTCCTTTTATCTCCTTTGGTGTTTGACAACCTTCAAAAAAATCTACCTACCTAGGATTTGCTTTGCTTTAGTTTGTGGCTTCTGTCTGTCAACATATCACCCAACACCTTCAAAAACAATCTGGATTTAGCTTCCCTGCACCTTTATACAACATTCTCTGCTACTTGCATTCCTTATATACTCAGGATCCACACTGCAGACCCTGCAGTCAAAGCTGCCCTTGACTATCACATTCCAAGCCAGATTTTCCTTGTGCTTGAGTAGCTGATGAACTACTCAAGTGGAAGCTACTGGACTGGAAGGTGAAGCTGTCCCACAGACATTGTATGTGTGAAGTCTTTGACGGATTCTATGAAAAGTCCTCATTGCATAGATGGTGAATAGATGAAAAAAAAATTTTTTTATTTAAAATAGAAATTGAATGACTAAATATTGACTAAGTTTATAACTTAGTCATAGTAATAAACAACCTAAAACAACAGTATTCATTAGCTGGTGGCAGTGACTTGGACAACACAGATACAAGCAATTTGCCTGCATTTAACAGCAATTTGCAGCTCCATTTATAACCCAACAATATTTCCTCTTAGATAGATATTTACATGGAGAATGCAAAAGTCTATTTTTGTAATGAACTGACCATGATTACCTCATTAGAAACCATTTTTAATATATTTCTTGTACCACAGAATCACAGAATTCTTAGAGTTGGAAGGGACCTTTAAAGTCCAGCTCCCGTGCAATAAACAGGGACACCACAGCTAGATCAGGTTGCTCAGGGCCTGATCCAGCCTCACCTTAATAGTCTCCAGGGACTCCACATCTCTGGGCAACCTGTTCCAGTGCCTCACCACCCTCACTGTAAAATATTTTTTTCTTATATCCAACCTAAATCTACCCTCTTTAAACTTGAAACCATTTCCCCTAGTTCTGTCTCCATAGATCCTGCCAAAGTGTCTGTCTCCTTCCATGAGTGAATCTTTCTTGTATCATGACACATGGTGTCAAAACGGACGATCGTTCTGCATAATCACTGCTTATCTGTATAATCATAATCCAGCAGTCTAATTAAAAATCATTTTGTTAATGAGTATCATTATCACCATTAGGTGTCCATGCAGAATTTAAAATCATGGTGAAAACCGCCTAATGTTGATTTTAAAAGAGTTCACAGGTATTGTGATTTACTTCAGGTGATCTACTGCTTAGTTGGTTGATTAGGACAGGAAATAAGATAAAATATAAAGCTTCTACTCATCACGTAACATGAATATGCACCACTCTACTGTTATATTGCTTTCTCACCAGTCTTTAGTGAAAACATGTAAGAGACTCAACCATCATTAGAAGTTCTGCAGATAAGCATTGCAGTGAAATACAGATCTCTGGCAGTCTTTCAATTCTTGTGTCTATTTATAATTTTTTTCCCAACTAGAGCACAGTGGGAAACACAGGACAGAAGTATATTTGGATATGTTTATCCAGGAGATTTACAACTGTTAGGAAACGCCAAAAAGTACAGAATGTGACTGTGAGTTCCTCAGCAACACAGGATACTCTGGGCACTTCTGAGCCGCATTCAGCTCTTTACAGCCATTTGTCACTGTTGAACTCCAATTTTGTATATCATTACATGTAAAAGTCTAACTCCAGAACATCTGAAAGATCATAAATAAATTAAAAAAAGCTAGAGAGGGAAGACCATCTTTCCCACATTGGATCATATGACAAGCCCTGTTCCTGAAAAGGTGTGTACTGGATATTTTATATATACTTATTTCTGCATAAGGATAAATACTGCAGAAATTCAACGCATATGCAACTCGAATCAGACACTGAAAATTAATGGCTACTTCTTGTTCTCCTCATGCCTTAGCTTCATATCTGTAAAGTAGGGCAGTAACACTGTCTCACCAGGATTTTCTGAAAATTCATTTATATGTAAGCAATGTTTAGATACTGGAAAGTGAAGTAGCAGAGAGAAAGTCTGTGAAGGATTCCCCTCTTCAGTGCAAATTTTTATTGGCATGCAACACATCAGTGTGTGCACGCCAAATGATTAGTACTAAACTTATCATTAAACAGCAAGACAAATCATTTGAATTCTATTTTCCTATCTACTAAATGATACAAGTTTCTCAGAAAATGCAACAGCAGTCAGTCTTTACACTCATTCCTCTATATAGGCATAAGAAGGATGTGGGCTTCTACACTGTCAAATAAATAGATGTCATATGTTGTTCACTATGATTACCCAGAATAGCATGTGGTTGATTCTAGTCTGCTTAATCATTTGATTCCAAAGCCCAAACATTCTTGTAATCCAAGGTTTTTGCATGTGTACGTATGTGCACAGTGGAGTTAAATGTATGTCAGTGAATGTGCTTGTGTTTTTCCATATTGCCTCTAGATTATCTTCATCATTAAAAGCAATCTCTGGACACATGTGGCATGGTCTTCCAGTGACAATGTTCACAGCCTACTGATTTTCTGCCTTTATTAATGTCTGTATTTTATTTCAGTTCTATGTTTTATTCTATTAGATATGAATCTTTAATTTACCGTTTGTTCAGTTACTGTTGCTTTAGCAAATGTTTTCATAGGATATTTCCATCTCACTAGATTAAAAATTTATCATATCATGGGGTATTGAGATATTACTTGTTGTAGACACTTCTGGAGATATTCTTTGTGATCAAATATGGTCAGTTCTAAGACTCTGACAGTGGAGCATAAGGGCTTGCCAGTAAAGTGTTCACTGATACCAGGACACACATACCTGAATTTTCTTCTTGTTATTTGAAAATATCCTCTATAGGTAAGGGAAATTAAATGACTGGAACTGCATCTTAAGGTGACAAATGCTTCTCTGCTTATATTTCATCCTGAACAGACATTTAAATCTTTTCACATTCATACGTGTCAAGAATGGAGCAGTGTTTTTCTGGTGTAGTGATATTGCATCTGCAAACATTTGAGATGTTACTTTGCTTCTACCATTGCACCCTTAACGCGCTTGTTTACCTATCTGAGTGTTAGTGCTTGGGTAGTATCTACTGGTGACCTTGAAAATGTAGAATTGTACTGTATTTTCCTTTTCAAGTATTACAGGTGTGACATTTGCAGGGAAATAAATCTAGCCCATCTATCTAAAATTACTGCAATTGCAACCACCATTTCCTATCATTTCTTTGTGGACACAAAAGCGTGATTTTATGACCAGATCTCTTTGTTGCACATTAGTCCTGCATTTGCTTCTGGTTATTCCTAAGATACTTAAGATAGTGTTCACTGTTTCCCAGAAACAAAATAAATGATGTGCTGACCAAGATACTCATTTCAGCCAGACATTAAGATCATATTTGTTTGAAATTTCTCCAAAGGAAAGATTATATCACAGCAGCTCATTACTGAAGTAGTTCTTGTCACATCAATCTATTTAATTTGTGTTGTTCTTGACCCTACCTCCAAAAAGAATATGGTTAAAGAAGGGCCCTGTATTGTTCCTTTCAGAAATGTATTATCATATAACTCACCACTGTTGAAGGGGAATAAGAAACTCACACTGACTATCTTGGCATTGTTCTCCCTTTCTGGACCCAAATGTGTACAATTGGGGAAGTCAGAACTCTGAGTGTGGAGATAAGATATGCTGGGGCAAAGTACATCTACAGAATAAAATGGGAACTATGGTTCTTTGATAAGGACCTGATTGCCTGAAGCAGACAGTATGAACATAGCATATGTAAATTTGTAAGTCAGGAAAATGTCAAGCATTATGAAAGCGAATTTCTCTGCCAATGTTCCTAACTTCTTTCCAAGGTGAAAAGGCAATGCATGACTTTTGATTTGTTACCATGACATGCTTAAATAGAAATGAAAGCTTTGTATAGAGGTACTAGCCTTTTACATGGTACTGAATTGCCTATAAATAAAATAGCCCCTAAGACTTGAGTGTCGTATGCATTAGCATGGACACATGCTGCTGCTGCCAGCGAGAGGAAAGGGTCCTTTCTTAAATTTTGTTGTTAGGCTGATTTTCTCTGTAGCCCTTTAACAAGCTAATTCTAGAACTCTTTTTTTCCACTGCATTTTATGTGGTAAAAGCTGTAAGGCACTTTCAGTTTATAAAGCTTCCACACATAAAGTTTACTTCAAGGGGCATTTTATATATGGGAATATCGCATCTGCTGTGGAAATGTCATCTGAGCAGTCACTACCTGTGTCTGTAACAAGAAATAATTTCCTTTCTTTCCTGCAGGAAAGATGAAAAAATTTTATATTTTTTACTGCCAGAATATATGGATGAAACCATACATTAAACACTAATTTTTTCTTTGAAATCTTAGTCTGTGGACTCATTTTGGCTTTGTTTAGGTGAAATTCTTGATATGTTTTGCTGGACTTGACTAATGATAGCCTGTGTTGATTTCCCAAATCACCAAAATCTATCAAATCTCAGTGCAAGTTTGTTTAAGAAAAATATTTTCCCTCTATAAGTGTAAGAATACTGGAACTGTAGAGAAATATGCATCACAATAACTTCAGATAACTAACACATTTTGCTTTCATATGCAACTTTGTTATTCTCATAACTCCAAATTGTTTTATTGTGAGTTTGAAATTTCCTGTAGATTCCCCTCATCCTTTGGCAACTGCTGCTGAAATCCTTTATAAATATTAATGATCGCTTTTCAAAGGCACTTTTTAATCTGCATCACCCTACAGATGTATGCCTGCGAGTTTGTTTATTATTACTTTTTGTTTTTTTTCAGAGAAGAAAAGGTTTGCTTCAGGTCCACTTGCTTATTTTTTTTTGTATTCCAGGGTTGTTTTGAGAGTTTCTCGCAAAAGAAATTGAGAAGTAATAGTGTCTCTGCTAATCCTGTTTTGCTTTGAAGATGGTCAGCATCATGATGCTTGCATGCAGTAACTTAGATGCCTTGCTGTCTTAGCCTTAGTGATATCGTCTTCCTCCTGCCATGTTGTAGTTTCTCCAGACTCAATATGGGTGCATTTTCCCTTTGCGTTATTCTGGTGCCTTTGGTCTCATGGGTCTTCAAGCTCAGTGTTATGTGTTTTCATGGGAGGTTATGATCATTGTAATTTCATCATAATTTCACATTTTCCCATCCTCCCCCCTCACCCTTTCTTTTATCTTTTCTTTTGATGGTTTTACTTTGTGGAAGAGAAAAACAAAAAGCAATGCACAGCAAAATATATCACAGTCATTCAGATAAAACATTAATATTGACCAACTTGTGCACCACAGGAACTTAACAACCTGTTGTTGTCCAACCTTTTGGCTTGTCTGTGGCTACATTTAGTGAATAGTTATCTTGGACCACACATAAAATACGTAATAAAGTTAATACATGCAATTAAGAAAGCTTATTTTTTAATTAAAACATTATTAAAACATTAAAAAAAAAAAAACAGATCAACAAAACATAATACTAATGGGATGTTTCTTTTTTTTCAAACTGATGCATCAGGCTGGTTCAAGGGCAGTGGCTGTGATTCCTAGTGAGTTCTCAAGGTGTAGGTCAAATTTTTGATGAAATATTACTCTTTCTATACTTCACCCTTGGTAATAATTGTTCATAAATGTATATACTGCCAAAAAATGATGACATGAGCAAGACATGACTGTGAATTGAAGGATGTTTTTCTCTGGTAAGAGAGACTCATGATAGTCTGGTAGAGAGACATGACCAAATTTTTCTTTGAGTTGAATGCGATTGCAACTCTATACATTCCATGTGAAGATCTCTGGATAATGTGTTTATGTTACATTGAATGAAAACAGAATTGCAAATATACAGAAATTTTATGGTTTTTTTTGAAATCTTGAAATGTATTCTCAAATTCCTGTATCAAAATGGTAAACATGGCTGCACGTTTTTCACTGCCACAGGACAGTGTTTTGCTAATGTATCAAAATGCATGAGATTATTTGCCATAACTTCAGTTTGCCTTAATTTAAGTTTAATTTTAAATGCTACTGACTGAAACATATTACAGATATTGTGATTTTCACCTTGCAGATTCATGTTTAACTCATTTAAATGAATGACCAAATCCACCAAAAACACTGTATCTGTAAACCATTTTAAATTTTACATTCTGGCACGAATTTTCTTCTTAATTTCCTAAAGGACTTGATTTCACTTTATAAATCATAAAGTCTTTTTACCCTGTCTTAGCCACCTCCCTTCAGAAAAGGAAATGGTGTCCCCATACTTGGCATCCAAAGTTTTGAGGAAGTCCAGGAATTGGCAATAATTCATTTCAGTGATTTGGAGGGCAGGGGGCACATTGTGGGCTGTGCTGGGTGTCATGTGGCCTGCAGGATGCAGGTTGGACATGCCTGTAATAACCAGTGGATATCCAACATTTAAACTTCATGAGCGCATTCCAACCAGTGCTAACAATGTTGTAGACTGAAACAAGTAACTGGTACTTGGAGCAAATCACAGTGGAATGTATTGAGGAGAAAAGCATGCTGATGTTGGCTTCTCTGCTATTGTTAATAGCTGTGCTGGTGAGAGCTTTTAGACGAGAAATGGTTTTAACCTCAAGGTTGGGAGCTTCACAGAGGGAGCTGGAACAGGCTGCACAGAGTGGCTGTGGATATTCCATCTTTAGAGGAGTTCAAGGGCAAGTTGGATGGGACCCTGGGCCAGATCTGGAGGCTGGTGGCACTGCCTGTGGCAGGGGGGTGGGAACTTGGTAATACTTGTGATCCCTTCCAACCCAAGCAATTCTGTAATTCTATGCTTCTGTGCTTCTATGATCCTATGATCTTATGATAAAGAAATATGTGGATTAAGAAGCCAATCATGAAGTGGGATAGTTAAGTACAATTTAAGGGGCACTGAAGAGGTCACTTCTTTAATTTTTTGGTGACTTTTCCATGAGAAGAACTGTCTTCTCTGAACACAAACCTCAGACAGTATTGAACCATCTCTGTTGTTGATTCCATCCAGGCCTTAATTAAAATTAATAAAAAAAGGCAATAAGTCACTTCAAATCATTAGTCACCTGTGCAAATCCTCCAATACTTCTTTCTTTTGTGGTAATTTTTTGTTCTCTTTCAGATTTTCTAGTACTGCAGAATCTCTCTCTTTCTTTTTTCACTACCTTTTTAGGGTAGGCCAGACTTTCTGCCTAGAGTTTTTCTTTTTTTTTTTTTTTTTCTTTTCTTTTCTACCATTTTCTTGGTAGTTTGCTTTTTTCCCCTTAATATTTATTTTTAAAGCACCCAGTTTAACATTTTATGTGTTCTGAGGCAGTGAGTGTCATTCTCATTTTGAAAATGTCACATCATTTATTTGTGACATTTTCAAAATAAGATTATTATTTACTTTAGAGCAATAATTTTATTTAACACTGACCTAATTTTGGAGGCCTGCTTGGTCAGGGCATGTGAGCTGCATCTATCATGAAATAAATTCTAATTGACCAAATCTGAAAGGTTTGAGACTTACAGTTTTCTTGAAAGTCAGTAGCTTGACAAAGGAAGCAAATCCTTATGGTGGCCCAATGGGAAGGCAGTAGAATTTACTCCTGTGATCACCCTTAAAATCTTAAAGGAGCCAGGCTTCATTGTGTATAACCAAGATGTTATAGTCACAATATAATTGTGTATAATCAATAGATATCAAGATGTTATAATTGCAATATAATCAAGAGAGTAAGACAAAGCAGACAACGATCACAAAAGAGAATAAGTGGAAGAGCTTACCCTTGGGTTGAGCTCACCAGAAGATACCAAAAGAGGGGATCTCCAGAAGAGATCCTTCTCCTCTGGTAGCCAGCTCTTAAATAGGTCCAGGAGGGGTGGAGCCTGGCTCCACCCCTTCCGGCAGCACAGGTGAATTGCCTTCACCTGTGCTCCTCTGGCTGACTCAAGGCTCACCTCAGGTGATTGATCAGAGGTTCAGGCCGTGACTCAGCAGTTCCCATACACATTGATACCACTACGTGTATAATTCTGGCTTTATTTTCTAGTCTTTTCTGGTTCAGCAGCTAGACAAAATACTCACTATTTACTCAAAATATGTTAATCACAGTGACAGTGTTAGAAATGCCTCACCAGCACCCATCACTATCTTCCACATGCTGGGGCTTTGCGCAGATCTTCTTTTGAATTAGGCTCTTGGAGTGTTCCTCATCCTTGCTTCAGGGAAAAGCTGCTCTTGTACTCACACAGGACTGTAGGAATGCATCCACTATCTTCTTCCATCTTGAGAGACTTGGCCTTCCAGCCCATGGTAGTCCAGACATTGACTTTGTGAGGAATTAAGTGTATGCTCACTTCTTCTTAGGAGCAATTTGGGCAGGTGGGTACATAAGGCTGAACATGGCTTCCTAGTATAGCTGCTGAAATGACCTCCCTTGACACCCCATCATATTCATGTCAGATGTCTTATTACTGCTTCTTTCCATCAGGAAGAAAGGAAGTCAAATACAGAATTCTGAATATATGGAAATTTATTAATAAATTTGCATAATTTATTAATAAAATCTGCATTTATTTATTGGAAATAAACTTTTCTTTGTAGTCAGAAAAAGGCCAGGTACCTAATTATGCTGCTGACTGCTCTTTTTCAGTCTGTCTGGCTAGGCAACACCCATGAACTGTATTTTGTGAAAACAGTAATGAAATTGAAGTGCAGTAAAGAAGATTTAGGTTGGACATTGGGGAAATACTTTTAGTAGGGATATTTAGGCACGGCATTAGGTTGCCTGGGAAGGTCAAAGAATCTCCATCGGCAGAAACTCTCAAAATCTTTTTTGACAAATATCTGCCAGAAGTTATTTAGTTGTTCCAGCCTTAAAAAGGCTAATAAGTAAGATGACCTTTAAAGTCTGTTCCAGCTCTGCTTCTTACAGTTGCCAACAAAGGAACAGAATACATAAAATAAAAACACTCTTGCCCCATTGTAGGTTCTGTGGCAGTCTTAGCAATGGGGCTGTGCAACAGGGAGTCAAACATTCATCTTTCTGAAGCTCCAAAGTGCTCTGCAATAATCATGTGTGCTTTAGAATACAGAGGAAGTATCATCATTAAATACAGAAGTTACATTTATTTTTAGATGTATAGAAGCGCATGTTTTTAGTAGCCTGGCAACAGACTCGTCATCCAACACTGTAGTGCATTTAGAGGCACACAGATGTGCGTGAATGAATACTTTAAAGATAGAAAATGTAAAAGTAAGCTGGATGCTCTCCTGCTTACTCATCATCAGCATCAGCATCAATTGCAGTAAGTTTCTGTAGGATGTGTTCTCTTCACACCAGGGAGTCTTGCTAATTTCCAGCAGTGCACTTAGATGGGGCAGGATAATGTCGTCAGTGATGATACCATGAAGTAACTGAAAAACAGACATCTGGTAAATGAGATCCTGAAGTAAAACTCTCAAGGATTTATTTATCTCCTTAATTGAGTAGCTTAGTTTTCCCAAGTGGTCAGCACAAAGCAACCATCATTTTCTGCATTTCTGATAATCTGATTGTCGACTGCAAAAAAAAAGAGGGGAAAAAGAAGAAAAGAAAGAAAAGTAATACCATCTCCTTTAGACACAGTGTTTTGTAGTACTATAGAAATCCTCCTAACTCAAAAAATTACATTCTTTCTCTACATTAACCCCTAACTTAATAACTTTTCAAATATATGACTTATTTTCTGTGGTGGATGATATAAAAACTATACATCCCATCCTTCTACCTGCTACAGATCTCTGATCAGAATCACCAATGTAGTCCTCTGCAGTAAAGCCTCCTTAGCAACAATATATCGTATAACGATCCCAAGATGAGAAAACTCTGCATAATGCTGATTTTGAACATCTACTGAAGTTAGTGTTGGAACTGTTTTAATCCAGAGCAGAATTAATGCATTTTATGTTTATCTTGCTCTTGTTTGGTATAGCTATCAGAGACAATTTAATTGCTGTCCTAAGTCGACTGACATCAAAGAAGTTGATGACAGAAATCTGGAAAGCCATTCCATGCATAACAGGTGGTTTAAAAGAACATATAAAATTGGAAAATTGTCCTTCATTTATTATACAGACTGACTAATCTTCATAGTGAAAGGACAATTACTGGGACAACCATTTGCTGCTTCAGTAGTAGTGCTTTTTGGAGGGAATTTGTGATTGTCTGTATGAAGTTTCAGGGTGTTTTCATAGGGATGAGATGCATGCTTTTTATGGAGGTTGAGTTAATCCTACTGGTTTAGGTACAGGCGTAGTCCAAATGGTATACAAAAAAATACAATCAAGGATGTATGTCTGTCAACGTAACTAAAGTTATACCAGGACAAAACTGCTCACACAAAAATAGTAAACCGTACTGCAGCTTGATTTTTCTTCCATCTACTTTTCTTCACAGTTTTTGCTGTATTTCTGTGTAAATGACATGACAGAAAAGCCATGTGACAACAATAAAGCTGTTATTTAATCTGTGTCAGGATTATTTATAGAAAATTGTTCATGAGTCCAAGAAGAAAATGCAGGATAGACTGACAACTCTTGCATGCCTTGAAGATAAGATATTGGCTTTCTTGTGGCTTTCCCACACAGGCCCTTTGAGCAAAATGAGAACAGCAGTTTGGCAGGTGCAGGTAACATGGAATTTTCAGTGATGCACATCAGTTTCATAAGGTGCATGCTGTGGAAATGAGGAAGTGAACTGAAACAGTCTCACCTTTAATTCCTGAGCCATTTCAAACATGACACGTTTTATTTCTGAAGTGTATCTTTCTTTCATAAAGCAGAACTAAAACATAATCTCTGTCCATGCCATATATTTCACTAGAATAGAAATCCTTCTTGTCACCACTAGCATACATTTTGTTAGTTTATAGCATTGTTTACATGAAATCTAACCTGTGTAAATCTTCTTTGCTGAAAAATCCCGTTATAATCCTTGCAAAAATATTCAGCCCTTCTAGAAAGAATGCAGTGGTATCACTAGATAACACTTTTATGAAACTGGTGGCATGCAAAGATGTAAACTAGCATTTCCCATTGGGATTGTATGATTAGATTCATTAAGGACCGTCAGACTGCTCTTGAAGATAATGCATGCACTCAGCAGCAATCCTTCACAGATGACGTGTTTTCTTGTATTTCAGAAGACAGTGGCATCTGTACATACCACCCTGCAGGTGAGAATGAGAAGGCTCTGATCACTCTCTGATTAGCATAAAATAAGGTAAGAAGCAAGGCTGGACTTGGGCACAAACCCAAGCCAACTCTAGAAATGCAGCGGGGGACCTGTCCTATGCTGAAGTGCACCTGAGGAGCAATAATTTTTTTGAATTCATTTTTTTCTCCTGTTGCTCAGGATGAATAAAAAAGATGTGACTTCATTGACAGGTACCAGAAGAGCTGAACTGTGCGATGTACATCATTTTATTTTCACATTTTCTTCAACACTTTGTAAACTTTGGTGCCATTCTGACAACAACAGTCTCATAGTCAGATATTTTAGTGTCCATTAGATGGTAAATGCTCTTATCTAAAAAGGTTTTTGTCATCCAGACCAGATGGTATAATTCATTTCTGTAATGAATGCTTTTTAACTTAGACAGTATAAAGCAAAGATATGACAAACACACAGAAGGGAGGCTCAGAAAGCTCATATATAACTAAATGGTTCCAGAATGATCAGATATGTCATTTCTGCACTTTAGGGAAGCAGAAATTACTGCAATATCATTGTCTGCTTGTCTTTTTATGGGTTTACAAATGCACAAGTGATAGAAAGCTGCATATAAAAAAAGGAGCACTTATTTTAGCAAGTGGAGTTAGGAAGTAAGAGAAGATCCACTGAGGAGCCTCATGGACCTTAGTTTAAGTTAGGTGGCTGGAAGGTTCATGGATCCTAGAGCATCAGTTTGAGGTGCTTGTTGTTACTAGTTACCAGTACTATTACCAATACTAGATTTGTTCAGGGAATGAATTGTGAATCATTTTGTTCAAAGCTACAGTAATTTCCCTTTGAGAAAACAAAAAAGGAAAAAAAGAAAGAAAAAAAAAAGAAAAAAAAAGTAAAGAAGAAGGAATTATTATGAAATTAATGAGCAACTAACCCATTAATCTGTTCTAAGCACTGTTGTAGGGCAAGAGGAATGAAGCAGCTAGAAGCTAATATGGAGTCTTTCAGATTTACTTTGGGCAAGAATGCCTCCACTCCTGCTGAAGAACTTTGTTCTTTGACATGCATTTTGAATATTGTTCTCATTGGTTTCCTGCCTTATGCTCTTACTGAAATAACGTGTTTAATGCAAATATTGATGATAGTATGGCTAAGCCCCAACTTAACCTATTGTAGACCCAGACACTTGCTGTATACAGTGCCACAAGGAGTACTGTCAAACTACTGAAGTATAAAGGATTTGTTTCTTCTATCTGATTATATGAAGAACAGATAAACCCTTCATTTATTTCTCAGACATTTTTGCTGTCTCTTTTTTTCTTTATGAAAGCCTTGAAGCCTTCTTTAAATTTCTTCAGTGTACAATAAAGCTTCACTTTTACAGAGGCTGTTACTATTCTAACCTTCTACTTGGGGAATGATTTTGGTTTTATTTCTGTAATGTCACATGCGTGACACTCCTCATCATGACAAAGATCGTGACAAAGGGCCAAAGTTCCAGAAGAAGTAAGCTTTATTTAATGCTTTAACTCACTGTAGTATCTTCTATACGTCTTTGGAAGGTGCTGTAACTTTTTGAAGGTGTCATTTTCATTTAGCAATTTCCATTTAGTTGGCTTACACAAGACTACTAATTTAGTAAGTCATCTTCCAAGTGAGACCAATTTTGTTTATGATTAACATACTTCTCATAGCTGCTGATGGCATTAAACAATCATTCATTTACTCAAGGCCAAGTTCTTAGCTTGGTAAATTTTAATTACTTCAAGAGAATGCAGTCAAGAGCAATTTTATTTAATTTAGTTTCATATTTGCTCAGACATCTAAGAATTTCTTTTGTTGGTTTGACTGAAGATTTAATTGAGCAGACAGAGCACCTTAAAGGCTCTCAATTTATTGGAAAATTCCATCTACAAAATGCACTAAAACTTTTAACTCTTAAAGCAATAGCTTCAATCATTCCTTCCAGCCTGCACTTCAGTTTCTGTTCACCCCTGTTCGAAATCATAGTGGAAGGATTGCCTCTGATGATGTAAACAAATTAGTCTGCATACATTTAGCCTACCAACTTTAAAGGAAAAAATGCTTCACGGATCTTGGGAAAGTTTCAGTGAAAGATAAAAATGCCTGATGAAAGAATGAAATCAGATCTCCTGTCCAGTCAGCTTCCTCACTTCTTTCCTTCACCTATTCTCCATATCCTAACCACTGAGACCATTAAGCCTACTCTTGCTATTTTCACACACCCTAACCATGCCCTGACTGAAAATCTTCCAGGATTTTCTGGATAGGTAATGATGAATCAAACATCAGCTTCAATGTTTCCTTCTGGCCCATAATGGGAGCCTGAGGAGGGCACATGCTCTACTTGGGACTTGTAGTTGAGTACAACAGCGATGCACTGCTGAACTGGGCTTCTTTAGTCTCCTCTTGCAAATGATTTTTGTTGTAAGTTCCGCATGACAGGATCCAGTGGTCCTTCTAAAGTAATGAAGCAAGTTTTTAAGCCAAAATGTTGATGAACAAGTATATATTTGAGACTACAGGTTTTTTTTTTTTTAATTTTTACTGCATGCTTGAGTTACCTTACCATGCTTTTTCGTAAAGCTCTGAGAGCTATAAATTCATGTAAGGCTCTCATGCAATGATTTAAATACAGAAATGTGGTCCTTACTATGTTTTTTATCATCAGACCTTCAGGAAAGTTGTAGAGACTTGAAGCAATATTTTTGCTGAGGTGTTTATGTGAATGTATGCTAAAGTTAGGTGGAAAAAAAAGAATGTCAAAGGTTAGAAAATCTCACTTCATACACTGAAGTGCAGAGGCTGAAAACCCTGAAATGAATTTTTCAGGGTCAAATATTCTAGCATTCCTCATCTGCTTCTTCACCTCCTCCTCAAATCCTACCATTTCTAATTTGCTTATAAAGGAAACAGTATTCTCCTTGGAAGTATTCTCCCACATTTTTGGATAAGACTAAATAAGTTTTTATTTTTCTGTGTTGGCAGTTTGAATAAAGACGAAGATTTCTTTTTGCCTTCCAAGTAAAATTTTAGTGACATCCATGTAAGTTACAGCTCTTCTTTTTTTTGAAGAGGTTTAAGTCATGCATGTCCAACCTGTGGCCCATGGATTCCATGTGTCCTGGTATAGCTCTCGCTGTGGCCAGGCCTCTGCCCCACATCATCATGGTGGTGGCTCGGCCCTGATGAGTGGCCCAACCTGAATCCAGGTGTGCACCTATGACTAAGAACCATACAAACAGTGTGCTATTAATACATCTGGGCTGAAATCAGGGCATGCAGGGAGAGCAGTACAGCACTAACTCACATTATGGAAAATAAGCTTACGGATTTTGATACGCTGGCAAAGTGCAGTCCTGTGATAACCAAAAAATATGTAGATGTGTTTTCCATTTTGATGCAGGAATTTGAGAATAGATTTCAAGATTTCAAAATATCAATGTTTGAGACTCCATTTTCAGTCAACTTAAACACATTACCTGAAAATTTTCAAATGGAATATATAGAGATGCAATCACTTATTCAACTTAAAGAAGAATTTGATCATGTTTCTCTACCAGACTTTCATAAGACTCATACCAGAGAAAAATATCCCTCATTTCACAGTCACATCTTGCTCATGTCATCACTTTTTGGCTATATATACATTTGTGAACAACTATTATCAGGGATGAAGAGCAATATTTCATCAAAAATCTCTGATGAATGGCAGCCACTGCCCTTGAACCAGCTTGTTGCATTAGTTTCTCAAAAACAAGATAAAGAATCCCACTAGTTTTATGTTTTTGTGGATCGCTTTTGTTTGTCTTAATGAAAAATAAAAATTAAAGTAATTTTTTTTACTTATATACATTAGCTATATAATACATTTTATATGAGTGCTGCTACAAAGGTAATGCCTCCCGTTTTATTCTGTTTGCCCATTACATCAGAGGTGGATGTTGGTAGAGGCTATAAAGGATGAACCTTACCAGCAATATTCCATTACATTTTGTTGTTGTGCAACAGATGGCAGCAGAGGGGCAGTCTGATACAATGGCATCTGCCATAGAAGTGCATATGAAGCAAAGGTGTGTCACTGAATTTCTCTGCTCAGAAAAAATGGCATCCATTGACACAGATTAACACTTACTGAGTGTTTCTGGGGACCAAACATTGGATGTGAGTGCAGAGAGGCAGTGGGTGGTGCATTTCAGCAGTGGCAACAGTGACAGTGAACCTCTACTGGTTCATGTTGTTACAAGTGTTACAAAAGCAGGCAATTGTTCAGGGCTGGAAAAATACGCAGCTGTTGGTGGTGACTGTTGAAAAATGGTGCTCTGTAACAGAGAGAATTTGCTCTATCAAATAATGTTACCGTGCTCTTTATATCATATATGTAGTTTACATGGAAAAAAGTGAGGCATTACTTTTGGAGCAAACTTCGTAGATGCAGCCCTAGACAGCTCCTCTTTAGTCAATGTAGCCCAGGCAAGCCAAAAAGTTGGACACTCTTGTCTTAAAGCAAGAGGTTTTTGAAAGTAGCTTAATAATCACTATAGAAGATCCACAGACACCAACTAAAGTATCCCTTCCAAACCATAGGAGATCTTATTTAGTTAAATGATAAGGGTAGTTTAATGAACTAATAAATTATTATTACTTTCTCTCTTATCTTTGTCAAAAAATTGCTCTCAGGATAAATACACGTAACGGGGCCTGAACTTCCATAACAAGCAGTAGCAGCTGGTAAGCTAATAGACTGAGTCACTGTTTTTGGTAAAGCTGTTCCTACATATGCATTAGGTATCTATAAATATTTATAACAGGAATCCAAGTTTAACTAGCTGGGAGAAGTATCGTAAAATATGTAAAAATGAGGGGTGTTATTTCTAATCTATCATTTATATTTGGAAAAAATATCCAGAGCAGCTTTAAAACAGTTGCCTGTGGCTGGAAAGGGATCCTTATCCAATTAAAACAAATTGATGAAATTTGGAGGATGATTTTGCTTTTTCTTTTGGGAGCTTCAAGAAACATGGCACTTCTGTGTCACCTATGGAGAAAGTGAATCATGCACTTTTAGAAAAAAAGTTATGTCTTTCTGCTTGCTTGCATCCCCATTTAGCAATTTCCCCATTTAGCAATGGCTAGATAATGTTCCTTTGTGCATTATCCATCAGTGGTAACAAGGAAGGAGGTAGGTGAATTGCTTCTGTTATGCATGTGTTTGTTGAGTCACACCAGAAGGGCGAAGAAAAGACAATCTATATGGAAAAGTTATTCCTGTCTTCTTACGTAACTCTTGACCCAAATTTTACTAAAACCAATGGAAATGACTGCAGGATGTGTATGCAAACATCTGTTGAATAGCTGAGAAAATTGGCCAGGAAGAGAATGGAGAAATCAATTCGCTTTCAGGAACAAGAGCTGGAGTATATTGAAAAGCAGCACCACAAAAATATTAATTTTCTGTTATACATCTCTACAAAACTAGTAGGATATGGCAAAGAAATATGTGACACCAGAAGGAAGAAGGACAATAAAGCTTTTAAAAATCAGATTGTTTTAATACACTGTAATCAGAGCTATTCTGGGACAATAGTTTGTGTTTGTGTGTGTGTGTGTGTGTGTGTTCGTGAATTAATATTTTTTCTCCTTTTTAACTGTTTAGTATGAAATTTCTAGTTCATAGAAGGCTATTTACAATTATTGATTGGAGTTGTATGCCTAGATTGTGTCCAAATGAATTATGCCTGAGTAATAGCAATGGGAAAATATCTACAAATAGAGAATACGCTGCTAGATTGCACTTGCAAATGTTAATGCACATTAATTGAAGAAATAAGCAAGAAGATAAATTCCCAATGCTTGCAAGACATTTATACTTGATATTTTTCATTAGTTTATTTTAACATGTACTGAATGAGATTTGCTGTCAAGGAAGTTTGTTTTTATCAAAATTTCCTTTAAATTAGCATTTCTCAATATAAAAACATTTCCAGGGAAGCTTATAGTTCAAAGCACCTGAGCACAAGAGATAAAAAAAAAAAAAAAAAAGGCTGAAAATATGCAGCAGCACTACAGGGCTCCTCCTTGGTTATTTGGAAATCCTAATTATGTGAAAAATACATCCACTGGCTCCTGATAATAAGATCCTGATTTCAGGCTGCTGTCTGCCTGCTATGTTGTTTCATGCATCTTCCCTTAAAGAAATCTGATCATGGCAAGTCCTCAAGGCAGGCTGTGGGTCTGAGTGGGCTGATGTGGTCTCCAGAGGTAAGGCAGTGGCTGTATTTAAAGCTCAGCCTCAGTTCAAGCATTCTTACTCCTGTTTTCGCTTGGCAAAAGGCATGACTTCCAGTACATGCCGTGCCAGGGCCACGGACAGCCCAGCGGGTTGTATGGGATGAGCTGCAGGAGCCTCCTCTCTGCCTCCCTTTCCAAACTCACACATCCAGGAAGTTTCACCTCTGCTTGCCGCTGTGCTCTGAAAGCTGCACTAATCCAGAAACATTAAACTGCTGATCTGAATTTCATGAGGCATTTGTCCAAGGCTGAAGGCACTGTATGCTCTGTATGCATTAGGGTATTCACAAGGCTGGGGCTGCGCTATGGTACATGCTCACCATCTGCTAAAATGTTTGTACAGATTTTGGCTCAGTTCTGGCCTCCATAATCCAGGGCTCTCCAAGCAGTCTTCAGGCTTGGTGTGATGAGCACAAGCTGGAAACCACTTCCAGACAGCCATCTACAAGAGCTACTCCAAAAGTGATGCCTCCTATGTTACTACGTTGGCCCACAACGTCAGAGGTGGATGTTGGTGGTATGGCAGCAAAGGCTGAACCTTCCTGATAATATTCCATTGCATTTTGTTGCTTTGTGACAGATGGCAGCGGAGGGGCAGCCTGACACAATAGTGTCTGACATGGAAGTGTGCATGAAGCAAAGGTGTGTCATTGAATTCCTCTGTGTGGAAAAAATTGCATCCGCTGACATTCATCAGCTTGTGAATGTTTCTGGAGACCACCGAGTGGATGTGAGCACAGTGAGACGGTGGATGATGCGTTCCAGTGGTGTGTGACAGTGACAGTGGGTCATCTCCACTGGCAGAGATATTCATGAGCACAGCATGTAGCTCTTGTTCATTGCTGCCAAAAATGCACAGCTGATGGTGGTGACTGTGTTGAAAAAGAATGTTTTGTAGCTGAGAATTTGTTCTGTAAAATAATGTTGCTGAGCTCTTTGTACTTATTGTAGTTTTTGTGGAAAAAATAGGATGCATTACTTTCAGCATGTCTGACATTAATATTGTTATTATCAATGTATAATATTGTATGCACTAATATAACAATATGCAAATATTAAATATTATGTTATATAACTATATTTATATTTTATCTCAGTACTAATATGTACTATTCTAATACACTGTCTGGGGAGAGCCTGGGCTGTGCCACACTGCTGCTGTCAGGACCGGGCCGTGGCTCCCTCTCTATTTCACTTATCTACAGGGATTTGATCAGAATGTAAAGAGCAGTGGCTTCTAAACATTAACCTCTAACAACATCTGTCACAAAACAGATTCTGTAACTAGAGATGGCTGTGGTCATTTTATGACAGAAATGTGAACTTTGCTGCTATTTTCCTGTTGCCACCAGCATGACTGGGAGTTACTAGACACCAGAAGATGGATTATTTTCTGTTGCAATGCTTTTTCAGATGGTTTATGTGTTGTTTTTATTTGCTTGTTTGCTTGCTTTTAATGCGTTATCACTAATATTATCACATATTCTTAAGAGTGCAAAGAATAGGCAGCATTTCCAACCACGTAACAGAAGTGTACAGTCACACCAGTAACCAGTGTGTGCAGTACTGCTGGGCTCACTCTTGGGTCTGTCTCAGGTTTGTAATCCAGAGGGAAAGCAGGGGCTGGCAACTGGTAAAACAATACTTGTTCTGTCAGCTGGCCTAAAACAAGCTAAATCAGTTCTCTTTATCAGACCTATGCAGACCTCATTTGCTGAGAGAAATTAGCTGCAACTAATTTACAAGCAATGAGTAAGAAGCAACTTATCTAGAAGCTTACAACAGTTGCCTGGAAACAAATCTGTTCAAATGTGTTTATATACAAAACGCTTTTAAAATATTTGCAGCAATTTGCCTCGATGACAAATTGTCAAACAGAAAGCCAGGCTGCACAGCACAGTGCCTCCATCTCCTGAAGGACTCCAAGTGCTTTGTGTACGACGCCGCCACTGCCGAATGGGCACAAAGAGAAGCAGTTGGCTGTTGGGCATTGTGCTGAGAGCTCGTGCAGACCCTGAATGCAGAGCTCAATTTGTCTGTGGGGCATCAGAGAGCTGAAAATGGAAAGAGCAGAATGTCGTTTGATCAGCTCACTATGCTTATGAGCTGCTATTACTTGGCAAGTCATATCGATGAAGAAAACAATTTAGAAAATAATTAAGACACTGAGATATACTGTTTTAATGAAGGGCATTTACGAGCTGAATGGTTAGCATTGATTGCAAGGATGTTTGAAACTTTTGAGTGGGAAATAAAATTTCACTGAGTGAAATGGATGAATGTATGATCTGGAGAGGTGTTTTGAACCAGCTTTTGTTCTCATTTTGTTGCGTGTTTGCATTGCCAAAATCAGCTTCTGTGCAGATACTTACACATCAAACACTGGAATTCCTAAGGTGAATGCTGAGCTGAATCTACATGTCCAACAGCTGAGTTGTGTCCTAGAAAGCCAAGACTGTTGTGAGAAACAAGGATTTGCTGTTTGCTCAGATTAGACTTACACTCTGATTTTGGTAGAATGTGCATTTTGTTATACTGTGACGTACCAGGTTATAAGCTAGATTTGTTCTATATAACAGAAAAAAATGAAAGCAAAATAGAAAATAACAGAGGAAAGTAGCACAGGGACAGCTGTGAAGCTTCTCCTGCATTTTCCCCTCTAATTTGTTCCCTGTATTTTTGAACCTTGTTAAAGAAAGAACAGCAGAGTGTTCTTTAGGAGCCGTGGGACACAGGAGAGCTCTCTTCAGGCAATTTTTGGTGTTTCTCAGGTTCCTTTTTCCTAGCAGCTTCTCACACAGAGAGTGGGCAGGGTGGGTAGGGGAAGTGGCTCCCATGACCTGAAGTCTTCTGCACCTTGCTATATGTAGAGATAATTTATGCCTGGAACAATGAGTTTTTTAATATATTTCTTATAAGTTTCCAACAATCAAGACTTTCCCTACTAAAAACTTTTTCACAGACTTAAAAAAAAACAAGAAAAAAAATGCATAAGATAAAATAATTTCTACCCACTATATTACATTGCTTCTCTCCATCATTTTTGTCTTCTATTTCCATGGTATACTTTTCCTAGTTTTAAAGGTCCAAATGGTCACAGTATCAAGAGAATCAGTATTAGCCACTTTGGCCACAGCAGTGCAAAAGTGGAACTAACTGAAACGTAGCCTGAGCATATTTACTTCCAATCCTTTGAATTCTCACTTGAGTTTTTATACCTCAAATTCCTGTTGGTATTTGTGGATGTATGTATACTTTGTCCTGGAGAAAAACAGTGACATTTTTGGGTGTTTTTGAAACATTATCCAAGTGGTCTCCCTTCCGATAAATTGCAGTCGTCTTTATATGACTGCTGAAAGCACTGCCACGTGGCTCAAGTACTTAGCCAGGCATTCAGGACCTTGCTAGAAAAGGTTTTCCTTGTAAGACAAGTTCTTGAAAGATTCAAGTGTCTCTTTGTCATAACCCTCTTTATCTGCAGAAATGTAGTCAACAGTGCGTTTCCTGCAACACAGAAGTGATGAGCAGCAGGAGGCAGTTTTCTCTTTCAGAAATCAAGGGCTTGTCCCTGCCAATCCTATTGCCTTTCCCTGGAGTGGCACCATGTGTCCTCCACTGGCTCTCTGCATCATTTTTTATGTTCCAACATTGAATGGAGGCTCCACAACACCTCTTTTTTTTTCCTCTGCAATTTTTCCCTTTGAAACATATTTACCTTCTTGACTCACTTTCTTTCTGACAGCTAAAGCTAGTTTGCTAATCGCTTGAATGGTAGCTGCTCCTATTTAGCTGCAGACCAAAGAGTAACTTCCTATTTTAGTGTGAAGTGGCTGCTGAGCAACCCTTTCAAGGGTGGCAAATCAAAGGCAGCGTTTTCTTAGTACCTACCACCATTTTAGAAGACCAAGTAACTGTTCTCTGAATGTACAACCTTCCATCAAATACCTGTAAGGTACAATTTGGTATCCATAATTGAAATAAATCATAGAATAGCTTGGGTTGGAAGGGATCTTAAAGATTATCTAGTTTTATTCTCCCCGATATGGGCAGGATTGCCAACTACTAAATCAGCCACTGGATCAGGCTGCCTGCAGCTATGTCCAGACTGGCCTTCTGAGTGGGGTGGACTATCCACGGGCTTTTCTGGGCAGCCTGTTCCTGCACCTCATCACACTCTGAGTGATGTGTTTCTCAACATCTCCCTTCTTTTAGTTTAAAACCGTTCCTCCTTATCCTTTCACTAGCTGTCCATGTAAAATGTCAGTTTCCCTCTTGATTACAAGCTCTTTTAAAATATTGGAAGGCTACAATGAGGTCTCCTCTGAGCCTTTTCTTCTCCAGAATGAACAAGCCCAACTCCCTCAGCCTGAATTTTTAGGAGAAGTGCTCCAGTCCTCTGATCATCTTCATGCTCTCCTCCGGACCAGTTCCCACAGCTCCACATCTTTCTTGTACTGGAGGCCCCAGGCGTGCACACAATACTCCAGATGGTGTCTCATGAGGGCAGAGGAGAGAGTGACAATCACCCCCCTTTCCCTGATGGCCACTTCTCTTTTGATACACCCCAGGATGCAATTGTCCTTATGGGCTGCAGGCTCGTGCTGGCTCATGTTAATTTTTTTTATCCACTATGACCCCTAAGTCCTTCTTGGCAAGGCTGCTGTCAATGAGTTCTGCTATGAACCTGTCTGGCTCTTTTTTAGGTAGAAGATGACTATAGCATTCCTATGAAGATTAGTTCACTTTCATTATGTCTGTAACTCAAGTCTATTTTCAGTAAAAGATACATTAGAAAATGGAATAATCTAAAGCTGATTGTAGGGGCTGTCTTCTTCCCCAAGAATTATTAATTTGTTGAGTTTCTTAGCATTTTTGCAGGATTGGGAAGAAATTCCGAGCTTTTGTCATGAGAACTTGAATTTTATAATAGAAATGGTTTTGATTAACTAACAGTCTTTAGTATCTTCCAGTCTTGTGACAGAATGTATCATCAAAGTGAAGTAAAACACTATGTGGAATTTAGACGTGACTTTGGGAAACTTCAAATTACATTTTAGGTCACAGAGTTTGTTCCCAGTAAGCAAGATATAAAAGAGGGTACTCTATGTCAGCAAGAAAATCCTAATCCTACTGCATGTCCTCTGGTTAAAATTACATAGGAAGTGCTGAAGCAGACTACACAGATATGAACCTATTAATGCTCTATTTCACGGTATCATTTTTTTTTCCTTTGCCTCTAGCTTGATTCAAGTTTCCAAAGATACCTGTTTTGTCAATTTCAAGAGACATAGACAATAAGATTGTGTCAATTCTGTGCACACCAACATGTTTTCCTATCTTCTAAAGCATACTAGATCTAGAGTGAATTTTGGTTTCTATGGAAAATAAATGTATGCTTTATGGTTCCGGTTCCTTAGCAAAATGACTCTGGAATTATTGTTATTACATGACTCTGAGAAACAGGATTTTTTTTTCTTATTAAAAAGCATGAAAGTCACAGTAACTGCTCAAAGTAGGGGTTTTATCTGCAAATATTTTTTCAGTAGTTGTATGTATTATCACTAACGGTCCCACTGAAGTCATACTTAAAAGTCATTAATGAAGCATTAATATTTCAATGTATGTAAAGTTATTTCAAATGCATTACATTTGAATAACAATTAAAAGTTAACGTAATAATTATCATAAATTAGTATCAGAGCATTGGTAAGTTTGGAGCAACTCAGGCCGAAGTTCCACTTAGTTTGGTATTCCGTCTCCAAGAATGGTTGAAAGTACAAGAACAGGGCAAATGTGTCTGACAATTCTTTCCTACTCTCCTGGATATAATTTGCTTACTTAGAGAGTCTAGATATAGAAACATGATCAGTGGGCATCTTTCCAATTCACTGTCAGGCTGCTCTTGACCTTGAGCAGACTATTTGCATCCACAGTGTCCTCTGGCTGAGCTTCATGAAACTCCCCGTTTTAAAATTATTCTTCCCACTGCACAAAGCTCTGCCTGCTGTTGGGTACTTCAAATGTTTGTGAGATATGAAAAAGAATGCCTGCTTTATAGAAAAAAAAAATTAATCTCCAATTTTCATCTTTAGTATGACATATTTGTCATATGTGTAGTTAGTTGTTGTAGCACTGAAGGCATGGCATTTGTAAGATTGAAAACTACTGCATGCTGAGGATGTGATGAACAATCCAGCACATACCTCCATGACCAGAATAACACCTGAGCACCTCTTTCCTTTTAGAATGAGAAACAAGCAAGCCAGGTTAAACTCAAGAGCAAGGCTTGACCCAAGTGCAAGTAACCCATAATAGTTATTGAAGCACTTGTAGCAGGCCTCCATCAGTGTCTTTGCCCTTCCTCCTGCAGGTGACAAGAGCTGGATCCCTCTCTGGATTCCGCAGGTGGTGTGGACAGCTGTGACAGGCTCTTTGTAGGTAAAAAAAAATACTGGGTGCTGAGATTAACAGACAAAAATTAATCTCTTTCCAGGTGGATAGCACTGTAGATATACAAACTCTCATTTTAGAAACCAGAGAAACTGTTGTTATTTGTTGGCCATGAGATTCAGACCCAAGAGAAAAAAACTTGGTAGCCTGCGGAGATGTACTGGGAAGTTGCAAAGAACACAGCAGTCTTCTTGGCTCAACATCTTATTCTGAGGATGGCAGCTGCTGTGGTCTGATTAGCAGCTGGGAAACTGCCTGGGTGTAAGCCATGCTGATAAATAAAGTAACTCTTTCAATACCAAATCTACTTTTAGGTGTTAGAATGAAAATATAACATATTAACTGGCCCACTTTATTTTGTACTCCTACGGTAAGTGTATCATGTCAGACAAGAGTAAGACCCCGTAAATCTGAAACATGTCTGAATTTAATGGATATTTTTAAGACTTCTGAGAAAAATAAGTTAAGTAGTTCAAACTGTGGAATGAGATCAGAATGACATCAGTCCTGTTAGTTAAAAGGGAATTTCACTCCCACTGATCTGAAAAACATTGCTGGTTGTCTGCAGTGTCCAAAACTGCATTAATTTTAGCCTTCCCAGATAAGCTGGGCTGTTGAACAACACGATTGATCCCCAGAGCAAAATTAACGTGATCCTAGCCACAGTGGTTAGCCAGGAGTATCTCGGTTGCCCATAGGAGCTGAGCATGCTGAAGAGAGGCTCCTCCAAGCTGTGACACACAAAGGATTTCATGAAGGGATAACACTGACTTCAAAGATAAGCGAGTTGCTATGAAAATTAAATCCCATTGAGTATGACGACAGCTGGGGAAACCAAATAAGAAGATTAGTAAAAATATGTAGTAGTCATAAGGTTTAGCAAGTCGGCAACTCCTGTTTGATCCTGGAAAGTATTTTTTTTGATGCTGGAGAAAATAACATCCTCAGGGCATTTCCTAGGTGCCCTGCATTATGAAGTTGACTTACACTTAAATATTAATGGTAAATAAAAGAAAAAATACACTTGAAAATAATCGAAAGCTTCTTTTCAATTTAAGGGAAGAAGCGACTGCAAAGCAATTTGTTCTCAGTGTAAATTTAAGCCAAAATAGATCACACAATTTACATCCACTGAAACATCAATTCAGTGATCTTGCAGATTATCAAAAGCTGCAACCCCATTGCAGACCTCATGGTCTGATAGAGGTGGTCAGCTACTGCCTGCTCCCTCTGCATCCCTGTGCTACTGCGTCCTATCGATGAGCCTGGCACTGCTCACTTGGAAAACACATTGTGCTGGTGGTAGTGGTGTCTGAGCAGATCTGCTCGAGTGGAAAGGCTCTTTGAGCAGAATATAAAATCTTCTTGCAGTCTACCAGACTTAGGAGGGGTAGCTCAGTATGTTAAACAACACAGCTTCACTATTACAACATGCTGCTAAAATCATAGGTTTTCTTTCAAATCAACTACTCTGAGTTATTAATATTTGTGGATATAGGATCCAATGAAATAATTGGAATGGCATCTGGGAAATAAGAGGGTTTATCTTTCTCTCTCTCTTTCTTTCCATCATTTAAGTTCTCTGGTATGTTTCAGTTATTTCTGAGCAGTATTGTGCTAATTGGTTTCAGTTTCCCTGCGGAAAGGATCTGATGGGTTTTTTTTTCCTTCAAGAACATATTTTCACACTTTTAATAAGAATATGCTGAGACTGCCTCAAGCCAGAGGAGTCTGTCAAAACATACAATAGAGGCTGGAGAGTGGCAGTGGAAGGTTGGCTTTTCTTGTTATACTTCTGATTTTAATTTTTTTTGGAAACAAACTTCAAATCTGTTCATAAATATACATACACAGATTTATTTACAAATCATCTGTGGAGATTTTGGTGATTGACTTCCGAGGCTGAATTTAGAACAGATGAAGGCAGGGTTTTTAAGCATGTTGCAGCCCTGGAAGATATTGTCAGAAGGAGGAGGTTATAGAGGTTGGCAGCCCCGCCTGCGGCAGCAGGGTTGGAACTTGATGATCCTTGAGATCCCTTCCAACCCAAGCCATTCTATGATTCTATGAGAAGGAGAAATGGCACTGTTTATCCCACAGAACATCAGCTGATATTCAGGCCACTTTTACTCTCCCATTAATATTTCTCTGACAGGATCAGCAGTGCAACCTGAAAACAAAGTGGGGCTTAGCGTGGGAGGATTATGCTGTTTCACTACCGCTGATTCAAATGGGCAGTTTCTGATACTCTCTTAATCACACAGAGGTGTCCCTAATGCCACCATAGCCTCAGAGCCTGCATATTTTAAGCACTGGCAAACAAGAGGCTCTACTTTCCCCTTGTCATCTGTCCTTTGGTTCTGTTTTCATATATATATATATTTTTCCTAGCTAAATATAGCAAGGAGAAGATTTACAAGAGAATCATAAAACAAACAAACAAAAAAACTATAAAGCAGTAAGTACATTTGTTATAGCAAAAATGAACTGCTATTGCTTAAGCATTTGTACTAATTCTGAGAGACTGTGTCAAAGAATAGAGGTAGTGCTTTTTTCCTTCGTGTTTTCCCCTAACTGGAGAAGTTACAAGACAGCATGTAGACATCTCCCCATTGATACTGCTGTGCTTTGCATCATCGTGATATTCTCTCCCAGCAAAGTCAGAGCTCTGTATGCCACATGCCATCCTAAAAACAAAATGACTTTTTTCAGCCTTAAAGTGCAATTGCCAGGACATGGCTAGAAGCTGTTGCTTTTTCTTCCATGTAATTTTCTTCTTCATTTATGGTGTGTCTTCACTAATAGCAAAATCAGCAGATATTCTGAAAAAGACAATCAAAAGTCTTCAGCCAAACAAAAACATTTCCTTGCTTTATGCACTTGTGAACACAAGCGTGCCTGTGTGCCAATGCTGCATTCAGGGATGATAAACAGAAGGATGTGCCTTTTGTTTCTTGCAGTGCCTGCCCGTAAAGCAAAGAATGTCTCCGTGTGGGACTGCAGGGACTGGGCACTGGGCCTCTTCTCTCCCCGTGGCATAGCTGGGAGCTGCCCTGCTCAGAGCCCTGCAGGCTCAGGGCTCCAGATCCTGTGGGTGGATCTGCCTTAGGAGGAGATTGCATTATGTGCACTCCAGAGATGTGGTAGAATCAACATTTCTAGGATTCTTTGGTTCTGTGATTTGTGGCTAAGATACCAAAGTGGCATTTGGATGCTCTGAGGTCTTTTTCCATCCAAGGGAAGCTCTGTATGGCTCCAGCTCCACAAAATAGAAGTGGCAAAATAATCTTGCTGTTACCTGCTAGTTAATTCTTCTACTGCGTTCATCACTGGGGTATGTTTCCAGAGCCCCTCACCTCTGTGATACACATTCCCCTCATGGCAGTAATGCAAATTACTCCTAAAAGCCAGTGGGCTGTGGTGTTGTGGTTGTGATAGGTCATGGGAGATGGAATTTGGATAAAAGTTAGATATTTTATGTTGCCTTGGCCCCCACTCTCTCTTTAATCACTTTCAAGCTATTTTCATAGCATGTTTTATAGTCCCTTCAGGATCGTGAGTTCATTCCTTTTTTTCTTTTGCATTTTTTGTATTAGATTTATGTTTTGTTTCCAGTTTAAAATAAATGTTTTCCATTACAATGCTTTCCAGCAGCTTTAAAAATATTGTTTCTCTTTGCATCAAACATTTAGAACAGAATTGTGTTATGTATATGAAATGAAATCATCTGAATATTTATTACTAATATTTACATGTAGAAAGAAAGTATTAATCATTTAGGAGTCCAATAAAGAAGATGAAAGACCACAGAAACGTTGAACCTGTGTTCTTGTGGAACTGCTCTAAGGAAGTGTTGGCTATAAATGAGTGATGTGGTTTGAAAATGGTGTGAAGCCGGCAGGTTGACTTCAACAGCATTCTTATTCTAATAGGTCTGTATTTTGCATGAGGTATTTCAGAAGTTACTGTTCTCATTTTTCAAATGAATAAAATGTTTTCACTGTGGACAGGAAGGTTTGCATTTCTTCCTGAGGGGCTACTTTCCTTCCAACAGATGTGACACCAAATTGAACAGAGTGTATACATTTGTCCTTTGCTGGGGTTGCTCTGGAGCCCTTTGGGGCAAGCTCTGATGGCAGTTGAATGCAAAATCTTCATTATTTGCCATGAGAAGAGGAATGAGCACCTTTAAGAGGAATCACAGAATCACAGAATCACAGAATGGCCAGGGTTGGAAGGGACCTCAAGGATCATGAATCTCCAACCCCCCTGCCACATGCAGGGCCACCAACCTCCACGTTTAACGCTAAACCAGGCTAAACCAGGAAGCACTGAATATGTGCACAGAATGTGAATTTTTCTGTTCTCTTATTTCAGATCTACATGAGGTCTTCAAGAAGAGTGCAGATGTGGCATTGGGTGACATGGTTAGTGGGCATGGTGGGGATGGACTGATACCTGAATAGATTATCTTAGGGTCTTTTCCAATCTTAATGATCTATTATTTATTAGAATCTTAATGATTCTATTATTCTGTACTGCTATTATTCTAGTACTGCTTCTGCTTTCCCTTTGGAGGGTAGGCTGCAGGGGGAGGCAGGTCTGGAATGCAAACAATGTGAAAAGCTATATGTTGAAAATTTGGCATTGGCTTCATCTTAGTCTTTGCAAAGGGGCTGAGGAAAGGACAGCATAAATTTGAAGTTCTTATTTTGCATTAAAATCCTTATTTTGCATTTGCAGTCATAGATTTCAGAAAGCCTCCAGTTTATCTTCCCACAGATTGTGGGGTCTAACACACAGTTGCCTTTCCAAGCTTTACTCGTGGAATTTCCTTCATATGAGAAATGTATTTTACTGAAAACAAACAAACATACAAACAGAAATTATCAGTGTAGTAAAAAAAGAATAGTGAGGTTGGTTTAAACTTGAAAAATCTGTGACTCTGCTTCGGCTTACTGTTTTCACTCAGACCCTTTGAAAATCACAGCTCTGGGAAGAAAAACAAAGTGAACAGTCACTTAATGCTGGCAATTTTTCTGCAGTTCTTAAATATTATTGGGTTCTGCTTCTTCTCTAGAGCACTGCAGAGTCCAGGGCTGTAGTGTATGTGCCAGTCTTAATGTTATTTTGGACATTCACAGCTACAGGTATCTGAAAGGTAACTTGTTTCTGTGTCCAAAGCCATCAGTTCTGCTGATTAGAATGCAGTGAAGGACATTTCCCAAAAGGCTGTTGATCCTGCCAAGTTCTGAGGTAACATGAAACAGAGATTGCCAATGCTTCACAGTGTTAGAGACAGCTCTGCAAGAAAAGGCAGGACATGTCCTCCTGCCACGTGGTGCTACATTACTGCTTTGCCTTCCTTTGTTAAAGTGGTTCAGAAAGGATAAAATGCAGGCTCAGCATAGATGTTGAGAAATAGGAATACGTTGGTTTGTATGCTTAGAGAGTGATGTTAGTGCAACTAGGATTTTATTTGGCAATGTCATTTCAAAACTTTTTTTTTTTTTTTTTTTTTTTTTTTGTAGGCAAAAACAGTACTTTGAGTCCTTTGTGGGTGAGAAGGAAAGGCAGGGCACTTTCACTCCATCACTTCACACTTGTTCTCTATTGCATCCACCATAAGTGAATGACACTCATTTCATCACTTCATATGCAATGAAACTTACACTTTGCACTCAAGTTTTTTAATTGCTCTTAAAGGTATTTATTTAAAACCTAAAGGAAATTTTTTATGGCTACCTGGGATATTATTTGGCAAGCTTAACATATTTCTTGACTGTTAGGCTGTTTTTGTTCCTGCAGTGTGAAACTAGAAAATTAAGCAAAACTGCAGGTGTTTTCAGAACAGACAGTTCTTACAACAGTTTCCAAAATCCTTCCAGCTTTTATGTCCCCTGTGCTGGGAGGGAAACCAATGATTTCCACTGTTACATTATTCCTACAGCTGTTAATGAAGAGGGGAAAGTATGTCAATTTTCAGTCTCTATTCATCAAATAAACAGATCAAATAAAACAAAAACATCTGTAGTTGCGTATTTTATTTTTTTATTTGCATTTTATTCTGCCATTCCTATATATCTGTTGTCAACAGTGAGGGAGTTGCAGGTACAGCCCCCACAGTTGTGGATTTATTATCAGCAAAATCCTTCCAGACATGATGGGTAGTTACTCTTAAATGAAGTAAGTTATAAAGATGCCTTGTTCATTAGAAAGGAAAACATCCAACATATTTACACTGATGGAAAATAATTCACTTTACCAGCCAAAGAGGAGTCAAAGGAAGCTGAGGATTTCAGCTTACTAAGCCTTGAGCATGTGCTTAACCTGATTTTACTGCGAGCTCAGGCTGAGACAAAGGGATGCAGCCTGAAAGCATTGCCTGCTCCAAGCTGCAGGCTCCCAGCCACTTGGCTGGGGATTTTGCGTAGGAAGCTGTGTTCCTGACGTCTTGAAATGAGATTAGTGCAAAAGGTGAACAAAAACAAGATCATGGCTCTGCCTTCTCATAGTAATTGTGCTTTGTAAGTGAAGGTCAGAAAAGGATGCCTGCAGTTCCCCAGTGTGGTCTCTCTGAATGAAGAGTTTGTCTAATTTGTGAGCCTGAAACTTTCTTGTACTGTTAGAAGCCAGGACAATGTTACTCATCAAAAACTGTGGGTAGTGTTGTAATTCTTTTCAGATGCTAAATGCAGAAAAAAGTATACCTGAAGCCTACTGTAGTCTCACACAATAGATCCCTAAAGCAATAAGTTTGTGACTTCAATGTTAAAACTATAAAATACAATTTAATTTGGATTTATGACTGTGATCTCATTATGGTGAACTGTGTGCTTATAAGTTGTGAAATTAGTCAATTCAAGTGCAGCTGTGGTTGAGCTCATGTTTCTGTGGTAACTCTTAGATAAGTGTCAGTTTCTAATATATTTTTTAATTAAAAATATAATTGGGATTTGTTACTGCTTCTAATTAATCCTCATAAGTGAAACATACTTTTGTTCTCATTATCTGCCTGTTTTTCTCTGTGCAGCATTTTCTACCACAGCAGTTCTCAGTAGATTGGCCTACCGGCCTATTTCTATATAAAGTAAACCAAAGGGATGGGGGAAGGAAGGATAGTTGCCAGCATCCATCTATATTTTGCTTCTTCATAGAGTCTGTGCCGAAGGCTTGACATTGTTCAAAGCTTTGCCCCTAAAGCTAAACCTTGAGTATTTGTCCTTTTGCACCAGCTTGTGGGCTGAGCTCTGTTGGGGTGAGACCCAGCACACAGGGTCACAAAGCAGCATCCTGGTGTGGTCCTGAGCAGCAAACTGCACAGCACGTATTTGGTGCTGATAATTTCACAAGGCATCAGATATGCCATCTGGCATCTGCTCTGCAGACATGGCTCTCACTCAACCCCTGGACTTTCAGAACACTAGAATCAAAGTAGGAATCATTTAATTTAATCTATTGCTGTTCTAGGTCAGTGAATTTCCCCTTTTCCAACCCAGTAGTGGAGATGGGCCACTGCTTTGCCGGTGAGATGTGCATGACTTTTTGCAGGTATTGGTTGGGGTTCCAGGGAGGAGAACAAATGCCATGCTTCCCCTTACTGGGTGACAGTGGAGTGGCAGATAATTTCTGAGAGTTGGTGGTAAGTCTGTTGAGGCCCACCAGTGCAGTGCTGTCACAATGGCTGGTCACCAGGCGGTCAACAGGCAGGAAGGGTATGCAGCTGATGTTCTGTAAACGCCCTGCAGCCAAAGTCATTTCTACACAGTACAGGATTTCTTATCACGTAAGACACTCAATAAAGGGTTTTGATGTACATTTAATAACAGTTGCTGACTGGTATGATATCCAAAGATTTTGATGCATTTTATGTTGCGAAACTACAGCCATCATATTTTTATTATTTCCCATCTCCAAATGGTCACTATTCTGGTCATTGAGGGCTCCCAAGACCCATTCTTATGCAGCCTTATAGTCTATTGACTCAGAGTGAAGGTGAAACTAGTGGTATATATGATCTATAATGTGCTTACCTAAGCAGACATTGCTGAAAAAGACCTTTTCATGGTGCTTGATGCTGCTTTGACTTGAGCCTACAGCAGGCACAAAGTCATTTTCCGTCTCAAGGGGCTATAAGATGTCTGATGACTTTCGATTCATGTTATTCATGAAGCAATGCAGAGCTTTTATGCCTGATATACACATTGTGAGGACTCAGAACTATGCCTCAGATACACTCTGCCTGAACAAGGTGCCTGTTGAATCAGTTTTCTTACTGATCCAAATTTCCTGCATGGAAAGATTTCTTTCAAACTCACTAGGAAAAAAAAAGAGAAAAAGGAAGAAAGAAAAAAATCAAACTGGAACTACATACATAATGTATCTGAACAGAAGCCCTTCTAGAAACTTTTAAAGACCTTCCTCTTGTCACTGATACACAGGACATTAAGTCACAATTTGGAACAACTGCCTTGTCAAGATCCTTTAAACTAGGATTTACTTCTTCTAACTTACGCCTTTCTAACAACTATCTGATTTACTTCTCGAAACACAAGATGGCATTCATTTTAGCTAGCTCCAGGTATGAAATGTTTTTGTCTAAAACATCCTATTGGCCATAATCAGTAGATAAATGTGCGTTTCCTACATTTGTTCTTTTTTTTTTTTAACAGAGACATTAGATACTGCTTAATGGAGGAGCACCTCATGACAGAGATATCCAGAGTCAGGCGAGATGACTCCTTTTGAGAGGCTGTGGTGGAGGCCCATTACTCTGATTTTGGTTTCTGGCTGCATTTGATCAGAGAACAATAGGCTGAACACTACATTCTGTAAACCCAGAGAATCTGCAACCACCCTTGAGGCAAATTTATGCCTCTAAACATAGAGTATTCCTAGGCACAGCTTTCTTCACCTTCTGTTTTTGCCATGGCTGACCTGTAGAACTGTTCCACTCATTCAGAAAATCACACAGCATCACGGCTTTCGTTGGCACTACGTTAATGCTGCCTGGCAGTTTAACCACAGATAAACCACACAGATACTTCTACCTGTACTGTAACACCATGTTATCTTCTGTATTTTGAAACCAACAGAGGAATAAGCAGGAAAAAGCTTTCTAGAGTATGCAGGACCATGTTTCCCCAATAGCAGTACTGTTCACAGCAGCTGAAATTGTGTGTTCTCAGCACAAAGTCTGTTGCACAAGATCTTAAGAGGGAATGGAGTCATGCATAAAACCACTGTGCATGCAGCTTCCAGTTACAACAACATGGCCATAGTGCTTGTGTTGCAAAACAGACATTCTCGATGAAGGCTGTGATTAAACACTCACATAATTACCCTGATTAATATGCAAACAAGCAATGCTAAACTGTTTAAGGGAAACAAACTTTAATCACTGACCCACTTCAACAAATGAGGAACGCAATCATGCTCCATGGAGACAATGAATAGATCTTTTACCACTCTCTTGAGCAGAAGGCTCTTGAATTTCATCTTTTTTTGTTCAGAATTCAAATGAGTTTCTTCTCTGAAGCTTTACTTCTGTAAAACTGAGGAAAACTAGTCATGCTGTTTTATTCAGATAATAACTTACTTTATTACAGATGCATGTGAAGAATAAGGGGGAAAAAAATCCTTGCATGGTTAATCTGTTTGCATGGGATTCTGGCAGCAGAATGAAAATGAAATGTTTAGGCAGATTTCTATAGCACAGACCAGTAGCACCACCTGCTGTTTATATGGAACACTGCTTTCTATATACGAGATCCATATAAATCAAAACAAATAATGTATTCCAGAATAATCTATACAGCTTGACCTCTTAGAATGGATGAGGCTTCTAAATTGGTTTTATGTTTTCAGAGATACTCTTCTAAATGACCTCTGCAGGAAGAGCATATATTAAAACAGTGCCAGACTTTCAGCAATGTGTCCCATAATACTTAATTACTTACTGGAAAAAAAATGTTTGCTTAGAATTCTGATTGTTAATGTTTTATTTCTGGAAAAATATTCGGGGAGAAATTCATCTCTTCACAGCAGGAGTAAATGGCTTGGTAAATCTGACAATCATCAAACTCATTTCAGTAAAGGAGAAAATAGAGCAGTGGTATTTTACATGATTTAGTGTGAATAAAATTCTGAGTTTCAGCGTGTGTTTGGTCATAAAGTCCCCTGTTAATTCAGCAAAGGAAAATATATTGTGTCCAAGTTTAAGTCTAATTTTAGTTCATAAAAGCATACAATCTCATTTTCTCTTTCCTTTCTCTCCTGCCTTGGTGCTAGTAGCCCATCCCACCCCCCAGGGCATTACTGAGTTTTCCCGGTAGCTTTGAGAAGTTCTTGGTGCGTGGGATCCTAAAAAAGAAACTTTTCCCAGGCAGGAACCCTAAATGCCAAAGCCCATTCTTTCCTTTTCATCTCCATGGAATGGCTCCAAGCATCTTTTGCAGAGTTCTGACGTGCAGATGCCACTTTCTCTCCAGCTTTCTGACAGATATGGTGCATGGCTTCTTGCTTTTGGAGTTCACATGGGGAAGTGGCCTGAGTCACTCAGCACAGCCTGCCCCTTGCACCTTCCCTTGAGAGTGGATGTGAACTTCTAGTTCTGCCTGGGAAGACAGAGAATTGTCAAGCTGCTGTTCATAATGTCTTCTGGATTTCCTCTGAAAGCAGGTTGGGTATCTCTGGGTACTTTTTCCCACAGGAGCAGGCTCTGGATTTCTTTGCCATATTCTATTAGTAAAGTTTGAAACAACTGAGAGTAAAAGATCCGCTCAGAGTCTGGGAATAATGCATCCTGCAACATGAAATCCACTGCTGTCATTGACACAACTGAATAATTATGGCTGTAGGAATCCAAAAATTTCTGCCTGCATGATTGCTCACCTAGCTGTGATGGTGTTTGTCAGTGTTATACTACATCTCTGCAACATGGAAGGGCAGAGCCCAGCTGTGCCCAGTGCTTTGCTAAGCATTGCAATTAAACAGCATTATCAAGTGAGAGGAAGCATCAAGTTGAACACGAGGCAGTTTGGATCAAAGCATGGCTAGGTAATCAGGCTATTGCAGAAGGAGGCGGGAGATGGACAGAAGTGCAGTTTTTAAAAATGCCATATGTAGCTTCAAGTTTGCTGAAAAGACAGTATCTAGTGAGACAGCATCCAAGTTTTCTAAAATTGGAGCCAGAGTTCAGAGGAGAGGATTTAATTGGGAAGGAAGAATAATTATAATCTTATCAAGGTAAAGGAGAGTAACTGAAGACATCTAATGAGAGGTCTAGACAGACTCCTAATGAATGCTCATGAAGCATGGAAGTGTGCAGTCACTACTGATGAAAGAAATCCCAGATACTCATTAGCCTGCCAGAAAGAAAATAACCCCTGTAACTCTACTGCATTCAGATTGAGTTAAATAAAACTTCACAATCCATTTGTAAAGAAAATGAAAAACTAGGAAAAATGGGCATCGGTTGATTCCATATGGAGATACACTGCTCATCTGGAACAGGCTGCCCAGGGAGGTGGTGGAGTCTCCTTCTCTGGAGATGTTCAAGACCTGCCTGGATGCCTACCTGTGCGACCTACTGTAGGGAACCTGCTTTGGCAGGGGGGTTGGACTCGATGATCTCTGGAGGTCCCTTCCAACCCCTACAATTCTGTGATTCTGTGTGATTCTGTGATCTGTCAGTTTAATAGGACTGGTGGAATTTAAATGAAGGTGTACGAGGAAGCCAAATGCCAAATTCCTGCAGTAGCCAGAAGAAAACAAACACAGCTTAAAAGTTCAAAAGAGATATTAAACAGTTGACATGCTAAAATTGGAAATGTCAAAGTAATTACATCAGTGAAAGCAGGTAGTCAAGATAAAAAACGTTGATGCAAATGTAAAGTTATCAAAAAGATAAGTAAGATGATTTTGATCAAAATAAGTTTGATACATTACAAAAGTTTTAATGATTCAATCTACTAATACGATACCAGTTAAGATCTCAAGGATTAATGTAGCTCCTTTGAGAGTACAAGAACTTTAGTATAAAAATTTATACAGCTTTATGATTAGGAGACACTGAGAACAAGACATGCATGTAGCATTTAACTAGAGATGTGTGGCTATTCAACATAGCACACGTGGCACATTTCTTTGTTTATAATGATTAGCTTGAGTAAGTCAGTGTCAGCATACTGCTGAAGCCAAGCCCCTAACTATATTTTCCAAACAAAGTCAGCTATAATACTAAATTTGTTTCAAAATAGACAAAGTTCTCTGTCCAAAATAATTTTTCAGAATAAATTTGCAGCAGTGATTTCAGAACAGTCCTGATTCTGGTTTTCCTCCAAGCTGCACACTGTTTTGTGGTGGTTCGGGCTCTTCATCGCCATAGGACTGGCTCTGAGAAATGCTGGATGTAAAATGATCGTTTTCAATCTCTGTCTTTATTTGTTTATTGTAAGTTAAATATGCAATGCTGGCTGCTGCTGCAGAAACCACAAACCTAGATGAGATGCACCATGATCTGACACAGAGAACAAGACAGAAAATTCAGGATTAAGAAAACTGGTAAATTTTAACCTAAATATGTAAAGTCTTGCTTGAAAACATAAGGTTAATAGAATCTTATGGTATTTAACATCTAATGTTAAATAACTTTTAAAAAAAGACCATTGAAAAATAAAGCAAATAATATCCTGCTTTTTAAAAGAGTAGCAGTTACTTTGGGAAGCATTTAGGGTAACAGGTCATTAAGGCCTACATCTAGCTTTTCTCACCTGAACCTATCTGGCATAAAAAGTTGTATGCAGAGGGCCATTTATGTCCACTCAGGTCCCATTGGCTCAAACCACCCTACAAAGAAATTTATAGGCTTGGTGAGTGCTTCTAAAAATACAGAACCTTTCTGCTATCCTCAATAAACTCCCTAAAAAAATGAAAATATCTTTTATTTTCCCCCAACTTTAAAGATATCTATGCCAAAAAATAGCATTCTTAGTATTAATACTGGGAATTTTTGTGAAATTTGACTAGTTTTGTCAAGATTTGTAAATCATGCTGCTTGATCCTCACTTACTTAACTAACAAAATTCTCCAGATGCAGAATGCAACTGACAGGGAACGCAGCCACTTGACTGCAGAGGAACACATTAAATCCAATCCTACACTGAACTGATGTTGGGTGAGGACAACTGAATATAGGAAAGTACCTAGAAGTTCCTGAAGAACTCTAATCATTGCACATCAAAATTCTAAGTCTTCAGGGTTGGCATGCTAACAGGATAAGCAGTAAGTATTTTAAAAAATTCATTTTCCTCAAAATAGATTATCAGTACATTTCCAACACATTCATGTCCTGTGCACTAGGAACAGTTCATAGTATCAATAAAGTGGACCAAATTTTTAATCTCATAATTAATTTTTCAAAGAATAAGTTATAGAAAAACAGTGCACTCCTACTTTTACAGCAATTTGCTCTGCAAAATGTTGCTTTCAGTGTATTATTAAATGATCTATAAATTTATACATTAGGTTGCATGACCATCAAAGCTGAGTAGAAAGCATCACTGAATATTTACAACTTTCCTCTTTAATCATAAAACAGTCACTATCTTAGGATAATTCCTTCCATTTGAGTAGAATATTCCAACATTCCAAAAAGAGGAGAACGATCTGTTCATTCTAATAATGCTATCTTAGGAGAAAAAAAACAACAAAAAAAAAAACCAAAAAAAAAAACGACTAAACAAAACTAAATGAAATGAAAGGACACAGCATTTATTGAAGAAAAATTTAATAGGGTCAAAGTATACAAAAGCTATCAATGAACACTAGACAGAAAAAGACTAAAGAGTAATGGTGGCTCCACTGGACAATGTATAATACATACCTCTTTACTCATGTGAAAGAGAATCAGGACAATTTTTTCTTTTTTAAACAACTGCTTCATAATCGTCCATTCTACACAGTTATGAAAATCCATTCTAATGCTACTGTCCCAAATGCAAAACCTGCATGTCTCAGGAAAGCCTCACCTGGAAAAGCTTGACTCATTTTTACTGATTCACCTCATACACTTTAACGAGACAGGCTTTGTTTTTCTTTTAAAACTCACTTGCAAGTCACATTTTATGGGCAACTGTCTACCAGCTAAGATTTGCAGAGGTTGATGTAACATTTTAAAGAACATTTGCTTTTCACACAGTTTGCATTAAATACTTAAAATATCATGACTGAAACAGAAGTTAATTTGTACAAAAGGACAGTCAGAGAAGCTAAAAAGATACTTAAGAGCAACCATTCAAAGCCTTCACTGTATCATAGTCACTTCAAGTGTTGTGAAGCAGTTTTCTACGATCTTGAGCTTTTCTTCAGAAAGCAGGTTTTCTTGCTTCAATTGTCCAATAAGAGCTTCCAAGGACCTGAGTCTCCCCAGAGTTTTTACCTCCTGCATTTCAAGTAGAGTTATCTTAGAGTGGAGCTTTGAAATTTTTTGCCAGAGATGCTCTCTGTCTACGTCTTGTTTGCAGTATGAGTGCTCAGTTTGTAATATTTCAATTCCATTATAGGCATTCATATGCAGAGAATTATCTGTGTCTGCTTCTTCTGTGTCAAGAAATTCTTGTTTAACAGGCAAGAAAGATCTGTTTATTATTTCAGGCTCTTTTGAACTCTCAGCTGGCACAATGATAGCAATGACAGATTCCTCGCTTCCATTGAGTTGTTCAAAAGTTTCTGTGACTGTACTGACCAAAACTGCATTTTCAGTTGTTGGTTGCACTTCAACAGAACAGCCTACAACATGAGAGTTTGGATTTTCAAGTGAATAGTCAGTAACTGAACCCAAAGTATTTTTCAGTTTCACAGATGAATTCAAGTAGTCAGGGTCTGAAAACTGCAAGACTGTAGCTGTACAATTTACTGGAACTTCTACAGAAGCATGAACATCAGTAGCTTCCACATTCTGGTCTGCTGCTGCCATTAAAACAGGCTCAGGTTGAAGTATACACTGCTGAGATGAATTACCAAGAACGATACTGTCTGTTTCAAAGTCTTCTCTGTTTTCAAGTTGTAGTTTCTGTACTTGTAAAGATTTACTCAATACAGTTGAGCAAATTACTTCTTTTTTATCTGGGTCTTCTGCAGTTGCAGAACTTTTCTTTGGTGTACAAAGTTCAAGTGATAACGGTACTTTCTTAGACTCAACATTTTTAGTGGTTTCTTCCAGGACTTCTCTCTTTATCTCTTGTGGGCTGTTTTGAGAAGAGTCTTTTTCCTGAAGGAGAAAAAAAAAAAATCACAAAAAATTACACCATGTAACTAGAAAAACACCCCAGACTGATTACCATTCCTTATTACAACTGAAACACTGTATTAAATACACATGTATTAAAGATCCATAAAGGTGCAACAAAGTTGTTTCAGCAACTATTTTTTAGTCAGGCAGTCTACCTCAGGGAGAACTTACGAATAGCAGAAGAAAAGATAAAAACTCACAGAACAGTAAGCTATATCACCACATGATTAGATTTAAGATCAGTATCCAAACAAGCTTTTTAAAGGCAGTCACTGAAACAAAAATATTCAGTATATTTTTTCACAGCTCTGTCACAGGACAGATGAAACAGCCTTTGTAGCATATCTTCAGTAGCCTACAAGTGCTTGAGAGGCTATTAACAGGAATAAGAAACATGGAGTTTGAAAATAAAATATTCTGTAGTCAGTAAATATGTATAGTTTGTTAATAGAAGGCTTTAAAAGAGCATTTGATTATAAGGAATAATTACACAGTAAATATAATAGTCTCATAGGAAATTATTTTCTTCCTAAAGGAAATATTTCTTCAATTTCCAGTTATAAAACAATACTGAACCTCTAGTCAAAGCAGCTGTTTTTCCTTTACAGTATGGAATTACATGCTAGTTTTGTGTCAGTTTCATTAACAAAATATTTTGATGGAGAGACTTTTATTTTTAAAACAAACTGTGATTATATTAAAGATAACTAGAACATATTATTGCAGAAACAGTTGGTTAGATTTCTGCTATCGTAAAAAAGATAGGAAAACATTACCTCGTCATCCGGGGAAGAGAAAATTGTTGGTACAGCTGTGTGTTTCAAGTATCTTATACCCCATCGCACATCAAGGGAATCAGGGGTAAAATGATCACTGCACAGAAGCTGGTGCTTACTCGGAGTCCACGCATCGCGTTTCATGTTCCGCAACCATTTCTCAAGCCTCTCTTTATCATGAAGTGGAAATCTTTTTTAAAACAGTTGGGGGGGGAAGCAAAAAAATGTTATTTTTTAGAAGTTTCTTTATGTTAAAAAGAAACCAAAGAGCATCTTATTATTTCTTACAAGACTGTCCTTCCTTATTTGAATTCCGTTCAGAGAATTCAATTCCTTCTTTCTCATTTTAATCCAGCTCCTCCCTCCCTCAGAAAATATTGTCACTTACATGTTAATCCACTATTCAACCAAATGATTTCTGGTGGATATCAGCTCAAGAGTCCAGCAGAATTTCTATTGTTTTCTCCTGGTCAAGGACTACAGACCTTTAGGCTAGTGTGTTCAAACCTCTCAAGTCTGTAATGCTTGCTCAAAAAGTTCTCCTGATGCCAGGAAATACTCATTTCATTAAGAAAATGTAAGATCTAGTCCTTACTCTAATAGTACTATTTGTGGAGCTTTTATTTTTTTAATCTTACTGTACAAGTTAAGCATAAAAAACTTCAGGGTTTTTTGTTTTGTTTTGTTTAATGAAGTACTGCTTAGTGTACATCATACTTACGACTGTTGAATCACTTAGAAGTGTGAATATTTCCACTGCAGGATTTAACTTTTGTTAAAGACATAAATACACACCAAAACAAAATATTTCTCCATGATGTTTCAGAACTTCAGATTTCTCACAGTGTTCAGTATCCAATGTTGTGTAATCCATAACTAGCTTTGCAACCATCTAACCTACTTGAAAATGAAGACTATACAGTGTTATTGAAATATGTATATAAAAAAATTGATTTTGAAAGTATATGCAAGCAGTCAAATTATGTGGGAAAGAGAACTAAATTAAAACAAAGTGAGCAAAGATGTGTAGTTTACTCAATGAATAACAATACACAAAAGTTAAAGAGAAACTAAATGCTTGTTATGATGTGTGAAAAGCCAGATTATTATGGTAATGGCAATACAAACATCCAGAACACTATGAGCTCTTGTACCAATCCCCAGCCATGGGCAGGATTGCTAGGCACTAGACCAGGAAGCCCAATGTCCCACCCAACCTGGCCTTGAACACCTCCAGAGATGGGGTATCCACAACCTCTCCAGGCAACCTGTTTCAGCACCTCACCATCCTCTGAATGAAAAATTTTCCCCTGACATCTAATCAAAATCACTCCTCTTCTAGTTCAAAGCCATTCCTCCTTGTACTTCCACTATCTACCAATGTAAAAAGTTGATTACCTCTATTTATAATTTCCCTTTACTGGAAGACCACAAGGTCTCCCCAGAGCCTTCTCTTCTCCAGGCTGAACAAGACCAGCTCCCTCAGTCTGACTTCATAGGAGTGGTGCTCCAGCCCTATGATAATCTTTGTGCCCTTCTCTGGATCCACTCCAAGAGATATTTCTTGTGCTGGGGCCCCAAGCCTGGACACAGTACTCCACATGGGGTTTCACAGGGGCAGAGTAGAGAGGGACAATAACCTCCCTCTCCCTGCTCTTCTGATGCAGTCCAGGATTCAATTGGCCTTCTAAGCTGTGAGTACACACTGCTGGCAGATGTTAGGTTTTTCATCTTTCCACAATCCCTAAGTCTTCCACAGCAGAGCTGTCATGAATAATAACAGTAAAAAACAAAAACAAAAAAAAGAAAGAAAAACCTATGCTTTTGAATAAATTATATCATAAGTGACAAATTTATTGGGTCATCAAATCTGACCTGACTGTAACCATAGGACGTAAAGAGAATCAGATACTGGCAGTGTGAAGGACAACATCCACATGTTAACAAGTGCCTGTAGCTTCATTAAAGCAGTTATACTATCTAAATAGATGATTTGTCCTTTTAATTAGCAACCAATTCTTTTAGTAGTATTTATTACCGTACATAAATACACCACAGTAACATTAACCCAAATTCAGTGTGCAAAAAAATTGTTCATAAGTAAGGTGCTCACACAAAGCTGAAGAGAGAACATAGAGCGGCAAGAGGTTACGTGCCACACAAATGCTATGAAAGGTCAACTTTTGGCAAACCCTTGAACTTCTGAGCCTGTAGGTTTCCTCAATAGTCACACATGGCAATAAGTCCCCTCTGCAGATCCAAAAATGTCCTAAAACTCCAAATTTAGCTGATTTTGAGAGAAAGATATCTGAGATTTACGGGATAAATGTGCAGTTCTTCTTACTCCATCTCTTACCCCATCTTTCATATTTGTTGCCATTTAAATTTCCAAGTTACCAAGAACAGAGAGCAAACTGTCGATCCATTTGGCTCAGAGTATATGCAGGAATGCACAGAACAGTGCTAGCAAAATCTACATAACCTCTCAAGCACAGGTGAGAGGCTTGGTCTTTTCAAATTCTGCTTAGATTGTGTGCACCCAGTAGCAACACTACATACATTATACAGCATGTTTCATGAGTAACAGAGTTTAGCCCAGGATGGTTCTACATAGTCCAAATAAGTTTCTCAGAAAGAGGATGACGTCTTTCAGCTGAAGGTGACGTCACCAAGCACAGCCTCTCAAGAAGGCCTTGAGAGCATTTGATTCCTTTGCCAGAACCATAGCAACACAGCATCCACTGCCTTCTGTACCATCAGGCAGCTTCAGATCGAGAAACAAACAAACAAAAAACCCGCAGTGAGAGATGAGGTCTGACAGCAAAATTTGTTATTTTAGCCAAAGAGTAACTTTACCAGAACTTGCTCTTGCTCTCAATGCCCCCTTGCCCCATCATCAGAACCTGTTTTCTGTTGTGAATGAGTCTCAGCACCTCTTCTGCAGGACTGTGTTACTCATAACACAGCACAATTCAATGGCTGCATAAAACAGCTGTGTATTTGAAATCATCTTTGTATTGATGGCATACATTTGAATACAAATATGTACCATAATTCAAACTTGTTCTGATTATCCATGTGGCACTCACATTCCCTAAAGCAATATAAATGATTTATTTCCACTCATTTTCATGATCATTTTATGGTGATAACATGTACTGCTGTATCACGTGCTATATACATTCAAGGTTACCTAGTTTCCTTCAATTGAAACTAAAGCCCTTTTCAAAGCTGTCTTCCTGTGGGTATTCCTACATGGCCCTCCTCATCCTGGAATAACAATGACTGCAACAAACTTACAAGTCAGAATCATAGAATCCTTAAAGTTGGAAGGGACCTTTAAAGATCGACTAGTCCAGCTCCCCTGCAATGAACAGGGACACCACAGCTAGATCGGGTTGCCCAGGGCCTGATTCAGCCTTGCCTTGAAAGTCTCCAGGGATGGAGACTTTCATCTCCACATCTCTGGGCAATCTGTTCCAGTGCCTTACCACCCTCACCGTAGATGACTTCTTCCTTATATATAACTTAAATTTACCTTCCTTAAGCTTGAAACCATTTCTCCTTGCTCTATCACAGCAGACCCTGAATTAGTTTAAAGTAGCCCTGCTGAAAGAGATTGGGGGTCTTTGTTGACAGTAAATTGAACATGAATCAACAGTGTGCTTAGGTTTCTTCAGCCTAGAGAAGAGCAGACTGAGGGGAAGCCTAATGACAACCTACAGTTTCCTCAGGAAGGGAGCAGAGGGGCAGGGGCTGATCTCTGCTCTCTGTGACAGCACAGGGCTCAATGGAACAGCATGGTGCTGCATCAGAGGAGGCTCAGTTTGGGGATTAGGAAAAAGTTCTTCACCACAGGGCACTGGGCATGGAACAGGCTGTGCCCAGGGCAGTAATCGTGTCACTGGGCTGCCAGAGTTCACGAAGTATCTGGACAGCACTGTTAGATATATACTCTGATTTTTGGGTGGTCCTGTGAGGAGCCAACAGTCAGACTCAAACATTCCTATGGGTCTTTTCCAACTTGGGATATTCTAAAACTTAGAGAGTCATATCAAAACAAGCTTTTCCAGTTGACTGTGAAATCGATTTCTCGATCTATATTTTTTAAATGCTAGAAAATTCCCCGTACAAACAGCTGCTCACTGCATTTTCCTTCAGCAGAAACGCACCAACATTTTGCTACACCCCCCCCCCCCTCCCCCCCCCCAGGGCTGACGCCGGTGCGCTGAGCTCTGGGACCGATACCAGCACGGAGTTGTTTTGATAAGCAGGCTGGTGAGCCTGCAGGCAGCCCAGCGGCCTCCATCCGCCCACCGAGGCTCCTGGCTGCAGCGCAGACCAGACAGCGATTGTAGCGGTGGCGCTTCCCGCGAAGGACGGGACTCGCTCGCAGCCAGGCTCGGGGCTGCCCCCAGCTCCCCCCGCTCAGCCCACGCCTCCGGCATCGCGGCTCCCGTCGAAGCATCCCCAGAGCGAGGAGAACCGAACCGCGCGGCGGCGGCGCAGATGGCACTTTGACACCTTCCCCTCATCCTTTCAGCCCCGGTCTGTAAGCACGAGCGCCGCCTCCCGCGGCCCCGCTCTGTTTCTCGCTCTCCCGAGGGTCGGGCCTCACCCAGCGATGCCCACCCGCAGTTCGCCACCTCCGGGGGCGGCTCAGCGATCCCCGTCCCCCTACGCGCTTACTCACGGGTAGAAGCTGAGTTTGCGTTGGTCCCTGGCGCTCTGCCCGCCGCGGTTCTTGCAGCAGGACGCGGCACAATACCGAGGCATGGCGGCGCGGCCGGACGGGGCCCGGAACCGTCCGGGCGGCGGCGGGGGTGGCGGGGGCGCCGGTCACGGGGACGACGGCCACCGCTCCCGCCCCTCGTGCCGGGGGACGCCCCGCCCGGCAAGGCCCCGCGTCACGTGGCGCCGGTGGGCCAATGGCGGAGCGCTTCGTGTAGGAACGGCCGATGGGGCGAGTAGGGATGCACTGCGCGCGCGCTGGCGGCTGTTGGGCGGGAGTGGCGCGAGACGCTGCGGGGCAGCGGCCTCAGTGCGGGCTGCGCTGAGGCAAGGCGAGGTGAGGGGCGACGGGGCTGCAGCTGGAGGGCTGGGAGGAGGCGAAGCGGGTGGCGGTGCGCGGAGGGAGCGGAAGGGTTACGAGGCGCTGAGGGGGCGGTGCGGGGTCGCCGGGCCTCCTGCGGTGGGTTTGTTCGCTCCTCTGGGCTGCGGCTCCTCGGTAGGCCCGCCCGCTGTAGCCCGGCTTGGGGCAGCGTCCCGCCGCGCTCTGTTACCCTCAACTCAGGGTCTGCCTGCGGGCGGGAGGGAGAGAGGCTGGGAGAATCCGATTGCAGGGGGCTGCAGGAGGGCTGTGCTGGCCGCGGGGCGGGCTGAATCATCGCGTTACTCCGAATGGCAGCCACGGGGAAACTTGGGGAACTTTCTTGCCGGTAACAAATCGCTTGCGAAGGTAGTAACGCGAAATGAAACTCGCGCTGTACGTAGTCAGAGCAGTGATGTGTGGGGTTTATGAGCGTGCGAGACTTGACGAGCGTTGAAATAAATGGGGAGCTGGCGTTGAGAGCTGGAAGGGGCTGCTCTATTTTCTGCGTGTGACAAACGCTGCCTGCCGTGCCTGGATGAAACCCGCACTACTGATGAACTGATAACCAATTGAGCACTGTCATGTCTTCAGTGCTTCTGATAGACGTTACTGTGCTTTTTGCACCGAGCTGAATAGCAGTTGAGATCTGTAACTACTTATCTAATAGAGTGAAGTGCTTAATCCGTGTTCATAAAACCTCCCATTTTGTTGCTAGATGTACCCAAATAAAATCTGGCTCCTAATAGTGTTCTGCACGGTAGCTGTGGGGGGCTGTTCTGTTGAATAAGCTTAATGCCAGGCAGCTTGTGGAACTTATTTGAGAATTCATAATTACTGGAGAAAGCCTAGAAAGTGAAACATTTCCCTTTGCTGGGGAAACTGAGGGAGAAGAAACATGCGGAGTAAGTATTTAAAGGAGACTTCATTATGAAAGCAGTTGTGAAAATAGTGGGAAGTCAAACCTGGCCTTTAGTTTTGTCTTAACTGGCAATAGCACCACTGAGATGCTGGCTGCATATCAAACAGCTGTTCTCTGGGGGAAAGAAATCCAATATCTTTGATTAATTCAAAATATGTTATCTAAATACAGGACTTAGGATAAAACGCTGTTTACGTTTGAGTTCCATTTATATTTGATTTTCATTTGTTGTATCGCTTCATTTGAGCCTCTCTTTTTTCTTTCTGGCTTAAAAGATTTGAGAGGTTTCCAGGAGCATCTTCTTGAATGCGAAGAAATTTTTGATTGACTTCACAAATTAATGGGGAAAAAGCCCATACAAAATTAAGTAGAACTAGGAGCAATGGAGCATAGAATGGCATTGCCAAAATCCTAAAGTAAAACAGTAGTGAAAGAGAAACCTAAGTATAATTCTTATAAAGAGTAATATAAAAGGAGAGGCTTGTGCAGAGCAAAAAACTAGTGAGTGACTTGATGTTCTCGGACTGGAAATCATGGGTTCTGAGAGAGTTTGTCCTTAATGAAGAAGGTAGACAACTCTTCAGCTCCATTTAGTGTTTAATAGTAGAAGCAGGGAGGTCAGCCACCTCCCTGCCATTCCAGGAGAATGGAGCAGCATGTCTTTGTTTCCTCATATTCCTCACATTGTGCATACATAATTGGTCTCTGCATACATAATTGGTCTCTGGCACACTAAGAAGACAAATCTGTATGTGCAAAGCAGAAGGAAAGCACAGAAGGTGGGGAGGGATGGATGTGTGTGTAGGTCTTGATGTCCAGGTGGGAAAGTTTCAGATGAGTGAACTGGTGGGAAAGAATATGTGGAAAAATGTGGGAAGCTTCTTGTGCTGAAAATCTGTCTGGTGTCATGCAAGAAGAGTAAGGCAAAGAGCTGCCCATTTGGTGTCTAGATATACTGATGAAAATACAATTTGTTTCGACTGCTACTCCATAACACTTGATATCATGCAGGCTGCTAGCCAAATAAATGCTTAAGAGGGCATGGGTACGTTAATCTTCCATGAGCTTTTTGCTCTGACCTCACTGCATTCATTTTAGCCCCTCGACCTATCTCTTAGAAACGTGTTTTTTTAATGTTTTTTGTGCTTGTATATGAATTTAGTTTAGAGGGACTTCCTATTTAAAGGCTCAGTTGTCTCATTTACCTGATACGCATTGTTTAAAAGACTTTGAAGAACAAATGTTTGAGTTGTGTACCAGCTAAAGTTAAAGCATGCTAGCTTTTGTGATGCTCAGACTGTAAGATTTGCTTATTAAGCTTTCAGCAAATGGCAGCATATTTTGCCTTGTGTAGAGAACTGCTTTTTGAGTTCAGTTAATGCATTGAGAATTGGGTGTGTAAACCTATTTATGCAGTGATATTTATCAGATAAATTCCTTTTATCAAAGGTTTGATAGGTGTTTTTATTTCAAGCACAGTCTATTATGAAAGCAAATTAAATCCAGCTTATTGTAAGCAGTGGAAGAAGTTTTTTATCTATTTGTCTGAACTCTGTACTCTAAATGAGTGTTCTGCTTTTATTGTGTTCGACATAGGCCAGTTAAATGACCTGAAGTTGAGCATTAGTGTCTAACAATCTTGGTTTAAAGTTGATTTTTAGTCCTGCTGTGTTTTCAGATTCTTATTGTTGCTCAAGCTCATCAGTGAATTGTTCTGCCAGTATATTCAGTATATTTTGAAAATTGCACTGTAATTCAGAGCCACTGCGTTTATGATCCTAGTACTCAAGATTTAGTTTGATGTTAGTCCAGGTATGTCAGCATAAACTGTTTGTTGTTGCAGTGAAAGGCATTGTGAATTTAATTCATAGTCCAGTTTCTAGCTGTTGAGGGAATGCATAGGTAATGTTTTAAAAACAAAAACAACAAACAAACAAACAAAAAAACCAGCAAAGCATAGCAGTAATCTGTGATAGATGTGGAATATGAATTTGCAGGATTTCCATTCGTGTATTTTTTTGATTATAAAGCTAAAGGATAGAACTTTTTAACCTGTATGAAAAAACTTGTTTACATATCTGTCTGAGTGACTCATGAAAAATGCATGTCATACTCTTTCAGCTTATAGTTATACCTTTTCTTTAAGTTGCTGTGGAACCTGAAATAACTTGTTTGAGTATGTTTATTTTTTCTTTCTAGAAACCACAGAAATGGCAACTATGCAATCTATCTTCACATTTGCTCTCTGCATTTTGATGATAACTGAGCTAATACTGGCTACAGAGAGCTATTACGATATCTTAGGAGTTCCGAAAAATGCATCTGACCGCCAGATCAAGAAGGCGTTTCACAAACTGGCGATGAAATACCACCCAGATAAAAATAAGAGTCCTGGTGCGGAAGCAAAATTTAGAGAAATTGCTGAAGGTAACGTATACTAACCTTAATCTTAAAATAACTGGACACATGGCTTGTATATTGACTTTTTACGTGGGGAGATGGTGATAGGACAGAGGGAGAGTGGTTTTAAACTGTAAGAGAGGGAGATCTAGGTTAGATGGTATGGCAGTTTTTTGTTTTTTACTGAGAGAGTGGTAAGGTACTGGAACAGGTTGCCCAGAAAACTGTGGATGCCCCATCCCTGGAGGTGTTCAAGGCCAGGATGGATGGGGCTCTAGGCAGTCTAATCTGGTAGCAGCCCTATCCATGATGAGGGGGTGGAACTGGGTGATCCTTGAGTCCCTTCTGACATAAGCTGTTCTGTTATTCTGTTCAGTAATTATATCTATAAACAAATACATTAACTTAAGTATACTGCTTTAGTGTATAAGATAAGAAAAATGTATATATTTTTACTTTTTGTGGTGGCAAATGTCACGTGTCAGTATTTGACTCATGTCTGTTTTTGTATGTAGGCAGGCCTCTTAAGCAGTTTATGCATTTCTGCCTACTGAACTTCTAGGCTGAAGTCTCTTTTCACAAGAGTATGTGGGAGCAGGACAACTTTAGCCCTAGGAGTTTACTTCAGTGACTGTACCTTTGATCTGCCTGATAAGATCCAGCTCAGGATTACTAGGGCTTCAAGAAGAAACAAAAAAAAACTTCAGAAAAGCTCTCTGGTGGCTTGTGGTGGAAATACAAGAGACATTAGGCGCAGGAGTTTCGTTGTGGCTACAAGGCGAAGCTTTCTTTGCCTAGGGGGTGGGCAGCGCTTGGAACAGGTTGCCCAGACAGTCTGTGCACATTCCATCCTTGCAGACTTTTCAGGAATGAGAAGATAAAGCTCTGAGGAACTAGATTGATCTCATAACTGACTTAATTGAGCAGAGCAGTAAACAAGAGGTCACTTCCAACCTGAACTATCCTAAGAATGCACCTTTCATGAGTGTTCTGTGATGAAAATACATTGGTGGAAGTGAATAACCAAGAACATGACAAGGTTTGTTGAAGAATAAGATGTTCTCACTTATGCTCCCAGTAGGTTTTTATCACATCCATCCATCTTGTGTGTTTCTCTCAACTGTGAGCTTTATCTTCTTGTCTACAGAACAGTTACTTTGAGAGAGGGGTAATAATGTAGTTAAAAGAAGGGGTGGTCTTTTTAGAAACGGCAGCTGTTACAGTGCTAAAGGAGGAAGTGGGAGTTCTAAGTATGTGTTAAGCTGTGTAGAAAAATTGGGAAACCCTTGACAGGTAAGAAAGTGGTAGTGCTCCAAATGCATATTCTAATTACAAGGAGTATTTTATATGTCAGTTTCTGCCTTGAAACAGCTGTAGCTGTAGTTTTGGACCAAGGAACAGATGGAAATCTAGTTCCATTTTGGTTATACCCAATCAAAAAATGTGGGTTTATTGTTAAGCTTCTGAAATGTTGAGAGTTTAGACAAATAAGTAATTCATTTCCTTTGTTTTACTTTTGCCCTTAATGTTTAGCTTATCACTTCTGAGTCCTGCATAGCTAGTACTTTCTGTCTGCAAGTAGCTTTGCAGATACTGCACTGTTTCTGTGATAAGAGTGCAGCAGGCAATTTACTTGTTCAGGGAGAGCTTCTAGCACATCCTCTTACCTTCAGTCTTTTGCATTGCCATATCTTGCTGCTGTTTTCTTTCAAATATAAGCAATAATCTTTATTGCTAGCTAAACAGTGTTTTGTGAATTAAAAATTTTGAGGCTGTAATCTGCCATCACAGTATAACTATTAGTATAAGTAAATAGCTGTAATTAATTTGAAACAACTGATTTTGGATTGTAGGAAGTTAAATATTAATCTTGATTGGACTTGAGCATTCAATTAAAGTCTAGCTTGGAGAATATCTCATTGCAGGAGGGGGGAAAGGCCGTTCTGTGTGTTTGGTTGTAGTCTTCATGTGCATGCAATTGACATTTTAAAACGTTTTTTTCTTTTGAATTGGAAATAGCATATGAAACATTATCAGATGAGAATAAACGAAGAGAATATGATCAATTTGGCCGTCATGGAGGACAAGGAAGTAATGGAAGCCCATTTCATCAGTCATCATTCAACTTCAACTTTGATGATCTGTTCAAAGACTATGACCTGTTCAGTCAATACTCACGGTCGAAAAAGCACTTTGAAAATCACTTCCGAAGTCATCGGGAAGCTCACAATCGGCAAAGACGTTCTTTCCAGGAGTTCTCCTTTGGAGGTGGACTGTTTGATGATGTGTTTGAAAATATGGAAAAGATGTTTTCTTTTAGTGACTTTGAAAATGCACACCGACACGCAGTGCGAACTGACAACAGGTTCCATGGATCCAGCAAGCACTGCAGGACTGTCACTCAGAGACGAGGAAACATGGTTACTACATACACAGACTGTTCTGGACAATAATGTTTCCCTTTCTTTTCATCTCTTCTTCTTTTGATGCCTCCATAATTCTCCTTGGTTATGTGCTAATATGGAAAGAGATCTTTGAACTGTGTATTCTTAAAAACACTTAACTGCTATAAAGAATTTATAGATGGAACTAATTCTCAGAATAGAAACAACATGCAATTAAGAGCTAAACGCCTCAGTAACTACTTAAAAGAAGAGAGAAATAATCTTGCAACAGAGGAAATTTTGTATTTCAATTTAGTAAGCACTCAGTAAATTCATCATATGATATATTTTTTTTAATTTTAGAAATATAATATAATTGTATGCCAATTCAGGAATGTTTGAGTTACTGGTGCATGGATTTCTAGCAGTGGTGATACTTTATTCTGAAGTGCTGCTTTTTTTATTATGCCTTTCAGATTTTCGGTAGTGGTTTTTACTGAATGTGGACTTAGTCCACAAGTTCAACAATTTGCACAAAATAGCAGCGGAAATAAAACTGTGTCTTTGCAACTTTGTCCAGCATTGCAAATCTGTTAGAAACAAAGCATGTATATTCCAACTTAAAAACAAATGAAAATGGAAATATACTAAGATTGTTGATCACCTAGGAGAGCGATGTAGGTTGAGGATATGAATAACCCTTCACTTGCTTAAGGGCTGTTGATGTATGGAAGTTTGTGTATGCACATAGTATGTTTCTTACTCCACCTCTCCAAAACACAAATATCTCTTAAGATTCAGAAGAGCATATTGAATACAATCCTGCTTTATGCTTCTCATAATTATCATGTGTGCACTGTAGTTGCCATAGTTCCATTTGTTGAACTTAAGTTCTCCTTTGTGCTTTGGCAAACTTAAACAAATAAGCTTACTTTCAGATTCCCAGTGTTTCTGGAACAGTCTAAATAAGAAATAGATTGTGTTTGGATATATTTATTACCTGTCAGCAGAGATTATTCAGCTTTGTGATTTGAAAGGTAAACTCTTGGCATAAAGGAATAGTGAAACTGGAAGTTACAGTTCCCATATTCACCTAATACTTTGTGGTGCCGGTGTCTGATAACAGGCAGGGCTAACAGGTAACAACTTCAGTGCTATGGAAATCTGCAACCAGTATGAACTCCTTTTAAAAAAAAAAAAAAAAAAAAAAAAAAAAAACACAACTCTTAATACATATTAACTGAAGTTAATATGTATCAACCCAAAGTTTCTTTAGTAAGGTTATCACACACACGTTGCTATCTGTTGAAAATTATGAGGAGAATTTACCTTTCAAATGGATTGCATGAGCAAAATAAGTTTTTGAACAGCAGTGTTATAAATAGGCTTTGAATTCTTAAGATCTTTAAAGAAAAGTTTAACTCTTTGTTTCTTGAACTGATACTGAAAGTGAACTGATACTGAAAGCTGACTATTTGCTAGGTAATGTTAACCTTTCCCGCAAGGGTGCATATTATCACTTGTTCTGTTTTCACTCACTAAATACTTGGAATGGATTATTGCATTATATTAAGTGCTTTTCCATATTTTTTTTATTTATTAATGGACTAATACCTCATACATGGTCTTTATAAAAAGCCAGTAATTTGTGCAACATTATTGGAATGTGCAATATTATAGTTGGAAAAATGATGGGGTGTATGTGAATGTCTGTTATTTCCACTCTTTTTCTGTGCAAATAGATGTTTTAGTTTCCTCTGTGTAATTAATATGATTGAACTGAAAATTGTAATTCATGCAGATTTCTGACTCCATCAGTCCTGACTCCTAGTCAGTTTGTCTGATTTGTACCACATGGACATCCGACTGAACAAATTACTAACTGAGAGACCTGAGTTACTTTCTCACAGATACCTGCGTTTTTGTTTGTTCTTTTTGGTCACATGAATAAAAGACAGACAAGTTCTCTTAATTATGTGTCATGGGAAAGCAAGTAAATACATACTGTAATTCCTAGAGCTTCTAAAATTGACCTTTTTGCTTGCTTTGATCATCAAAGGTGACATCCAAAGGAGAACCTTACAGGTAGGACAGAAGCTCCCAGCGTTTATCTATCTCTAGCTTTCTGCAGTGGATATGTTTTAAGTAGATTCTAACTTAAGAGATTCAGGCAGGCTTTCCTCAGGCAGCTGTCTTCAGTTTGTGGCTATCAGAACGCAAGCTTGCAAAACATGTTGTGCATCTCACTCACTTGGAGCTCTTGCACATTCTTTTCCTATTTATAGTGTTTGCTTCATGGTAGGCTTGTTAACAGAAGTCCTCATATAACCTTCAGAAGTTTGAAATGATTGATTCTTGTCATCTTTGATATCTTGTGAGAAGACCCAGCTAAAGCTGTTTTTTTAATGTAAGAGTGAAAAGTACGAATCATAATTCTTGAGAAGGCGTTTATGCATATGCAGCTCTGAATAGTTGAGTTCTTAAAACTTTCAGGATAACTAGTATTTTTTTTTCCCTTTTTTCCCATTATACTTTTGAAACACAGTATCTAGTGGAGACAAAAAGTACTGTAAACTTGATTAGGGTGCCGTTACATTAAATGTGTGAAAATTGCTTGTGTGTGAAGGCCTTTTTTTTTTTTTTTTTTTTTTTTTTTTTCTTCCCCCCCTCCCCTTCCTCTTACAGTTGATTAAAGCTGGGTTAAAATGCATTATGTGGGGCATGTGTTGTATAGAACATCTTGACTGCTACATTTTCCCTAAGAATTGATAGGATGACTGGGAAAAGCAGCTGGAATTGAGAGAAATAGACAATTCTCTCTGGTCTGTTTGTTTTTTGTTTTGTTTTGTTTTGTTTTGTTTTGTTTTTTAGAGGTGTTGGGAGTTAGTTGGTGTTCAGGGATTATGTCTGTAAACCAAGCACACAGAAGAGCCTGTGCAGGAGGATCCTAATTTCTTTTGGGATGCCATAGGTATATCAGTTGAAAACCTCCGCCTTCAACTGTGGGATCTTTCCCTGATGTCTGTGCTGTCTACTCAGCTGAGCTATATGAGATTAGTACGACAGGCATGGGTTGATGCTGAAAAGCATAAATTCTGAAGGAGCACTGAGAATGCCGTCATGTTGATTCAGAAGCTGTCTGCATAACTGCTTGAAAGTTGTTGTGTTCTGGACCTAATACTTAGAAGGTGAAGTTGAAAGTCTTACAAAGCAGTGTGTCTCATTGGGCCGTATCTTGTTAGATTTGGCTTTCCTGGAATATAAACAAGTCTTCCATCTTGATATAGAACCAAATTGTTAGGACTGAATGTATTTTAAGACAAGAAAGTTTGTGTTGTTTTTATGCTAAAGGGTGATTGATTGTGTTTAGCTCACATTGAGATTGTCTCTTCCTGGTATTTGAAGCAAAAGCTTCATGTAGAATACTGTTCCACATGTGGAGCTCATTTCAGAAAAAATGCTGTTCAGAGCTCCATGTGACTTTGTTTGCTGATGTGGTTGAGCCTGACTGGCCTGCCCTTTAGTAGTGATTCACACAGATTCATGCTGTTAGCTATGTAGTGTAGGTGCCTGTGTGAGTTTTTTTGCCTTAGAGACCAAACAGGGCCAGGTATTTCTTGTGATGGCTACTTAACTTTGATATCAGTTGACAGCCACTTGTAGTGTGTCTGCATCAATTCTAAGCTAAGGCTATAACTCATCCTCGATTCCGGTTCAGTTTAAACAACTGCTTTTAAGTGATAAATTCTAAAGCTTTGGCACTGTGGAAAACAACTTTTTATATGGTGTGTGTTACCTTTTAAAATACTGGCTTTTGGGTCAGCAGCTTTGAAGTAAAGGTTAGAAACAAATAAATGTTGCTGCGTTTATAGTTTCTAGTGTAATTGCACACCAAAGGATGCTGTTGAGGGGCTCAAATCACTAGGGTTGACTACAGAGTTCTGCTGACTTGGGATCCCTAACTGAAGGTGGTGGACCATCTTCTCCAACCAGTGTTTCTCAGATAATTGACCACAGAATGACTGCACACACAGGATCGACATACATATTCATTGGTTTTTAAGGGATCTGCTGACAGTCTGAGGTGTGACTCTGCGTTGTGTCTTTGCGTTGGCAAGACCTGTTGCTCTTCTCTAAGGTGTGATGAGAAAATGAGAAAACTGGTAAAAACAGTGCTGAGTTCTGCATAGAGGGCCTCTGTCAATAGTACATTTCATGAGTGGTATTTTTGGGACCATACTGCCCTAAGTCCTCAGCTGAGGAATTCTGCATAGTGTTACTTCTGAAAGTCAGAAGCAGAGGCAGTTCCAAACTGAACTCAGAGGAACTGGAAGAAATATTCGTGATGATTATTCTGGTGTTACTGTTCACCCAGCTTTTTATGGATTGCTGCACTCACTGCATAAGCATGGCAACCTTTACCCTGGTACTTCTCCAGGAAGTAGTCAGGCTGAAAATGCGTGTTTCTGTTTCAGTTGCTGGTGATGACCAGCAATAGGTACAAGAAAAACATATGAATAAGGAGTTTCTCCATACATGGCTGTCTGAATAGTGTGTGGTGCCTCCTGTTGTGCATGCTGTTGAACTGATTCAAGGAGACTGATGTTCACTGGGAGACTGGGGGAATTGTCTTGACCCAGGGGAAGACTTACAACTGCATATGACTGTAGTGACGTGCAGTGGTGATGCAGCTTATCCTCCAAAATTTGAATTTCCTGCAACGCAAAATGGAATACTGTTAGAATAATTTTTACTGTGTAGGGGATGGCATATGGAGGTGAGTCTTTGTGTCATTTCAGGGATACTCTGGATGTATTGCAGAGCATAGATGAGCTGCAGGATGTTACTCTCAGCCTGATCTAGAGTATGGAGGTACTTTTTTTCAATGCAGATCATCTACCATTCACACAGAGAATGTAACAACGTTGCTATTTTCTGAAGCTGTTAGTTTCACATTAAGAGGGGCCTGTACAAGCTGGAGAAGTGGGCCCATGTGAACCTAATGAGGTTCAACAAGGCCAACTATGAGGTGTTGCACTTGGGCTGGGCAATCCCAGGTATTTATACAAAATGGGGGAAGGGCTCCTTGAGAGCAGCCCTGCTCTTGGGGGGATCCTGGTGAACGAGAAGCTGGACATGAGCCAGCAGTGTGCACTTGCAGCCTGGATGGCCAACTGTTCTGGGCTGCATTAAAGAAGGGGTGGCCAGCACAGGGAGGGAGGTGATTGTTCCCCTCTGCTCGGCTCTTGTGAGGCCCCATCTGCAGTACTGAGTCCAGGCCTGGGGCCACCAGAACAGCAAGGATGTGGAGCTCTTAGAGCGGGTCCACGGGAGGGCCACTGAGATGATCACAGGGCTGGAGCACCTCTGCTATGAGGAAAGATTGAGGGAACTGGGCTTGCTTAGGTTGGAGAAGGCTCCAGGAAGACCTCATTGTGGCCTTCCAGTACTTGAAGGGAGAATATAAACAGGAGTGGGAATGGCTGTTTACAAGGGTGGATAGTGACAGGATAAGGGGAAGTGGTTCTAAACTAAGACAAGGGGAGGTTTAGGTTAGATATTAGGAGGAAGTTTTTCACACAGAGGGTGGTGACGCACTGGAACAGGTTGCCCAAGGAGGCTGTGGATGCCCCATCCCTGGAGGCATTCAAGGCCAGGCTGGATGTGGCTCTGGGCAGCCTGGTCTGGTGGTTGGCGACCTGCACATAGCAGGGGGGTTGAAAATAGATGATCTTAGAATGGTCTGGGTTGAAAAGGATCAAACTTTAGGCATTACTAACAATTACTTATTACTAGCAATTACTTAGCAAAGTTTTATCTAGATATAAGGAGAGAAAATACATTTTAGGTTGTTACTTGTTGATAATACTGCTATAATCTGTTCTTCATTTCCCTCTGGCACAGAGGTGAGTATGCTAACTGGGAAATAAGAAAGATGAAGTGAGTCTTGTCTGAAGGGTCCCGCTTGACTTCACACCATTTTGCTTCAACACCTGGCGCACACAAGTGTTTTACCTTTGAATATGCAGGTAATGATTTGAAGAAGTCCACAGGGCAGGAGTAACATACATTTTTCTTCTGTCATGCAACAATAGGCACTTCAGAAAACTCAATTAAATTATAAAGTGGATCCAAAATGCTTGTCCTGGGGCAGTATTCTCCTTACTCCACCTGTCTAATGAACGAGAACCCTTTGTAATGCCGTGATCTTAATGCCGAGCATGCAGATTTCCAGCAGAGAGGGAAGATTCTCTATCCTTTAATTTCTTAATGAATCCAAACAATGCCTTTGATTCAGTCATTCTGCTCTAGTATGTACATTTGAAGTAACTTTAAAATAGACTGGGCATTTGGCCTGTTAGGCAGCTAACGCAGCTGCCTGGGTGCTGATGGTTCTGCCATCTCTTGGTAGCTCAAATTTGGAGTCAAAAGGAGAGGCAGTGTGGAGAGAGGAATGCTAATTGTGTTGCCAGGATCCGTTCAGCAAGCTGATGTTAGCACTTCCGTATTAAGAAATAAAGTAATTGCCTGTGTAGGTGGAGCATATATAGAACTTGCTTCAGCTAGGAACTGAACGCAAATGTTGTGGTTTGTTGGTAGAAATGTTATTAAAATCAAGCAACACATTCTCTCTTCCTCATATAACCCCTCCCCACCCGATTTTCTTTTTCAATGTCTTGGGCTTTGCTCTAGTACTACTTCTTTTCCTATTTGGCAATTGCCATAGTTACTATGTTTCTATTTGCATTTTAGTCTGTACGGCATATGAAAAATACATTGCAATCCGAAGAAATTTTATGAAGTGGTACAAACCATTTCAGTGCAACCTGATTTCCTCTTCCCCATCTTTCCCCATATCCTGCTGAGTTAGTAAAATAAACAGTACGGAGTTTCATACTGGTTTTCTGCTTTTATTCTGTCTGTGGTAGGACAAATGATACCCAGTTTTGTAGGAAGCCAGACAGGTGCTGACAGATGATCTCCCACATGAAATCTGCTGGTTTAAATTTAACCTATCCACATAAAAATAAACAAGTGACCTGGCAGAGCAAATTTACGTTAAATCAACACTTTACATGATAACCTTGAAGTAAATAAAAACAAAAAGGAAATGTTGGTGAGTGCAGACTAATTTGAGAAGGGTATCTTTCCTCTTATTAATCTCTTTTGTGTTGAGGGAATAGGAAGTTACACCATTTGATAAATGAATAGGATTCTGTATGAGATAATGCAAGGAAGTGACTGTGACGCTCAGACCTCCACAGATACTTCTGTGCTATTTAAAACAATGATTAATTTCAACTTATGGGCACCTAACGAAAGCAACATATGGCACATCATTAAATTATCCCTGTCATCTGAATTTTAACTATTTCTAAGTGTTGTCTTGTGCCTTCTCAGTTTCAAGTCATGGAGATTAGCTTATGTGTCCTTTGCTGGCAATGCAAGTTGTTACCATGAGTTATCCCCACTTAGACACACAGTCACTTATTAGATGCTCATAATTCAGTCGTGCATTTGAGCCCTGACCTGAGTAACCCTTGGTTTTGTAAATAATCTGAGACAGAGCTGCAAGGATTTCTTGGCTCCTGACTTCTCCTTATCATGAGTTAATTCTGGCTCTACTCAGTGTTTGCTTCAATCAGCTGCTGTCTGAATCAGAGTTAAATTAACAGGCTGCATCAGATAATGACTTGTGGCTGCATTACAAAACATGTCCTGTCTGTGCAGTGCCTCTGTTGAAACATCTTTCTTCTGTTGTGATGAAGGTAAATGTGATGGTTTCAGGCTGATGAGCGGATAATTCTGCCACATTGTTCTCTCTGTCCCACTGTTTAAAAAAAACTGTGAGAAAACACAATGGGGAAAAAAGCCTGGGGTTGAGATGAGCACAGGGTGATCACTCAACAATTACTGTGATGGGCAAAAGTGACTCAGCATAGGAAGTTTAAAGTAGTTCATTGCCTATTACTAACATACTAGAGCAGTGAGAACTAAAAGCCAACTACAAACAACATCCACCATCCACCCTCAGACACATGTTTATTTTCACATCTTTAGATTTGCTGCTAATTCAGTTGGTCTGTGTTTTGAAAATGATTTGAGTGGGAAACCTGCAAATGTAACAGTACTCTTGAAAAAGGGTAGGCCCTGCCATAAAGAATGCCAAAGTGTGAAGAATGGGCGATTTGTCACGGAACATCACAGGTGCCCAGTGAGCAGTCTTGATGTACCAAGGAGAGTGCTTCTGAAAAAGGGCATATGACTGCATCATTGTGTTTATATGCTGCAGAAATCATGTGGATACACATTATTTATGCCTGTAGGTATCATTTCCAGTATGTGTCTGACTGTCACTTCGCACTGACTTAAATACTATGAAATAACAGCTGTCACACCTCATGAGAACCACAGTCTATTCTAACAATCCCATAAATTTGTTTACTTGCGATCCGTGAAGGCTGAGGGCAACACAGATACTACATCTCACAGCAGTGCTTCCCTGTGAAATAAGCAACAAGCCATTTTTTACTGCATTTTTTGTAAGCCAAACAGTATATTTCAAGGCAAATAAATAAGAATAGATTCAGAAAGTATGTTATTTACCCATCACATTCCAGAAAGCATGAATACACTCAAAGGTTTTACTCCGTTTCAAATCTCAAAAAACAGCCAGCAGCCATATTCCCAACACAGTGTCTAGGAGATTATTCTGCCTTGGAAAGCTCCTTGCTCTTCAAATTCACTGAAATCCACTGATGTACCAGTCCTTATGTGCAGATTGTATTTATTCTTGCTGGAAACATTCTAATGACCAATTTTAAGACAAAAACAAACAAACAAACAACAGCAAAAAAAACTTCGAAATTCTGATTGAACTGAAAACATTAAAAAGAACAGCTGTAATAGGAATCTCTTCATAGCTATTTCTTATATAAATAAATTAGCAATATTAGTAAATATTTTAACTCTGTGAAAAATCAACCTCTTGTGAATAGAGCAATTCCTAGGGAATAAAACCTGACATATTTTCTCAGTTGATCTGCTGATCTCTATGAAGCAGTAGTACACAGAAACCAATAGTAAAATTCTGAAAGAGTAAAGTGCAAAACTTACTACTTGAGGCATGTGTAATTGTGGACAAATTTTATGAAAACTCTTTTTTTTCTTTCTTTTTTTTTCCACCTGGTGAGGACTCTCGTTGATGTTTGCTGAATGTTTATGGGGACCAAACAGTGGATTTGAGCACAGTGAAGTGAGGGGTGGTGCGTTTCAGCAGTGGTGACAGCGACAGTGGGTCACCTCTGGATGGTACAGGTTCTGACAAGCATGGCATGCAGGCTCTTGTTCATCGCTGGTGAAAATGCAGAGCTAATTGTGCCTATGTTGAAAAATAGTGTCCTGTAGCTGAGAATTTTCTCTATCAAATAGTTTTATTGTGTTCTTTGTATCAGTGATCGTTTCCATGGAAGTAATTAGGAGGCATAACTTTCAGAGCAACCTATGTGTACAAGGGCAATTCCTCTTCAATTGGTGTGGTTCAGGCAAGCCAAAATGTTGAACACCCATGAGTTACAAAGACCAACCAGTTTCAAGGAAATGAAGAAAGTTAGCAGTTCTTCATGGAAGATATTAGACACACAGAACATGCAAGAAAAAATAACATAGAGAGAATATGAGATAAATTCAAGGTGAAACTGGGCAAATCTTGGAAGAAATTTCTGTCAGGAATTAATAAATATATAAGCCTCTTTAACTCAGGAATTCCCTGAACAGACAATATTTGGAGCTGCTGGAGCAGAAGAGAAAAACAAAATACACTCTCACCTTGTGCTAACATTTCTAGGCATTTCCATGTTGGAATGGTTGTAGACAGAGTACTAGTCTTGGAAGATCCTAGGTTTGAGCTAGTACAACTATTCTGATCTTCTAAGACTTTAAAGCCCATATTATGATGAAGTTAATTAATGGTACTTTCGCTTTCTGAAAATAACTATGTATTTGTTAGCATGGTTTCTAGTAAGAATAGACTTGCAGATGCATTTGTGCTCTGTTTGATAAGATGTTCTTTATGCAGATACAATAATCTCTAATAGTAATTTCTTATAGCCTCCTTGAGCAAATTCAGGTTTCACTTCTGTCTTCTGTCACTCCTAATACTTTCAGTACTGCAGTTTTTGAGAGCAAATCATGACTCTGCACACTTAACGTTATTTTTCATTGGAATGAATAACTTCAGTTTAATTTTCTTTTTCACTCATGTTCATCATCTCTTATGATTTGGATTTCTAGGCCTGCTCTTCTGAGGGATAGATTATACAATAAATGACTACCATAAATAGTACAGTCTGAATTACACAGGTTTAAGGCTGATATATCTAAAGGAATAATATAAAAAATTGAGTTTTATTTACATTCCTCATCTTTTCTCACAGTTTGCTGTGAAACTGTACAGGCAACACTATAGAAAATCAGGAACAGACATGTACTGTGTGTCTATTTGACACCCAGTCCTGGCTTGTGGAGTTGAAAAGTGCCAATGAGCAGATTTGGTCAATTAACTATTGCTGACCTAAAATTACTTCAGCTAATTTGCAGAGACCAGTGGTTAAGATGAAGTGCAGCTTCCTCAGTTACTTGACATATCAGTAAGATTATGTCTAAAGTCTTCATCTTATGAATTCTCTTAGAATACATATTTCACTCTCTCTGAGTCGCCAAGCAAATGGATAAGAAAGCTTCTCAGAAAAGATATGTGTCCAGGTCTGTTAGTTTATAAAGCCTACAGATTGTTCAAGAACATCTGAGATAGTCCTTTCTTTTGTACTCGCTCATACACACACATGCATATGCACTTACAGTACCTTGTGCTGCTGCATGGTGAGTTACTGAAAAAAGTTTTGGTTATGAGGGTAACAAAAATAATTTATTAGTCACTGATTAAGTAGAATTAATGATCAAATATAGATGGCAGCTAAGCACTCTATTAGGGTTAACTCAAAACTACTTATGAGATTCCTAGTCATTAAGCTGGCTTGATGTATGGAAAATATCACTTAAACTTGATATATATGGATGTTGTCTGCATATAACAGTGACGTTTTCTTGCTGGAAACATCAAATGCCAGATAAGGGATCCTTCAACCTCAAGGAGCAAACCTGAGATGAGTCCCTGCTCAAGGAGAGATCACTGTGCAGCTCTCCGCTGTGCCCAACGGGCTGTGTTGGCTATAAATATTCATAGTGAAAAGTTATTGACTTGTAGTCAAACTTCTTCCTTTTACTGTCTCGCAATACAGGCTGTTAACCTGACCCTTTCTTAGTAGTTTCTCAATGACACTGGCTCTGCATAGGAATTCATGTCTTTAGACAAGCAGCTTAGTTCCTGACAAGGTATGACTGTACAATTTTACAATGTTTGTGTCCAATTAAGCCTGCCTATCAGCAGTGCCTGAGCCAGAGTGCTGCTAGCATGAAATAAAAGAGAAAAACAACCATCACACATGGCTGTCAGGTCTTGTAGTTACTGGCTCTAGTTAGAACTGCACTCTGAGATTATACCTCTAGGATGCAGAGCCCATAAGTGCAGGCATAGCCATGTGTAACTGACATAACGGGGACTGCTGTTCAGAGGGCTCTGTCATCCTCGCACTACCCCTCTCTGTCCCACATAAATCTGAGCATGTCCAGAATTGCTTTTTGTTTTGAGAGAAAAAAAGATCAATGCTGAACTGAGTTCCCAAGAAAGAGATACGTCTTAATTTGGGAATGCTGGAATAGAGGAAGAGAAATTCCAGCTACCAATAATGCAGTAATGATATGTCAGAAAAATTTCAAATGAGTAATATTTTTTTCCTCAAGTACCAGTTTTTTTTATCACAGGCTGTAATTATAAGAATTCAGTTGGTTGGCTTGGAATAGGAAGGAAGTCAGTTTATCAGCTCCTGTAGCTAATGATATACTGTAAGGGCTCCGAGTATTCGTACTTAGCACGGAACAGCACGGTGATGTCAGAGCAGACATGGAAGGCGGGGAACAAGGTAACAAGGTTTGCTTTAGTATTACAGCCAGCTGTGAGGAGGGGGAATGGACTCTCTGGAAGCTCTTTCAGGGTTGCTGTTGCCTGCTGTTTATTGTCTTTTTAAGTCAGTCGTTAATGCAGCGAGTTTGGGTAGTTCAGAGCCTTTTCTCAAAGGCATTGCACATTGGCCAGTTACTTCTGTGTAAAGTATGGAGAACTCTCAGATCACTGTAGGCTGCTGGTGGGGCCAGAAATTTGTGAGTTCCTGGGAGCAAGTTTGGGAACTGGTAAATCAGCTGAGTATCGCAGTCAGCCTCTGTCTTATCTGCAGGAGTGCACAGTATACATTTATGGATACTGGAATAGGCTAGAAAAGTAGGTAGGTGATTGCAGGTACCTCCATATAGCAAATGGAATGCATCTGTTAAAAAAAGATTTTTAAAAATGGAGAAAGGGAGAAATAAAAGAGATGAGAGGGGATTAGATCCTGAGATCACCCTCCATGCTGGGTACAAACCATTCAGGAAGGAATCTGTGGTTTACCTGCACTTGCTGGTAGATCCAACATTAATTAATAACTGAACTGCCTCTTTGCCATTATACTTTTCTTCCTTGGATGATAAGGATGGCACGGGTAAGAGCCGCTGCTTAAGTGCAACTTTGTTCCAATAGCACTGTTGATGAATTTCCAGGGCTTCTTTCCAGCAGAGGAGACTGCTCTCAGTCTCCTGTTGCAGGTGTGTAGATGTCCTTCAGACTCTTCTCTCTTCTTTAGAGCCAGCAAAACAAGGAAACTGTAGCCTGAATGCATTCCTTGAAAGTGAAGCCTGAAGATGGTAGGTGTATGTGAATATAGAGCTGGCCAGGAAGAGGTACAAAAATGTCCTGGGGATTTGGAGAATTTTTTTTTTAGGTTATATCTTTTTGAAGAATTGGATTATTTAAAATAAATATATCTGAAATAATAGAAAAAGAAAGGTTGCTTAATTCTTTGTTTTTCTGTAAACTAATACATTCCCTGACAAAGGTAGATTTCCTTGTATATAAATTTATAGCTTTCTTCAGTACTTCAACAACTAGAAGAGAAATATTCTCGGTGCTCTGGCACTAAGCCAAAGTGCTTAATGAGAGCTTTAAACTAGACTAGGAACATATTTTCACACATAACTTTATGTGCTCTTAGTGTCTTGCCAGCCGTGTTCAGTGCAGTAGGGCCATTTGAATGAATGAGATTGTTTGCTAAGGTTATAAAGGAGGTGGTCCAAACAATCCTGAACTTTCTGGCTAGACTCATTTCAAAACTTTCTGGAATCAAGGGTACTGCCTGACAGATGATGGAAATAGCAACTGAGCATTCAGAGGCAAGCCCTTTGGTCAAATGTCTCAGGCTGAGCTATGTTGCTGGCTCTTTTGATCAACTTCAGAGCTACGATACCTTCAAAAGAGATGAGACCATGCATGGATTTAAAATGCTGAAATGTGATGTTGGATAAATTTATTTATCCCCAATCCCTTTCTGCAGCTATGCACATACACAGTAGGTAGTGTGTGCCTGTACAGGCTTCAGTAGCATCCTCAGAAGAGGAAGATCTCCACCCTGAGCTCTGCCAGCACTGCTGTGAGGGTTACCCAAGGAGATGGGTTACAAATAGAGTTGCATTGTCTCTTTGCTCTTGGTTTCTGGAGATGAGCCAGACATTGGCATACTTCAAAGCAATTAGGGAAAGCAAAACAAAACAAAAAGCAGGTCAGTGTAACATTGCTGAGAGATATATATTGTCTGAATTAACCTTTCACACTGTTTTTTGATAAAGATCCTGTTGTCTTACACAGACAGCATCATTTTTTCTCTTCTCTGTGAGGAGAATCTGGGACCAAATATTTGCTGAGGCTGTGCCAAAATGAAGAGAAGGGAAAACAAGAATGTATTCCTGGAGGGCAAGGTAAGAGTCAAGCTGAGGCATCTTGGCTCTGAAAGACAAAGCACCAGCTGCAGTAGTGAGGAATAAACTTGGCGTTTCTCAGGTACTGACAGCCGACTCTGCCTGCATTTTGTTCTTTTCTATCCATGGCATCTAAAATCAACATGGCATAAGAAAGGCAGTGAAGCTGGAGCTTAACTAATTACCATGTCTCTGCTGGCGAAGTTGTGTTAGCTTGTCTAACCCAGCCCACTCCATAGTGGAGCTCTCTGTCTGAAAAATGTGAACTGACAGAAGCACTCCGTCTAACATTAGCAAGAGGAGGTTATTGATGTAGTTGCATGAAACTGGAGGAGGAACAAGAGAGGGAGGTGGGTGAGTCCCTCCTTTCTTGTATCCAGACACTGTTATGTTGTCAGAAGAGCATCAGCTTTCAAAGGGAATTTTGAGAACAGAAGGAGGATAAGAATTAAAACACACAGCTTTTAGCGTGGAGATTTTTTATAAAAACAAATACCACATTTTTTAATAGATTGAATGCATTTTTAGATCTCATATATTATGTTTCAATGTAGTTATCCAGTTAATAGTTGCACATTTTAAGATGAGCACTAAAGGTATTTCTTGCTTAAAAATAAGTCTGACAAATTGAAATTCCAGAAAAGCTGCATTTTTTATGTTTCACCACTGGATGGAGGTAGCACTCCAAAACTTATAAGCAACTGCTAATGGGACTGTAATGAAATCCCTCTCGATAAAGAGATTGAATAGATTAGCAGACACTGCAGCAACAAACAGTGGAACATCAGCTAGATTTATGGCAAAAAATGTATTGAAGGCACATCCTTTAGATTTGTGCTTGACCTATTTTTACAGTGAGAAAAGATTTCGTTCTCAAAAAAATTAATTCCACTTCTCTCTCTACGCACACAAAGCTGTGGTAACATAGACCAGCAAAAAAAAAGGGAAGATAAAGTGAAGCTTTGTAGGGCACTCTTTGTTTCTGCCAGGTCAAAGCATGTTTTTAGGTGACGTTCATTGGCAGTGGGATCCTGTGTGTCTGGCCTCCAGAGCCTGATGTTGGTGGTAGCAGCTGAGGTTGCTCCAGCAATTGTTGCCCTCAGTGGGGAGCTTCCCATGGGCAGGGCTATGGGGAGGCTGCAGGAGCAGTTCCCATCAATCTGCCTGTGCTGTAGGAAGAAATCACTGCAGTTCATGGACAGAGCCATAGACAGGGAAGAACATACTCTATTGAGGTTCAATCTTTTCCTCAGATATTTTAGGGTATTTTTACATGCTTTTTTCCTCCCTGAATGTTCTTCTGCGGAGAAGGAAGGAGGAAAGGCCTGCAGTGATTTTTAGCTCAGTTTCTTAAGTAATCCCACTGTGCTTCTCTGTTGCCAGCAATAACTTTCGAATTTCTTGGATAAATTAGTGGTGAATGAAATGAATTCAGACAGCTGGATAGAATGGAGAATCTTGAAATGTCTGACTGAAGGAAAGGCTGGAGCTCATATACTAGAGAACCCGCTCTGTAAAGATCTCTGATAAATGCCCCTGCCCTGGGAGAAACTTTAATCAGAGTTTGCAATCAACCATGAGGGAAAAAAACCCACAGGCAGATGGATTCATTAGTTCAACTAGAACATTTTTTTAAAAGCAACAAACAGAAAATCTGACCTGCTCCACTATCATCTCTTCTCTGTCTCCAGGTCACAGAGTCCACACAGAATTTAAAAGCTGAGAGTTCCACATAGAAAAGCAGCCATGAAGAAAATAATATACACTAGAGCTGATTTCTTTATGGATCTGCTTGTTATACTCAGGAAATGTATTTTCAGACAGCTGCGACATTGTATAGTGGTTAATGGAGTGGAGCTCTTTGGGGAGAAGGAATAGAGAAGAAATGTTGAAAGCAGTGTGTGACAGCTGCTGATGTACACCTGACGCTTTTGTTCTCCAAATGCAATTTCTGTATGTACAATGATTTACAGGAAAATCCTCTTATTTTCTCTTAAATCGAGGTTTTAAGTGTAATTGGCCTGCAGCTAAGTACTGTGTAGACCTTCAAGGCTAGATCCTTACAGGAGTGAAAATCACTATGTAACTTCAACATTTAGGATCTCTAGGGAATGAAGATGGAGTCTGATGCTGAGGTAGGAAAGCTGGTCAGTTTGATGAGCAGAGACAGTGTTAAAGCATGAGGGGGGACTGACCTTCTGCAGGTAGGATTTGATGGCAATCAGACAGATGTTTGCAAGCATGAGCCTTGTTATTTACTTATCTGACTGCTTAGCTGTTGAATATGTTCCTACCTCATCTGTTATTCATCTGGTATGTTGCTGTTTACAGAAAAAGGTGAATACAGAAAGTCTCAAAAACAAAACTTTCCTTCACTGAGCTGTAGAAATGCTCTGACTTGCAGCAGGCTCAGGATAAAGAGAACTTGTCTTATTTCTCCTGCCCCCAGTTTTTTACTGTTTGTGAGGAAAGCTCTGATGTGAGGGCTGGTCAGGAAAGGGGTCATGCCGTTATGTGGCTAGTCAATGTGAAATTACAGACTGGAGCTTTGGTCAGAGGTGATAGACTTTAATTCAGAGGAGAAGCTCTCTGAAGAAAGAAATATGTCAAAAGCCCAAATCTGCTCTAGGTGCTTGGTATGGGAGCAGGAAGATTTACTGGATGGAATTAAAAACCTAGATTTAGACATGACAAATGGAAGGCTGGAACTTTGGCAGTATAGGCTTATAGTGGCAAAAAGCACTGATGTGCAGTAGATACACTGGAAAAATGATGTTCAGGATTGGTAGAAGTCAAGACTGGGGCTCTGAACAGTGGCTGCTCAGGCTCAGCAATCAGTGATAGTGAGACATGACCCACAAGTGTAGGAGCCTGCTCATGGTTAGCCATGACAATTGGCAGGAACTTGAACACTTTTGACCTGCCTCATTTTCCTAATCCCTCTTCTACACTCCGATGTTGGCTTTGTGGTTGTTTTCTGTGTGTGTGAACTGACCAACCAATATATCAGTACCCACTTTCAATCCCTGTGGCACAGTGGCATGTGGTAATTTGCAGCTCTACGGATACCATGTAGAGTACCACTGAGTGATGACTGAAGCTGCTTTTGTTAGATGGGCTTCCAGGTAACTGCAGAACAGTGTCTTGCACTCTATCATTGCTCTCCAGCTGCCAAAGACAGAACTGAATATCTTCACAGTTCTCTGCTTCTGTGCAGATAAGTATAACAATCAGCAGTGATCACCAGATGGTGGACTTCAAGATCTTGTGTGGAAGAAGCAAAGCAATAGCTAGAATTACTGCCCTGAACTTCAGGAGAGCTGACTTTGACTTCTTCAAAGACCTACTTGGAGGAATCTCATGGGCTAGAGCATTAGACATTAAGGGGCACATGAGAGCTGGTTGGCACTTAAGCACCACTTCTTCCAAGATCAAGATCGGTGCATTGGTAACAGGGGATACTGAGAAGGCAGATCCTGACCTCTCCTTTGCTTCGGTCTTTAATGCTAAGACTAGTACTGAGGAATCCCAGACCCGGCAGGTAAGAGAAAGAATCTGGGTAAAGGAAGACTTTCCATTGGTTGAGATGGATCTGATCATAGAGAGTCTAGTCAAAATCAATGCATACAAATCCATGGGCCCCAATGGCATGCACCCATGTGTACTGACAGAACTGGCAGAGGTGATTGCAGAACCACTCCCTAGCATCTAAGAAAGATCCTGGCAAATGGGAGAGGTGCCTGAAGACTGGAGAAGGGTAGCCAATGTCACTCCAGTCTGCAAAAAGTTCAAGGAGGATCCGAGAAATTACAAGCCAGTCAGCCTCACCTCTGTCCCTGGGAAGTCAATGAAACAACTTGTTCCAGACGCTATCTCCGAGCATCTGGAAGAGAAGAAGGTTATCAGGAGTAGTAAATATGGATTCACCAATAATCATGCTTGACCAACCCAGTAGCCTTCTGTGATTTTATCACTGTCTGGGTAGATGGGGAGAGAGCAGTGGATGTTGCCTACCTTGACTTCAGCAAGGTGTTTGGCACCATTTGCCACAACATTCCTGTTACGAAACTTAGAAGAAGTGGGATGAATGAATGGATGGTGAAATGGATTGAAAACTGGCTGACTAGCAGAGCTCAGAGGGTGGTCATCAGTGGGGCAGAGTTTGATTGAAGGCATGTAACTAGCAATGTTAGTGCTGGGTCTGATCTTGTTCAACATCTTCATCAACAACCTGGATGTAGGGATAGAATTCACCCTCATCATGTTTGCTCATGATACAAAGATGGGAAGACTAGCTGGCATGCTGAAGGCTATGCTACCATTCAACATGATCTGGACAGACTAAAGAGTTCAGAAGGGGGGAACCTGATGAAGTTTAACAAGAGCAAGTGTAGAGTCTTGCACCTGGGGAGAAACAGCTGCATGCAACAGTACAAATTAGGGGATAATCTGTTGGAGAGGAGCTCTGTGGAGAAGGACCTGGAAGTCCTGGTGGACAACAGGTTGCTCTTGTAGCAGTGTGCCCTTGTAGCCAAAAAGGCCAGTGATATCCTGGGATACATTTAAAAAAAGTATGGCCAGCAGGCGGAGGGAGGTAATTCTCCCCCTCGACTCTGGCCTGGTGAGGCCATATTTAGACTACTGTGTCCAGTTCTGGGCTCCCCAGCTCAAAAAAGACAGAGATCCTCTACAATGAGTCCAGCAGAGGGCCAGAAAAATGATAAAGTGCCTGGAACATCTTCCACATAAGGAAAGGTTGAGTAGCCTGGGTCTGTTCAGCCTGGGGAAAAGAAGACTGAGAGGGGATACGATAAATGTTTATACATATCTAGAGTGAAGTGGGAGGCAAATGAATGATGCCAAGCTCTCCTCAGTTGTGTGTAGCAATAGGACAGGGAGTAATGGCCTAAAACTTGCACATAGGATGTTTTTAATAACATGCAGAACTTTTTTTGCACTAAGTGTGGCAGAGCACTGGAACAGGTTACCCAGAGAGGTGATGGAGTCTCCTTCTATGGAAATATTCAAAACCTGTTTGGATGCCTACCTGTGTGACCTATTGTAGCGAACCTGCTTTAGAAGAAGTGTTGGACTCCTGATGGTGATGGTCTCTTGATGACCCTTCCAACCCCTGTGACTCCGTGATTACAAACCTTCACGCTGGCAATCAGCTTTGGAAGTGGTTAGCGTCAAGTAATACTTTGCACTAACCAACTTGAGTAGAGGAGAATCTGCTTATATACAGTTATGATTTATTTTCTGGTTTGTCCTTGAGTTGTGACTGTGGTACAGGTGCTGCAGATAAGTTTATGAAAGTTTGCAGCTTCACAGGGAAGATCAGGGGCTGTGTCTGTTAAACAGTGGTACTTTGCTGTTCACTGTCCTTTCTCCTAGTGTGGAAATGCTAGTGAATTCCTGAGGAGGAGAACTGATAAAGATGCATATTATGGAAAACAGGAAAACCTTGCATTTCAGTGCTGGAAAGCCAAATCACAGACTTTCTTAGCATCTATGATGCACGTGCATGTACAGACAGAATTTCAAGAATTTGCAGTCAGTTCTGCAGTATACATACATCTGCCAGAGCAGTCATACCAAGATGAATCCAGATATTTACTCCCAGTGAATGTTTCAGTTTGTATCCTCTGTTCGGGCTAGATACTTAAACACTGTTTTATTCTCAGTAGTAGAACTGGAGAGGGAGATGTTGTAATATCTAATAATGCTGAAAGCATTGTAGGGTAGGTCTTTCTGATGGCACCTGCAGTTTTTTTCTTGCTTAAAGGCCTTCCTGTTTTTCCTTGCACTGGATCTTCACTCCATTCATTAGACAATGTTATTCTCTAAAACGCTTTTCTGTATGATGGATGATGGAAACAGTTCTCATTCTGCTTAGCAGCCTTTGTGACATGATAGATGCTGGAGAAGGTTCTTGAGAAGCTCCATGAGGAAGTAATATCCCACAGAATCTTGTTTTGCTACACAAGGGGTGAGTACATACTTTTATTACTATTTGTATCAGGAGTATAGCTTTGGTGCACTTGTCAGATTTACCCTCCTGATTGAGTTTTAGAGCTGACGTAACAAATTTTGGGTAGACCATGAACCTCCAAAATGAAATATGATCTCAATGTCCTTGAATTGGGCCTTGAATTGGCCTAGGGGTTAACAAAGTACTGAAGTGTTTTTCCTAAACCCACTTTCAATCAGATTTGGAAGCTTTGCAAGAAAAAATCATCACAATTTTATTAGAATTTTTCTTGAAAAGTTTGTCTTAAGACAAGCTGATGTCAGATCATGAACATGAAATTTTTATCTTTTTTTAAGGAAACAGGTTATTGTGTAGAAGACCTGTAATCCAAAGCAGCAAGTATTATGGCTTTTTTTTTAGTTTGTTTTGTTTTGTTTTTGTGCTTGCCTTCTTTAAAATGAAAGATCTAAATTAAAATAGGAAGATTTTGAAATTTACATAGAAAAGTAGAGAATAGCATACATTAAAAATGCATAAAGATTATTGTGAAGTGTTCCAGTCTGGCTCAGAGCAAATTTCCACGCTTTTTATGAATCTATTTATGATATATAAGTTTTTAAAGGTGCTTGTACTCGTATGTAAAATGCTAATCACGTAGGTGGTTTCATCTATTGAATGTAGAGCTATACAAAGTACAAACACTGGCTTTCTACAGATGCCGTATTTGCTTGCTTTGTGTTGTTGCATGTCATTATTGTAGGAAACTATCATTTTCTCATCCATTTGGCCTGGAACACATATTTGTGTACACACACCTTTTTTTTTTTTCTTCATGTTCTGCTTCAGGTTGCATTCCTTCACCAGTGCCTAAATGTAGGGCCTGATTGCTCAGTGCTCCCAGAGGATGGATGTTCAGCTGCTTGACCAGCAAGCTCCTCGCTTCTGAGAAGAGCACTGGAAATTCTTGGTCCATTCATGGCACGGCCAAATGCCAGAACTCTGATCTGTTTGTGACACTGCTTTGGCCTGAGACCCTGTGGACCAACAGAGCATTCATAATGATTCATACAGGTAGCCCTTTGATAAGGCTTAACAAAATTTCTGCTCAGAGAGGGTGATAACTCATGGAGTGAGGTGAGAGGAGAAGCGTGATCAGCATAAGTACTCAGCTCTGAGACTGCCAGGAGAGAGATTAGGATGAGTACAGGCTGCCTGAAAGATACCATTCTTTGTGCAGGCTTTCTGCTAATGTCTGGTAGTAGCAGCTGCTCCTAGGGTAAATGTGAAGGATTCTTTAGGAATGTAACAGCTTTTTAATGCTATTTTATGATTAGTGCAGTTAAACACCCCAGACAGATCTATAGAGAAATCATTGTTTCCACCTGTCATTGAAAATTACAGCAGTATCATTGCAAAGGAGAAGCTCCTTCTGCATTAGCAGCTCATACTTCTGATGTAGGACACTAAGAAGTCCTTCTACCTCTGCCTATGTGTTCAAAGAGCCCAAACATACTAGGATGATCTTTCTGGAGGCAGTGACACCCTATCTTTTCCTGACAGAGCCCACTTACTCTGAAACCTACACAAAAATGAGTCATTGGTTAAAAACTCTTTGTAAGTAATCCTCAGCTGCCATACACAAAGTAAAAGCTCTCCATTCTGCTAATGTTGCAATTAACCAGAGCCAGATAGATGATCAGAGGAGAGCTACAGACAGGGAATACAATAGCAAGAAAAAACTTCCTAATGTGCTTTACTAATGATAGAAGTAGAACAGAATATTGTCTTAGGGGAGGCTGCTTCTTCTTCCTCTCCCTTCTTTCTTTTGCACCACGTTTTCCATAGATTATCTTCTGAAATTAATTCCTATATAATGGCAGTAGCCTTTAATTCAGTGATTTTTCCTTACAGAGTAGGAATTAAGATTCCAATCTGTAGGTCTTAGGGCTAATTTTGGAAAACATATGTACCTCATTGAGGGCTTGCTGTACAAATGGTACCAATAAATTTGTGTGGTCTCTCTGGATCCAATTTAAAAAACAAATAAATCAAATTTGCAAAAATTTGCTAGTCTCCCTGTGGGTGCTACTGGGATCCCATTGTATAATACATAGCATAAAAAATAATGTGTTTATATGTGTGTCTGAGGTATATGCAAATAGATATATATTATCTGTATGTATATATATATTCTCTCATGCATATAAAGCAGCTTCCTCTCAAGGGCTATTACACTTTAATGTGTCACAGACACACAGAATGTAATCATTAGGCACGGAAAGAAACAATTAGAGAGAGTTCATTCCCTTTGCAACAGGAGGTTATAATCCTCTGTGGATAATGTAAATGCTATTAAACTGATACCTTAGAACTTACCAGAATGGTTTCCCAAGTGAAGATGCTGACAGGATTATTTGGTTTTATCACTTTTGTGCAGGACCTAGTAATGCAGAGTAGGAAGGTTGTCTGAAGAGGAAGTCAAAGTTCAGTACGGTTTACTTCTGTTCTTTGCACTAATTATGTTTATTTTATTTCTGCTTTATCTTCCTTCCTTTGCTATATTCACTTATTTATCTCTAAGAATAGAGCAAGCGCTCTCTTTTTAAACCTTGGAAGAGTGCCTACTGCCATGGAGATAACTTTAGAGCCCTTATTTTAAGGTTAAGCTATGTCTTGCCCAGAATTTGAGAGTGGGGCAAGGTGACCAGTGTGGTGTTGACTCCGTTTCGGTTTGTGCTCACTACTCCTTGCCCTTTCACTGGCCACTGCTGTGAGTCATCTGGACTCCTTACCTCCTTCATCAGGTATTTATATGCACAGATACGGTCTCCCTGAGACTTCTCTGGGCTTTACATCCCTACCTCTATCAGTACCTCCCTCTATGCTAGATGTTCTTAACCTTCTATCAGTTTAAGGCCTTTTTCTGAACTTAATCCCATATGTTCACATCTCTTTTTCGCTGGGGAGACCAGAGCTAGACCAAGCACTCCAGGTGCTGAGCAGAAGGGGTGAATAACCTTCCACATGCTGGCAGTACTTCTTGTAATGCTGTCCTGGATGCAGTTGACACTTTTTGTACAAAAGGTACATTGCTAGCTGATATTCCTCGTGCCTGCCAGGACCCCCTGCCAAACTCAGTGCCCCCCTCATCCCTCCTGCTCCCAGCCCTCATTGGTACATGTGGATGTTTCCTCCAAGGTACTGGACTTAGTATTTGTTTACATTAGCTGAACTTCCTGAGATTCCTATTCATCCACTTCAAAGGGAAACATTCACTGTTCACCTTCATTTCAAACAGCAAAAATGACAAACAAGAAAAAAAAGAAACACCAAAAAAAGAGCAAAATTGTTGTTCCTACTGAAGGAGGATTAAAAAGTAAACACAGTAAGGCAACCCACCTCTTTAGCTGTAATAGGATTTACCACATGTACTTTCCTTCCCGGTGTTAGACTTTGTTGATGTAAATCCCTTTATGCTTAATAGCTATACAGATTAGAGAGCCTTCTAAAAGGGACTGATCAGTATGAAGTAGCAAAATTTGAATACCTGATGTGTATCTGAATCTGAAAACTGAATAAATAACATGCATTCCTTAAAAAGATTTTTCTGTGGTTAGCACGGATCTCTGTGCCCCTTGATAAAAAAAATATATTTTTTTTCAATGGAAGAAAAGTGGAGAAAGGTTGCTGCTTATAATATTTCAAGACCTGGAAAAGAAGGCAGAATAAATAATCCCTGTGGAGAATCAACTAATAAGATTATTTCATTGTGCGAAAATCTGGGTTATTGTAATTTGCACAATGTTTTAAGACATGGAGATAGAAGAGAGAGTAACACTGATAGTTTGCATCACAGAAGACTTCTTACGGTATAAGGTTGGAATCAGTGTGGAAGACGCACAAGTGAAAATAATACAATAATACAAATGTGTATTTTCATATAATAAAAATTGGTAGTGGAATCTACATGCTAGTACATTACTGCTGACTTGCACTTCTCATAGTAGCCCCCTACAGCCCCAGTGGCATCAGTAACACTGCAGGTGGCACTTCAGAAACATCAAACCTGCCCTTCATCTTTTTGTTAATCTTTTTCAGTTTGACATAACTCCTTTTTGGTACTTGTCTTGAGGTTGTAAATCTTTTTGTTTTTGGTGTAGTGATCCAACTTCACCGGAAAGGAATGATAGCAGAATTTAGCTTAAGGTGTTCAGTTCACTTACTGTCTTCTGCCATGTTTCATTTGAAACTACTACTTAAAGAATTTTTCTCTATATAGTAGTGGTTTATTTCAAGGGAAAATCCTACTGCTAAAAATTCAAAATAAAATGTGCAGAGAGGATAACTTTGTCAGGAAACACTGTGTCGTCAAAAATTAAATAAAAAGAATAAAAAGAGAGTTACATCAGTGCAATATATCTATGCAACATTATCTAGTATTCAGGCACTAGTGGACACCAAAGAGATTACTGCTTAAAGAATGCATTCTGACTTAAAATGTTTGTCTGAATGCCTGGAAATTGGATGCAAAGAGGGCAATAGCAACCTAGAAAGAGCAATTGAATGGTGTAAATCAATATAGCACCATGGAAATCAATAAGAAATTCAACAAACTGAGCATCAGCCTTCCCCTAGCCTCTCAATACGATATTGTTTCCTGTTCAAGAAAGTGTATTTAACACTTTGAGTGACTACTGCATTTAAAGTAGACAAGCATTAAAGCAGACCATGTAGCCACTTATTTTGAATCAACAAAATTCTCAGGTAGTTCTATACGAGTCTGTGTTTTGTTTTTTACAGAAAATACTAAAAAGCCCATCTTTTAAAAGTATGTCACCTTTAATTTAAAACATAATTTTTATTAAGTTGCAATGCTGTTTTCTCATTCAGGGGTATTTGAGGGGGCTAGAAATAGCCCATGAGTTTGCAGTGTAGACATCAGTTCTCAGGCAAGGGCAATGCAAAAATGTAATAAAATTAGAGAAGTTAAATACTGAAAAATTGAACAGAAGGCTTTATTGATGTACGTGTTCAGCATCGTGTCTCTAGGAAGAGCAGGCATGGAAATCACAGCACATAATTAAAATTATTACTTAATTGGAATGATAGAAGCTCTAGAGAATAACTCACATGGCTGTAATGTTGATAAACAAGGGTATAGCTGGCTCAGGAAAATTGGTCTGATAAAAGAAGGAAAAATTATTACTTTGTGATTAAGAGTATGTGGAGAAAGAGGAGACAGAAACATAAACACGCATTAATGGAAGTCACTGCAAACAATAGAAAGAACCAGACAATAGTCCATATAAATGTTACCTGTGATGATCATTTTAAAGAGATAAAGCAGATGGAGTGAGAATGGTACTTCTCTCGGGGACGGAAGACACTGGATATGCAGATTGCTTCTATCCTGTGAGACAAGACAGGCTTCCATGCTGAGAGAGAGCATGAATTTACTATAAATTATTTGAAATTGGTAGTTTTGAGATGGCATGGTCTATAATTCTGGGAGAAAACACTGAGTATCTTTGGTCTTTCTTTTCAGGCATAGAAACTTCTTAGGCTGCATGTGTTCTCACCACAATACTGGGTGATGGATATGATCAGACAGGCTACCCTGGGCCCCGGGAGAGCCTCCAACAAGTGAGTATGGCATTCCTGGATACCTCCAAGGAAAGTGTAATGAGATTGAAGGCTGTAGGAGTCCAGAGATATCAGCTGAGGTGTAGATGTAGCCTAACTGTACAGAAAGTTCTCACAGTATGCTGGAAGCAATTTCTTAATGCTGAAACTTAAAGTAATTAAAAGTTGTTATACTTGATAATGAATAATAGAGAAAAATGAAATGATAATGTAAATATAAAAGGCATGATTCTTTGTAAAGAAAGGGCAGAAGAGAAAAGAAGAAAGAAAATGGGCAGACTTTAAAAAGCTAGATCATCGCCTTTGTACAGAAGGAAGGTCAAGGAAAAAAGATTTCAAGAGTTAGCAATTTTAGAAAGAAATGTGAGCTGTGCCTGTGCAGAAAGGATGAGGAAACAACTTCACTAAATCATGTGGACTTGCAAGTACCAAGTCAGACAGTCTGGTACTGAGAATGGGAAGAGTTTGTATGTATAGCACCAGGAATGTAGAAACTGAAATACAAATAGCAGAAGTGTAAAATGAAACAAGAAGATATTTTACAAGTACATTAGTATTAAGGTGAAGACCAATATTTATTATTATTATTGCTAGTGACAGGTAATAGAAAGATGGAGAGAGGTTGGCATACAGCCTGTTTTGGCCCTTGCATTGTGTGTGCTTTGACTAGGTGGTTAATCTACACCATTAACACCAGTGACAGGAAGAACTGTAGAGCAGACTGGTGGAAAAAACTGCCTTTGAATTTTTGGGTGGGTTAATATCTTTACACTAAATGGACTTGAAACTTATTCAAGAGTACCTCAACAACAAACAGAAACAATATTAGAGCTCTTAGTATCATTCTGTAAACTTATTCAGAAAGCATGACATTCAAGAAAAGGCAAACATATTACTCGCCTTTGAATGTAGCAAAAAAAAAAAACAAAAATAATCATGTCACATCAACTACATTTATTTACATAAAGGCTTTGCAGATAGAGAAATTAATCAACAGACTTAGTAGTCTGGTTGGCTCTGCCATTTCCCATTCTCTAAAAACACTTAGGCAAAACCTGTATTGAGGAAGTTGCAATGACATGAAGAAGGGACTGGAGAAGTAAACACAAAAGCTCCTGGTCAAGAGAAAAATACTGAAAAGTATGTCCTACATGGATTTTTGATCATCAGTTACTACTTCAATTAATGACACTATTAAAAATATATATTTAATTTATGCATAAATCTCAGGGAGCTGGAAGAAGTATGGCAGACTGTGTTTAGAATTCAGGACAACTGGCAAATTGCATACGTGTTCTGAGAAACAGTAAAGGTATGACCTTACATGGACAAATACACGTCCAAGAGAGAACACAGAAAGTAGTTCAGGATGGAAGATTTGGGAAAGCTGAGAAAACTGGTTTAAGCATAAACAACTAGGAAAACTCTGTAATTACTGTTTGTGGTCAGGATCCTCCTTTGAGGACTGTGTAACCAGTTTTGACTGATGTTCTGTTCCTCATGGATATGCTGAACTCCCAGCAGTGCTCACTTGTTCCTGGTGGATCAGATAGCAGACTTTGCTATTTTTATAGTGGGAAAACGAACAAAAAAGAAAAAAGATGGCCTTTCTGATGTACTTTAAGTTAATAAATATAATTTTTACTTTCAGAGCACAACGCAAGGTATCAAAATGCCCCTTCAGAAGATAAAAAAGAAATACACAAATGCTCCAAGTTCATTTACCTGGAACTCATTTACGTGCAAGTATTATAAGTTCAATATCGTAGCACCATGTAGGATAGATATGCTTTGCATGTTTTGGTGTCAGCTCTAGAATCTAGTGAATAGGATCGTGTCTGACGTCAAACTTCTCCTATTTTCACTAATAGCATAATACTATAAATTTTGTTAAATGATCTCTGAAGAAACTCTTGTCCTTTTCATTGTTCTTTATGGATGTTTTGTAGCTCTATATTAAAATGGGCAAATAGTTTCAGAAAGAAATACGATGTCTTCTGGTGACAAGGATAAAAGGACATAAAATGAAACTGAGATAAGCTGTGAAGAAGTGGAAGAGTGGCAGTCATATCTCACTAATCAAGAGAGAATGGTTTAGTTACTGTGTTCCTTTGGCTTTTATCCTTGTCATTTAGATACATACTTCCAGCTTTAGTTGCCACTGTAAATAGTAAACTTCTGTGATGAGTTTCTGTAATAATGCTACACGTTTTTTAGACATATTTGTATGAATCTCTGTATCTGAACACCTGAGCATCTGCTGCAGATGATGAAATAAAATTAACTGAAATTCCATTTAATTTCCTGCACTGTAGGATGCTCTATTCAATTCAACAACATTGTCAGAGCCAAAGCTTTGCAAAATTAAAAGAATCTGAGTGTATTTCAGATCTCAGTCATGTCACTCTATTTGTATATTCTTTGCCTTTATTTATTTTAAAGACTTTCAATCTCACTGTTTTGGGTTGTTGTTTTTTTGTTTGTTTGTTTGTTTTGTTTTTGGGGGTATAAAATGAAAAATACGTATGAAGAAGTGCCTCATATGTTCCTCTTGGCTACTGTGATCTGCTTCAGTCATCTGCATTAGGAGGTGCAGGAGAGTTAAACATCCTAAGTGGCAGCAGGCAGAAGATAAAATTAAAACTCTGCTTGAGGTCTCTTGCTATCTTGTCAAGGATGAAATGAAGTGCCCATTAAGCTCAAGAGAGTATCAGAAGTTTCAGGCTGTTGGGTACATACATCCTCCCTGAGTATAGGAAGGAAAGAAGAGCAGCAGTGAGATTTAGCTGCGCAAGCTTTGCATTGCTCTGTTCATTACCTTGCACACTGACCCCTGGCTCAGAAATGCTGTTGAAGCTGCCTGCAGCAGCCAGCAGGGCAGCAGTCAGCTGGTCACGAACCACAGGCTCATCCCTGTCAGCCCCTACTGCGGAGTCATAGCTGATGTTGTGTTAGTTAACATATCCCCTCAAGTCTTGCTCTCATACAGCTCATTAGGCACTCTCCAGCTTTTTATATTGACTGAGATTCACACTGCCAATTGCATCTGCAGTTTGTAACATGCTAATTTTTTACAGGTCAGCTGTGTAAAAGGTGTTTATGCCCTTTCACTGGTTTGTACAGATATCTTAAAATTACCTCAGTACACAAGTTGTTAGGTGTTCCTTCACAGTATGTACAGATATCTTAAAATTACCTCAGTACACAAGTTGTTAGGTGTTCCTTCACAGTATGATAGAAGTTCATAAAAAGGCCAAGATCAGAAACAGAACAGCTTGAGGTCTTTAACCTAAAGAAATTCCAAGCCTTTGTGAAGAAAAATAAAGATTGCATGACAAGCTGAATATTTATCATTTCTTGTTTGGAAAGTATTTTCCTGGAAAGTTGCAAGAGCTTTTTCTAGAAGCTGACTTTTGCAAGGCTAACAGCCCTTCCCTTCCTCACCTTTCTTCTTCTTCTTCTTTTCTTTTTTTTTTTTGTCAAAATAATTTATTTTATTTAGTTACAATCCAATTTTTCATTGAAATAGTGAGTATGGAAATTTTTCTACCACTGCAGCAGAGAAGAAAAAATTGGTACTGAATTCTCTAACAGATTACTTCAAGATAGCAGCCTACTATCAAGTCAGTGTAAGGTGAAATAATTACAAGTATCCAGCCTAGTAAGGAATGAAATGCCTGCAGAGTTCATTTGCATCTGGACACTGTGGCTTCAGAGAATATTTTTGATAGTAAATGCTCCTGCTTCTTCTGAACAGACAGTCTATCAATTTTATTTTCATCTTGCAATATCTTTAAACAGATAAAAGTCTGGTCATCCTCATTCTGTTGCTTTCCAGTTGATATCAATTCCTATATTTAATTAAAGGTACATTAAAATATTATTAATAGAAAAAATAATGGGCACTCAACAATAGTTTTGGGTTATAGGTAGAGGCCAATTTCTTTTCTTGGTTGGAAAAATGGAACACATCTGGGCACTCTTGTGATCTGAAATAAAAGCAGAATACTTTAAATACAATTTAAGAACAACTGTTTGGAATGGATTGTGTGGCAGATTGTCTTGGAAAGAAAGAGAAAAGGATAGAGGTGACAAGATATTTCGATCTTTGAAAGGGAGAATGACATCAGGCTGTTGATTGCATCTCTGGGGTAGGGGGGGAGGGGGAGGAATCATGTAATATGCTGTACAGCTGTTAGCTCTGCTGAATCCCTGTTTTTTGTGTCCAGGGGATTTATGAAGTTTAGCTCCCATGCTCAGTTTTGAAAGGTTTTGTGGGTTTTCCCTAAGCTGCAATGCTGAGGATTAGGAACAGAATGATTATTCTGTGAGAAATATTCATCTGCTGGCAACTGCCTAATCCTTTATAGATTGCTTGGGTGAGTTCATTCTGTTGTGAAGTGTTTGCTTAGTTTCTCTGACATAATTACCCTGAGAGCATCTAATGTGCTAGGTAAGGAATATCACCTGCCTGGATGTGCAAGGGTAGTTTGGCCCACAGCAGTTCTACACCCATTGTCCTGCTGCCTCTGCCAGCAGTGGGGATGGAAAGTGCTGCTGTGATGACAGCATACTCCTTGCGCAAAGGGGATAAGAACCTTTCATCTTTTGTGCTCAGTTTTTCCTGATAAGAGCCATAGGGCTGCAAATTGGCCTCAGAAACACGGTGTTTTCTCAGAATATCTTGGGCCAGAAAGGCCCAGGTTGTATGCAGCCATGTTTCCTTTACCAGCAGGACTCCTCCAAGCATGAATCTGATTCTTCTTCAGGAAACTCAATGCCAATCAATCATAAAACAGTAAAGGTGTCTAAGCTGGCTGTACCCTGCTTTGCACTCTTTTGATCTGTCACTTTTTTTCCAAAGGACAGTCAAGGAGAGCCAAGAAGGGGTCAGGTGGTGCTGGCAAAATATGACAGCTGTGGTGACAGCATAGCCTGTCCTTAACACACAAATACTTTTATATTTAAAATTAGTGAGAGATGATCCATCAGCAGATGCAACTATGGCTAATGGCTGTTCTGCTCTTTGTGTTAATTATTTCCAGTTCACATGTTTGTGACCATGCTTGGCAATTTTTATTTAGGATGTATTTTGGCTAGAATTAGATATTAGTAGCCACAGAGATGTGAGGAACTAGAAACAAAGTTTGTAGACATTAATTAAGTTTAAAGCCCTGTAATGGCTCTTTGCCACCTGTTATTTGATCGCTGAGGGCTATGGGTGCCCTCAGAGGGCTCTGGTTGCATGCATGCGTCATGTCCCATGGAATGCCTTGGACATGCCAAGACTTCTGAGGCCCTTTAATGGCTCCTAAACATTCAGCTGTGACCAACTTACCTGCATCATGCCTGGTTCCCTTCGCTGTACTCAATTAGGGACATTTATCTATCAGCAGTTTATTATTGGAATGAATCATAGCAGCTCCAGTGGACATGGCACTGGTTGGCTTGGAAATTGATCCCTAATTTTATGTGGGTAGATAAATTTGAATCTGTGTTACTTCCTGAGAATGTAATTAATCAAATGTCATGGATGTAATTCTGGCAGTTTTCTCCAAACCTTACTCTCTAGGACTTCCTTCCCTTTTCTCATATAGACTATGATCAAAGAAAATGGGCCCTCCCTGGCTTTTTCAGACACATAGATACTAGGAATAACAGACATCTAATCTGTCTGTCCCAGAGTCTTTATGGACTGAAATGACTATAAGCAGAAAAGATATGTCCCCACAGCACCCCTCATGGAAATTTTTCCCTCTGAAAATCCTCCTGTATAGAAGTTCCCCTGAAAATAAACTCCTAATTGGAGCATTTCTTTTCTTCTAGTTTGGAGCCTCCAGTAATTGTGGTATCCTGAAATTGAAGAATTTGGAGCTGGATGCATAAACTATACCTTTGAGGGGTGGTACAGGGGTCTTTTTAAGAAGGAATAAAAGAACAAACAACATATTAAAATCTCAGAATGAATAAATGGTGTGGCAAAATCAGCTATGAGAGAATTTTTCACTCATTCATTGAGGTCCAATCTCCATGTACAAAGCTTTCCCAAATTTCCCAGAAGTGTACATTCTAGAGATAGTTAGGCAGAAATGAAGCTTGACATTCCATGCAAGAAGCAGACTGACAAGCATGTTTATTTTGGAACCATCCTACACTATCTCTAGGAGTGTTAGGAGCACGTGTGGTTTCACGTATGCTAGCTGCGTTGTCTCATCTGGAATGTGATTGATGAACAAGGACTGAAAATTGGCTACTACAGTAAATCCTGGAAGTGTTCTGTAGGAATAGTACTGAAGTTATGGATTTGGTTGTTCAAAGGCTGAGTGAGGCCAAATCTGGGAAGTACAAATACCAAGCAAATCAAGAAACATTTTTAGACTGAAGCAGTGACTTTGCAAGCGCAAAACACCCCATGAACTTCAGCTTCATTAGGAAATATGATATGAAAAAGGCAGCAAAATGCCTGGATCCACTAAATTTATCTTTTGTTCTCTATTACTACAGTAAGGGCCTCTGTGGGAACCATTAGGTCACAGACTGAACGTTGAGCATCTGGTGAAGGAGTGCAGCCAGCCCTGAGAGCACAGGTGTGAGCAATTCACCTGTGTGACTGTGGAGGACCATGGGTCCACCCCCCCTAATCTCATTTAAGGGCTGGCTGCCAAAGGGGAAGCATGTCTATCTGGAGATTGCCTCTTTTGGGAGTTTTCTTGTGAGACCATCAGAAAAGGGTAAGCTATTGCTTCTTTATTACTGAATTCTGAACAATACCTTTCTTGAGTGATCCAAGAACTAGTCAGTGACAGCTGTGCCCTCTGCCTTGTATGATACAGGGCCCTATGGAGAATTATGTATAGAACACATGTTTTTTTAAAAAGTTCTACAGGTTATATATAGAACAGGTATGTCAGTTTGGCTCATAGGTAGGAGTTGCACTGAGGTTTGACACTCCATGCTTCCTCATGGATGTACTCTTCCTAGAGAAAACACCGTTAGGTGATATTGTTGTACAATACAGGTGATGTCACTGTATAGAAGTACATGGAACTACTTTAATAGCTTGGACAATGGACTATTCAACAGATGGTAGGGTTGAACTAAGTCCCCATATTTTTGTCAATATAACATTTATGGAAGTTTTGTATTGTGACCAAAATCTTCCACAGTGGAAAATATTCACTCATGCTTTATAGGAAATGCAAAAAAAAAAAAAAAAAAAAAAAAAAAAAAAGTGAAACAAAACAGACAACAACAGAACAACTAACAAACAACTCCAGCACTAGGCACTTCTGCATTTAGGGAATTCCAGAGTGTTCAAGATGTAAATGCTTCATAAAGGCAACATACAACAAGATCCTCCCTTGGCATACTGTCTGCTCACATAAAATCTCCAGTGTGGTTCAAGGCCGAGAACGCATCAGTTACTAAAAAGTTTGATTTTGATCATATTTAAAGGGGGTTATTTCAACACAGAATAGTTCAGCCTTAGTAGTCCTGGCATCTGATGAATTCTACTCATTTATCCTGGCATCAGTTCTTAAATGGGGGATGAAATTATTTTTAACTGGTATTGTTTTGTCTTTACTGTTTCAATAGTGTTTTAATGCTCTATTAAAGCAATAATCAAAGGCCTGGAAGTAAAAATTCACAGCAGAAATTAAAAAACTCAAATAGAAATAATTAGAATGAACTTTATGAGAACTCATATCCTGGTTTACTTGCAGAAATCAGTTGGTCAAATAAATATACAGTAAGCATCAAAAGAATACTTTCCAAGTACATTTTCATCATCTACTGTTATTTTTTTATGATCCTCTTTAAATTTTCAGGCAATATTAATATGCATCATCAAGATTTCTTGAGTGCTTTGTCTAATTAGTTTGCAAAGGACTGACAGCTGACATGACTTCCATTAATCAGTTCTGATACTCTACATTAAATTTTCTATTACCTTGTGTATTAATTCATTGCTGAGAGGCTGTCAGGAAGTGGTTGAGAATCTCTCTGGGATTATACATTTGCTAGAAACTGAAGTGTAGGAAGATAATAAATCATGTGAATTTCTGGCGCTTCTCCCCCTTTGTCATTAGACTTTTAGAACAATTAATGCTTGACAGTTCAGCCACACTGATTCACTTGTTTTTCTTCAAAAATAAAAACCAATCCTTTCATTTTGTCTAACAGAATCTTTGTTTTTATGGATTTTTCAGCTGTTTGTAAACAACTCATTCCCCTGCTTAATCAATTATTTTCTGTCAGGAATATATATATATACTTGTACTCAATTTTTAAAAAAGGAGTAATCAGAAGAACTGATAAACTGGAGAAAGGGAAGAATAATACAGCCAGCTTTGATAATTTAGAATTCTGTGTTTTTATCTCGTTTGCTCAATATGTAGTCAGAATGTTCATAATTAAATATTTTTGTTTGTGGGTAGTTCCCCATAGAGACTAAGGGCACAGAGAGTTCAGCTTTATTGGGTCTTAAATGTCTATCTTTTGAAAATGTCTTTCTTCAGAAAATGTGGGAAGTCACACAGTAGAAACATACAAATACATGTACTGACTGTCTGATGGCCTTTTGCCTCAGGATTGATACCAAATGTATTCTCACTTATCTGCTATTAAGACGTATTATCTGATATGCATAAGAGACAACAGGGTTTCTCAGTTTGAAAGGAAAAATATTCTTGGTTCTGAACTAATGTCATGCACTTTGAGAATACTACTTTTTCCTCCTTTTTCCTTTCATAGCTAAACTACTAGTAACAGTGAAGAGATGCTACTAATAGAAGATTAGATTAAGACTTAGGCTTGGATAAGGTAGAAAAGCTTTATTGTGTGTGTGTATTACGTATGTAGTAACATAAACATCCTTATTGTATGTATATATACTGTCACAAAATTATGATAATATGCAGTGTGTTTGAAACAACACTAGATGACATAGATTTGGCAGTTCAGTTTACTTTGGGTCATAATATATTTGTATAAATCTTCCTCTACTTTCACAGAGCTAAGAATCTCATTCCCACTGGCTTTAGACAGACTTCACATTTCAGTAATTGTGTAACATACGTGACTCCTTTGGTGGTTACTGCACTCTATGTTTTGCATTTCCAATGATTGCCACTTTGTTCCTCACACTTCAGCTGAAACGAAGTCTCACATTACTCAATGATGCATATACATTGCAGTATTAATAATAATAAAAAAAAAAGACTGAGGCAATGACCACTTAAAATCTAAGAGAACTTGGCCTGTTTTTACATAGCAGAACTTCTGGAAGATACAGATCTTTTCAAGGAAATAAGCTGATGCATTGAAAAACTACTATACCCGATATTTCAGGTGCAAGTTTTGTATCCAAGTTGTAAAGGAGCTCAGTGCAGCCCAAACCTTTCAGTGCTTTATAGTCTAATATTTCTACTGAAAACATATTATTTTATGATTCAAGGAGCAAGATGGTTGAAATTATAAAGTCTTTCATGCTAATTTAATTGCAAACAAAATTAAGTATTCATAGCTGAAACATCAAGAAAAATCTTTAAGAAATCCAGCAAGTTTAATATTTATTATTAATTAAAGGAGTCACTAGAAAAGTCAGCTGCAGTATAATTTGAACTAAATATGGAAATTTGTCACAATCAATAAAGAATTTGTCAGCTGCAGAAAGCTTTCTTGAAGTATTAGTTACAGCAATAAATATTTTATATACATCTGAACCGCTAAAAATTTGAGGGCAAATGGAATTAGCTTACACTTGTGCAGTATATAAAATATTTTTCACAGTAATATAAAAACATAGTGTTGCTGAAAAATACCACTTTGGGATATAATATAAGAACTCTATTCATTATTTAATTATAAAATATAATAAGTCACCAGCAGATAAGGTTACTAATTCTGACAAATGTTGGGTAAAGATGTGTTTGCTACTTCCCAGGGGTAACATGTTCATTTCTGCATGCTTTAGGTTGGAGTTTATACTCTGCTACGTATCTTCTCTTTTGTCCTGTAGCTTGTCCTGGTTACTTTCAGTAACAGTGCAAGTCAATTGTCCATGGTGATGCCATGTGTAGTGTAGATAATGTAACAGGGTAACTAAATTCAAAGTTATCCTGGCCTCCTGTTTTTTTTTTATTTTATTTTATTTTATTTTTTTTCTTTCCCTGCACTTGCTACCTGTGATCTGAGAGCAGAATGCTATGTGTGTAATGGAAGCAAACTGAGAATATTTGTGGATTATTTTTGTGAAAAAATTATGAGACAGTAGATAGTATTTCTATACATGTTACTTCATGTAACTCCTTTCACCTACATTTCATTGATGTACTTTGCTAGCAACATGTAATCTCCCATCCAGTTTTCACATGGTCACATTCACATGGTGCCCATCAGGTGGCTGTGTGCCCCTTGAGTTCTCCCACCCAAGGAGATGGGAATACCATCTTTAGCTCTTTCCTTGCTCCATCACTAGCAAATTGAAGACACTGAATAATATTTTGGAAACAAGGAGCTTCACAGCTTCTAGCCTGAAACAGTGATATATTTGCTCGGAGTTCATAGCATTTCTGAACAAATTCATAGCCAGGGACAATTCTATTAGCAGGGTTGAAGTGGTAGTCTAAGTAGCACACAATGTTTCCAGCAGGAAAAGATAGGAAAAATGGATTATTCCATTAAAATTTCCAGTATTTTTCTGTTGTAATAAAGAAATGATAGGAGAACCCTCTTGTGTCTACTTTAAAAGCTGTAAGTGTCTTGGTTGATTGGTGAAATTCATCAGCTTAGTAGATTAAGTTATTCTATATAACCTGCAGAACATTTCAAATGTAAGAAAACCAACAAACAAAAACTCCCAAAACAAATATGAAAGACCTTCTAACAATTAAATGGAAGAAAATGACATGAAAGAAAACAAAATACTCCACAACTGAGACATTACTTAAGGAAACAAATATTAAACAATGAATATAAGAAATACTCACTTAGTTAAAATGATTCAGTCAGAGTAGTGGTATGACTGGAGCCCTACTGATCAGCTACTACAGCTCTGTTTTGGTTGCCAGCTCTGCTTGCACTGATTTGCTTGATCTTCATCTACCTTTTCCCTACCATATGAAACTTGTTGCCGTTTGTGATGTTAATTACATAACTAACAGCTGGTTAGAGTAATGGCTTGAAATAAGTAAATTTCAGTTTGCAGGAAAACATCAAGATTTTAAATAAGCCCTATCAGTATGGTGTCTTTGACAATCATTCTGAGGAGCTCAAGATACTTAATATTTTGGATGGGTGATCTTGAAGTCCAAAACAGCTCACTAAGATGTGAAATTTTATGTATAAAATGAAGACCAATAATAACATGATATCATCAATTTTCAAAACTTGACCTATTTTATACTTGCACTGTTTCCTTAAGGCAGAAGAATTATAGTTATTCTCATTAAGATGCAACTGCTAATAATGTGGTATTAAATTAGTTAGCCATTTTGGCAAGTAAAGTTTTGAGATTTACTCTGAAACAAATTTTCAACACTCCTTACCAGTCTGCAGCCTTCAGTGACATAAAATACAGTTTTTGATTCTCTCTTCTCAGGTTAAGACACTTCTGAAATCAGATGGCTAAATGTGGGAGTGTCTTCCATACATTTCCATAGAAATCTTGTTACGAAAAGGAATCTGACTACTGAAATGCTCTTTGAAAATGGATACCATAGTGCAAATAATTGGCAGTGATATAAAAAGAGAGTTGATAGCATTACAAGATTGAAGAGAAACAAATGGAATTTGGGCTTTGGAGGAGAAAGCACCGCAGCAGAGGGTTGACCTGATGATATAACAATCATTTGAGCAGAAAACTTGGATACTGTGTTGTCAGTCTTTCTGAATGAACTAATGGATATATTAAATATGCAGTTGGGACACTTCAGCAACATTTCTTCAGACATTTCTGGATCCTTTAAATCAAAATTTCAGCTCACTAATAAATCTATTCAAAAGTAATGATTCCAATCACAACAGTGGTTAGGGGCATTTTTTGCCTTGAGATTAATGGAATTGCTTTGTATTACTTAGCAGCAATAAGGATATCAACTCTTTGAACTAATAATGTAGGGCAGAGTTGTGGAGCCCAAGAACTCAGACTTCAGTGGGGCTCTGGGGTTTCTGTGGTAGAATCTTAACCACAGAATCAGAATCTAATGGAGCAAAAAAAGCATATTCAGGGAAGACAAAATAACTTGAGGCAACAAAAATAGAAATGCACAAATTACCAGCTATAAAGAAGCAACTATGATACTTATTTTGCCATCAGTGGCTGTTTTAATTTTTTACTTTCACAATTGGCTATGATGTCTACATCTATTATTTTCCACCTCTGCATTGTGATTTCTAAATGTGGCATTTTATTGAAATTCTAATTGCTTAGAGAAGGGCTAAGTCATTTTATGTATAGTGGTGTTGGATTGTGTGCAGATTTAGAAATGTAGATTATACACACATTTCCTGAAATAAAAAAGCCCCTAGATTTATTTTCCTTTTAAATGCACACATTACTGGCTGTGTTAATGTTCATTATTCCAGTTCTTCTGGGAAATCTGGAAACTGGAAGAGAGATCCTTTGATCAGACCCAATCCTTCAGCTTTGTCTGTCTGAAGAAGAGAATTCTGAATGCCTGGAGAGACTGAAGTTCTCTTCAAAAGCTTTTGGAACATAATTTGCTTCTTTTAGAGCCGCCTCCATAATTCTCTACAGAAATAAGGGAAATTCCAAAGTATTTGAAAGGTGGTGAAGTTAAACTTTGCTACAGTGGCAGCTGGATAGAATTAGGCAACATGCATTTTACAAAAAAACTGTTTAAAAAAAAAAGAAAAAGTCAGCATGTATAGTTTGTATTTAAAGCTGAAACATCATTATACTGCTAAAGTAAATTCAACATTCAAAATAAAACAATGTTGAAACGATATATCTATTTAATGCAAGAATTTCAATATAGAGCTCTGTCAGATGACTGTTAGATGTTTGTCAGATAACAAATAGATTTTGCAAGAGTGTGGCTGTTTCTTAAACATGTTCTCTCTAAGTTGCCAGAGTGATGATGCTTTTTTTCTTCATAGTACTTCGATATATTCAAAGGTAATGGCTCCAGGGCAGACACTGAAAGGATTGGAGTTAGATGTGAGCATACTTTTTCATATGGTCATTATACCAATGGCACTTCTTGAAGAAAGTCAGCACGAGTGACTTCTGGGGTTTCTGTATGTAAGAAATATATGCATATTGGATATGCATGGATCAGTTGGAATATGTGACATGAGGGATTATCTCAGAACCTAAGATTGTTTTATCATACTGAAATTGTAAGGTTTAATCTAGCCTCTAGGAAATGATAAAGGAGAAAGTGTTTAGTATGCTGGGGGTGAGTAGCTCTAAGAGGGATGACCGATGCAGTTTTTTTTATAAAGTAATAAGTAACAACTACCAAATAGGACATTTCTTGAAATGTGTTTGTGATCTGCTGAATGTCAGATTTTTAAAGACTTCCCACAAGTTGCTGAGTGAGAGCCTTTCAGGCTTTTCAGTTCAGCTTGGGAAAAGGGAGGTGAAACAGGAAGGACATATGTTTTTACCAAGGTTGAGAATGGCTGTGGGTGGCAGGGATCTCTGCGTTCATCTGGCCCAATCCCTGCTCCAGCAGAGACTCCCAGAGCAGGGTGTCCAGCAGACTGCTGAAGATTTGGTGAGAACTGCCCAGAGTCTTCTTCAGGAAAGATAAGAAAATGAAGAAAGGGCTATGATCGTTCAAAATATTGTGGAAAATTTTCCTTCACAGAGGGAGGTAAAGCTTGCAGTTAGAAGAGATTTCAGGATAGGCTTCAGTTTATGTTAGGATTTGCTTACAGTGCAAGCACAAGTAAAGGGTGCTCAAAGCCTCTTTGAATTGCATGTATAGGCATATTATACTTATTTGATGTTGCTTAAGCAGTGTAAAAGGAGGTTGGTGGTTAAAGCGGTGTAATCAAAAGAGGTTAAACTGTCACAGTATATGAAGATACTGGGCTACAATCATTGAAATGAGGGTATGAGATCCTAATCGTCCACTGTCATGAAGTAATCTTGCTTAAATCACTTTGCTTTGCAGCTGCTTCTTTTTGGTTCCAGAAACTACGTTGTACAGTCTCAGAGCCGAAATAATTAATTTAAGGAGATGCAGAAAAGAAAGATGGACTTTTTCCATTTTTTCTCCTGTATCTATAATTGACTATTTTGGAATGAAAACAGAAGAAGGAAATAACAAAGACCTGCTTTGCACTGTGCTATGGGGAGGGGGGCTAGAGACAGAGAGAGGATTCAGACTTCTTACTGGATCTCAGCAGTAATGGCTCAGAAGTAGATGTCTTAATAAAACATCTGCTTAGACAGAATAAGAAGAGAAATGCGTATAGTGAATAAATCTTACATATCTTCAGATGCTCGAGGCCTTTCATTCATGTAGCACTGTGTGGTCCCTGGCTGAATTTTCCCAAGGCATGTTGGAAGATGTCTCTGTCTGCTGTGGGGTGATTTTTGAAGGTTCCTTCCAACCAAACTCTTCTAGGATTTTTATGCTGTGCAGATTCTATCTGTGGTTCTATTTTTTTAAGTCATTTGAGATATTATATAATCAATTTACCAGAAAACAACTGAACTTGTGAAGGATGTTTCTTTGAGAATGTAATATTGAACTTTAATTAAAGGCAAAGCCATACACATAGCATAGCCATCAGCACCAATGGGAGTTTTCTGCATTCTCCTCTGTGACAGAGAGCTGAGCTCATCTGCAGCTGAGGATTTGAGCAGCACAAAGCAACTTGAAGACTACACTGGACCTGCAGCACAGAGTAGCACTGGCTTATGCCTCTCCAGACTAGCTGTTCTATGGATCACTGGGTCCTCAATGCACAGTGGTTTTCCTGAATGGCTCAATATAGGGCCTTTCCTACTGAGAGATGATGCAGGAAATGTAATCTGAAACATGAGAACCTGAGGTTGGTTGTATGCTAGCATAGGAAAGATAATTAAAATCTAATTGTGTTTAAAATATGACTTTTTTTTTGCAACAAGATATTACCAGATTAGCATTCATCTCATACAAAATATACATTATATGCTCATTATTCCTATGTCTCTATCATCTGAAAAAATGAGATTGATAATAGAAATGGTGGTGAGAAGAATCTGTTATTGCCTTGACAACAGCCCATTTTAAAACTTTCCTTCTCTATATTCTCCTTCAATTACCCAGAAACCATCATGGAGATACAATTATACCTCACAAGGGATCCATGAATTCAGTAAATGAAACAATCCATTCTTTTTAGACTCTGCAGACAGCAACAAGAGATGCACTCTGTGGATCTAATCTGTTTTCCTTATATTCCTGTCATGGATTGTAGGCAGTTGTTACAAACTTTGTCTAATGGTTTGTTTTAGCCATATTTTCTACGTACATAGAAAAGAATCAACCATTGGAAGTTAGCATGTTGAGATTTTTTTTTTAATGTAAAAGGGAAGCATTCTGTAGGAAGATGAGGAAAAAATTGGTCTTACTGGAATTTAACTTGGTACAGTGACAAAAGCCATCAATAAAGTTGTGATTTATAAATTTTACAGGATAAAAAGCAAAAAAGCTTGACTTGTGCTTAGCTTTTACCAGATTGAGAAAGCGCAGACTGACTGGCAGCAAGTAGAGCTTGGAAGTAGTTCACAAATCCTGAACAGATTGTGCTAAACCCACTGATTTTCTGCAGTCATGAAGGCCTACTGTTTCTTTGTTTAAAAAGAAATAAATCTGTTTTCCCAGGCTGAGTCATTTAAATGAATTTTCATGGGTATTTTCAGACACTAGAGCTTCAGAATAATGTCCTTAATTAATGTTTTCTGGAAGGAAGACAAAACAGAATGAAATTAGTGACATCCAAGACTCTGACAGTAATAGTTTATCTAACTTTGAGAGCCAACAGCTATGGGGTTTCTAAAAAGCTCCTGAGAAAATAGGAGCTTCTGTAGAAAGTGTCACTTTCAAAAAAATCTTTAACATTTCTATGGAATGTAAAATATGTATTTTCACATGACTGTATAAAGAAGTGACAGATTTGTTGTTTATCCTATGTCATATCCACATGCTGTTGGCATTGGTTGAGTTTTCAAGCAGGGGATGTCAGGTACACAGTATGTATTTAGTGCTGTTTGAATTGCTTAGTGGGAGCTCTCAGGTGAATAAGTTTATATTAAAAAAAAAAAAAAAAAAAAAGAGGTTTTGTCGTCATATGCAGATTTGAAATGAATGCATAGGATTTCTTGTCACACAGAGAGCTTGATATAATAGCGTACCCAGTAACACAGTACTAGAGCATGACATAGGAGACTAGGATGTAGGGAAAAAAATCAGGGCTGTTCTTTCTCTTCGTGTTCTAACTGGTTTCTCAAACTTGTGTGTATTTAATGGTTAGCTGGTTGTGGCAGTCTTGGCCTTAGGCCAGATAGAGTGAGAGTAGCATCAGTGTTCGTGTCCTTGATGTAGACTACACAAAGCTAGGGTTTGCATCTTGGTTTTCTCTGTTACCAAAAAGTACCAGTTCTGATGAGCAGCCTGCTGTTCTGTCTCCTTCATCAGAAGGTTTTGGCTTTGTCAATTTCCAGAAATAAACTTTTTTTGAATTTGAAATTGAAAGGGAAACCATATACTTCTCCAGATGCAATGAGTGGTTGTATCTTGCTAAGAAACAACTGCTGCATATCTAGTTGAAAGCTGTGAGTAGGTTCTTAGCACATCCTCAGAAGGGAAGGGGCTAGAAGAAAAATGTATCCAGAAATTTGATGTGGCAATGTGCTACAGAGCTGAGAAATGTTTAATGATATGCTTGGAAAAATTGCACTGTTTTCTTTTTCACCTGGAAAAATCTGCAAAGAAAGGACTAATATTTGTCTTTAACATGATGTCCTTAATTAGGGACCTTTGATCACTCTTTTCTTTCCCATCTTTCCAAATCTTTTCCCATATCATTCTTCTCTGCATAAAGTGTATGTCTCAATTCAGTAGAGTAGTTTAAGCTCATATTTAAATCCTAATAACTGCTGGCCAACAGCATGCTTAAATAAAAGGATTTTTATGAGTAGATATACTGGACTAGACTAGCCCTGTGATAAAGGAAAATGAACACAGTCAATGCTTGTTCAACGAAGTAACACAAGTATCAGTGAGATCAAAAGCTGGAGAATGGGATTAAGCTCTTGCAAGAAAGGCATTCCATTATTTTCCTGAAGCTGCTGTTTGAGTAGACTCACTACAACCTGTTCCACGTGATTAGTCATTAGTTTTCTTTAATAAAAGCAAAGCAAGTCATTACTACACATCTTGGTGTTTCTTCATTTTGACATGAGCAGAATTACAGCAGCAGTGTACAGGTTTAAGTTCCTCTAAAAAAGGGGAGGAAAAAAAAAAAAAAAAAGAACTTGTCAGTACAGAACCAAACCTGATATCTGCATCACAGAAGAGCAATAACAGCTCTGTTTTGTGTGATACCTTTGCATTATTCTCCCCCTGTGCAGCAATACAATGGTAAGATTTAGTTAATTGCAATAGAGAGAAATATGTTTTCAGTGAGATGTGAATATATGTTATAGATATGTTCTTTCATTATGTAGAAAATGGGAGCACTGCAATCAAATTTTGGACTACAATAACTTACACTTTGCCACTGTTTGGTTTTTTTTTTTTTTTTTTTTTTTTTTTTTTTTTTTGTTT
>NW_024884697.1:26618771-26658571 GCF_019232065.1 Centrocercus urophasianus | reverse complement strand
TTTTTTTTTTTTTTTTGTTTGTTTGTTTGTTTGTTTGTTTGTTTGTTGGTAAAGCTGACATCTCCATGTAAACAGAAGAGGAAACACCAACATTTTTGGATCCTAATCGGGACCTGCCTGTCTTTAGGGTCCAGGGCTGGCTGTACTTTGAAAATATGTGGGACAGAACAGAAGCGAACCGATGGGAGGGTACAGTCTGAGTTCTGAGTAGAGATTAATGATTGCTTTGAGAGAAAGCTTTTGGCTTGGAGATTACAACTGCTTTGAGTTGTGTGATGACATTATTTTCCTAAAATATATAATAATACAAATTGTGAAGATCTATAATCTATTATTTTCTGAACTATTAATATCCATGCTTTTAATTTTTCTTTTTAATTAACATTTCTACCTTGATATTAAACTCTCTGCTGTCACTGTAAAGATGTCTTTCAAAAATGAATGTTGGTAAGAGGCATGCTTAGTAAATGATAGTAGTGAAGATGTCTGAAAGGAATATGCTGTAAAATAAACTAATAACATTTAACTGAAGATGCTGTCAAGTGGCAAACTTCTGCATTTATTTCAAAATTATTAAATTGTGTTTAATTTTTTACCTGTACTACAATGCTAACTTGGAAGAATCTAGTATGCGCATTTTGTCATACAGCGACAAATATGTTGGCAAAGTTTGTACAGTGAAGCTGTGTTCAGTACACATGTGAACATACCTAATCTACAGGAAAAAACAGCACAAAAAAAAAGCTTCTCAAAATTCAGAGATATGCATTTCTAAGGGATGCTGTGGTTTTGAAAAGATAATATGTATTCTTATAATGTGCCAAACACACTGTTCAGGTTATGGTTTGGAGTAACACTGTATTAAGATTTTTAGCTAACAAAACTCTCTCATTTTACATTTTAATCAAAACCAGGAATACTTTTCCACTGATAGTGAGAAACAATTGTAGGCACCTTTTTTTTTTTTTTCCTAATTTTAACCAGCAAAGATGAATGACAATAATAATTCAGAATTTATTTAAGACTGATTTTCATTACCATATAATCATTCCCATGATGCCTGGATCAAAAGTAGAAAGTGATAACTGAACAACAGTACTGTAAACCTGAACTATTAGACATCTGAGTCTTCTCTTGTGCAAGAACAGAAAGTGCTAAAATAAAAGAAGTTTATTGAAACTATAAATATTCAAATTCTAACCCTACTCTTACTCTTACCAAGTAGTATGCCTTGTATATTTTGACGGATGAAAATTTTGCCCTTAAGGTTAATTTCTACACTTGAATTGACATAATTGGAAAATAAAGACAAAATAAAAAAATATATTTACAAGGGACAGCTTTATAAAATTTTTATGAAACCTATCATAGCATCTCAGTGACAACCAATTATAGCACGAGGGGTGATGAGTGCAAGCTGGAATACGGGAGATTCCACATAAGTATGGAAAAGAACTGTAAGGATAACAGAACACTGGAACAGGCTGTCCAGGCAAGTTGTGCGGTTTGTTTCTTCGCAGACATGCAAAACCTGCCTGCATGCGTTCCTGTGTAACCTAATCTAGGTGTTCCTGCTCTGGGGATTGGACTAGATGATCTTTCAAGGTCCCTTCCAATCCTGATATTCTATGATCTATACAGATCCAGGATAAAATGTCTGAGTAGGGATAAAGTTACAGCCTGGAGCAAAGTAATTTCTTGTTTTGGATTTGGAAAATAATCTTTTGAAATTCAGAAATATTTCAAAATATTTAATTTGTTATCTCCCTGGGAAGTTAAGCTCTTGTTTAAGAAAAAAATTTCCCTTCTGGACGCTGCTAAACCTCTGTTTCATGCTGTGTTACATTGGTGAGATAGAGGGAGAGTCAAAACTGCATGAAAAGTTTCAGAAGTTTAACATTTAAAATTGAATCTTGATGAAGCAGGAGTACTATCTGAAAAAGTGTTGAAATAAGTGTGAATTAATAATGCAGGCTATTAGAACTGATGATGAATTATTAAGTTTTCATGAAAATATTGACCAGGCATTTGTCACAGAAAGGTAATTATATTTCCAAGATAGAAAAATAAGATAATATGAACGGTAAACTATACTGGAAAAATAGATCCAATTGAAAATATTCTGTAACTATTGAAAAGTTTGAATCTGTGTCAAAATGTATATATACTTTTTTTTTACAAGCAGTGGAGAAATAGAGATGCTGCACTGAATTTGTAGAATGATGATGGAAAATACCTGAACAGAACAGCAAAGCAACATAACGTTCTCTAAGCCAGCCACATTGCAGTTTTACTAGCTAAATGTATATGCATTGTTATAAAAGACAAATGATGAGAATAGACATGTTCTAATCCAGAATCATTCATAGTAAAAACTTACAGCAATAGCTACTCTTTCCCTGATCTTATATATTCACTACTGTCTCTCTCTTTCATTTATTGTTCTGTTGTTTTAAGAGATCTTGTGAAATTTTGAGAGAAGAAATTTCACTTGATTGAAGTGAAAGGGAAGATCTGAATGGTATTTGAAAGTTATGGACTAAATTTACTGATCTGCACCGAAGATCATGATAATTTTTAAAGCCAACTGTCTTTTAATCTAATGAAAAAATAAAGGTGTCAAAGTATGGAGATTTCTAAGTGGTAAAATGGAAACTATAAATGCACATACACTCCTTACATGCCATTTTCTATGTTTGTATTCACAAATATCTTTTACTGGTATTATGTTGTTCTTTGTGTTAGTTATTATTGTCTCTCCATGAGCCTTATCTAATAAGAGATTTTTTTTGCTGTACAACACTAACAGAAGTCTAGACTCCAAATTTGCAATGTACTTCTCTATCAGTTTCCTTTCCCCTAATTAATTTTGGACTCTTGGAAGAAAACAAAATAAAAGCTATCAGTCAAAATGCGGTTTTATATGAAATGTTGTTTTCAAGAATTTTTTAAATTGAATTTTATTAATTTAAACTAGTAATGGTTTTATGATTTTCCTTTATGCAATTTTCATTCTAATTGACTTTTTTTTTTTTTTTTTCCTTTCTTGATCTATAGTACTAAATTTAACTGCTGGGATATGCAGCCAATCATATGGCATGTAATTAAAAAGATAATAGGAAAAGTCTTTATAAACTTTGTTTTGACTACTATCTAGTGAAGCATTAATATTTTTTGAAGAATATCTGGCATCTTATTTTTCTTAATAAAAATTAACATGAAAAGAGAAAATGTCCTTATTAATCTGCTCAAGTGCCAATAACTGTAATTTCAGTAATGAAAACTGACAGCATGAGATGTTTTTATCACACAAAATTTGCATAGTTTTACTAGTTTTTAACATGCCAAAAAGAGTTTGTATCCCTTAAAATACTCTACAAACTGTTGGTTGCACTCGCTGTTAAACCTCTATGTCACCAAAACCCTTGAAAAGCCAAGCCAGCATTCAGAGTTGATCTCGCGCACCAGCAACCAAGTCTCTTAAGAGGAAGAGGAGGTTGCAGGGCTTGTGGGAGCACTTAGCACCCTTCCAGCACTCGTAATCTCTGAACTCACCTCTCTGATTTTAGCCCAGTGTGCTCTCAAGGAAACCAGAGATATGGATATTTGGAAATGGATTGCCTGGCTTTCAGTATTCCCCACTGACCTTGCAGGTCTGAATGAGATACTCAACATTTCTCAGGCTTGGCATGTGTGAGTGCTTCCAGAGGACCAGCCCGCATTACCAGAGGCTTCTTGGTTAGATCTCCCCTCTGCCATGTTCTTGGTGGGTGATAAGAATAGGCTGACCACCCTTGCCTTGGAAGCAACCCACATGCTTGGCCGAATAACTACCCTGCTATGTAGCATAGGCCAGCAGGCTTTGACGAGGGCATTCACTGAGTTAAGGATAAATAGGTTTAGGTGAAGTCATTTGTCAGGACAGCAAGTCAGCAAGCAAGAGACTAGCTGTTCTACAGTTTATGTCTAACAAAAGCCACATACTTTTACAAACTGATTGTCTTTGCTCTTCTCATTTCATTAGGTAAATGAAAGACCTTATTGGATACACAACACTCTCACGATCTCAGTGCCTTGTTGCTATCCAGAAACTGTGCAAAGTATCTGACTGAGAGATTTTTGACTGTTTCTAGGCTGCTAAAGACATTGCAGGGAGCAGAAAATATGAAGGACAAGTATCACCAAGTGGTTCTTGTTTGTGAGCACTAGTTCTACTGAGAATGCAAGAGGGTCTTGCTCCCCTTGCAAAATTTTGTCATTCTTTCCTAAACATTTCCTGGAAATGGCTTTGAAGATTATTTACCCAAGGATATATCTCAAGTCTTCCCCAGTCCCTTTTTTTAAGAAAGAATTTTGATTAGCTCTGTTTCCCTTGAGGCACACAAGTGGATGTTAATTGTGCTGTTATCCTTGAATGCCCCATTGCTTACATCCTGTGATATCATTCATGGCTGGCCACTAGACAGACAAGTCTAAGATCAGTTTATTATTTTTCTTGTCTACCTTTCTGAATTATCACTGCAAAATTATTATTTTTATGCTTAGAAAGACATTCTCAGTGTTTGAAGTGCCTGGTTTTTGTATCAGCTGTCTATGCTGGTTCAAATTTGTTATGTTTTTTTTTGTCTTATTCTTATGGCCAGATTTCAGTGGAGATACTTCTTTTCAGAATGAGTGAACTGAATCTCCATCCAAATTCAATCCACAATTTGAAGGGACATGCCTTCTGTGTTTCTATTTTTCTTTCAGATAAAAACTTTCAATCAAGGCATCAGTGTTGTAATCAGTTGCTATTGCTACTCTCTGCTTGCTCTAGGCAGGAGCTCTGTTTTCTCCTTCTCTGGGTAGATACTGGTTGACTTGTATCATTGCTGGAATATTTACACCCTACTGCCATGGCTGGTTGGGACTGTAAGAGATGGAGAGCCATAATTTACCAGGAACTTTAGTTCAACCTTTAGAGAAATGTAATGCCTATTGGCATGGATGGTTGAGGGTTTAGGTAACATGGCATGAGTGGTCATTCAGCACACATAGTTGAAGTGAAATCATGTGGATTGCAACTTTGCTACTTTGAGTTCATTTTTTCTAATGTTAAATACTGTCTTAGATTTATCTTCTAAGATACTATCTTAAACTATACTTCTGAGGCAATATATTCAAACTATAACTGATCAAATATCTTATTCTCAATTGGTAATGACTTTTTTAGGTCCAGCATGTACTTCTGCGTTTACTGTGAACAATAATTTGCTGGGGAAAATATTCTACTGATCACGCCTCACTTACATGTCTCTCTTTAGTTAAAAGAGAGGTTTTAGACCTTACAGCTGAAAATGTACTTACTGCCACTCCAAGATTTTTTACTGAAACTCTTGGAGAGTGCTTCTTCTACCAATGCAGATTTTGAGCTCTTTAAGAATGTTGGCTTAAAACTGGAATTTTCTTGTGGGAAAATCTGATATTGCAGAATTGGTTTCTTCTCTAAACTGGAAAAAAAAAAAAAAAAAAAAAATTTCATCAACAGTAAAAATCTGAAAAAAAAAACCAACAAAACTTCTTTTAAATTTGCACTTTCTAATAGAAATATTTCAGTCTTTCAATTCTAACAAATTAAGGCCCAGTTTCTTGGTTTATTACATGCTTTTGATTACCTCAGAGGAGTTTTTCCTTTAGTATTTCATTTTCCTATTCTTCACTGTGGACTGGTCTCTGGGCAAATTCTGTTGTTCATGATGTAGCAAACCTCACTACAAGTTGGTGAAAAAGCTAGAGCACCCTGAGGTATATAAATCTGCTTGGAGATCTTTTACAGATGAATGAAATGATAACAAAAGTCATAACGCTGTTTCCCCTGAAGCACTATAGCAGATCAGTAAAGACCCAGTAAAGACAGAGAAAACTTAAAATGCAAATTGTTAATGTAACATGAAATTGCAGGATTTCACACCAAAATTTCTCACACTGATTACTGAATTCAGAGAGGAACTGGAAACAAGTCTGAACATTTGAATTCAATGAAAAATTTATGTGTAGTGAAAGAGTTATTTGGGGTAAATTTTCCATCAGAGCTCAGCTTTCAATAGCTCGATTATGACTGCTATCGATGTTTAAAACGATTAATTCAAAATTTGCATGTATGTATTTGCATGCAGATATTCATTCCTAAGGCTCTCCAGATGCAGTAGTAGCAAGGCATAGTGCTTTAGAAATATCATGATTCTGGAACTTATTAAATGTTTAAGTTTTCAGCAATAGATCTATAGTCTGATTTTGGAGGGCTAAGCACTTACTGCTGTTCAGAATTGCTTTGACTGTCTGATCTATAAGTTCTTTTCCCATGTCAGTATGATTGGCCTCATTAACATTATACTGTTGAATTCTTGTCTTCGCCCAGGTGTAGACTTGAAAATCACGCTGAGTTTCAAGACACCCGCTGTGTGGGCTCATCAAATCATGACAATGTGATTTTCTCTTCTCCTTCATGCTTTTACATTCCTAGAAATCAATTCTATTTGTGCCTATAGTTTTTATTTATTTCTACATTAATGCAAGTCTAGTCTTAAAAGCAGAGTTTTATAACCCTTTCTTTGAAATCCTTTATGTGCATTCTAAAAAATGCTTGAAGTAATGTTTATTTACAGGTACATTCATAGAAATAACTGATTGCAATTGACTAGCAGAATAACACTGAAAGGAATGTTAAAAAAAACCATTTGTTGGTAGTTTTTTAAGGTACTCTTATTTGAACTTAGTTGAGAAAAAAACTCTTGAGTTTCATAAAAATGGTACAACACCACTGACACAGTCTAGCTTTAAGAATAATTCTAAATATAAACATGTCAGAAGTGTCTTCGTGTATAACAGTGAATGATTGAGACAGTAATTATATGTGTACTTCCTTATGAAAGTTTAGAAGCTTAGTTGTTTTTGTATGTTAAAATACTGAGAAGTGTTTTGTGGTAAAGTACAAGGACTAAAAATATTTTTGGAACTACTATGTGCACATACAATACATTTTTAAATATATTTTGGTCTTTATAATGATTGGGAGCAGATTTACAAGCATGTCCTCAAGACAATGGATTAAATTATATAAAGTTTAGGAAAGATCAACAGTATTTATCCAGAGGAGTATAGTTTATTTCAGGAAATTCTACCTAGTTTAGAAAGAAATATATGTTTAAATTTGGATTTTTAACAATAGCTAGAAAAAAAAAATGATTCTAGATAGGTACCTTGTACCTCTCTTGCTAAAGAGTCTTGCACTTGCAAAATTCCTGCTTTTTGATGTAAAGGAGAAAAAGCATCTGTAAGTATCTAAACATTATGTTGGCCTAAAAAGTAGTTACAAATTTATTTTGTGAAGCTTTGTTTTGTTTAGGGTGGACTTCTTCCCAGCATGCAACTGTGAATTAGATAGCAATCATCTATAAGACAAGACTACATTTAACATATTAGTGTTCTTTTTTTTTCTGTAACAGCGCTAATAGCAAATTATCATGTTATTTATCCTGTTTACATAAAAAGAAGAAAAGATGTCTTCCCCTTAGTGGTTTGCAGTATTATAAAGAGGAAATCCCTAGAGTTTGAGATAAAAACTTATTTTTTCTCTTGTGCCTATTCTATGTCACAGTATCTCCTTTACAGAGCAGGATACTGCCATTTTAAAGCACGTCATCCTACATAAAGAAAGGTTGCCTTCACTTTTATTCTAAGGCTGTCAGGCAAATCTCAAGTCCTACCGTTTTTCTAAGGCAAAGGAAATTATGCAGCTGTTGACTTGCCTCCGAAATAGTGAGAATGAATGTATTAATTCTTAAGAGTTGTTGGATGTAAGATTCTGGAAACAAAAGAATTATTATAATTAGTAGTAAAAAGAATTATGTTGAAATATAGACAATCTTTACCAGTTTCCATAGAATCATAGAAGCATAGTATCACCAAGGTTGGAAAAGACCTAACAAAGTCATCCAATCCAACCATCCACTTATCACCTGTGTCAGTGCTTTGAATTATTTCATTCATTTTATTGGCTGCTTATGGAAGAGAGATGTAGTAATTAATACTATATCAAGAAAGCAGTAGACGAATGCTTTTCATTTTTTCCCCCTTCATTTCTGGCATTTTTTGTGAACTATTTTTTTGTTAAAACTTTCTTTTTTTTTCACTTTCAATTTGCTTCTGTATCTCCTCAGGATTTTTTGACACATTTAAAAAGAAGTTGTCAAAACACTTATGTTTAAACATGAAAGATACACTGCTCTATATCCTTATGCGCTAAAAGCCCTTCAGAATAATTTATCCTAAAGCTTGTGGCCCTCTGAATACCCTTGAGCATAGGATTACATATATTATATATATATTCTTCCTCATGTGAACTGGCACCAGGAAATCTCATTAAAAACATGGGAGGTGGAAGAGTGCATGTGAAGAAGACAACACCCCTGAAGAGGTAATAAAGATGTTCTATTTTCTGCCTACATAAATTGTTGGAGCCATCTAGAAAAAGTCTTGCTTATTATTAAGAAAAAAAATGCTTTAAAACTGCTGGAGAATTAGAAGTGAATTTGTAAGATTTATATACTTAAGCGTAATTAGAGAACAAAAATAAAATATAGATGATGTTTAATCTGTGTTTAGCGCATGCATATGCAATGCTAACGTCATAAATGCAACAAATATTACTGTCATGGAAAACTAGGCATTATGCAGGAGAGCTGTCCTTGAGGAACAAGTAAGGCAATGCAGATTCTCCCATTAATCAGGGAAATCCATGTTTCCATGTATTCCTGCAGTATCATCTGCTCTGTTTGTTTGTTCGTTTGTTTCAATTTATTTATTCTGAAAATGTTTATTAGATGAATGCTCATTTGCTGAGTATTTCATTACAAATGAGCAAATTTTTTTTTGCCTGGTTGTAAACACGCAACACTTATGTGTTATTCTGTGTCACTAACATTTTAACACAAGGCTGAAAAGGTTTTATGTTAGTCATGTAACTTTCTTGGGAAATGAATCTGCAGTGGGAATGATAGTTTATCTTTCCTTCTGTCAGTAAAATAACATGGGCGGCAGGCTGTCTCAACCAATTAAATATCAATCCATTTGAATCTTATACACGCCTAGCAATATCGCTATTAGACCAATGTAATTTTAATAGGTGTCTTAGCAAGGACTCAGCAGAAACAGGAATGTATACTGAATGTGCTGAAATCTATAGTGCTGTTTCCCTGATGGAGAAACTGTCATTGTAACTTCTTGGTTCCTAAATAAATGCCAGATCTTACAAAATACACTTTTTCTCTCTCCACTGCAGATAAGACTGGATGATGGCTCTGCATGAATTGGAGAAAAAAGGGGAGAGAAAGAGCTCTGCACACATGAGGCCAAATTGGACTGCTATTTCAGGAGTGATGAAAAATTATATTAGTTCTAAGTTTTGTTCAGGAAGGAATGGGCAGCTTGCCGTATGTATGTACATTAGCACATATCCTGTTTAGGGGGGATTAACTTGCTACATGAAGCATGCACAAAGCATGCTTTACTGTACGAGAGTTAGAATCTTAATTTTTCATCCTACTCAATAGCATTTACTTTTCCTGGAATAAATTAGGTAGGGTGCATAAGGGCTGTTAGGTCCCCCTGAAGAATTCTACTCAAGAATGCACTCCTTGTGCATTTTCAGTATTCAGTATTGAAACTACATTACAGATGAAGCCACCTCCTCCTAGAGTCACACCTATTCTTCGTCAATCAACTTCACTGAAGTATGTTGATGTGTTATGACACTAGTAATACAGTTGGGCTTCAGCAATTGTCTGCAAGTGCATCTACTTTACTGAATTTATTCATTTTAAAAGCAGGTTGCAAAACATATCTGCATCTGTCAGGTTTAAATGGAAGTTCTGAAGAATATATCAGAAGTCATGTTTGAATCAGAGGCTAATATAAGATCAAGCTGGTAACATCATTCTGTACATCTTCTACTGCCTGACTTCAAAAGATGACCATATATTCTTACAAGTAAACCAAAGTGACCTGGACTGATTCTTCTTAAGCAGTAAGTAGCTCTCTTATTAAATCCTCTTCCTGACATGATCAGCAAAAAAACTGCTCATGTTTTATTTTTTCAGTTTCCATTGGCATTGGTTTTTGGAGGGAATACTGATACATGACTGAGTTCCTAGAGCCCGACTGTACCCCCATAATGCTTAAAGCAGCAACTGACTACTGCAGTGTTATTGGTCCAATTCATACACTTGTTGCTTATATGACAGTAAATGGAATCAGTACTTCAGCTTTTATATAGAACAAGAGAATGTAGAAAAAACATAAATGGGCAGTTGTAGGAGCAAAAATCATTATTTCTTACTCTTCAAATATTAACATCCCTTCACTATTGCACATTTTATAGCAAACAAGAATAAGAGCTGCATGCTGTGCTCATCAAAATCTCCACCAGCGGAGGTGACCCACTGTTGCTGTCAACACTGCTGAAGTGGTTGAATTTGGGTGGTGGAAAAATCATTAGAACACAGGGCTACCCATCACCTCACTGTGCTCACATCCACTGGTTGGTCTCCAAAAATGTTCAGCAAGTATTGATGGGTGTCTGTGAGTGCAATTGTTTTTCATGTGGAGGAATTCGGTGACACAGCTTTGCTTCATACACACTTCGAAGTTAGACACCATTTTGTCAGATTGCCCCGCTACTGCCATCCGTCACGTGGCAAGAAAACATAATGGAATATTGGTGTGAAGTTTGAACCTCTACTGCTATATCACTAATGTCTGCCTCTGTCATCATGGACTGACATGGTAAAATAGGGAATATTACTTTCAGAGAAGCCCTCATATTTGTTAATACCACATTAATATAACTTCAACATTAGCAATATCCTCATGAGTATTTAACTTTGCACATATCTTGTTTTTTTCATGTCAACAAAACTAATCCTCAAATTTGTGTTTTGAACATTTGAAGTGCTAAAGCAGCTCATTTTAATCTAATGAATTAATGGCATGAAAGCTGTTTGTCCTCTTTTATGCCAAAGCTAAATCACTGCATACTATCCTACATTCATTTCTATTATACAAATGGCAAGCCTCTTCTAGAACTGACTTTATGTTATTAAATGCTTTAATGCAGACAACAATACTTTATTTAATCATAAATAGTACAAAGATGCCTATGAGGGGTAGTTAGATGCTGTTTCACAACATAGACATTGCCTTCTGTTTAGCAATCTAATAGAGGTTTGCAAGCATATATTAATTAAGCATCAGAAGGGCCCTTTGAGGGAGATTTGCTAAGGAGCATTATCCTTGTTATACAAATAATAAAGAGGTTTCAACTTGCTGAAAGTTAGACCGTAATCTAGTTCTAGACATGGAATTAAAAATTAATTGCCCTGTGCTCTAATGATTCATCCACTATCCAGAATTGTATGGTGGTGATAATAAATAACAAACTAAATGCACAATGAATAGAGGATACTGTGGAAGGAACAATCTGATTGTTAGTATCTGTCCTTGGCTGCTTCATAGCAGAGAGGTTAATTCAAATGTGGTGCTTTGGGTAACAAACACCAATAAGGGATAAATTCCTTTCTCAGTATGTGTTTGCAAGTCTCATTAATGATAATGGAAGTTATATGCCTGCAGGAGAATGAAAGGAGAAGACATCTATCATGTCAATGATCCATGAAGTAAGAAGAAATTATATAGTCTACCGTAAAGACACTGAAGGAGTCATTATAGCCTATTAGGTAAATAATGTGTTTTTTAAAAGTCTCTACATAGAATATGCATGTAGCTAACAAACTGTAAAGCTCAGAAGGAGCCATTGTATTATTATTATTGTATTAATATGCTTTAAGACAGTGATTTACAACTGAATATGAAGACAAAGTTTTCAGGAGAAGGACAAACAGCTTATTGCAGATTTCTGATGGCTGTGGAATACGTCCATGTGTTGGAGTGTGCCTATAACTATCTGCCTGGGGACTGATGACAGCAAGCACAGAAGAACTGTGGTTGTTGACTTTCATATCTTTTGACAGACTTGTTACTACAATTTGTATTCAAAAAAATCAGTTAAGTTTTGCAAAGGGGATAAATATTTAGTTGAGTCAATGCAGTAAGGACGTTAAGCCATTTGGTTGCCAATGTACAGATACCAGAAGTAGTAGTACTTATGATCTGACTGAAAAAGTAATTTTGAATACTTGTCATTATTGGAAACTATACACTTCATTTATAAGAGAGATGCAGCAATGTATTTGTTAATATAAGACTGATTTAATAAGGATTAATTATGACTAAGACAGTGATTTTACAGAATTTGAGATGGCAAGGTACACTTGATTGTTTAATGCATAGAGTTAAAAACACTCAACCGTGGACCCTGCCTTTGAGTCACAAGGTTCAGAAAGGACTTCCTTGCTTTCTAAACTCCTTGAACTGAAAGAGCCTAGATGAGGCTGGATTCAGTCTGAGTTCGAGACTCAGTCAAAAACTTATGTTTAAAGGATTGCACATTCACAAAGATATAAACTTAGCAAAGCTTCCAAAGTTTAAACAATTAGTCATTTACTGAGAATTCTATACCAGTGAGGAGACCAGAAGTCACGGCATAGGGAATCACCGAAGGAGGTGTAAGGTAACACTGCAACAGGTGTAGGAAATCTCAACAGCAGGCATAACCTTGAAAAGCGTGTCCCCCAGGGGTCTGTGCTGGGTCCGGTCTTGTTCAACATCTTCATCAATGACCTTGAGGAGGGGATAGTGGCCACCCTCAGCAAGTTTGCTGATGATACGAAGTTGGGAGGATTGGCTGACACGCCTGAAGGCCGTGCTGCCATTCAGCAAGACCTGGACAGGCTGGAGATCTGGGCAGAAAAAAACCGGATGAGGTTCAACAAAAGCAAGTGTAGAGTCTTGCATCTGGGGAGGAATAATTGCATGCACCAGTACAGGCTGGGGGATGAGCTGCTGGAGGGGAGCTCTGCAGAGAGGGACCTGGGAGTCCTGGTGGATGACAGGTTGGCCATGAGCCAGCAGTGTGCCCTCGTGGCCAAAAAGGCCAATGGCATCCTGGGATGCATTAAAAAGAGTGTGGCCAGCAGGTCGAGGGAGGTGATCCTCCCCCTCTATTCTGCCCTGGTAAGGCCTCATCTGCTTGATAAAAGACGAATGAGAGGGGATCTAATCCAGGTTTATAAATATCTGAGGTGTGGGGGCCATAGTGGTGAGGCCAGTCTCTTTTCAGTGGTACGTGGAGACAGGACAAGGGGAAACGGACATAAGCTGCAGCATAGGAAGTTCTGTGTGAATGTGTGCAAGTGAGGGTGACGGAGCACTGGAACAGGCTGCCCAGGGAGGTTGTGGAGTCTCCTTCTCTGGAGATGTTCAAGACCTGCCTGTATGCCTACCTGTGTGACCTGCTGTAGGGAACCTGCTTTGGCAGGGGGGTTGGACTCGATGATCTCTGGAGGTCCCTTCCAACCCCTACAATTCTGTGTGATTCTGTGATTCTGTGAAATCCTGCTGTATAGCCCACAGTTGCACAGGAGAGTTCAAGGGGCTCATGGGCTGTTTACTCTTTATGGGTGGAAAAAGACTGACTCATAGTCATATTGGATATCAACTGAGATTTTGAGCTAAATATTAGTTCTAATTAGTTCTAACTAGTTCTAATCTACCTAAAATCAGAAAGTGTTCAGTACCGTGGTAAGGTTGGTGCTGTCCCAGCTAGTCTTCAGCTGCTGAGCTAGAGAACAGGTTTTCCACCAGCCAGTCTGGCCTGCAAGGCAATCAGTATTACAGTCACTGACTGGACTTCCAAAATTGATGATGAGATTGTCAGACTGTAAAGAGGATGGCAAGGGAAGAGCACACTGTCACAGCATTTCTCTAAAGAGCCTGCAGTTTGTGTTTTGCAATACTTTTTCCAATATGAAGCATGGAGATTGTGGTTTTTAGGTTCCCTAATATGGAAAAGTTAATGTCTTTGAAGTCCCATCTCTGAAAATGTTACATGGAGCAGTGAACTGCTTTATAGCTAACTATAAGGAAATTGGAAGTCCAGAAGTGTTACTAAACTCCCACTCTTCCAAGTGTTACAGCAGACTTCTGGGTGTACTACTGCAAAGGTGATTTTTCTTTCTAGCAGCCCAGAATCTCTGCCCTTTAGAATATCTCAAAACAGTAAGACAGATGGGACATGCCACAAGTTGTGAAGTAACTTGTCTGAAATCAAGTAGCTGAGAAAAGAGTAGCAGATCCAAGAATAAAGTGCAGGTCTGTCAGCATCTGCTTTGCTGTACTATCTCATAGAACCCAGTGCTTTCTAGTTCCTGAAAGTTGTTCCAATATAATATTAACTCCAAATGAAAGCCTTTTAAAAAAAAATAAAAATAAAAATGTATTTTTTTTTTACTGTGTCCCATTCATTCTGAGTGAGATGTGGCAAAATAACTCCAGAAACATTACAAGTAAGAACTTCATCTGTATCTTTTTAATGTGATAATTACTGCAAAAAGTGGGATGTTTACATCTCCTTTTAGATCATAACTGTATCTGGGATAGGCCTTCTCTTTAGGGTAAGAGGGTATATATCTATTTAGATCTTCTAAAGAGAGCTTCTTTGCAGTACAAAAAAAAGCAATAGTGGAAGTAGATTGTTTCTCCCCACTTGGCACAGTGGTTGTGAATAATTAGAAAAAAAAATCTGTTTCCAGGGTGTTGACTGAACCTCTTTTGCTGAAGACAGAAGAAAGAAGGGGGAGAGAGAGTTGTTTAGGATCTCCATGCTTCTTTGGCATTGAAGCCATTGTTTGAAGTCAGTTGAAAAATCTGTGTTAGTGACTGCTATCACTGAAAAGCACTCTTTCCAGCAACTTGAAGAAATAGAAGAAAGACTGTTCAAAGCAGAAGCTGTGGAGCAAGATAAACAGCATGAGAACCAAGGACAACCTCTAGAAGAAGAAAGAACGTCTCACGGCTCTGATTGGATAAGTGCCTGTGTGAATGGTTGAAGGGTGTTTTGTAGAATGCTCTGTTGACATGTAAAGGTGGATGGGAAAATTGTAGGGGTGGATGGGAAAGCTAGAAAAAGAAAACTTGTGAAGGTATGTAAGTGATGTGAGAACTTGTAATAAAAGATCTGGATCATTCACATCTGAGTGTGCATCAGACACTGCACACTCTATTCATTGTATAAACATTTGTATTTCCATCATCTCTGTCCGCAAACTTTCTTCTGTCAGCTGGTTGAGGCTAAGCAAATGTTGCTGTTCCAAATGTAAAGCATTTGGAAATTGTCAGAAAATATGGAGGCAATTACTTTTACAAAGTTGGGGTGTGTGCCACTTACACATTTCTATGTAACATAATGTTTTTCATTATTATCATTATTTTTGTATGAAATTCTCAGTAAAATAAATATATGGGATTAAATTTCATCACAACATCTATGCCAGCATACTAAATGATTTTCTAGCACTGTGCTCAGTCAAAGCTTTACCAGTACTAAGCCGAAACAAAAAGTTTACAGCCAATTTGGATTCATCTGCACTGGCAAAATTGCTGCAATAAATTAAAAGAGATGCTGATTAATTCTGTCATCGAAGCTCTTCAGCATTTGAAAATTGAAGCTTAATCTTTTCTCATTAAAGTTTTGGAGAGGGGTTAACATTAACTTCTTCCAGAGAGGATCAAATCTTCAAATAGTGTTTCTTATTTCAGACTAGCAAGGTACTTTTCTTTTAGTGAATTTCAACTTACTACATCTGTGGATTTCTATTTTTTTCTTTTTTGTAAATGAAAATCAGACAGTTTTGCCGTGAGACCCATCAGAGCAAGAATGTGTGAAAGGTTGGTAATGATCTACCTGAATAGATATTACACTCCCATCATTCCAGGTTAATAGATCTCCCATAACAAATTGACTTCAGAGCACTTAAAAATGTGATGTACTATCTAAGAAAAATTTTTAGATTCAGTATGACATGATGAGAGGAGAAATGGAGGGCAGGCTAAGAGATCAGAACTGTATTAGGATTTGGTAGAGGAAGGTAATAAGGAGATGAAAGTAGATAACCAAGGATAAGAAAGAATTAATGAAGCTCGACAGGAAGGAGATTTAGAGGAAAAATAATGTATCAGTGTTTAAGAACCTTCAAAATTTAACTCCCTTTATGATTTTTTCTCTTTAGAAAAAGTGACATTCAGTACCCTACCTAAGAGCTGTAGCAGCAGCAGAGGCATTGTCTAGAGATGAAGTTATAAATGCTTCTACAGAGACATCTTGGAGTCCTTTTTGCCCTATGCAAGGGTAATATCAAGAATCTTTCAACAGAGGAATGAGTGTGGATTAAATTTTAAGACAAATTTTCAATTATTTATGAAACTGCATTATGAAACCAAGTTTTTAACCTGAGAGAGTTTCAGATGGATATTTTATGTATGCATTATTTATGGTAACTAGGTATTAACAAATCTCTCTATTTATGCATTTGTGCTGTGGCCATGTATGGAAATAGTGATTTGCATGTGCAGCCAGTAGCCAGGTCTAAAGCAAATTATCAAGATTTTACAAACATTTCTGAGGTTTTGCAAGGCCCATGAAATCTTGAACTGATGTATTTATTAAGAGGAGCATTTGTATGGGTGGAATACAGAGAATTTATTGTTCCAGTCTGCAGGTTGCCCATTAATTAGGTGTTTGACCCATCAGTTGTTTTCATCCAATCAGTTTGATGAATTTGCACAGAAATGGATGAAATTACATTGACGTAATTTTAGTATAAGAGTTTAATAATATTTAGATAAAATGCAATGAAAATATAATTCTTATCAGTTGGTCTTATTGGAAAGTTTGTCATTGTGCCTTGATTAGTTTCTTTTCCAAGAACAGAAGAACCATTAATAAAACTTCTTGTTTATAAAAGTAGAGTTTAAAACAATGAGCAAAATACACCTGCCAATATTCTGCATAAAAATCAACTGAAGAACAAAAAATCATGCATTAATAAATTTACATTTTCTTGACAGTCTTTAGCTGTATATCAGTCACAATAACATACGTCAGATTGCCCCAAATTCCATTTGTGCATTTGAAAGTTGCTGTAATTTATCAAAGCTGCAATGCAAGTCAAGTTTTGGCAACAGATGAGGTTGGGGGGATCTAATCTCTATTCACAGTATGTTTTGTTCAACATCAAACAAAGATTGTGATTTTTTCCTATTAACACTGCAGATTTCTGAAGGCAAAGGGGAAATTAACAGAATCTCAACAGATAATTTTATCTCTGATTTGACACTTCATTGAATTCTTTTTTGCCTTTCCTCCTCCTATTTGAAATGACAGTGACCCAGTATCGTATGCCACCAATCATAAGCCCTATCCTAATGAATCACTGCATATCTGAGAACAGTCCACAAATACAGTTTCAATAAATAATGCATAATCTCGCAAAGCATCAGATTTGAAAAAAAAAAAACCAACAAACTGAATTCTTTAGTGTTGTGCTCTAAATTTTAAGAAACAGCCTTATTATGGCTATGTTATTCATGACTTTGGTCATTCTTTTTTTTTTTTTTTTTTTTTTTTTTTTTTTCCCCTTATAAAGCAAACAGAAAAAGCACAAATTGTTAGTACAAAAGTAGCAATTTCCTAAATAATCTATTTCCATTGCACAATGGAGCTGAAAAAGAATTACCTGATTTAGAAAAAAAAAACCAAAACACCATGAATCAGAATCTATCCTGGTTCCCCTATCATCAAAAAAAAAGGACACGTAGTAAACTGAAATCAGCACAGGTGAACAAACAAAATTAAAAATTACAAGATGAGAATTTCTTGGACTATTTTTGGATAGAGATTTTGTTTTACTTTGTTCTTTTTTATGTATAAAGACATCTTGTTTGCTTGTTGTTTGTTTGTTATTTGCTGAGGTTGTATTTGCTAGAAAAGTTTCAATATTTTGTTCTGAGAAAGTACCTTTTATATTTTATTTTTCCTCAGATCCAGTCCTGCAGATATACCCTTATATCCTTTGTTAAAGGAAGAGACTTTGTCAGTAATTACTGTGATAGGAGGAAATTGAATCACACTGATAAATGTTACTGAGATCTATTCCATTTAATTCCATACCACTGCAAACAGATGATGGATTTCCTTACAGTGTCATTCACTACTTCTTCAGAGAAATAACTAATTTAATCTGCCACTAGATGTCATCCCTTTTTCATGAAAACATGAAAAATGTAAATTTCCACCCCAAAAAAATCAGTTAAAAATACAAGATTTAAAATGAAAGAATCCATTTGAATATACATACATACAGATAAACCTTTTTATTCATTATTTTCCACATGTGAGCAGATTTTTTTAAGCTTACTGATTGTTTTCAACAGATCCAGCTGTATTTAAAAGATGTGAAATGTTTACATATATCCAAGCAGAATGTGGTTTCATTGTTTGGATAACTAGTGATTTGTAGTATTGGTCCATTCTAATAGTATTGGAGGTTCAATTAAACCTATTCTTGTATTCATTCATGCCCAAATCCTATCTCACTAAAACACATATCTACTTTTCCTTGGTGGATGTCACCTGTCTGTTCAGAACTGGTTTCCTTGCTGTCTTTTCTCACAGCTCTTCTGGTTGTTTGGGGTTTTTCTTCATTTTCTTCATCTAAACTTTGCAAAGCAACAGCCAATGAAATTCTTCAGTTTTGGTGGGCTAAGTGAAACCATTTCTTTCTGATTTTTCTTTTTTGTGTATGTGTTTTTTCCCCCCAAGAAGATTTCTGAAAGATCCAAACAGTCTATAGAAAAGTCTTTGTTACATGATCTTTGTTATCAAAGTCTTCGATAACCATAAATTCACATTGCAAAACGTATTTTTATTTCTTGTTTAAAAAAAAGATTTATACAACATTATTTTTATTTATTTAACTATGATTAGATAATACTAAAATACAATACAATAATAATAGAAAAAGAGATTTCTTATCTGTGCCGATGACTGGACAGCCTTTAGCAAATATTTCACTAGTTGCAGCCTTTCATTAAGGGTTCTGGGCAAAGATACAACACTAATTTTTCAAGTATGCTCTGCAATCATTTAAATGACATTAAATGTAATAAAAATGTAATCAATGAAGCATGACAATCTACATCCTTTCTTTTCTATATTCTATGATCACAGCAAGGGAGATTACTTTTTGGTGCTACATGGAAAGCAGCATGCAGTTGCAATGTGAAGTATTGTTTTAATACGTGATCACAATTTTTGAACTATCATATTCTTTTGGACGACAAAAATTTACTGTGATACCATTCTATTAAAATATTAAGATGCCGTGTGGTTGGGATATTAATTCTATAACACTTCTCTTTAGACAGCAGATCTTATTGGAAAGAATGGATCTCTGACAATTTTGTATGGCAGATTGTTAGAGATTCCTTCTTTGTAGCTAGATTACTTATTACAAGATCCACAATATGCCAGATTTAGCCATAACATAAAAAAGTAGATATGTCTGTCATACTGTAAAGTATCTGTTCATAAATATAACATTTAAATATTGCAGAAATCTTATACGTCTTTTGTGCTGGGTGTGTCTTGAAATATGACTTTTCCAAACAGCTTCTTCCTCAGTGCAGAAAAAATTCTGTTGGGTTGTTAGAAAACAGCTGTAAACAGAGAAGAAATTGATTCAAGAAAAGGGAAATTTAACAAATCTCAGATTCGCAGTGGGAAAATCTGGTTCCTCAGCTGATTCCTTCCCTAATCATGAGGTCTGAATCCCAACTTAATGCAATTTCTTTTTTCCCCATGCTACAGTTGGTAAATGTATCGTGAGTCACTCAACTGTTTTCTAATTTCATTTCAGTACAGCTTTTGCATGAAGCTTAGCTTGTGCTGTTTCAGCCAGATCAATAGCCCATAAACATTCAAAATTTTTGGCTGGAATTGTCAATTACCCAGAGGAAGGAATCAACACTTTGAAGGCAGGTACCCTTGGAATATACCACAGTTATAAAGATGGACCATAATAATTTTTATTTTGGATTCCAGGACTACCAGTATGGCCACTTTCTTCCTCTTCAGTATTAATACAGCATGCCAGATGTCATCTCATTTCCTAAAATGAAGACATTTCCTATTAAATCAATTCTCGCTATTTAACTTACTATTTAATTAAATTATTTGCAAACTCCCTCAGCATCAGTTAGATTTCCAAACCCTGCTTTATGGCCATGAATCAATATCCTTTATGTTCAGTATGTGATGTCCTTCCAATTAATGTGTGTCACACAGAGGCATTAAATAACTCATAGGATCAGCTCTCACATATTTCAGGAATTTTTCTATTATTATTTTTGGTAGCAGGAATTGGCCAGAAACATCATGCATTTAATGAAAATATCTTTCACTGATCTTCTACTATACTATCTCTTCTGATTGTGCAGAAGAAATGTTTCCCAGCATAGCTGAAGCAAAATAGAGAGTTAATTTCCTTAAAAAAATCAGCCAATCCATCAGCTGTGACAAATTAATCTTTCCCTCTTGCAACTAATGCATTTCATGTTGAAGCAGTATGATTTCAATAGTGTCAACAAAAGATATGGAAATCAGTTTTGTTCTTCCTTCTGTCATTACAGAAAAAATGTGTTTGTTTCTAGTGAAGGAAAAGGCTCATTTAGGTAAACTACTATCCATCCCACAAACATTTTTTCTTTTCCAAGGGTTTCATGTTTCATCTTGGAACTATGGCATATGGTACATTTGGATTAATCACTTACTGGTATGTTCTTATTTCCTGTTAGTTTAGTCCTTTTCCCTTTTTCTTTTAATTTTAACTGATGTGTGTCTGTCTGAGAGGAGTCTGTGCTTTTGGAAATCCTTTTAGATGCTCAACTTCATGTTTAATCAGCCACATTCTGGAATTATGCCACATTCAGCCAATTCTTATCATGGTTGCTGAGGCATCTTTCTTTGAGAGATCAGAGATTTCTCTAAAATTCAGGCTGTGTCCCATCAAGGAGGACTCTAGGACTAAATGGGAGCCATAGATGTGACACAAAAGCAAGAGATTCACATTCCAGAGAATGTAATCCTTTTCTATTCAAAAATGTTTATGGAAGGCAACCTCAAGAAATAGAACATTTCTTGAAGCTGTGTTGTGGTGACATGAAGATTTAAGCACCAGTGATTTCCACAGACTAAATATCCTTCTTTTTATGTTAAAAGTACTTCATTAAAAACAAGCAAACAAACAAACAAACAACACCATAAACAAACAGAAACCTCCTTAATTGACTGGCATGGTAAGTATTTAATTTATCAGGCCTATTTCTGCCACCACCAAACATGGAATGAAAAGGTACTGCATAACCTTTTTCCAAAAAATATTCGGTGTTGTATTATTCAGAAAGATTGAGAAAAATGTGCACAGGAGCTGATAAATTGACTAATAGCACAATTCAAACTGTTAACCTCTTCCAAGTGTGTTCGCTACAGGAAGGGCTGGCATCTATTCTCTGTGTTGTGATGGTTGCTCTGAATGCCACTTCCAAAAGTGCCAAACCATATAACTCCATGGGCTGCTGCAGCCTCTCCTAATTGTGGAGGGCTCAGCGTTGGATCCCAGGTCTGTGCAATAGAAATGCAGTGACGTCACTATAGTGTTGAACTGGAACTAATGAGCCTTGGTAAATCTGAAAACATTTCATATTCCCAAGTCTTTAATTAATTCTTAAAAATAGATTTTTAACCCTGGATCAACATAAATTCTGAACAGATATATAGGCCATTTTGCATTATGGTGATCCTTCCAAAATTAATTTTTAAATAAGGATAGAAGAATAAATTAATTACTGTGTTAAAATTAAAACTCGATCCTGAAAAATCATTTGTTTGCAAAATAGTCATATAATTAACATTGTAGGAGTAGAATTGTTGACTTAAGTTCTTAGAAATACTGATTATCACATTTCTAATTAATCTAACAGTATTGACTTCAGTGCCATAAAATTCTCATGGAAAAACATAGCACTGAGATTTAAAAAAATTCATTTCTCTGCAGTTTTGAAATTGAATAATGATTTTTCCTCCAATCAATAAACACAGATAACAGACATTATTAATGGCGCTCACAGAAACTACACATTTTTTACTTCACATTAGCTGAAGATCTTGCGCAATCTTCTTTTTTTAACAAGATCAGATGAGATTGCTTTTAACATCTACACAAGCTAAGCCTGATGTGAAATGACTTTTCCAGTTTTTCAGGTAGACGTTTTTCAGGTAAATTATGAAGATGTGAGTACACAAATGAAGTGCTATAGTTAGTTTTATCAGGTTTTAAAGCAAGTCAAGTTTTTGAAAACACCAGGGAGATGAAAATGCCGATTTCTTTAGCAGAATGTCATATCAGCATAATTTTTATCACCTGTGTAGTCTACTGACTATAAAATATCAATCTCACATATCATTTATAGTGAATATATTCATATTCATATGAATATGAAGAAATTAAAGATATTCCAGTTTAGAGAAGTAATGTGTAGTCAACAGAGGAATTTGAGGTGCAGTTTTGATTTATCTCTCTATGTATCTTTTGCAATTTTATTTCTGCTTCTTCCATGATATTGAATATTGCTTCAAAGAATACTGCTTTCATAAGCACAAATGTTTTGTAGTCTGTAAAAGAACAGTTACATTCTAACTTGCTCCAAATCAACAGCTTTAATGTATATTTCATGCAATGTCTTTTTTTTATGTGTTCTTCACTGAAGTAGTTTTATAATGAGTAGTTTTATATGACTTCTTTACCCAGTACTTCCTCTGGAAGATTGTATCAAATAAGTAATTAAAAAAAATTGAAAAGTTATCCAAAGCAGAAACCATAAGACTCCTGTAGTTACAGGTGACTTTGTATTTTCCATAGGTAGAGGATTATCGCAAAGTTTGTCATGTTGTGTAGTCCTATCGTAAACCACAGCAATGCAAAGACAGCCTTGAACTAAATCCAGTTATCGTCTGCAAAAAGATTTTCTGGGAGATATTCATTTCATCCGACTTTTGATATGACTAACATTGATGTGTCTATCTGAAGTATTCCTTCTAAGCTTTCTTTATAGATGATGAAAAGAAAGAGGCACTTATAGATGTGACTTGTACAACTTCTTTTAGGTAGCAAATTTGGCTTGAGATAAACTGTCCTAAGAGCATGTTTGCTCTTCTTTGCTCCAGTGGGCTTTGCAGTGGTCTTAAAATATGTCACCTCTTGCCTTAGATAGTGTGTGAAAGCAAAGCCACCTTAGCATATTGTTGCTACAGACAGCAAGAGCCAACACGTTCCCCAGAAATTTCTGTGAGCACAGCCACATGTTTTGTTTGAGGTTGATTTAAAAGATTACAAAGAGATTTTGATATTTAGATTGATCAATCTAGAAATATCACTTGCAGAAAACTGAAAACTTTCTAGGCTCCTTTACAGCATTGTAAGACAGAAGTGACTTTTTTGAATTGGCCTCAATTTTATGCACATGAATTGTGTATGATGTCAGCATCACTGCTGCAATCAGTTGTCACACATTATGAGGCCCTTGTGCTCCTCTGACTGCATTTCTGTTTGTGTGGGAGCATGCCATTTATAGCAACTTCCAGTTTTGGCACTGAAGGACAAAGCTGAAACCACAACTATGATTAAAGGCCTGTAAAGCAGTGCAGAACTGAGCGCACAAAGGAATCAAAGGAATTTACTTCTTAAGCTTTTTTTCTTTCAAGTCTACTAAAACGTCTTTGATATCTCCACATGGAGCTATGCAATTTTTTTTTAATCTGATAACATAATTATTTTTACTAAGTAGTTGAGAATAGAAGCTATTAACCTCCCCATGTAGAAAACATTTATTGTGCAGTAACTATATGTAGGGTATTCGTCTAAGGAAAGAGCTTTTAGTCTACAAAAAAGACAGTGTTTACTGCGTTCGATTCCTAATCCCTTTACATTCCTTTCTTCTAAATTAAGTTGGTATGCAGTATCCCTGTCTTAGTGTAGCAGTTTTTCATAGCATTTTAAATCATTATCATCTTAACTAAAGTCTGCCTTTCTGCCTTACAGAGATAAAGCAAATTTAAGAAAGGAAAAGAATACAAGCTCCAGGACTTTTTCCTACATACAACTAAAGTGCATGTTACAGAGATTATAATTCCAGCCTGAATGTTAGGTGGAGAATTAGGACCATATATTCTTAAAATGTCAGGCCTTACAAGTTATCAGATATTTCCTAAAGATTACTGAGTTTAAATTTAACCATAGTACTCCTCAACTGATTCCTTCTTCTGAGTAAGCATCAGTAAATATCTCATGAGATAAGCCAATATGCATTGTAAAATGCAATATCACATTATTATTACATTCATATTATTATTACATTCATACTATTGTTCTTTTCCCTCTATATGTAATAAAGAAATACGGAAATTCTGCTTGTACATATATTAAAAGTTTAAAGGCAGCCAATAAACTTGCCCTAGGCCAAACCTGCAAGGGAACCAGGGAAAAGTTTGACAGTCATGTTTTCTATGCAATATGGTTTCCACAGTAATGGAAATGGCATATATATATGAGTATGTTCAGTTGTAAGAAATCACGCATTATGTAGCTACACATATAATTCAGAAATTTAATTATGGAAAGAAAGATTTTCAGTCCACTTCTACAAGGTATTGAAAAAGTTGATATTTGAGGGAAGATAAGTTGGAATTTAAACTCATAATTGAGTGGATAAATTTAGAATTAAGATTCCTAAACACTTTTTATTTACCCAGTATAAAAGTACTTGTGGGTCAAGGGCAGGGCATTTCTTGTTCCAAAGTCTGGAAGTTCATTGGTGGTAAGGTAAAACACAGAATTGCTCTTTCAATTAGGTATGAATTACTTTGACAGTGTAAATTGCCAAGGACTTTTTAAGATTGCTGACACAATGAAATAATAATCACAAATGCATATTTTAGACCTACACTTTGATATTCAACTAAAAGACACACAAGCATTCACAGTCTGTGAACAGTTACGTAGAACCAGAAGAATATTTATGTTTTAGGACCTGGGAATGTCACAAACCATAGAACTCGAAAGAGGAGCCACATAATTCCAAACAGATCTGTAATAAGTTTGAGAGATAAAAATGTGTTCTCACAATACAATCATGTAGATCATATCTGAGTTTAACAAATGAAGTTATCATCTCACTGTATTGCAACTCTTTCAAGGTTCCAAAGAGAGTGGCTAGTGGCTGTGGGGTGGTGAGAGAAGAAATAGTTGGTATGGGCATCATATTATTTTTCCTGCTTCTATCCAGTTACAGATATCTGCCCAGTTTAGAGTATCTTTCTCAGTCTGTTGGTACAGCTATGTCATCAGCATGAGTGAATGTTGTGGTTTAACCCAGCAAGCAACTAAAAACCACACAGCTCTTCATTCACTCCTTTCCCTCCCAGTGGGAAGTGAATGAGAACTGGAAAAAAAAGTAGAATTTGTGGTTGAGATAAAAACTATTTTCTAAGACAGCAAAGGAAGAAAGAAATAATGATAATGATAATTATATATATATATCAAAATAACTGATGCACAAAGGAATTTCTCACCATCCATCCAAATGATGCCCAGCCAGGGCTTGAGCAGCAGCAGCCCCCCTGGCCAGCTCCCAAAGTTTTGTAGTATAGAATATCCCTTTGGCCAGCTAAGATCAGCTCTTCTGTTCTTGTCTCCTCCCAGATCCTTGTGCCCTTTGTGGATAGAATGGTACAAAAAGTTGAAAAACTGAAATATCCCTGGTTCTCTATAGCACTGCTCAGCAGAAACATTGGTGTGTTATCCAAGCTGTTTTTCTCCTAAACCAAAATATAGCACCATATCAGACACTATGAAGAAAATTACAGAATCACAGAATGGCCATGGCTGGAAGGAACCTCAGGGATCATGAATCTCCAACCCACCTGCCACAGGCAGGGCCACCAACCTCCACGTTTAATACTAGGCCAGGCTGCCCAGGGCCCCATCCAACCTGGACTTGAACACCTCCAAGGACAGGACATCCACAACCTCCTTGGGCAGTCTGTTCCAGCATCTCACCAGTCTCATAGTAAAGAACTTCCCCCTGACATCCAAGCTAAATCTCCCCTCCCTGAACTTAAAACCATTTCCCCTTGTCCTGCTGTTATCTACCCTTTCAAAGAGTTGATTCCCTTCCCCTCTGTAGGCTCCCTTTAGGTACTGAAATGCTGCAATGAAGTCACCCACAGCCTTCTTTTCTCCATGCTGAACAAGCCCAGCTCCCTCAGCCTGTCTTCATAGGGGAGGTGCTCCAGTCCCCTGATCATCTTCATGTCCCTCCTCTGGACCCTCTCCAACAGCTCCCCGTCTTTTTTATACTGGGGAAAATCAACTCCGTCCCAGATGAAAACAGGACAATGAAGAAGGAAACTGGTTGTCCACACTCATGTTTTTCATCTTCCTTCCCCTTCCTACCAATTCTTCTAGCTACACATGGTTTCCACATTACACTACTGCCTGCTTTAAGGCACAGGACTATAAAGTAATTTGTGCCTATTACTTTGCTGTTGCTGTTTTTTATCTATTTCATCATCTTTTTTTTTTTTTTTTTAAATTCCTTTTTTGTCCTAGAAACTGAAGAAATTAATTATTATCCTCTAATGGTTCTTAATGTAGTTTATCTTAGTATTAATTACTCATTGTTCGTAAGTCTGGGCCAGTTTCAGTGCACACATTAATTCCCATTACTTGTGTGCTCTGAAGGCATAACACAGCAGACATTAAGATTGAATGATCATTTTTTATCTTCTCCTATTTTGCTTTTTTTTAAAACATGTATAAAAGGACACATACATGAATAAAAGGACATATAAAATACCAATAGGTATAATGAGTTAAAGCAGCTGAAAATGATCACTGAACTTCTTTTGCACTTCATGTTCCTCCAGTTAAAGCTGACTTTGAAACAAGATCCACATGCACTGGGACCTCGGCATTTCATCAAATCTTCATTTTGTTCTGTTAAATAATAAATACGTTTTCAGATGTGGCTGTGTTTCTATAAATACTCTTCTAAGAGTTTGAATTTTTGATGGCTGTTTTATGACAAGCTGAATAATATGAAATACAGTGCTTGATTTACAGATTCATGACATTTCAAAGGTAAAAGAATGATGGAATTATTTGATAAATGTTCTGATAAAGGAAATAAAAGATCAATTGATTGTGATGCTAAGTTTTTAAGATAACAAAGCTAAAAGATGATTTTTGATTTTCATAATAACTTTACGATAACTGAGTCACTGAAGAGTTGAAATATAATATAGAATTATGTGTAAATTAATATAAAAATGTGAGAAAGCTCTTAACTCTCTAGACACAGTGATAGATTGTAAAGTATTGCAACTAGAGTGTTTCAATGGAAATACACTTAGTACTGAATAGTGGCTAGCAAAGTAAACAGAAACACACAAACACACACACACAAGAACTAAAAGCAAAACAGAAAATTACATTCTGAGAGATTATAAGAAGTTGGATGCTCCAGACTATGATGTAAGGTTGGTCAAATGAATAGCTTCAGTGTGAGGAGTGGCTGAAGGGATTAAAATATTTAGTCTTGAAAAAATGGTTACAAAGAAAATGAGAAAAAAAGTTATAGAATTCTATGGGACATAAGAAAGTTAAAGGGAACTCTTTTCACTACCTCTTCATAAACTGGAGTGAGCCTGTCTGAAATTAATGTAATTCAGGACAAGTTATTTCTTTGTACAAAGTGTAGCTGTGAAACCCTTTAACATACAACAGTCTGGATGCCAAATTTCTGCTTTATTTGGATTGAAAAAGCAATTGAATACATTTATAGATAAAAAAATTCATCACAGCTTAATGAAGTCAAAATCTCAGCTCTAGGCTTCTTTTCCTGAAGTTTCATTGCTAGTGGCTGTATTTGGAAATTGTCCCAGTTTATGCTTGCCCTATTTGTGTACCTATTCCTGATATCTGCTATTGTCTATTATCATAGGTTGAGTCTATACATAAATTCACATTTCTTCTGATTCAGCATAGTTATTTTAATGTCCTCATTTTTTTGTTTGTTTTTATAAATTTCTGCTGTCAGGTGTCTACGAACCTGGCTCATTTTAGTTTGTTGACATCTGGCAAAGGAGATAAAGGATAATAAGGTTTTTTTAAGTATGTCAACAGTAAAAGGAAGATTAATGTGTGTCCTCTGCTGAACAAGGAGGGTGTCCTGGTAACAGGGGATGCTGAGAAGACGGAGACGCTGAAAGCCTTCTTTGCTTTGGTCATTGCTTCAAAGACTCCCCCTTGGGACTTGTGGACCCTGGAGGGAAGAGACAGAGTCCAGGAAATGGAGAGCTTTCCTCTGGTTGAGGAGAGGGTGGTCTGGGAGAGTCTGGGTGGGATCAATGTGCACAAACCCATGGACCTGATAGAATGCAGCCAAGTGTGCTGAGGGACCTTGCAGGTCTAAGTGGCCTGGGTCTGTTAAGCCTTAAGAAAAGAAGACTAAGAGGTGATCTGATTAATGTTTATAAATATTTTAAGTGTGAGAAACAAAGGAACATGGTCAACCTCTTTTCAGTGGTCTGTGGGGACAGGACAACAGGAAACGAGCATAAACTGGAGCATAGAAAATTCTGCACCAATATGCAAAGGAACTTCTTCGTGGTGAGGGTGATGGAGTGCTAGAAAAGGCTGTCCAGGGAGGTTGTGAATTCTCGTTCTCTGGAGATATTCAAGACCTGACTGGACGCCTACTTTTGCAGCCTGCTGTAAGAAGCATGCTTTGCAGAGGGGCTGGACTCATGCAGAGGGGCTGGACTCAATGATCTCTAGAGGTCCCTTCCAACTCCTACAGTTCTGTGATTCTGTGATTCTGTGATCTCTAGGCTTTTTAAATCCAAAAATTAGTTTCAAATTATAAAATTTGTATGGGTTTCTTCCCAGAGACAAGAACAACATTAAGGATTACTTTGTTGTACACAATAAGTATTTATATATTAATGATCACATAGATCTCAACCAAGATGATCCCGATTCTAGATGACAAAAGGAAGTTTATAATTTTGATCTGAAGATTTTGAAATATATGAGTTCAGTTCTTGGTTTCTTAGGGAGCACAACGGTATTTAGTGGTATTGTAATAAACTGAAGGATACTTTCTCAATTAAAATTTGGCCTTTAACTGTGAATGGGAAATTTCTTTATGGACACTTTTGTATCATTGGAGTTCTGTGTCAGAAAATACTTAAATTTACTTGGTCTTATAGTATGAATAACCCACAGGGCAAGTGCACTAGTCCTGCTTTTCAAGTTATCCGGATAAGGAAAGGTTCTAGATATTTTCACTTGGACAAGCCTACGCACGATGAAAAAAGATTTCAGGGGTTTAGGGCGTTTAGTCCACGGAGCGGGAGCTCAAGTGATCTTCTGCTCTATACCTTCAGGGCCAATGAGGGACTCTGAGCGGGATAGAAAGGCACAGGCAATGAATAATTGGCTTGGAGGCTGGTGTCGAGCCAGAAACTTTGGGATCTTTGATCATGGGGCAGTTTACTCGGCCCCTGGCTTGCTGTCTGCCTGTGGAACCCACCTATCTTGAAGGGGGCAGCGAATACTGGCTCAGGAACTAGCGGGGCTTATTGAAAGAGCTTTAAACTAGCTATGAAGGGGGAAGGGGACAAAACAGGCCTCTCAAGAGATGAGCCTAGGGGAAAGATGCTCAAGCAGGGGATGAGGCAGATGACTCTTCTGAAATGTGTCTATACCAATGCACACAGCATGAGCAACAAGCAGGAAGAGTTGGAAATGATTGTGAGTCAGGCTAATTATGACCTTGTTGCTATTTCCGAAACATGGTGGGACCACTCCCATGACTGGAGTGCTGAGATAGATGGTTACAAGCTCTTCAGAAGGGATAGACGAGGAAAGAAGGGTGGTGGTGTGGCCCTTTATATTAAAGACTGTTTTGATGTAGAAGAGCTTGGGGTTGGAAATGATAGAGTGTCTATGAGTAAGGATCAGGGGGAAGGCCTATAGGGATGGCGTCTTGGTGGGGGTCTGTTATAGACCGCCTAATCAGGACGAAGAGTTGGATGAGGCATTCTATGAGCAGCTCTCAGAAGTCACGCGATCGCTAGCACTTGTTCTGATGGGAGACTTCAACTTCCCTGATATATGTTGGAAATATAATATAGCACAGAGGAAGCAGTCCAGAAGGTTTCTAGACTGTGTGGAAGATTGCTTCCTTATGCAACTGGTAGGAGAGCCTACCAGGGGCTGTGCCCTGCTGGACCTGGTCTTTGCCAACAGAGAAGGACTGGTGGGAGAAGTGAAGGTTGGGAACTCTCTTGGGCAGAGTGACCACAGAATTGTAGAATTCTCCATTCTTGGGGATGTCAAAAGAGTGGCCAGCAGAACTATGTTCTTGAACTTCCAGAGGGCAGACTTTGACCTGTTCAGGGAGCTTGTAGCTCGGGTCCCTTGGGAGTCGCTTCTCAAGCGTAAAGGGGCCCAGGAAGCCTGGACGCTCCTCAAGACCGAAATCTTAAAGGCACAAGAACAGGTTGTCCCTGAGTGCCATAAAGCGATCCGTAGGGGAAGACGACCGGTGTGGATGAGCCGGGAGCTACTGCTGAGACTCAAGAAGAAAAAGAGAGTCTACATCCTCTGGAAGAAGGGACAGGCTGCTAAGGTAGATTACAAAGAAGTAGCTAAGATTTGCAGGAAGGAAGTTAGGAGGGCGAAAGCCCAACTTGAGCTCAGGTTGGCCTCGGCAGTAAAAGACAATAAAAAATCCTTTTATAAATATATCAACGGGAAAAGAAGAATCAAAGATAATTCTCATCCTATACTTGATGCAGCAGGGAATGTGGTCACTGAGGACAAGGAGAGGGCTGAGATCCTCAATGCCTTCTTTACATCTGCCTTTAACAGCCAGATCAGTTATCCTCTGGGCTTTTTATGCTCCGATCTGGAAGTCTGGGACGCTGCTCAGAATATGCCCCCAGCAATTCCGGTGGAGACAGTCAGAGAGCTCCTCCTCCATCTGGACTGTCACAAGTCCATGGGACCGGATGGGCTGCACCCTCGAGTGCTGAGGGAGCTGGCGAGGGTGATTGCTGAGCCCCTCGGCCATCTATCAATGCTCCTGGTTAACTGGTGAGGTCTCAGAGGATTGGAGGCTTGCTGATGTGACTCCCATCTTCAAGAAGGGCCGTAAGGAGGATCCGGGGAACTATAGGCCTGTCAGCCTGACCTCAGTACCAGGGAAGGTGATGGAGCAAATCATCTTGGATGAGATTGCACAGCATGTACGCAGTGTCCAGGGGATCAGGCCCAGCCAGCACGGGTTTGTAACAGGCAGGTCGTGCTTGACCAACCTCATCTCCTTCTATGACTGGGTGACTAGTCTGGTAGATGATGGAAGGGCTGTTGATGTAGTCTTCCTAGACTTCAGCAAAGCCTTTAACACAGTCCCTCACAGGCTTCTTCTGGGGAAACTGGCTGCCCGTGGTCTGAACAGATATACACTTCTTTGGGTAAGGAACTGGCTACAAGGCCGTGCCCAGCGGGTTGTAGTGAATGGAGTGAAGTTCAGCTGGCCACCCATTTCAAGTGATGTCTCCCAGGGGTCGGTACTGGGGCCCATCTTGTTTAATATCTTTATTGATGACCTAGATGAGGGCACTGAGTGCACCCTCAGTAAGTTTACAGATGACACCAAGCTGGGAGGTGGTGGCGATCTGACTGAGGGTAGGGCGGCCCTTCAGAGGGATTTAGACAGGCTGAACCGCTGGGCTGAGGTGAATGGGATGAGGTTTAACAAGGCCAAGTGTCAAATTCTGCACTTCGGGCACAACAACCCCATGCAGCGTTACAGGCTTAGGGGTGAGTGGCTTGATGAGTGTGAAGAAGAGAAGGACCTGGGGGTGTTGGTTGATGCTCGGCTGAACATGAGCCGACAGTGTGCTCAGGTGGCCAAGAGGGCCAACAGCATACTGGCCTGCATTAGAAATAGTGTGGCCAGCAGGAGCAGGGAGGTGATCATCCCCCTCTACTCAGCACTGGTGAGGCCTCATCTCGAGTACTGTGTTCAGTTTTGGGCTCCTCACTACAGGAAAGATGTTGAGGTCCTGGAACGTGTCCAGAGAAGGGCAACAAAGCTGGTGAGGGGTCTGGAGCACAAGTCTTATGAAGAGCGGCTGAGGGAGCTGGGGTTGTTCAGTCTGGAGAAGAGGAGGCTCAGGGGAGACCTCATTGCACTCTACAACTTCATGAAGGGAGGTTGTGGTGAAGAGGGATTTGGCCTCTTCTCCCAGGCAACGAGCAGAACACGGGGTAATGGCTGCAAGTTGTATCAGAGGAGGTTTAGGTTGGACATAAGAAAGAACTTTTTTTCTCAGAGAGTGGTCAGGCACTGGAATGGCTGCCCAGGGAGGTGGTGGAGTTGCCGTCCCTGGCAGTGTTCAAGAGGCGTCTGGATGACGTGCTGTGTGATGTGGTTTAGTGCTAGTGGTGGCAATGGTGATGAGGAGACGGTTGGACTGGATGATCTTATAGGTTGTTTCCAACCTTGTGATTCTATGATTATATGATTCTATGACTCCTGTCCTGCCTGTGTACATTTTCTGCAACCAGAAATTATTTTAAGTGGTACCAGAGAAGATACACAAGCACTCTGACCACAGTTTGGATGCATGTCAAAATGTCACCATGAATGTGCACAATCAAGTTAGGACCTCCAATGCCCTCCAGTGGTTTATACCTTTATGTTTAAAGTACATGTACATACAAATTGTACATGTATATATGTATTGATTTAGTCTGACTCATCAAAGGAGCTAAAGGCTAAGACTGTTTTTTTGTTGTTGTTGTTTGTTCATTTGTTTGTTTTTGAGGAGGGCTATATTAAATGGCCTTATAGCAGCATACTAAATCAGCTAAGGTCATTGTTTAGTGAGATGCAGTATGAGAATCTTCCCTTGAGAGCCTGATTCAAGGTTTATGAAATTTTAGAATAAGAGAGAGGAGAGGAAAAAAAAAGAACACTGGGCCTAAGGAAAATTTCTCTTTTAAGGATTGCCATATTTTACAGTCTGATGATTTGAAGGAAAAAGATGATTCTCCACGGGTCAAAATAAACCATTACTTGCATACTGTTTCCTTATGAAGCTCTTCTCCAGATAAAGAACACTAAGAGAAATGCAAAGTTTCATTCTAAATCTATGTTGAATCATCTTATTTCTTTACTGTGGCTTCTTTTCCTGAAAAGAGCCAAAGAATAGCTTACAGATCTCAAGGTGATTTCAGACCCATAAATATTAAAGAGTGGGAACTTCACAACAAAGGAGATAATCCTTTGGGTAAATAAACCAGAAAACAATCCCACCCACAAAATCTCTGAATTTTCATAGCAGTGTAATTTGTTCATGTATTTTCCACAGATATACAGCTCTTCTGTCTTGTTGACATTTAAAAGCTCATTTATGTATATTGTTGGTAAATAACAGTTTTTTGAATGAGACATGCACTGTATCTCTTCTTCATTTCCAGAGCCCTTTCTCTTTGTTGTATTTAGAAAACCACCACTGAGCTATGACTGAAATCAACGGGAGCTTTACCATTTACTTAAAGGAAAGCAGGATTAGGTTCTTATTGATTCAGTATGATTAATATGTATGATGCTCCTGGAGCTAGTGCAGCTTCATCAGACTTATTTTTGTAGCTGACTATAGGGAAAGAACAACAAAGATCTGCATTTCTTTGCATATCACTCTACAAACATTACTTCCATCAAGCTTTCCTTTTCCACTGTTAGATCTAGGCAGAGATCATTTGAGATGAGGTTACTGATGTTGACATTAAGTGATCATTTATAAAAAACAACCTCAGTATCTTCAATGCATCTTTAAAAACCAAAAACATTACATTGCTTCTGTTCTGAATAAAGAAGTATTCATTCTATTTTATCTGTCAGAGAGAACAAATCCAACCTGCATTCACTGAGGGAAATTTGGTGAAGTGTGTTACTGCCCTGAGGCCTATTTTCACATACAGTCAAGTTCTGACTACGAAGTGTTGTAGAAAAATATTTAATTTTGCATTGCCCTAGGGAACTGTTTTTAATAGTGAGCAGGTGGTATTTTGTTTTTCTCCATTAAAATGGCAAGATTTCTGAGTTAATACAGAACTGCGTATCTCTTTTATTAAACATTGCACTTATCATCAAAACATGACTTTCTGTGGTTTAATAATGCTATCTTTTGCTATCACTCCATTATGATTATTAATTACATCTCCACTGATATTAAAGCAGTACAGAAGTAGCATTTAGTTTGATAACTAAAGATATAACTTATTTTAGAATTTCTAAAACAAATAGCTTTTGTTTGATTACTTCATGCATGTCTCCATGAAAATTAAAAATATCTTGAACTTGAAAGGTTCATTCATATACATAAGCAGTCTGATTTTTTGTGACTAAACTTCAGACTTCACAGATGTGGTCTCCATAATCAGTCCCGGTTCTTCAATTTTACAGATTATAACCAAATTATTACAAAAAGGAATTTTGATATTATTCTGATTCAAGTTTAATTTGAGAAATTTAAACAAGTACTTGAGGATAAGATATGATTCTGCTAATACCGAGTAAATACATCTTTTTATAGCACATGTGAGAGCTCATATGATCACAGCCCTCAGTACTACCATTTGTTATTATTGTAGGCAACTCTTCATTATGCCTTTCTTGTTCTTTGTTTGTGTTTGTTTGTTTGTTTGTTTGTTTTACCAAAATAACTGCTGAAACCAATGTAGACATCTTTCTTTGAGTGTGATTCAGTACAATGATATGGTATAAGAGAATGCAGAATCTGATCTGACTGTATCCCCTCTATGTCACATATTGATTCTAAATTAATAGGGTTTGCAGATAAAGGAATGACTTCATTTGGTTTTTACCTGTCTTGTGCTGAAGTCCTGAAGATGGTGATCTTTTGTTAGGCAGAAATTCCAGTATAATTGCATCACTGCACAGACTGTATAAGATGTCTGCAAGGTAGAAGGGATTTGATTCCATACATTTCTCTTTAAAATCTGTTTGAATAGTATTCAATTAGCCAAAACACTGGGTAGTGTGAACAGGTGGTTTTGTCAGTCTGCTTCAAATACATTCTAACACATCACAGACCAGATTGCAATGCTCTCAGCCCACATCCAGAGCATGACTTTTTCTACACGTTCTTCATCTACTTGATCTTCTTGTGGAGTAATATGCCATAGTGTTTTACAGCTGACTGTAGAATGGCTTAGTCTGGCATTCGACCTTTTTAGTAGCTTCATGAGTAACAACAACTTCCCCTGCTGTATTCGTCTAACTTCTGTCATTTCCCACTTCCCTTCTCTTTGTATTAAAGTGTGATTAAAATTAAGAATCCCTGTAAGGGATTATAATGGCGAGAAGCCCTGCATAGCTTTTGTTTACCTACCCACTAGGCATATACAACTTACGATTGTGATGTGCTTTTACCTTTGTGTCCTTCCTATTCTTTTTGCTTTTCCAGGAGCTTTCTTCTGTCAGATACCATTTGCGCAATTTTCACTTTCACATTTGTAGTTTCTCAGGCTCATGTTTCATATTTTCTTTTGATGTAAAGTAATAATAGTAGGCTGTTTGTAGAATACTGTTCGTAGAATATTGTTTTAGGCTTATTAATATGTATGATGCTTTTTTTTTTTCACTCTCTTTTTCACTTCTTTGAAATTTACTTTCTGGCAGGCAAAGAAAAGGGTGGCACTTTTAGAGTAAGAGCAGGGAGTAGGGGAGAATTTTAATGTAGAAAAGTCATGTGTAAAATCATAATATCTGAAAAAGAAAGACATTGAAAAAAACAATTAAATGTCTGTTGATCCTTGTGAGTGATATTGGAATAAAATGTGAAACAAAAGGATTTGAGAAACTGAGCTATGAAATACGATATTAAACACCTGTTAGAGGAAAATGTCTTGCAATTTTGAGGCTAGAGGAAATGTTAGAATACAGCAATATGAGCAGAAGAGCATAATACTAAAAGCAGAGCTTTTCTCCTCTGAGAGAATAAAGATTAAAGAACTGACATAGGTGAGAAGGGGAAGAGTGGTGAATTTTTCTCATCAACAGAGGAATTAGAAAGCTGAAAGGTAGACTTCGTTTCCCATGACAGAGGATGGATCACTATGTGAAATAGCGTATTCCAAGCTGAGAAAGATACATTACCAGGACAGTAAAATTTAGACTATGATCTTAGCCTTACTTATTGTGATTACAAAAACGTCAAAGCATCTTATTTTGTACAAAAATGACAGTTGTAAAGTAGGAACCTAAGCCTGAAAATTATGTGCTAGGATCACATATGCTGTAACAGAACCCTTAGATGAAAAGAGAAAAATATTGCACAATTTGTACTGGCTTTAAAAGTTCAAGAATAGACTGATTAATCTCAAGTTATGCCATATAAATAACCTTTAGTGCTATTAGGAATCAACTACTAAATTATAGTAAGATTGTATTCCTAAATCTTAGTAAAGTTTGGCAAGGCAGAGGATTCAGAAAATATGAGGCATGGAAAAGTTATCCTATCCATAACCAGGATGAAAATCTGGAGTAATAAAAATTAATAAAACTTCGTTAATAGAATACTTGTACCATAAATGTTAAAATCGAGCACTACATGTCTACCCATGCTGAAGTTTTAGAACCAGTTCAGTCTATGCTTTAACAGCACTACAGAAATAAAGAAATGATATGTTTAGTTGGAAATGAAAGAGTCAGTGGTTCTTTTAGAAATGTTTGGTGTAAGATGTATATCCCTATTTGTACATTTGCTGCATTTGAAAATGACAATTATTAATATCAACATAAACCCAAATGATGCTTTATGTTCTCTTTCAGGGTATGAACTAGCATAATGACTTTGGTTATGATTATCTTCAGTGGGTTGACCCCAGCCAGAAACTAAGCACCCACCAGCTGCAAGTTCACTCTTCTCCAGGTGAGTGAGGGAATTGTAATAACAAACACAAGAAAATCAATGGGGTGAAATGAAAGTAGCTTAATAATTGAAGAAAATACAAAATTATTATTATTATTATTATTAATATAATTATTATTATATTTTAATATCAATAATATATAATATATTTAATATTAATAATATTATTAATATTAATTATTATTATATTATATATTATTAATAATAATATAATGATAATAATAACAAAGGCACGTAGTCACTCACCATATCCCACGAGCAGACCAATGCCTAGCCAGTTTCTGAGAAATGGCTGGTCTGGAAACACTGCAACCCTGGTTTCTTTATTGCTGAAGATGGTGTTTGGCATACAATAGCCTTTTGTTCAGTTTGGGTCAGCTGTTCTGGATGTATCAATACAATTTAGTCACAGATTCAAAACAGCACCATAAATCCTGCTATTAAGGAAGTTAACTTTATGCCAGCCAGATCCACTCTCTGTCTCATCATGGAAACTATAGAATTTGAAATGTTTAATGGCAGTGCTGTTCATCTGGGCCATAAAAAACATGAGCACCAATGAGAGTTATTACTGATGATAGCCATTAGAACTGAAAGGACATCCCTTAAATTCTTAATGCTAAATGACAGCTCTAAGGAGAACTGGGTTCTAAAAGAGCTGTAAGCATAGACCCTCAAATGCTTTTGTTGCTCTTTGTTTTGGCCTTCTCATCCTTCTATCTTGGGAAAATATGTCTTGCCAACATATATAGTCTTACATGTCACATGCACAAAGATAAGGGTTTTCTTGTGGGTGATCTAACTAGCCTTCCTACTACCTACTCTTGACTTCCTGCTCCTTTCTCCCATTGGCTCTTACTGCTCCCTGAGGAGGGGAGGTGGAAAAAATGACTGCTCCTGACTTAGCTGTAAGGTTCAGTTGTCTTTTATCTATCTCAAAACTGTCTGTGAATTTACGCCATTTAAGCTAAGCTTCATTATGTTTTACAGAAACAACTGATACACAAGAGAAAAATCCCTCCAGTTGGCTCTATTGCAGGTAGAGTCATTTCTGAGAGAAGGAACCAGAGACCACCTGGACTGACACCTCCAGTTTCACGAGTACTTTTCAGCCTGTGCCACTATATAATGGTTAATCACTAAATTATCCTCATTTTCTTGGTGAACGAAATAGTTTGGAAAGCACTATAGGCTATATAATACAGGGTGATTTTCAATGTTCATGACTTTTATTAATTTGTAAAACAAATGATGCATCTCTTATAGCTTTGCATCTCTTCCTTCATCAGCTCAGTGATTAAAGTTTGTGTCAATTCTACTGTGGTAAACAGGCAAATCAAATCTTTTCCTACACAGGAACAAACAAGGCAACTTCTGTCCTTGCCTGAAGGACAATGTCATTGCCCTGAGCTTATATCTATCATTACCATCAGTTAATTAGAATGAGGAAGAGCTTTACATGCTCTCAGTCTGATTTATCATTTAGGATTCTTGAAGCATTAATACAACTGCCAATCATTTAAATCCTTCAAAAATGTTTATAAAAATGTGTTATAAGTATATTTTCAGTAGGGGTCAACAAGAGGAAGTAGAAAGTCGCTTTTGTGTTGATAATCGAGATTTATCTCAAAAATGCATTCTTAGGCTTCTTCTAATCTCATGTTTTCTGTTGAAATAATGTTGTCTTTCTCCTGGAAAGGCAGTACTCTGCTGCTTCAGTTACAGATATTCCTAAAAAATTCTGATAAACTAAGAAGTAAAAACATAATGACACATTATCTAAACCAACAATTTTTAAAGTGCATTAGTAACACAGCTGTGTTATTGAATGTAATAAAGTATTTAATGTTGGTATTATACGTCAAGATAAGGTTTAATAGTTTTTGATATTGGAAGTCTTAAAACCATAGCTACGTGTCAGTGAAGTACAAAAAGAAAAATTTGTGAAGTTTTTCTCTCCACAAGAGAAATCAGTGTAATTTCAGTGAATTATTTTTTTTACTGATTTGTTGTGGATAAATACTTTCTTTCTCTTGGGATGTAAAAGAAAGCTGCTGAAAAGAATAGTATGTGATGGGAAACAATGAGTGAGTGAACAGCACCAGCTGTGGAAATGCTAGCTTCTGGGAAAATGCAGTTACCACACAAAATTAATTCCCTTTTTACGTGGCCAAAAATCACCTCTGGAAATTATATACCACGTGTGAAATCTGTAGGTGTTCATACATACACATAAAATAGAGCAAACAAGAGACTTCCTTATAAATGCCAAATTATCCTACTGCAACCTTAGCAGTTCATAAATACTTGATTATAATCCTGTAGTGTATTTCTAAGAGCAGAGAACACTGAAAGCTGTTTTGTGTAACCTTTAGCCTCTATTTGTAGTTTTCAAAAAATTAAATGTCATACACATCAATATCAAACCCTGTACTTCAATAGAAAATCATTTTACCATAAACTCTACCATAACAATCTTTTTCCTTTCCTTTCCTTTCCTTTCCTTTCCTTTCCTTTCCTTTCCTTTCCTTTCCTTTCCTTTCCTTTCCTTTCCTTTCCTTTCCTTTCCTTTCCTTTCCTTTCCTTTCCTTTCCTTTCCTTTCCTTTCCTTTCCTTCCCTTCCCTTCCCTTCCCTTCCCTTCCCTTCCCTTCCCTTCCC
>NW_024884697.1:26542249-26618322 GCF_019232065.1 Centrocercus urophasianus | reverse complement strand
CTTCCCTTCCCTTCCCTTCCCTTCCCTTCCCTTCCCTTCCCTTCCCTGTTTGCTTTTGTTATACTTTTTGTTTATTTGTTTGTTCTGTTATATTTTATTTCCATATTAACAATGTGGAATAAATGCATTTTACAACAGGGTTGTAACAACAATAGCTTCAGGATGTAAAAGAAAAAAAATCTCTATAAATTATCTGTATCCTTTGCCAGACCACATCTTTAACTGGAAGGAAGAAAACAAGGTTTCAGGTGTGTAAGTCTTCCTTTAGGTCAGATGTAGAAGCAACATATTTCAAGCTAAAGACAGGCTGGGAATAATTACTCTCAGTTCAACTCAGTTATGAAGCAAGGCAATCTAACAAGAAAAGTAAGTGTTCAGTATCTTCGTAACATAGGAGCACAACATAAAAGGGAAGAAATAATGTTTGCATTATTGAGAAACAGGCAGTGATACATACTACCTTCTGAAGCTGGAAGCCGCACCAATTAAAACCAGTCTTTCTACTGACACCCTTTTCATTATTCAATAGAAAAAAGAATCTCAGTTCCCAACATTTTCTACTGTAGTTGAAGCTGTTTTTGGTTTATAACTGTTTCTTGAAGATCAGGATGAGAGAGCAGATAGTGTAAATATCTACTGTAATGTGCTCTCCTAATGTCCTAATGAACTGGATATTTCTGTCCTTATTTCTTGTTTGTGAGTTTATTCTGCTTTGAAGGAGTTGTTTGGTTTCATCAACAGGCAACATTTGATGCATAAGATGAAGTACCTCTAACATTGGAACACAGAGACAGAGGTGGTTCTTTTTGGGTTAAAGTGAACATCTTAGTAGTATTTGATATGTGTTGAACTCAGACAAGAAAGAAAATTTTAACTTTCCTTCTCTTTTCAACCATCTGGTATGAAATTCAAAGCAACACGTACACATTAATCTGATGCAAGGATATTCCATTCTTTCCCACAAGCACAGGCAATTTATTCATTATGTATTTCTGCAAATAAAGGTGACAGATTTGCACACTTGTTTTCATCTGAGTTATGCAGCATTTTACTTCTACTGTAATGATCTATATTCACTGTGAATTTGCCTTGACCATATTCTCTGCTATTTGCTCTATAAATTATATTTTAAGGAAACAATTTTCATTTACTTATCATTAAAGCCAAAGAGAGACTGGTTTATGATCATCAAATTTAGAGCCTATTTATAAATGGAGTTATTTATTGGGAATGCTACAGCCAGTGCTTTTTTTTTTTTTTTTTTTTTTTTTTCCCAGAAGATAAATCAGATTGAAAAAAAACCTAATAAAAATATTTATAAATACAAAAAAATAAAGAGTTTACTGCACATGAACTTTCTGATTGCTGCACAAAGTCAAATAAGTGCTACTTTCTCTTCCAGAATCATATTTCATGCTAACTGCCATGAAGTCTTACCAATACTTCAGAGAAAATAACAAAAATGTATGAAAAGTTATTTAAATACAATATAATAAGAGTTGAGTGCTGGAACTTTTTTACGCAGGTAAATGGTGATATGACAAGAAAGCATAGCCTTAAACTAAAAAACGAAAGAGATTAGATTTTAGGAAGAAATTTTTTCTGAGAGGACAGTGAGACACTGGCACAGGTGCCCAGAGAGTCTGTGGATGTCCTGTCCCCGGAGGCGTTCAAGGCTAGATTGTATGGGGCCCTTGGCAGCTTGATCTGGTTGGTTGCAACCCTGTCTGTGACAGGGACTTGAAACTAGATGACCCTTAACGTCCCTTACAATCCAAGCCATTCTACGATTCCATAACTGACTTTCTGATTCTATGATTCTAATAGTTAAATCAATACAGCAATTGAACTTCTTTCAAAGGTAACAAAGAAGATGCCTAAGAAAGGTGTATCACAAAGAACCTTAGGAAATATATTCCACCACACAGTTCTACTGTTTTGCGAAAGAAAGTGATGTACAACTCAGTAGAACTTGCGCTAAACCTTCTCATTAATTAAGCATGAGGAGCAAGATTCAGGTCATCTAAATATATCTGTCTCAATTTGATCTTGTTAGCTTTAGCCTTTTTTATACTCAGCAGATTGAAAAGGTTGTTTTCTGAATGTAACTGTGTTATTTTAGCTGCTTATTTCAAGACTAGAAAAATTATGATCTAAAAGTGCCACTTTTTCTACCATCTATGAATGAAGTATAGGATGAATCACAGAATCACAGAATTGTAGGGGCTGGAAGGGACCTGTAGAGACCATTGAGTCCAACCCCCATACCAAAGCAGTCTTCCTAGATCAGGTTGCACAGGTAGGTGTCCAGGTGGGTCTTGAATGTCTCCAAAGGAGAATACACAACCTCTCTGAGCAGCCTGTTCCTGTGCTCCATCACAGGAATCCATGCAAATGGTATTCTGGGGTCCATCAAAAGAGGGGTGGCCAGCAGGGACAGGGAGGTGATTGTCGCCCTTTATTCTGCTCTTGTGAGGCCTCATCTGGAATACTGCATCCAAGTGTGGAGCCCGCAGTACAAAAAAGACAGGGAGCTGTTGGAGAGGGTCCAGAGGAGGGCCACTAGGATGATCAGGAGACTGGAGCACCTCCCCTATGAGGACAGGCTGAGGGAGCTGAGCTTGTTCAGCAAGGAGAAAAGAAGGCTGTGGGGTGACCTCATTGCAGCTTTTCAATACCTAAAGGGAGCCTACAGAGGGGAAGGGGAATCAACTCTTTGAAAGGGTTGATGTGTGTAGGACGAGGGGAAATGGTTTTAAGTTGAGGGAGGGGAGATTTAGGTCAGACATAAGGGGGAAATTCTTTACCCAGAGAGTGGTGAGATGCTGAAACAGGCTGCCCAGAGAGGTTGTGGATGCCCCGTCCTTGGAGGTGTTCAAGGCCAGGTTGGATGGGGCTCTGGGCAGCCTTAGCATTAAACGTGGAGGTTGGTGGCCCTGCCTGTGGCAGGGGGCTTGGAGATTCATGATCCTTGAGGTCCCTTCCAACCCTGGCCATCCTGTGATTCTATGATTCTGTGATCACCCTCACTGTGAATAAGTTCTTACGCACATTCTTGCAGAACATCCTATTCTACAGTTTATGGCTATTTCCCCTTGTCCTATCCCCACAGACTGCTGAAAAGAATCTGAACTCGTCCCTTTGCCTCCCACACCTCAGGTATTTATAGCCATTGATCAGGTCTCCTCTGAGTCTTCTTTTCTCAAGACTGAACAGTCCTGGGTTACCCAGGCTTTCCTCAAATAGGAGGTACTCCAGGCCCTTCATCACCTTTGTGGCTCTCTGCTGGACTCTTTCCAAGAGATCCCTGTCTTTTTTGTAATGAGAAGCCCAAAACTGGACAAAATACTCCACTGCTCAGTTGAAAACGTCTAGAGTATCCATCTGCAGTTTGATCAAATGAATCTCAAATAATTCAGATTAGATTTAGCATTTCCATATCTGGCAGAGCTTCTTCAGAAGAGATGTTGGATTTTGAATTAAATACAAGAATACAAGAAGGATTTAGAGGCTTCTCTACTACCTTAATTTTGATATATTACTGATTTTTTCTGAAGTTAATGCATAGAAGTACCTTCCTGAGACAAATTCTAAACACATGCTATTCTAGTTGGTGCTCAACTTGCGAAGATAAAGTAAATATCCAACGTGTGTACCTGATGCCTCATGATGAACAGCATGTTATCCTTTGTTTGTTCCATTATATTGTTTGTGCGTTCACGAAATTAAGTTCAATTTAGAATAAGCAAGGTGGCACAGTATGGCCCTTACTATCATATCCTCTTATGGCCTGAAATAAATCAAATTCCTTTTGAGCAGCACTCTGAAGAGTCAACCTCTGTTGTTGCAGAGTGTTTATGTAGTATGTTGGTTTCCTTAAATGATTCAAAATAAGTTTCATAAGCTATTTGGTGTAAAAATAATTTGTAAACTTTCATGACATTTCTTCTTGAAAGTGTCATGCAGGTAAAGGTCAGTTTCCAATTACTGCCTGTAAAAATCTCTTCCAAAGGTTAATTTGAATTATTTACAACAAAAACCTGCAATATTTTATTATCTCTTAAGTGTCATGGAGACATACAGGGAATCTGCCCTGGCAATTTCATTGTGTAAATCTACTAATGCCTGCACTTCCTCCTATATTGTCATTATCATATACAAATTTCATGCAAGGAATAGAAGTCGGCTACTAAATTTTTGAAAGTCATAAGCAGACTCGTGAGTTCTACTCTAAATATTTAAGTACACCATAAAGAGAATAGATAAACCTCTTATCCATAAAATGCAGATTTATGTCCCTGCGGAAAAAATCCCAGCTTTATAACCCTACTTATGGTACTTTAAATCCAAGCTGAGCTATGATACATAAGAATTGTCAGTTATGCTATTAGTTCATGCCAGATGCAACGCAGTGTTAAGACCTAATAACAGCTGACAGTAATTAGTGTAATTAAAACACATTAACTTAAAACTACAATAAATATTTTAAAAGTTATGCATTTGACGTTTTTAACTTAAGTACTACAAATACACTATGTAGATATGGGTGTTTGTATTCTCTATAATATATATCATTAGATATTTTTCCTTTCCTGAGAGTGCATATAAGACCATCATCCATGATTATTTTATAAAGTTATTACCAAACTTCAGAGATTAAATTAATTTCTTTCTGGAGACCCACCATACGTATATCCTGAGTTTGAGTTAAGGGCAATGTGCAAATTCAGATAAGCAAATGAGTGTATATATCATTTCTGGACAGGATTCATAGGATAGTCTATAACAGTCATGTGAGATGATTAACAGTCTACCAAGCATCCTGAACAGAATGTACCACATGGATATAGTCACTGGTACCCTGCCAAAACTGCATGCACTAAAGAAAGTCCCTGTAGCATAGAAATGAAACAAAAAATGAACTGGTCCAGATGGTTAAAAAAGATCATATTGAATAAATTCAGAGACCAGCTGACTGGTCTAACTGTATGGCCACTGTTGTAAAACCAAATTGTCTTGAAGATTAAAATAAAATAATCAAACATGGCTTCAGTTAAAGGGTTACATCACACTTCAGAATGCAAATTACCTTAGACGTCAAGAGTTCCAAAATTCTAGCTCTGAAAAATAGATCTGAAATCTGAAATTCTGCAGAATTATTAATTTTTATATAATTCATTTTTATTATTTTATTTTATAATTTATTTTAATTAACTTTGTTTATTTAACACTGTCTGATCTTACTAAAATTTCTTTTATTTTTATGTTGATCATCTGAAGGGTATCATTATTTCAGTTCATATCAACAATTATTAGAGAACAGCTGATTGCTGTTAAATTTATAATCCTCAGACACACGTGAGTGGTGTGAGTATTTCTGTTTTATTTGAGCAGTGACATGAGCTCTGCTAAGTCCAATAACCTGCTCTGACCTTGATGAGGTGTAGTAAGATTCGCTGTCGTAAAATTTCTGACCTTATACAGCAGTCAATTGGAAGATGATAGAATGTAATTTCTCTTTCTGTAAGATATATCTAACAAAAGGGTCAGTAATGATCAAGGAATTTCTTCACATTGTGTTAACTTATACTTTGCATCCAGCAGGCATTTCTAGTTTATTATTTAAGAAAAATATTTACCTTCAGGATAACCTACTACCTGTCTTCATATTTGTAGCACATATATTTTTGAACAGTATTCATGCTAACATAATTGCTGTCTCTTTGGATAAGTAGAAGTAAAATGCCTGAATGGTCTGTGGCTTGTATTAAAGGAGAGGAATTGTAGTTTTATTAGCATTCAGAGGAGGTCCCTGTGCATATTAGATACATGAAAGAAATCAGCTTATCTTCTATATACTGGAAGAAATCTAGCTAGGCACAGCACAACAGTAATTCTCTACAACACTGACAATTGGATTGATGGTAAAAATCTTGAGTTTTTAGAAGGCAGATCCTTACTTAATGTTTGATAATTTATCATTCACAAGGTTATTTTGGTTATCTCAGCACGTCAAAGAAAGATAAGGGATTGGGAGAACAGTGTAATCTTTATAATTGTTAACAAAGGTAAAGTTTGTGTCATTAAAAAAGAAACTTATTTCAGAAATATGTTGAAATATGTGGAGGTACTTAAGGTTTCAGTACTTTTTCTGATTTATCCAACATTTTCAAGTATTTTTTCTTCTATAAAGCATAAAATATCAATTAGAAATTCATTACATCAATTCTTTCACTTACAATATAATAATAGCTGCCTGAAAAATGAAACTATTTTTATGAGGCCATTAATATTTCTCTGATCAAAAGATTACAGTATAATTTTGCTACTGAAATGTAAATGGTTATGGATGCCATTGTACAACTTCAGTATTAAGCCATTATTTTGTAAAGTAGGTTTAAAAGTACTTATTGTCTAATATTATGATGACACATAAATTTAAATAAAATAATTCAAATATGTGAACTTGCGACACTGTTGAGAAAAGGAGAGTTACAGTCTTCAATCTCTGAGTATAGAGTTTGTATTTCTGTATTTGGTCTGGTATCAGAATTCCTGGAAATAGTAGTTCCAGCCATGGCTAGAATTTAATATTTGTATCATTACATGTTTGGGCATAAGGAACAGACAGAGTTCTGTAAATAAGTACTCAAGCCAAAATCCTTATGAATGTCGTGCCCCCGAACGATAACTATTTTCCACTTCAGAAGCTATTTAATCATTACCTCAATGAAAAAAAGCCTAGTGCATTTGTAGATGAAAGAATGCTATACATTGTGACCTTTCAACCGAGCACTAGATTATGGGATTGCTGAATTTGGAGGTGACAAACCTGAGACACAGAATTAATATGTGATTTAAAGAAGCATGTAAGAAGAAAGCTAGGTGTTTCCTAGGATGTATTAGCAAGTCTACTCAAGAAGTCAAAAGAAGTGACTCTTACCCTCAGTCTGACACTTGTGAGACTACATGAGGAGTACTGCATCTGGGTTTGGACTCCATGGTGTAAGAAAGACAAGGAAATACTGCAGGGAGTCTTGAGGAGAGCCAACAAAAGAGGAGATAGAGCATAGACATACAAAAAGAGTTGGGAGCGATGAGTTTGTCTGGCAGTAATGAAAGAAAACTGAGGTAATCTTGTTATCTTTAGCTACCTAGCTAATTTCTCAAAGAAAAAAGATGAGAAAAAATGCACAAAAGTTTAGCACGTGAAATGAACACTGGAAGTGAATGCCTAGTGCTTAAGGAACTCCATAAGACATATTCAAAACAAGACTGAATTAGTCTTTAAGAAATCTCATCTAGACTAGTGCTTAAGCAGAAAACCAGACTAGATCACCTGCAGAGATAATTTTTAACATAAAATACTGAATGTTTCTGTAAATTCTATGAATTCTATGAATTCTATAGTTTTCATACTGATGGGAAATGGAACCATTAAGCGCCCCTTCACAGTTGCTGTAGCAACCATCTTCCATTATTTTACTTAGTTACCATTAGTTTACTAGTTACCTAGTGCAGCTAGTTTTCAAATAGATATAATTACTATTTTCACAGTTTGCTGCTCCAGTTAATACTGTTTCTATTAAGTATCTGTGTAGAGCTAGCTTTGTTTTTACATCTGGTAATGCTGACAGGACTAGTGTAAGAGGCTACTGACTATAAGAACTGCAAGTGCTGCTGATCCTTCTATGCTGCGTAACAACTAGCCACCAGGTTTCTGTATCTGCCAGAATTAGGAACCTGCTGCCTCTACCCAGGCCGAATCTTTCTCTGCTTACAATGTCTTAATAGTTATCTCTATCTCAAATTGTCTGCTAGTGTTATCGTTAAAACAAAACCAACAACCTCTTTTCACCAAGCTTTCAGTCTACTATGAGGGTAGGTAATGTAATGTAATGTAATGACTCCTTTGTTACGTTGGCCCATGACATGAGAGGCAGATGTTGGTGGAATGGCAGTAGAGGCTGAACCTTCCCACCAGTATTCCATTACATTCGTTGCCGTGTGACAGACAGCAGAAGAAGGGCAGTGAGACAAAAGGGCATCTGACATAGAAGTGTGTATGAAGCAAGGGTGTGTCACAGCATTCATCCATGTGGAAAAAATGGCATCCACTGACATAGGTGGTGTGTTTCAGCAGTGCAGGGCAGTCCTCATCCATATACATAGATATCATTAAAACAGTTTCAGCGCTTCAGATGAAAATTTCTTCATGTATTTAAACCACTTCAGATAGTGAGCTCATATTTGCAGATCTGTCAGTGCTCCAAAAAAAAAAAAAAAAAAAAAAGATGATTTACTTAAATAAGTGTGCAACCTATACATCCTTTGATTATTACACAGCACAGTAAGCATTAGGTTACACTAATGACCACTCTAAACAAGTTACTGTTATTAAGACATTCAAATCTAAAATGAAATGAAACAGAAGTTCTGAGCTCAGAATAGAAAGGCATTCCACAGAAAATGGAGGAAAGAAAAGGTGTTGCTACAGACATATATATAACAACAATATGTTACTTTCTAAAATGACAAGCAGATAACACAGGCAAAATATTTCCTGGTTATTCACAGATTTCACAGCAAGTAGTTGTTTCACAGTTTTTTAATTCCACATCACAGTTTTACCATAATGTGCCTGGTGGTGATGTTATTACTGGTCATGTTTGGATATTTTTGCATTAGTTTTTGAACATTTAAACTACTGAGATTTGTGTGAAGTGCAACCTACATAGTGAACACTCTGGGAGAGCTGCCAACAATAAATTGCAATAATCCAACCTTGTTGTTATAAAGGCATGAATCAAAAGCTCAGCATCTTGATGACACAGCAGTCGTCTTAACCTTGTTATACTCCTGAGATGGTAATATGAAGTCTTATCAATATTGTTGGTATGGCTCTCTGAGGAAAGCTGAGGGTCAAAACTGACAGGAATTTATCATGAAGAGCACTTCTTTGCAGGATGTCCAGCAGAAGAACTGTGAATTCATATTAAATTGTCACTGAAATGAGAAAGATAGAGCTTCTTGCCTGTGGAAGCACAGTGGTATACACATAGAAGCCTACCCAGTGAAAAGAAACGTAAGTCAGTATTTACATTTTCACTGGTGGCTATCTGATTTGAAGATTGCCCTGCAAGTCTTTGCAGTCCAAATGCGGATCTCAACTGTGATACACATTCTCTGAAATTGAAAATTTCCATATATACTGTATCTTAGGATTTAGAAGTAACTTACCCTAATAGTCGGGGGAAAAGGTTGTATTTGTTTCTTAAGGAACAGTCTGTGATAGAATCAACTGCGATGAGCCCTAACAATTTCCAGTAACAAATTGGTATCCACATGAAGTTTAAAGAGTGGGGTGATTCTGTTACAAAAAATGAAAAGTAACCTCAAGTCCACCTCAGGTTTTGAATAGTGGAATTAAAAATAATCTTTCATGCTAATTAGCATGATAGAATTATTGATGACAAACCGATCATGACTCTCAGAATCAGTTATTCCCTCCTGCAATAAAAATCCTTTCTGAAGAAGACTGAAGATGTGAGCATTAGGAAATGGAACGATAATGGGAGGATGAGAGTAACACTAGAAAAAAGCCTGTTTATACGAATTTTATCAGCTCTTCTCATACTAGGTGATTTGAACCATGAATGTAAGGACCGGCATAAACAGACTGGTAAGTCTTTGTTGTATTTTGATTAGACAAAAACCATTTTCATTAGGCTAAGGATAAACTCCTATACCATTAAATGTTCTTGTACAGCATTTTGAAAGTAATACCTTCCAATATTACAGTCTTAATTCAACAAAAATATTCAATATTTATTTTTGTGCTATTTCTGGGCTCCTTACACATGATAAAGTTTGACCTTCTCTAGATATTTCTATAGAACTATAGAACCATAGAATATCCCAAGTTGTAAGCGACCCATAAGGATCATCAATACATTCTATACTTCTATATTTAATACATTCTTCTACTTCTATACATTCAAATGACTGAGTCTGTATGTAGACAAATGTAAAAAATATCTGGAGAGGCAAATGCCTTTAGAGTCAGGACTAGCTACGTCCAAATTTCCCACTCAAGAGAACAGAAAAAGAAAGACTATTTTGGCAAATGCTGCCAAGATTCTATGTCAGTCAGTGGATTGGAGATATTTGTATGGAATGAGAGTATAAACACACTTTTCATAGTTACTTTGATACCCACATTTCCTGGACAGTAGTATTCATGAAATTGCAGTGGAACCAAAGCACTGATGAGGAAACTGCTGTATGATCAGAAGTTCATTTTTAAAAGAATTAAGTTTCCTTATTGAACCCAGAACAAATAGGTCTGTAATGAAACCAATACAACTAGCAGTGACTCACAATGTGCAATAGAGTATAAACGTATTATTTTTTTAAATATACTTTTGGTTATGCCTTTAGTGTTTGCTTTTTTACATCCCCACCATGTTGGGTAAGAGTTAGGTAAGGGTTTGAAAAGTTTGCTAGAGATACTATCATCTTCCCTCAGATTCTTCATAACTTGCATGACGGCAGACAAAATTGGAGTGAAGCAGCTTTAACTCAATTTCTTCACTTGTTTTATTAAATCTTCCAGATTTTTTGGTTCACTGACACACAGACGTGTGTTACAGAACTGTCTTGAGAGAAAATTTATATTTACAGATTCACAGTCCCCTTCAGTTATGTCAATTCTCTTGATTTGAAAACATGCAAGTGCCAAAGCCTGGAAGATCCCAGCAGGGATCATTATGTGATAGACTAGTTTCTCTGGGACATTGAGGTGTTTTCATGCCGTTGGCTATTTAAACTCCATGACAGCATTCTTTTAGTTATTCTCCACAAAAAGCAATGTAAGAAAATATTGGGTGGGTCACTCTGAATATATTACTTTCTATTTCTTTCCATGGAAACTACACCAGATACATAGAGCACAATAACACTATTTGATAGTGAATTCTCAGCTACAAAACACTGTTTTTCAACACAGTCTCCACCACTGTTATGCATTTTCATGAGCGATGATCAAGAGCCTGCATGCCGTGATCATCAAAACTTGCAGCAGCAGATGTGACCCATTGTATAACAGTTGCTATGATAATGTCACTGCTGCTGATAACAACATCCACTGCCTCATTTTGGTCACATTGACTGTTTGGTATCCATAGACATTCTGCAAGCATTGATGAATGTCAGTGGGTGCCATTTTTTCCACATGGAGGAATTCAGTGACACATCTTTGCTTCATATGCACTTCCATGTCATATGCCAGTGTGTCAGACTGTCCCTCTGCGCCATCTGTCACAGAAGTAAAACATAATAGAAAATTGGTATGAAGACTCAACCACAACTGGTTGAATCTAACCACACCACTAACATCTGCCTCTGATGTCATGGGTTGACATAATAAAATAGGAGGCATTACTTTTGGACTAGCCTTTGTACATATGTTCTTCAGCTCATCTCCACTGAGCTGATTTAGACCACAGACATTAGAACTGTTTGATAATGACAGAGTTTTTTGCAAACAAAATAGCTTAGGTCAGAAACTAACATATAAATTCACTGATCTTGAGTTCAAGCAGTAAAATCAAGACAACTGCTTGTGGAAATCACACTACAGAGAGCTCTACATGAAAGTCTTAATCTGTGTAGAAATAAAATTGTTTTGGAGTTGACCATAAGTTGAGAAATGAACATAGGTTTTCATGGGATATAGAAGAGATTGTAAAGAATTAATTTGAATTTTAATGGCTTTCTGATCTTGAATATATTTATGTGATCATTTTAAAGGATTAATTTATCTGTAATCTTCATTTCTTAAAGAGGTTATCATGTCTAGGTATATTTAAGTGAATATAAATGGACCTAAGCATGTGTTTAAAATTTTGGTATACTGCAAACTTGATGTATTTTTTTATTATTGTTAAATAATTTAAGTAGTATTCTGAACTAATCTTAAATGGGAAATAGTTCCTTACGCTAGCAAGTCAGAGTGAAGGACAAAATGTGTCCTTTAAATGTTTTCGTATGTTTGGAGATAAAAATCAGATACCAGATACAATTACAATGAAAAAAAAGAATCTTCAGTTCATGGAACAACAGGATCAACAAATGTTGTGTTCCTTTTTTAAAGTAATTATAGCCTAGGAACAAATGGACATGCATACAAGGAAGAAAAGTTGCTCATCTCTTATCAGTGAAGAAACAATTTATCAAAGTAAGGTCAAGGGTTGTGTAATATTGAAAAATTTGCTTTGCAGCTCCCTACTTTGAATCCTCCTGCAGACAGAGGTTTCTGCTCAGAATGAAGCCATTTTTATCACTTTCTTAAGAAGCATAAATATTTGTTTATTTCAGTTAAGCATGTGAGTATTTTCATTGGTCCTTTCTAGATCAATAAGATAAAAGAATAGATTTCTTTAATAGTTAAGTGGAAATGATTCAGAGGTTATCTTTTGACGACAGAGTTAAATAGTAAATTTGCAGTATTTCTTTAATTCATCCTGGGAGAAGAGTGAGAATAAAATGGCAGCGCAGAGCAACCTGTGTTCTAAATATAGACCTTTTTCATCACTATTTTTAAGACACATTTGCAACACACAGCCAATTTTAAATGAAAGGGGATAAAATCTGTGATCTGTTAGATACTGTGATGTCAGTAAAGAAGATGCCAAGTCTCACTCCTTGAATGTGAAGTGGTATTAGCATGCCCCCAGACACTGGCTGGAAAGTCAAACCACAATTGCTTACCAAGGAGAGAAACTACTGAGACACAATGCAGTACTGTTTGATTTTTGTGGAAAATTACTGAAGCCCATAATAGAAGCAGAGTCCTGCTGATGATAAAGCTATCCCAGAACAGCATTCAGTTCCTCTCCCTCCTTCTGGCAGAGGTTTTTCATATTTATTTTTATTTTTTATAACATTACTTATTAGACAGTATCCCTCCTAAAGCGGTATTCCAGCAATCAATTATCCAGTAGATCCAGGCTTCCTCAAAGGTATTAGCAAATGTAAGGAGTGTAAGCAAGAAGGCTGCTCTGCACACACGTAGGCTATATTCCATCTTTGGATTTACAGGGAACAGAAAACCTGATAGTGAGTATTGAGCTAATTAGGTCCCCAGGGTTTCCTGGTATTCAGTGAATAATGTCTCAGTACCTAGGGTCTCTTTCTCATCTTTAAACTACAGAACAAGGTAAGCTCTGAAAATCATTGCTGGATTTCCTTTAGATTTTCTGATGGGTTTAATAAGTCTGTGTCACTCTGCTAAACTTTTAATTAAGCTGATGTATATTTTTTAGGTGTTTGTACAGTGTTTTTCTTTCCATGAATATATCCTGCTGTGACCCTCTATTTGAAAAAGATATTCACAGCATGTTCACAGTATTGGAGTAGGATCTAATGGGATAATGAGGGTAATATATACTCTTCAAAAGATCTGGTAACATTGTGGATTTGGGCAGGAAATGGCGAAGCAATATTACGTGCATTTTACTGATTAACACATAATCCATATGAATAGCTGGTTTAAGAGTCAGCAGAGTGCTCATATACATTTACTAAATATTACTTGATGCTAAGATTTTTGTTTCTCCTGCCTTCGATGAAGTGCATCAGACTCAAATAGTAATTTATGTTCTTTTCTTTTCAATTTAATTTAATTAATGGAGGATTTCCTTTTGCCTTTTATTCTTAAATTGCAATGTAAGACCTTACTTTCTAGGTGGTCTTGGGCTTACATAGCTGGAAGTTTTTGCTATCTCAGCAAACTTCTTATGAGACACATCCTTAACCCACTGAAAACCCTTCTTGCATTTTCCCACCTTTCCCTTAGCAGTAGATTTCCATGGTTCTTTTCCTTTCAGACCCTTCCCTCCTGCTGCACAGTGCAGGGAAGAGAGAGGGGTGAAAACATTTCCACTACGTCAGACGTGCCTTTCTCCTCACTCATCCCTAGCCTTCATTTCAGTACAGGAAGAAAACCATTTGCTACCAGCTGGTTTGAGATGGTCTCCCAGAGGATTGGGACAGACAGTTTCCCTCACCTGTTAGTTATCCTGCAGAACCTGCGAACGACCTCTGCTCAAGCAAGACAATTTTACTTTCCACCAGCCTGTGTTTCAGCTAGAGTAAATGTACATAGCCTTCCTTTAAATTAATTAAATTAATTGACTTTCACAACCAAGAATGTGTCTGCTTGCTGAATTTTCAATGAGACCCCACTTTCATGTCACTTTAATGGATGCCTTTGATCTAACAAGAGGCTGCTCTCTGCACAGCAATTTGGAACGACCAGTCTCTGCAGAATGGCATCTCCTGCTGTTGCACTCCAGCAGTGACTAGCAGTGAAGCCAACCCTACCACCTGCTCCTGCAAATTTCCATCTCCCTCCATGCTCTTGCTGCTGGTTCAGTACAGTCTTGCTGCACTGCCAACCTGCAAGGCTAACAGGAGATGGGCAGGAGGAGGAGTCCCTTCTCAGAGAAACAGGTAACTTGTAATAAAAACCACTGAAAGGTCATGTTATAGGTGCCCCTTCTTTTCTTCCAGATTACAGTTAACTAGGTAATTATAGTCTTCGCTAGAAATGCAGGATTCCTCTAAGGATTCAGGAAGTAGAAGATGGGATCAATAGCTTGAAGTTATGTTTTAAACTGTGTAAAATAGAACTGCTATCTTTCTTCACTCTTAAGAATTTGCTGGCGTAATGAATGTGTTCTCAGCCCTGAAGATGAGTTAGAATATGACTTTGAAGGAAAGAATTAATTTGATGGCACTTTGACTGGATTTGGCAGTTAGAGCAATTGATGCATCATTGCCAATTCTCTGTGTCGCTTCACAGTAAGTGACACTTCCTTCAGCCCATCTCCTGTTAAAATTAAAAGAAGCTTCCAAAGAAAGCTATCCAAAGAACAGCATTCTGCTTTGCATTGAAGATTTCATGAGAAACTCCCCTGTGTAGATCATTGGAACGGCTCATATCTACATGGCAGAGCATTTAAGCATGCAGTTACAGATGCATTGAAGTACTTTTCCAAATGCTTTGATGATTCTGGATCGTTGTTGGGTCCTAAGGGCTGAGAAAGGAAATGGGACATATCCAAGCTTAGGTTTTGGCTGGAAGATGTTTGGGGAAATTTGTCTTTCCACATAGATATAGAAAGCTAGCAAAGCTCCGGTACAGGGTGAGAATTTGAACCTTGGAAAGTAGGATTTGGCCTGTACACACAGGTATGTAATACTCTTTTATAAGAACAACAAAACAAAAAAGTATTTATGAAACTATTGTTCTGGAGAGGTAAACAAAGTACATGGATGTAAGAAAAAAATGGTGCTTCTCTGTAAGTAAATTTGTTTGTTTTCTATTGAGAAAGTAGTACTATATCAACAATAAAGTTCTTAAGAATGAAACTTTGATTCTTGCAGATTTCCTTCACTGTACCTGGACTGAGAGATTAGGAAATGTTATGTACCCTATGGAAGTGAATATGATTGTTTATTTTTTGCTTATTTCCAATAAAAGTAATTTTTACATTCAAATCTATCATGTGATAGTGGTTATGGTGGCTTTTTATATTCCTTCAAAACCTCAGACAACAATCCAATCCCATTCCAATCTATCACTGTACTGCTAATGAAGAATATGCCAAAGGTCATTTCTATTATTTTCATTTTCTTTCTCATTTCCATTTTCAGAATCTAATGGCAATCAGCTGAAAGAAAGGCATTATTATTCAAAGGAATTTGAAATTACTTCCTAGTTTTCATTTATCTGTGTTTCCCTCCCAGTCCCCACTTTTCATTGCATCATGCTCAATCCATTATGCACTAGCTTCTAATATAGTTTCTGTGTGCTTAAAGTAAAGAATGTACAGAAATATTATGCAGAAGTAGGAAATTGTTGTAGGGCCCTATCATGTATGTAGACACTACTGATTTGTTTATTGTCAGTCATTCACTTTAAAAATCTTTTTCCCTGTGCACACCTGATTCACAGACATAAAGAATAAGGAGCAATCTCTGGCCTCTGCAAGTCAATAAAAATCAAGAAATTCCAAAAGATCTAAGCTTCAGATCATAGAAAAGACGCTAGAGATTACATTTCTCTGCAATTTTGTCTCTGTCTTCAAGCAAAGCTGATAAGTAAACCTAATATCAGTTCTAACTCTACCCTGGTATTCCTATACGTCTTTGATACTTTGGTACTGCTTGAGCTGATGATAAGATATTATGTAAACATATATTTTCATATGAAAAAAAAAAATCCAAACATTTTTGCAACAAAGAACTTTCCTTTCCTTTCTGATTATTCCAAGCAGCTAAAGTTAGAATGATAGTTTATACACTAGGCTTTGACACTAGAGCACTTCATATTTAATTTCCTGAAACATGTATTCCTGCTCTTGGCTCCCTAGACTGACAACAAAATGAAGTACAAAGGCCTTGGATATAATATATTGGTCCTGTAGACTGCAATGGTCTCTGCAGGCTCCAGGTGAGTGCCAAATCCTTCTAGGAGATCAGTTATATCACAATTAATTTATTACACATTGCTCTTTTTAATGATCTTTCAGCAGTACCAAATAGATTTCATTTCTTTGGCGACTGTTCTTTCCTATCTTGTCTTCAGTCTCCCTCCCTGCTTGAATTAAATAACAGAGATGAGAGATTTATTTTTGATAGCTCATTGTTAAAAAGCAGATAGATTTGAGGCATTACACAATATAAAAATCTTCATTACACAGATACGTGTGAGTGCACTCTTCTCAAAGGAAAGTCATGCAGCTGAATTAACTCTTAGCATACTCAACACATAAAATGGTACTTTGATTGAGGTACAGTTCAGCAAATGCTGCTGAATTTTAACAGGGAGGGAAAGGCTGCTAGCACTTTCAAAAAGGTAGCAGACTGGAAGTTTCCTTCCTATAGTCATCCTTACATATAGCAATAAAATTAGACAATCTCAGTTCTGATTTATATTTGAGTGACCACACAGTTGTACAAAGACATTTCAATGTGCAATCACTTGACCACATGTTGAAATTGAATTGTGAATGCCTATGAATTGTGTCGTACAGAGCTTTTGACTCAGAGTGCCAGAAACTCCCCACTAGACCATGAAAGCTTCTGGATCTTTTTTGATGCCATCTTCAAAGAAAGATAAAGTGCTTTTGGAAAGCTGAAGGGAGTAATTGCTTTTTGGCATTTTAGATGGATGGAGACAGGAAGAGAGCTGCAGTTCTCCAGAGATAATTGTATGATTTAGTAGTATGCATAAATACAAATTCTAATTAATATTCTGGTTCTGTATAATCAATAAGATAAATATCCTCTGTATGTTCTGTGCCTTACACTGAAATGCTAATGTCTTTGGGCTAACTTGCACCCAGCAGAGCAGAGGTGTACATATGAGTGGGAGAGCTTAAGGAAGTATGCTATGCCTGCAAGATCCAGGAACTGTCATAACTAAAAGTCATTCTTTGCCCCCTTTACTTGGATTGCTTGAAGAAAAATCTCTGACAGCAAAAAAAAATGGGTGATGGCTTGTTCCTTTTCATACTGAGCATTGGAGGCAGAAAAATGCCCTTCATTCTTGTAGCTGTGACTGTAATCCCAATACTCAATTTTATTGTACTGGAGGTGTAGCATTTTCAGTGCTCTGCCTCATACGCTCCTGATAGGATAGCATGATCATATGTATCATGTTTCTTATTCTGAAAAGTACTTTAAAACTCTTGTATAGTCCTTTACATTTTTTTTTCTGAACATTTATTTCTTTTATTAAGGTTATTTACATTATCACAATTCCCAGAAGCTCATGCAAAGTGTTATGTAAGAGCAAGACATAAGGTTACAACAACTGGCATTCTTACAATTGAAATGCACCACAAGGTGCAGCTGATGTGGGATGAAAGAAGGAGATGATCTCAGACAAGCTGTTGTCCAAGTTTATTATACATTATTACGTCTTATTACACAGTAAGAGAAATTTTAAGGAGAACTTGTGAAAAACAATGAGTAATTTCTTCATGGCCAGCTCCTTCAACATATGAACAGAAATATTTAATATCACAGAAGTATTTGTTCCAAAATATAATAAAGCTGTCAGATGGAGCAGACAATACTGCCATATAGAACAGTTATAAATATGATGAGTAAACAACAAGAAGGGTTTTGATAATGAAAACTATCAACTTGTATATGACAGGAAGAAGGGCTGCTAACAGCAGAACTCAAAGAGAGAGCTGCCTTCAATAATGATTGTAGAAGCAATTTTTCTCCACATATTGCTAAGAGAAAATTGGCTGTGTGACAAGTTGGGTGGCTACACAAAAAAGGCTTATCTTAGAGATGAAAGTATGTGTAAGGCTTGAAGTCTGAAAGATAGAACTGTCAGTGAAGCCTGAGTCAAAGACTGACCTGAACGACAAGCAAAAGTACAGCCTTGTGCAACAAATCCCAAAAATGAATATAGCAAAACTGAAGGAGAAAATGATCTCAGAATTTCTGCAAGGGATACTTCCCAGTGTGGGGACAGTAATGAAGGAAGTAATGTCAAAGGTGAACCACATTTAAATCTTTCAGATTTAAGAATTACTGTGATGGGAGAGACAAGAAAGAATCAAAGGGAATGACTTACCCACAAAAGAAATTAACAGCTATATCGGTGGAGGAGAGAACAGATGAAAAATCAATGATGCTAGAAGATTTGAGATCAGGAAACATAGTGTGGTAAGGCATGAAGATGGAGCAAGCAAAAAGGTGTAAATTATCTACAAAAGAAATTGGTGGCTGGAAAAGTTCAAGATAGCATCTCCCTGTGGTGAATAGAAGAGCTCCAAGTTGAATGAGAAGATTAGGCTAAGAGAAATGGAGTTATGGGCTGTAAGGTTTTGTTAACTGAATTCACCAAGGAATGGAAGGAAGGAGGGCATGTAGAAAACCAAGGTTTGGATTTCTAACTGAAGGATGATATTAAACTGCTTTCAGTCCAAAGTGGTTTGCATGTATAATGTATGCACACTGCAGGGACCTTGATGAAGAACTCAGTTTCTAAATTGGTCTTTTCATACCTTTGGTTTCTTTTTCTCCTACTGACTTCTTGCCTTCTGAAAATTATAGTTTTAGCAGAATGAGCAATGACACTTAGGTCACTTTTTTAAAAACTCATTATTCATATTACTCCATTGTCTGCAGAGATATTCATCACTAATCCCACCACATTTCTTTTCAAAGTTTGTGAGGCAGTATAGTGGTTGAAGCTAAGCATGGATCTCACATCTGCTTTTAGGAAGAGTAGAAAGGATGACCCAGACTACCCATGTTGGTAGTCAGACCCCCTGACTACCAACATGTCAACCTCAGCTCTGTTCTAGTGAAGATCATGAGCAGATCCTCCTGGTAACTATGCTAATGCATATGAGGCATATGGAAGAGAGGGAGATGATACGAGTATGGCTTCACCACAGGCATTTCCTGCCTGACCAACCTAGTCAAAGATTATAAGAAGAAAACACTCATCATCAGGGTCTGTTGTGATAGGACGAGGGAAAACAGTTTCAAAGTAGAAGAGGGGAAATTTAGATTGGCTATAAGGAAGAAGTTTTTTACAACAAGGGTGGTTAGGCACTGGAACAGGTTGCCCAGAGAGATGATACAAGGTCCATTCCTGGAGCCTTTCAAAGTCATTCTGGACCAGGATCCGAGCAATCTGATTTAGCTGTACATTACCCTGTTCATTGCAGGGGAGTTGGACTAGATGAGCTTTAAGTTTCCCTTCCAACTTGAACTCTATGCCTTTATGATATTTGAACTTTAGGCTTTGTTATTCCCAGACTCGGTAATTCTATATATGGTTGTGAACACTAATTTAGGGAAAATCTGCAAGTTTCTGGACTAAATAGAAAGATTCATCAATATCTTGCTGCCTGGCAGATGTGGCAGTCCCAGAAAATAAGAAATCTGATAGATTTTAAGCCATTAAAGTGTGTGACATCTATTTTTTATACTCAATTGTTCACCAGTGAGGCTATTATACATGTGATCTCAAATTATTTTGCATGACTCATCTTGTTAACAAGTTGTGAAGTGGAATTAGAAAATTTTCTAATTTGTATATTTTGATATTTTTAATTATTTAAACACAGGAAGAAAAGGATAATTGTCATTGAACCACACAATCTAAGAAAGTAGTGCAATGTAATTAAACTTCATAGCTTACAGTGTAAGTAAATTCCTGCAGAGCAGGAAGATTTTTTTCCCTCTATTATTCTGAACATTAAATACTGGCTGCTGCCCAAAGAGGGCTAATAAGAAAGATGGAACAGGTACTTGATCAGATATGTCAAACTCTTTTTTTCTTCAAAAAGAGGGAGCACTAATATCACATCTGCCATAAATACAAGGAGACATATACTGAAGCACTGAACTTCTATTTTTCTTTCCTTGCCTCTACAGTATGGCATCTTCTTGACATTTTGTCTAAATACTTAAATCAAAATGGTTGTCATTATGTGTCTGGTACATCCTATAACACAGAGGGAGATGCCTTTTTTTTTCCCAGCGTGACAAAGCTGTTAAAGAAACACTTTTTAGTTTATTTAGCCATATGGTGTATCAAATAAAATTTTCAAAATACCCTTAGTCTTTGCTCTATGAACATGAAATAAGATGCTCACTAAACAGGCAGATCAAGTATATATAGAAATACATCAGCTAAGTCCATGGTAAGACCCCTTTCTAAAGACTATCTGGATGAATTGGATTTTTGTCTTACTCTTGGGAAAACTGAAGTAGCTAAAATGCTTTAATGTATTCTTAAATCTATCACAGTTTATTTTCTAAGCCAATATCATGATTTTATCATGTCATTTTAGTTGTTCTCAACTGTTATCCCCATTATCTTTCCTGATAGTGACTTTTAGTTTGTGATTTTGTACTGAGGTATTTTTATCCACGTTAAATTCTTTAGATTTCAGTTACAAGGGAAAGCACCATTTGTTCAACTTCCCTTCCCTTCCCTTCCCTTCCCTTCCCTTCCCTTCCCTTCCCTTCCCTTCCCTTCTCTTGCCTTGCCTTTCTCTCCTTTAAAGATTTAAACTCAGGCAGAGTTAAGAAAAATAGCATTTTAATTTCCATTTAGATTAGCAGTATGTAATATAGTATTCCGTACTTGACAATACTTAAGTGTTTGAATTACTTAAAATAATACACCAGATATTACTGGTGTCTGTAACAGTTTTACTTTTACAGAATCACAGAATCACAGAATCACCCGGGTTGGAAGGGACCTCAAGGATCATGTAGTTCCAACCCCCCTGCCTAGCAGGGCCACCAAACACACACATTCAGATCAGGTTGCCCAGGACCCCGTCCAACCTGGCCTTAAACACATCCAAGGACGGGGCATCCACAACCTCCCTGGGCAGCCCGTTCCAGGGCCTAACCACTCTCCTTGTATAGAACTTCCCCCTAACATCCAACCTAAATCTTCCCTCCTTCAACTTCGATCCATTTCCCCTAGTCCTGCTGTTGTCAGCCCTTTTGAAGAGTTTACTCCCCTCGTGGGTGTAGGTTCCCTTCAGGTATTGATAGGCTGCAATGAGGTCACCCCGCAGCCTTCTCTTCTCCAGGCTGAACAAGCCCAACTCCCTCAGCCTGTCCTCATAGGGGAGGTGCTCCAGCCCCCTGATCATCTTAGTCGCCCTCCTCTGGACCCTTTCCAAAATCTCAATGTCTTTCTTGTACTGAGGGCTCCACACCTGGACACAGTACTCCAGATGGGGCCTCACAAGAGCCGAGTAGAGAGGGACAATCACCTCCCTGTCCCTGCTGACCACCCCTCTCCTGATGGAGCCCAGGATCCCATTTGCCTTTCGAGCTGCCAGAGCGCACTGCTGGCTCATGTTCAGTCTCTCGTCCATCAGGACCCCCAGGTCCTTCTCTGCCGAGCTGCTCTCAAGGACCACTCCTCCCAGCCTGTACGGGTGCCTGGGGTTCTTCCGGCCCAAATGCAAAACCTTGCACTTTGCCGTGTTGAACCTCATTAGGTTCACCCGAGCCCAGCCCTCCAGCCTGTCGAGGTCCCTCTGAATGGCATCCCTTCCTTCCACCGTATCAACTGCACCACTCAGCTTGGTGTCGTCAGCAAACTTGCTGAGGGTGCACTCAATTCCCTCATCGATGTCATTAATAAAGATGTTAAAGAGCACCGGTCCCAAGACAGACCCTTGGGGGACACCATTTGTTACCGGCCTCCACCTGGACATAGAGCCATTGACCACCACCCTCTGTCTGCGGCCTTTCAACCAGTTTCTTACCCATCGGGTCGTCCACCCATCAAATCCACTTCCCTCCAATTTGGAGATGAGGATGTGGTGGGGGACCATGTCAAAGGCCTTGCTCAGGTCCAGGTAAATGACATCAGTCGCCTTCCCTTCGTCCACCAATGCCGTCACTCCATCATAGAAGGCCACAAGATTAGTTAGGCATGACCTTCCTTTGGTGAAGCCGTGCTGGCTGTCTCGGATCACATGCTCATTCTTTATGTGATCGAGCATGTTGTCCAGGAGGATCCGTTCCATGATCTTCCCAGGCACGGAGGTGAGACTCACCGGCCTGTAGTTCCCCGGGTCCTCCCTGCTCCCCTTCTTGTATATGTATTTTCCTTGTAAAGTCCTTTTATTCCTATTACTCCTGAAAAAAATCTTGACTAAATCTTTTATTTTTTTTCCTTTAAAAAGTGCAGCAAATTCATAAGTAGAGCCAGAATTTTTATTTTTTTTTTTAATAAGCTTATAATTTTTTGATTCTCCTCTAATGCTCCCAAGTATCAGATCCTCTCTTACTTTCTACCATAGGCTACATAATACATGGATCACTATTTTGATTACAAGTGGTTTCATAGCACTTAATCCTCCCTCAAAAAAATTGTTCCTCCTTCCACTCTTCAGTGGAGTGCAGGTATGATTATCTTTAGAGAAAAGTAGTAACTTACCTGAAATGTAAAATGACAGATTTTGTTCACAGTGGACTGAAGGACAAGCTAGGTCTGTTTTTAGATAAGTGAACTAGATTTTGATGATTCTAGGCCAGTATCCTGAAAATTAACCAATCTAGTTACAAAACATTGTTGGAAGGGGCCTCTGGAGAAATGGAAGAGATTTTGCTATTCATTGTACTTGTTCATTATTTATTTGGATATCTCAAGTATACATTATTTGGAATATGTCCTGGCTTGTGTAGCTTATCATTTTACTGAATGCAATAAAAGAAATTCCTGGTGAAGTCTTAAGATCAGGCATTTGAATTAGATTGTTGAAAAATGATCTTCCTTGCAAATACCATGTGTACTGCCAAAAATAGCTGACCTAGTTTTCTGAAGCAGAGAAATAAATAAATCACCTTTTATTCTGAGATCACGGATGAACATTAACCTACTTGTGAAACTGAGCCTACATGTACATATTTATTTCTGTCTGTGTAGAAGGAACTTGATTCTCATTCTCAGTTACAGCATTCATTATTGTTATGATATTTATCTATTTGCTTGTCTTTCAAAGCAGAAGACCCTTGTGGGTGACTGCAGATAATTGCTGGGAGAGGAAAGGGAAAAATTCCTAAACAAGGAAAAAAAAATGCTTTAGGTTTTACATGTCATCCAGTCAAAATCTCTTATGCCACAAAGAGCTTCAGATGTGTATGACATTCCCGCCTACAGTGCAGAGTGTTTATATACGGGCAGATTACTCCTCAGTGTCCTCTGAAGATGATACTGGCGACACTGAATGATCTGACATTTTCAGTAATCATTTAAGCCCCAGTCAATGCTTAATTCCATCCTTTGATTTCAATGAATCAAAATTGAATGCTGATAATTACTATATTTGCAATCCCACAGGCTTTACAACCCTTGAGACAGAGCATAAGCATTCAATTAAAGAGGGATGAAACTCAGAGAGCTGCCTTGTAAATTGGCCCAAATATCACACAGTAAATTACGTGTTCTTAAGGTTTATGTGAACTCACAGGATATCTGAGAAATATAGTTGTTGTGGAGTCCATTAAGAAGAGGAGAATTTTTATCAATACCAATGAAAGCAAATGGTTTAGACAAAAAGGCTGACACATTCACTGCATGAGGATTAGTATAGCCTTGATTCTCTTTTTCTCCGTATCATCATAACTTTTTTTGTGACTTTTTTTTGTAAATCTTTTTTAAACTTTATCACAGTAGGAATGATGTAAATGTTTGTGGACACTGTCACAATTCCTTATGTTCCCATCACATCCTGAGACCACATATTAATACCAATACCTTAGGGTGATTGTTTGGATTTGAGGAAGAAGAGCAGATGAAATCACACTTTTGACAAGGAAAATATAAAAGGAACTAATTTAAATGAACAAGAATGAACATATCTTCAAAAGAAAGCTTAAACAAGGGACAAAACTTGAATAAATCAGTTTATTTAGTACTTTTTCCCTACAGTGTTTTAATGATGTCCGGTGGTACAAATGTGTTCAAACAGACTCTGATGAAAAAAACATACAACTATTTCTTTTTTTTTATTGAACACACAGTGCAAGCTCACTTGCAGGTATTGAGAGTGTATGAAATGACGTAACTTTGGGATCCATTTTTTCATCTGTCAGAGCAATAGGAGATGTATTAAAAAGAGGATTTTTTCTTTAATACTTTTTAAAAAATATTACTTTTTTTTCCAGGATAAGTATACAGAATAACGTAGAATGGTAGAATCACAGAACCAAAAAATCAAATAATCACTAAGAGCCATCTAGTGCATCTACTGATCCATCACCACAATGCCGGCTCAAATATGTCTAAAGAAGTATGAGAAGCAGGAACTGTAGCTACTGAAATGGATACCACACCCTTCACCACCCCTTTTTTTTCAGTAAATTTCCCCTTTGTAGATGTATATAGCTATTAGTATACATAAACAGTGTTTTTGATGTCTATTTTTCCTTGACTAAAGGATGTCATATGGTTATAGCATGATACTGTCTGTGATTGCATTTGTATTTTAGTACCTGCCCCATCTGTGAACTTCTGGTCATCGTGTTTTGTTTGTGTAGGATGTGTATGTGAAAGTATAGGCATAAATAAGCAAAACCATCAGGCTGGTAAGATATAAGTGGTGTCAGCCTAATTTCCCTCCTATGAAAATCAGTTGTAAAGCCCCTGTTGCCTTGAGGTAGAGCTAATCCATTGCTGAACACCTTTGAAAATCCCATCTTTGGTGCCCAGAAATCTCATTATACTACTTTAGGGCAAAAGTAATTGCTCATAGCATAAATCAAAGATATAGCTGAGCTGTAAGAAAATATGAAATTGCAAAATTGTGCAAAAAGAACAAAGCATAGTTTAGAGGAAAAGATAGAACAATTCTGTGAATCAAGAATGCAAGTTCTGAGTCTCTGAGTGAATCAATGGATTATACCTGGAAAGAGAACAATTAAAAAGACAAAAAACAAAACAAAAAGCAGGCAGGTTAAAAACAAAATGACAAACAAACAACAACAACAACAACAAAGAAGCAGCTAAACCCTATGAAGTCAACTTGTAGGCAATTAATAGTTTTGTACATGCATTGGTTTTTAAAACAATGCTATTTTGAACTTTATATCTCTGTGCATGTGTTGGGCATTCATCTTTAAAAATGAAACACAATGAAATGCAATTAAAATCAATGTCTTTCTTTGACACAGGCCCTTTGAATACACTGTGTCTGGTTTGTCTTAAAAATACACTGTTTTCTGAGGAGCCTCAAGCCAGCACCTACAAAAAAAGGTGTTGGAAATGTCCTGGCTTCTATAGTGGAATGACGAGTTTCCCTCCTCCAGGAGACTCTGATTACTGTGGCAATTGAGTGGTGAGTGGTGAGGCCGTCCAGACAAGCATGGATACCTCATCTCTGGCAAAGTTCAAGTCTAGGTTGGATGGTGTCCTGCTTACTCCTTTCTAGTATGAGGCAACCCTGCCCACACCAGGGGGTTGGGGGTTAATGATCTTTAATGACCCTTCCCACAAAAGTCATTCTATGATTCTATGATTCTATTCATCTTTTCTTCATATTTTATGTTATTTTATTTTATTTTATTTTATTTTATTTTGAACCTTACTGCATAGATACTTACTGTACATTATAATTTAATTCAGATACTTTTTAGCTGACTACATAGTAAAAAATGCTATTCAGTCTAAATGATGATGTCTCACTCTAAGAGAATAAAGCTTTATTGATTTGCTCTTTAGGGACTTTTTTTTGTATTGCAGGTGCTCTAACTTGTCCAGGTAGAGCAGCCATTTTTTATTATTACCTGTTGGCATGGAAACTAGAGAACTTACAATGTAATAAAATTTCAAAATTTCAAAGAAACATCTACATTCATGGACAGAGTCATTTATCATCCCTGAATATGATAGGGTAAATAGCACTTGGTAAATTTGGAATTACGTCACACCTCCTCCTCAAACCCTGTGGTGACCTCTAGTCCAACTGGCAAAGCTTGATCTAGATGGGCACAAACTGTATAGTTCTGAAAATTCTTAAACTGCTTAGCATTAGCATTTCAGTCAAGCAAACTTTCACTTCATCAAAGTTTTTTACAAAACCGTCAGCATAGCAGTTGTGTGAATGCTAGAGTTTTCCGGCCATTTTTAAGACCATTCTCCTTTCTGCCACATTGTGTATCTTTCCTTCACACTATGATTCTATCCTTTTAGCACTTGCAATGAACTTGATATTTTTTGCTTGCCACGTGATCTAAAAGGCCATTGTTCCCCTCTTTCATGGGGGTTGCTGAGGCATTCTTCCTGAAAATCTTTCACTTGAATGCTTGAACTACATCCATTGAAAGACAGAAGCTAAGTCACAGAGATCTTTCAACTCTTGGCTTTGGAAGTCAATATCGTGTGTACGAAAGGAGGAAGCAACCCCTAGGGACAAATACAGGCTCACCTCCTGCAGGAGGAGTTTTTTCTTCCTTTTCCATCTAATGCAGCTACTAGAAGATGAAACCTCTATCCAAACTTCTTAAAAATTCTATCTATTATAATCTGTATAATAAGAGTCTGGATATTCTTATAACGTATCTAGGCTTTGAGACATTTTTAATCCCATGGCCTCTTTTTTGGTTTAATGTCTTATTCTGTTCTTCCAGAGAACATATTATAAAGCTTAATCATTTGTGCACCTGGGTATTTTAAATGTTTTACTCTGATGGTTCTCACAGAAGAACTGAATATCTAAATTAGTACAGAAATAATTAATGTTTGCAATAAGATCAAGTTGTTTTATTCACTGCATTTGACAGAAAGCGTGATTTGTTAGAAGTATCTACACATTCTCATTCCAACAAGTCATCAATAAATTAATAAGAGTTTTACCCAGTGGCAAGGAGAGACTGTTTACTCAGGTATAATTCAGTCTAAAAATAAAAAGATTTGTTACCATTACTTCTCTTTTTCTTAGTCCTCTCTAGTTTAGTGAAAATGTTGCTAGAGCTTGTCAGGGAGTTTGTCGGGTTCTGATATGGGATGTGGGCTGGTTTTCAGACTTTCCTTCTAAATGAAATCTACTGAACTCACTGGGAATAAATATTTTAAGAGAACTTGAGGCCACTCATGCAAATAGGAAATAATAGTTGAAAATTTAATCACCATGCAAAACTAAGTAAGAAGAAATACAGTTTGTTTGTATTTACAAGATATCGGACACTCTCTGAGAAAAAGCAGTAGAACAGGGAGGCAAGGGGAACTAGATTAATTTACTGTTGCTTGAGAAAAGACATCCCAATAAGCAACATCTTATATAGCTGGGAATGTATCTGCTAGCGATTGCAGGCAGTTCAGAAACACTACTTCAGAGAGCAAGTGAAACAGAAACTCCTTTCCACAAAGGACAGATGCTGCTAGGTCAGAAACTGGATTTTACGGTAAAAGAAGCAAAACAAAAACTGATGATAATATCACTGGAAAAAAAATATAGAGGCAAATACAGCAGCTCAGGGGGAACATACTGAACAGATAGAGAACAGAAGGACAAAGAGCTACCCTGCCCCCTGTTCCTGCAAGCAAAGAAAGAGAAAATTGAGTTGAGATGATAGAATCACAAACCCAGCACATAAAGGAAAGGAAAAAGAAATGGGAAGTAGGAGGGAGGAGGCCTCCAAGAGGTAATACAGCAGAGACTTCTCATGAGCTGACAGTCACATCTTTGTATGATGATAGCTGGCATCAATTTTTGTACTTCTGAACATCTCCCTGGATGTGATGTTTCATTGTTGCTGTTCAGGATGCTAAGAGGATATTCAGGATGCTAATTCAGCATGAGAGAATTCTTCGTGTTTACTTCTGAGCAATTCTTCTTGTTCAGAATTCTTCAGCAAATTGACAGCCATTTCTAGCAGCAATTCAGTCTTTCTGCTGCTGTGTACAGCGAGGGTAATGTTCTTGTGTTCTGGGCTGTTACACAAGCTCATGAAATTGTGGAGGGTAGCTGCTGTTTTGTGTCTGAATGTTTCACCCCAGCTTCCTAGGTAATAATTTAATTCTGTTGGTTTTCAAAAGTGGGAATCAGTGATTCCTAAAGAAAAACCTTTTCTGACAATCCAATCAACCAAATTAAGGCACCCATTTAATTTGAATTTCTTTTACAGCATTACTATTTTTTGCCACTATATCTATTTAGTTTTGCTATGAGCAAGAATAATAAAGCTCATGTTCTCAGCAAAATCTATGCAAAAGTTATAGTGTGTTAGGAGTCCTTAGTGCTTCTCTTCTGAAACAACAGATTTACTGGGGTAGGAGCATAAGGACTGGAAAGAAAAAGAGGAAGATCAGCACCCATGTCTGCAGCCTTATATATATAACCCTACTTATGTCACTCTACGGAAGTGTAATTTTCCTTTGCCTCACTGTTCTACAAGTCTTCAAGTTTTCTTCTTACAGAAACATTTTCATAGTTCACACTCATAGTGAAAAATTCAAAGTTCATTCACATCAGCATTTCACTCAAATGATTTGGCATAGGAGACACAGGTATCACAGTTGTTATGCAGCAATCCAGCTTGCATGATTCCTCATTACTGTCCTGCTGCTGCCTTTTCGAAAGAAGCTTGCAGAAACTAAGTTGCTCTCAAAACCCCTGTGCTGCTCAGAGCTGTTTTATTGCTCTAGGCTGTGAGAGAGATCAAAAATTCAAGTCACTAGGTGGGTTATCTTTTTCAACTGTTTAATGATTATCTACAGTGTTCTTTTTTGGTCCTGACAGGTTCTTGAAGGGTTATCTAGGATTGTTTATGTGCGCTCCTTTTAAAATTGTAGAAAGTGATGGTAAAAAGCTGCCGAATTGCCTTCTTTCACTTATGAAGTCATCACTAATCTTCTCTGACATGCTGAGACTGCATTTAAATGATAATTATTTTTGTTTTCTTGACCAACTGTTACAAGTTACACCAGCTTTTGGCTTGTTCTACAAATTACAGCAATTTCTTCCTTTTGTATTGGGAATGCTGAGCATTTAACTGCTGCAAAGCTTAGTCCATGCTCTGCAAAAAAAGAGTGTATATTCAGAAAATGCAGCATTGAACTGTTTCCAAATTGCTAATGAGGTCTTGAGGTAAAGCAGGCTGCAGTTGTTTGGATACCAGATCTCACTCCAGGGTGGTGAACACAGGTTGTGTTATCATAGATTTAAGCTTATAGCTACAAATATGGACCAGCAATGCCTCTTCCTTCATCTCTTCCTCATGCTTACCAGCCTCACTTTCTGCATCCTGATTTTGTACCTGAAGAGCCTCCAGGTCTATCCTCAGGCCTCACCAGCATTCCAGGCTCCCTGGAATGACATTTAACTCATTCAGAATTGTGTTCCCAGGGATTCTGCAGCAACTTGTGGAAGTAGTGAGAGCCTGGGAAAGAAGGCGCCTTTGTGAAAAGCAACTATAACTATCTGCACAGTAGATATAATAAGTTAGATGAATATAACATCACCTGTCATCTTCAAGGGAAATAAATGTGGGTCATAGGAATATCTCACCTGAGTTAGCCAGGGTTCAGGACTTGGGAAATCATCTTGGTTTGGCATTATCTTAAGGCAGAGTGTTCACAGAGGAAAGAGCAACATTTCTCCCTGAGAAAGGGAGTGATTTAATTGCAGAGAATGATCTAAAAGATGCTAGCAGACATTATGTAGTTGTTAATTTCCACTGTGAGAGATGAATGAGAAACCACCATTAGACAAATATAGCCCTAAGTGAGTCCTAAGCACTTAATTGGAGGAATCAGAGATGACCACTTCCCTGACAGCAACAGGGCAATCTTGGGCGTGGGAATAATGAACTTGCATACCGTAGGATGATACTGTAGGACAGGCACCAGGTGCTGTGACAGAGTGAGCTCAGCTATCATCACTGACTGTTAATTGTAATGGGTATTGTTACAATACAAGTGGGCAGGTTTCATTCTCCTGGAATTTCTACCCATCAGACAAGTGGGAGGGGAGAAGGGGAAGCTCACAGCTAGCGCATTTAGCTCACTAAAGCTAAATGACACATCCTACCTTATCATGTGCTATAAATACAAATGGCTGTATAACCCAAAGCAACTTCTCTAGTCACATCTCAACATTTTCTGAATTGTGCTGTAAAAATGTTATTTACACAAATCTTATTTCTTTTGTTGAGAAATGTAGTAGTTTCTTCATACAAATAATGGGGTCTCCTTCCCCATTGAGTCTAAATTTCATTTTGTTCTACTTCATCTGAACTCACTGTCTTGGAGGTGTGGAACTTGTAGAATTATTGTTAACAAGCTTATTGCAATCCCTGATGGAGGTGCTTTGTGAACAAGGTACAAAGATCTGTTCTAAGTGTACTTCTAGCCTAATTTATACCCATGACACAGACAAAAACATCTCACGATGACTTATACCTAGGGTAGAGTTATATGCAATGCTCTATTTCAGTCTTAGAGTTGATGCTCACTGCAGTAGCCATTGGTACCTGTGAGAGAAATAGACCTTGTATTGCTGCAGGGATGGTTTCCTCTATGTTCCTGTACTCTTCTATTATATTTTCTTAGTACAGTAGGGAATACAGAGAATTTGCAGTCCCCTAGAGCGCAATATTTTGTGCAAAGAACACATATACGAGTCAGAAATATACAAGACAAAAAAATGTGAATTCTTTTCACCAGTTGTAACATGGAGAAACTATGTTAAATGCAGTGATATCCACACTTATATTCCGTTACTTATAAGTTTGCAGAAGTAGTGAAAATGTAGTTGTAGACACATTTATTCATACTTCAACAGTTATACCCTTGAGAGTATTTCAAGCAAAACTGCATTCAAATAGACTGTTTATTTGTTTTAAGGCCTTTTTAAAAATAAACAATTAAATAGTCCATCTGTTCCCAAACACTTTCAGTTAAACATTTGACTACAGACTTTTGAAAAGGCAATTTTGCTAAATTGAGCATTCTGTGTTACATGTGTACGAATCTTTGATAGCTAGAGGCAAGCAACAAAATCAACAAAGGCTTGGGTTTGCCAAATTTAAAGATGGTGTAAATCACTGGAGTTACACCCACTTATATATGCTAGATTACTCTTATTCTTCTCAGACAAGCAGAAGATAAAAATATTCCAGTCTGAAACCTGGGTTAATCTTTCAATTAGAGATCACAACGAGTAGCTCTAAAATTCTTGGGAGGGTACTTTCAGCATACATTGTTAGAAATCACTTTTTGAAATGACTCTATAACCCATAGAATTCTTCTTCTTATGTTTTAGTGTTGGGCAAGAAATTGCTGATAATACAATTAAAAGCAGGCTCTGCTCTAAAACCAGGGCAAATTATAATGTTATAAATGCATACAGACCAAAAATGTATGATTAAGAATAATTTATAGTTTTCATTAAATTAACCTATTTTATTCTAGGAACAAAATTATGTTTTATTAATAGAAATTCATGATTGTTATTAATTACACATTTAAAATGCTTTCATTTTAATCTGTGTCATCAGTTTCCTATAGCAAAATGATTTGTTCCAACTTTGAATATTCTGAACTTTACTTTGCTCTTAAATTGTGTCAAGATTTTCCTTTGGGCAATCAGGTTTTTGGCAAGTATTTCTTGCATTTAACACCAACCATCCTTTGAGTCTTCATCTTACTTTCTCAAACTACTGCTTTTAATTTTGCTTTAGCATTTTCAAAGACAGAAACATATTAGGAATACTGAAGTAAATTTTAAACTGTTTTTTTTATTACCCCAGTTATTAATGAGCATTTGTTTGTGTAATAATACGATTAGAAACAGCAAATTACCTCGACATTATCACTTTTGTGTGCATTCAAATAAATTAAATATTCTTTCAGGAATTTTATTTTACATAGGCTAGCAATATTTCGTGAAATAATTCCTTGAAATCAATTCACTGCATTTGACTCATCAGAATGTACCTCAAGATATCAATCTGTATATGGAAAACAGACATGGAGGCTGAACCACTTAAAATCACAGATGGCAGGACAGATGTTACAAATGTATTATTGTTACAGGGAAACATCAGCACTCTGAGGAAAGAATACATTATTTTCAACGTAACCTGGAGATTCTAAATGGAATTGCATGAGATGAGGCAAATTCTGCTTTTCTGTTCTTTTATTTCAAGGACATGACTGGGAACATAGTTTGATCTTATCTGTTTCTGAATTATAGTACAGACATTATAAAAAACAAAAATTTTATTGAAGAAAAACAAGAAAAACCAAACAAAAATAAGTAAGTCAAAGATAATTAAATGGGAAAGAAACTAGATGATCAAAGAGTATAATAGCATAAAGTAGTGGGAGGTAAACATTTAAAGAGGCATTCCATCAATATATCTGTTTTATATGCTGTTTCTGTCTCAGTGATAATTATCTACATCTTAGCATACTTCTTTCCAAACTTCTATAATTTCATTTTTTTCCTTTTATATTTTATTTTTTTTTTTAAATATGATCTCTTTTTCTTGTACATTACCTCTGGCATTCTACTACTTTACACATTTAGTATAATTAGGACCTCATTTTTTGTTTAATGTGAGCTAGGCTGGAATTCTCTGTGCAAACAAGTAGCCAAATAAATCCCCTTTCCTCTTATCTAGCTTTTGATACAATTTGAATTAATTCAAAATCAACCCATTCACTTCCCTAACTTAACACAAGTTAGGTGCTTCTGTGTGTGTGTGTGATTTTTGGTGTTTTGTTTGTTAGTTAGTTTGTTCTAAAGGAAAAAGAGGAAGCACAATCTACTTGCTGCAAAAGAAAGGAAAATTTGGTTCAAGATGTGGGGCTGATACATAGTTAGCAAGGAGCTGTGAAGTACAGGACACACAGGAAAATGCAACAAAAAAAGAAAGGAGTAATGAATCAATTCATAAAATGACTAGAAAGGTCTGAAAACTGAAAGGCTGACTGGAAAAGCATTTGGAAGTACACATATTTTCAATTGATAGAAACTTCAAAATGAACTGATGGGCTAAAGAGATGATACACTGTGGGGTATGGCAAAACCTTAGAAGAAGTAACGGGAGAGTTTGAAGTGGAGACAAAACAATACAGATCTACCTGGAGGTATAAGAAGGAAAGGATGGATTTCAGCAACAGTACAACAACAACAAAAAAAAAGTGATTTAATGGCAGTTTGCAGACAAGGCAAACGGGACAAAAATGAGACCAAAGGAAATCATAGTACACTGTGAATTAAATTAAGCCTATGGACAACGGAAGCTGTGGGAGAAAAAATGATTCCTCATACCGTGATGACCTCACCTGTTGCCACTCCAGTGAATTTAAGGATGAGTCACCAGGGATGAATACTGCCTTATTAAGCTGAAGATAATAAAATGCTAACATTAATCCAGAGTGGACAAACAAAATTAGTTAAAAAATTAGCTATGAACACTTTATGGATGTGAAATCAAAGAATTTGCTACTGTTGTGTCCTCAGAGAACTGAACAATGGATAATAGAAAGTAAACACAGCTTGCTAATGCTTTCTTTTCTCCTTTTTGTGTGTGAATTATGACTGTTGTGGAATGGTTCTCTACTATTTTTCCATTTTTCCTCTTGCAATACAAACATTAAATTGATTGTTTCAAACATAGAAAGAACCAGACAGCTTTGCAATCAGTCTCCTACGTCTTTTGCTTTATTGGTATGATGATAGCAGAGCTGAGCTCAGACTTCAAAATCAAAACCCAAGCTCACAGCAAAATACCTGACAACAAGCAAACTCCACAGTAAAAAATGAGGATAAAATCTGAATACTCACATACCCTAAATTTATCTATTAATAAAAACACAGATATGTGTAAAATATATATATTTTTAGAGAGTTCCCAAAATTCTCTAAGTGCTCTAAGGAAAAGATAAAAAATAGAGTTTGTTCCCTGAGAAACTCTGGCTTGGATTGAGATATGAAGAAGCTAGAAAAAGAAGGAAGAAAAAGGGTGAGAGGAAGAACTCAGCAAAAGAGAATTCATGTTGTTTTGTTGTATTTCAGCTTTGGAATAGATTGGCTAAATTCACAAGAGAAAGAAAAGTTCACATCTGCCCTAGACTCAAAACAGAATAATGCAGGGATAAACTGAATATTTTATTTTGTTTTTCTCTTTGAATTTAGTATCTAAAAAAAATTAGCTGAGTGTTGATATCACCTAAATAAGTGATAACTTCATTAGCATAGGTTAAAACTGATGTTTCAATGCTTTCTCCTGCCAATTCCATTGCATTATGAACTAAGAAAAAATAGTTATTTCATTTTGCATATAATTAGTAATCACTTGATATGGAATAGTCACTTCCCCTCACCTACTCCCAATCCCTAAATATTAAGAGAATTGTAGCCAGGTAATTCCAGAATAAGATGCTGGTGCTAATGTGTCCAGCATAAGATGCTAAGAGCTTAATGTGTTTTCCTGCCTCAGCTGAGAGGGTTAAAAAAACTGATTCTAGGTAAGTGCTAAGGAAAGACAAAATTGCGATGTGTCTCTGAAAGATGTTTCTTCTCAAGAAAAATATTCTGCCAAAGTGAGATTGCCAATGTGCATACAGACAAGCTTTATATTAATTATCTGTGTTCATAAAGTAAGAATGATTACATCAATAAAGGGTGACTCATAGTTAAATGGTGCCTTTCAACCATATGACATCTATTGAGAACAAACACTTCTCTCCAGACTGAAGCCAGCTAATGCACTAACAACATAATTACAATGATTGCAGCTGTGACAAGGGGTATGAGTGGCTTTAAACCACAGCATATAACAGCTTACAAGAAATGCATTTCTGTTTGTTAAGTATGTTGTAGTTTTGGTTATGAGAGCAACTAGAATGGAATTGGAGCTATTGGCTTAAACTAGATGCTGCAGAAACTGATAAGAGTGGAACCTATTAAAACTGAAAGGAAAAAGAAATCTAAAACAGGGATAACATTCTTTCATTTTTATGATATTACTGTGCTGTCTGTGTACATATGCTTTCTGTGTACATATGCAGATGAAAAAAGTAGTTCCTGTTTCCAGTTGCTCACCCGTGAGAAAAGAGATGGAGTGGTAGTATTCTTTTCAGTGGACTCACGAGGGCCTGAGCTACTGACTCAGGCTTCCAATACAGTTATTTGAAATAAGCTGACACTTTCAGAGTGTGATTCATTTTGCCATATTTGAAACTTTCATGTTTTGGTGGGATTACATTTAAAGCAGCTGATTAGATCCACTAGGGTGATTTGCTCGTATGTGCACATACACATTGTAATAGCCTTTATCAGACCAGCTGAATTATACCTTTGGATAAATAAAGACATACATATGAAGCAGTGCTAAAATAAATAGGATCATAAATCTAAGGTAGAAAATAGTCGTAATACCCAGCATTAGGTACCCTGTGGGTATAAAATTGAACATGAGATTTAAGAGAGAAAAGACTGGCAAATACTTAGACTGATCTTCCTGGAACACAGGCAACATGTGAGAAAAGCAGAAAGAGGTATGTGCCTGAAGACTTAGCTTTTTACCCAACTAAAGACAGGTGGAAATGTAGGCTTTCCATAGGCATCCAATTTCTGGGCATCTCCTCTAAATTCTTTTTACACCTTCTAGGTTAAAGATAAATCTTCCTTCCTTTCCCTCTCCTCCCATTATTCTAATGTCTGAATGCAGTGTTTCTCAATTTTAGTAGTGCTTTGATGGCTTATCTTCCAACAAGGGCAGAAATGAACTTTGCTATTTAAAGCACTTCCTTGGTTATTACAGTCTGAAGTCTTTTCTCAATTTTCAGCATATTACATATCATAGAAGTATTAGATATACATATGTTCTATTAAATTCTATTAAATCTGCACTGTAGCCTTAGTTTTTGCCAGGTACTACTCGTCACAACTCATTAGTACTTACTGAAGTGCAGAAGGAGTGTTTTTTCCAAATAATGTTCCCTCTCTTTATCTCGTTCTTCTGTTTTCAGAAAAAAAACAGGTAGGAAAAAAAAAAAAAAAAAAAAAAAACCCAAAATAAATAAAAACAAAATATAAAATCACAAAGAATGATGTTATGTACTATTAGGAAAATTGAAAAGTATGATTGCGTTTCTGTATAAATCTATGATGTCCCTACTTTAGAAGCACTGTTTGCATTCCTGACTGTCATATAATGAGGAGAAAGAGCAGAAATTGAAGAAGTGCCAAGGCAGACAACAAATGTCCCCAAGAGCATGGAAAAACTTCTGTATGGAAGGTGAATAGATTCAGACTTTCAGACTTCTGAGACTGAGGAAAATATCCAAATATCAATAAAACAAAAAACTTATATAAAGATGGAGAGAGAATTTATTCAGTAATTACCACAGTGAGATAAAAAGGAGAACAGACTAAATTATTGAACAGCAGGTTTAAAACAAATTGAGCATAATTAGTGAAAGATTAAATTGTTGCACTTATTTCCACAAGATGCTATGGTGACCAAAGTATAAACATATACAAAAAAGATTCACCAAGTTCGAGAGAATAGACTTGCCGTCTGTGTTTGCCTTGACTTGAAAAGTCTTTGCCTTGAATACTTGTGTCTGTTTGGCCCAATAAAGTTAATTCAATCAGTTTGTCATTTTATTTAACTACAAATTTTTGCTGAAGTTGTACCACCTTGAATTTAGATGTCTTTTAAGAATCTACACATATTGATTTGAACAGTTTTTAAGTTTTATAAGTGTCATTATAGAAAGAAGAAAAGGCTTGTGAAAATGAGACCTAACTGATAAATTTATAGTATTTTTCTGGACTAAGTGCATTAATGAGCTAGGAAGGACATGACTAGACAAATTATTAGTCAGATTTTATTAGACATTCATAAGAATACCAAAATCTTTCTCCTCCAGCATAATGTTTGCTGGAGGGGAAGTTGTAAAGCACAGAGGAAAGCACTCTGAAAGACATTTTCAGAAAGTTTTTGTTTTCTAATGAATATAAAAATTATGACTTTCCCTATAATTTAAATCCATGATCCAGAACTAATGGAAACTTTGACACTTCATTAAAAGCTACCCAAATATGACTGTGCTTCTACTGCTTTGAGGTCACATTGATGATTAATTATTTCTGTACTTTGCTTTATGGTACCCAGCTACAATAAAGTTTTGAGTTGGAGCACACATGGCTAACCTGAATTTGATAAATAGTTTATTTACCCTTGGAGTTGCTTGTATGTAATTATTTTTTTAAATATGTTGACATTTTACTTCTTATATAGTTTTCATGATTTTACCTCAATTGTAAGCAACATCTTGGCCAAGAAAATATAATTCAATGGCTGTCATAATCTTCAAAAGTGCAGACATTTAACAGTCTTGTCAACTGTTGAAAACAAAAAAATCTGTGAGACAATGGCCATGTGGTAGCAGCCACATGGCTTTCAGAGTGGTCAGACCTGAACTCAGAGGGCCCACAGACATGGTGAAATGTTCTTTTTGATAAAATTTGAAGCATGATTACTTTTGTTATTAACTTTACTCATTTTCCATGGCCTGTTATCATTACTAAGGCACTGTAGAAAAACACTGTTAGTGTGGCATAGTATTGTTCTCATGTTTGTCTGTTCTTCCTCAGTATCAAGTAGAACTCTCTTACACTTTTACAGCCTCCTACAAGCAGACTTTCTTCTGATTCTGTGCCTAAACAGAATGAAATTCCATACAGGCTATCTCAGGTAAAATTTACCTCATATGCTATATCTGGCCTTTTATGAAAGCATATAATATTAAGAAACTGCCAAATTTATGCTGGATCTCCATTATGTAAGTGGTTGCATTCGAACCTATCAGCCCTGTGATATATAAAAATGCCAATGACTATGACTCACGATAGCCTGTATTAAGTGGGGGAACAACCTGTTGATATCTATGCTGTGCAACAACAGTAAAGGATACGGGACTTGTTTCAGGTGAACCTTCAGAAGTTTCTAATTTTTAATTCAGATAAGCTTGATTACATTTGGCCCCCCATAAAAGGTTGATTCAGTTACAGCTTAGATCTAATATTTCATTAAAATGAGGAAGAAAGTACTTTTATATTCAGAAACTGCAGGAGCAGTTTCAGTGAGAGTAGGGTGATGGGAGAAGAGAAAAGAAAACTAATTCCCTTCCATTTAAGAATAGCTTTGTGATTTCTGAAGTATATATATATATTTTTGTTGTTGTTGTTATTAAAACTGGAACAGGCTCCAGCTGTCCTCAGAACCTGTGTCCAATAGCAACTGTTTTGGTAATATGTTTTTGCTGCACACTTATTATAAAAAATAACTGCAGTGTCTCTGATACAATTAACTTCATTGTAACAGCTGGCAAATCCTGTTTTTTAAAAAGAGACCCCTGTTGAGCTTTCAAGATGTGAAGAGGACATAAATTATAATAAAAAATCATGACATAAGAGAGACTAGACATATATGATCAGTGGTAGAATGCAGCAGGCTGGATCATGCTTTTCACAGCACTTCATCAGTGTTAATAAGCATATATTTGCATTTTTCTCTATTTAGGAAAGGTCTTACATATTCTCTTAAGTTTAAACTGAAGTTAATGTGCTAGCTTGCTGAGGTCTCCTTGATGCTACAAATCATTTTTGTTATAAGATAGGAAGCATGGAAACTGCTTTTACTTTACTAGCAGGTATATTTGAAACCTGAAACCTAAGGGTTTTTGGGGTTTTTTTCCTTTTTTTTTTTTTTCTTTTTAATTTTATTATTTTTAAAAATTTGCTTTAGTGTATTTTCTCAGAAAATATCTTACTGTGCTAGGGTAGAAATCTAGGCAAAATTCCTACGTCCTTCAAAGAAATAGGCCAGATACAGAGGAGCAAGGAATCATGATGATTTTGAAGAAAATGAAACTTTTGCCCTGCTGCATTCTGAATTCCGCCCAGCATTTTTGAAAGTCTTGGATCCAGTGTTTCCATAGCAGGAAGACCCTGCGAGAACCTGCAAATGGTATTTCTCTAAAAGGAAATTTCCCATTTTCTCTGGGAAACTGAGCTCTGCAAACATTTGTTTGACTTGACACCCTAAAAAGGAATGTACAATCCCAAACTGCCTTGGGGGCTATAAAGGGGAGGTGTGTACCCTTTTCAGGGAACTTATGATGTGTTGAGGGAGCAGGAGCCTTTGCTGCCAAGGTTGATATTGGGGAATTCTGCAGCCTGCACCTTCCCCAGCCAGATGAATTTGCTTCATGTTGGTGTCTGATCTGCTGGGCTATGAGCTCAGAGGTCCTGGGACTCATAGAAACTGTTCTCAGCACAGTTAAATAGACTGTTCAGTTTCTGAGGGATTGGGAAAGGAAGAGCATGTCTAGGGGAAGTGTCCTAGCTGGCACTTTGCTGGAAGGTAAAAATTACTCTGATAATGCATATATGAAATAGCACTGGTAAAAAAAAAAATTCTAACCATTTCAGATCCTGAGCCAAGAGACCCTGGGCTTGGTTCAAATACTATCTTGAAGTTCAGCTGCCGGTATTATCAGCTTTCTGAGGTGATGAAAGAAGTCTGGCTCTTCCTACAGCTACGAAAGAAACAGAAATCTTTATATGTGTGTAGAACCATGGGGAGCACTATGATAAGCCAAATGAATTCCAGACACAAGAACTTTTTCAGTATTAAAGGGTAAAGCACACCAAACCTACTAGCACTTTCATAAAAGCTGTTAGAATGTCAAATTGCTTTACATCTCTCAAATTGTTTTGTAGGTTTTTTTGTTGCTGTTCTTGTTGTTTTCTTTTTCACTGCAAAAATGAAATTGACTTTCAACTCTATTCTTCTGGGCAACATATGACTTTGTGATCAAGGTGGGATCAAAATGGGAACAGATCCCATCCTTGAAAGCTTTGCTGTATACAATTGCTGTCACCTAACCATCACAGTTCTCTATATTTCTGTACCTTTATTAATTCTGTGTGAAGACCAGAATTGTAATAGTGCAGCTGTCTAGGTTGTGTAAGGGAGAAGAACATTTTTCTGCAGTACTCCTCTGGAGTGGGCTGGTGTTTCAAGAACATCTTGTTCCAGACAGGGTCCAGGCAGGACACTGAGGACACAGGTATTTTTCTTCTATCTCATACATATACAAGTGGGAGTTTCCAGACAGGAATGTGGTCAAGTCCTCGTGCTTTTCTTATGAAGGAGATTTGGGTATGGCAGAGAAGAGTTTTCTGCCAAACCAAACAGGATATGGCTCAGCCAGCTGTAATGAGAGGAAGAAAGTGACTGTGACAAGCAGTCAGGTCTACATGCAGGAGGCGAGCATCCTGGAAACACTGAACTCTGGGACTTCTCTGCTGGACATACACAGAGATCTGTTTTCAGTATCCAGTTAGGTGAACTGGCCCAAACACTTTCAGCATCATTTTGAATATGTTTTTTTTTTTTTTTTTTTTTTTTTTTAAATTTGCAAGGACTGCCTTTCTCCTTTTGACCCCATTACATTCAGACCATACACTGAAGTGGTGGTGTGGTGTCTATCCTAGATGTTTATTCACAGCATTCTAAAACAGAAGCAGTTTCTTAGCTAGATAATTCCAGCCTTGATGCAGACTGTATTAAAATATTTAATGACTTAAAACAATTTAACTAGGGAATACATTACTCTGCAGCTGTAGATTGACTTCCACATTACTCATTGTTCCACAAAATTTTGTGTCACTTACACAAAATTTATCTGTGATGAATTTATATTGTCCTTTAGATTTCATATATGCTGTATTTTGTAGCACAGTGCAACAATGAAGCAATATCTTCTGTCAGCTATGGGAAAACATTTGTTTTGATTACTCAAAAAAATATGTAGAAATTTTCATGGGAGCTTAAGAAATAATGCAAAAGAAAGAGGAAATAATACAATAAAAACACAAGACCTGTAATCTACTCCAAACAATGATCACTCAGTTCTTCACTGCTGCAAAACAAACAAACAAACAAACAATAAAATAAACCCCGAGGTACTAAATAATTCTCTTTTGGCTCATAACCTCCTTGAGATACAAGAGAAAATAGCTGAAGAGTTATTCTGCCCTTCAGATCACCTAGCATGGGGCTCTTTAGGATCAGTTGAGGGCAAAGACCAAGACAGCTTTGCCACAAGTATTTATTAAAACAAGCAGTGTGTAGTCTGCTTCTGCCACTCTCTACATGTGGTATGAATCAGCTCACTCTGACTTTCATGAGAAAGGCTCAAAGGCCATGAACACTGAGAAATGTTTGTACAGCACATAGTCTAATGATCATTCTTAAAGAGAAGCTACCATTTTCATATGAAAGAAACTGCTGGCTGTTCAGAGCTGCTGCAACATTTCTGGAGCTGCCCATATGGTGGCCCTTGTATACCAAAGAGTGCAATTAGATATAATGCCTTTATCAGATTTAAAATAAAAAATGTTACAAGCAGTATTCCTATCAAAGCAACCAAGATTATGAGATTACTTTGTATATACAAGATTTCTGTTAGTTTGAAATCGCTCTCCTTCTTCAATATGTCCATGTATTTCATGACATATATATTACACGTGATCTATGCTTGTGTTGTAGTTAACCAGGCTTAGGTCTAGAATTTGTCCACAGTCCAGAACATTTTTTATTATTTTACCACATTTAAGTAACAAAACATAAGTTAAGCTATCAAAGGAAGGATCTGCTTGAGAAACATAGCGTACGTGGGTCAGTTTTCTGGTATTTTCAGGGATTTCTGCTGCACAGGCAGCTATTTTGGAGAGTTATTTTGATTTACAGATAATTTATTTTAAATAGGTTTTACTTTCTGAAATATATCTGGGCTATTTAGGATTTTAAAGAATTCAATTACAGCTGTGCTGAAAAATAATGAATAAACAGATGAAATACAGAAGAAAGTCTGTTGATCAGTTGGCTAAGAAGCTTACTATGCTGAATAACCAGCGGTATTCCCTTGACATTATCCTGTAGTGTAGTTTAATGCATGCTATATATCCTTGAGGACTTTATTTATACATTGTTAACCAATGACCTCTATTATATGGCTACACTGAATTGTTATGAGATTGAACAGGAACAGCAGCAGATGTCATTTATTTTCAAATGTAGAGAACAAAATTACAGTTAAGTTAATGTTAAGTCGGCTATCACTTGGGTGCCGTTAGCAAAATAGTTTTAGTATGCTGCTTTGAAAAAGTGTTGTGTATACTGAAAATGCATTTTCTTTGAATATCTGAAGTTCTTACATGGAAGCCACTCTGCTGTCCTGTACTCGGATTGACATGATGGATCAGTTATCTTCTAGAAACCTTCTATTATAAGATACTGTAGCTATGTGTAGTCAAATGTTGGCATCCATGGGGAAGACCCCAGCTTCGTCAGCATAGTTTCAGCTGCAAGAATCTTCCTGGAGGATCACATTTTCAAATGGAATTGAGAGCCAATCTAGCAACTGCCAGTTGTGTGCTTACTCTTCTTATTGCTCTAATGGGATTCCAGCCATGATTAAGGATTAATCGATTGAATAAAATTTTGCTGGTCCAGGTCCTAATTCTGGAATGTGATTAATTAAATGATTGTAAAAAAGTGCTGCAATTTTCAAAATAAAAAATAATAATAATAATAATAAAATAAAGCAACAAATAAACAAGGCTGATGTGCTCTGAGGTTAGTTGAAGATTAATCATGAATTCCAGTTTGTGAATTAGAACTGGCAGGCTGTGCAAGAGTTTCAAATCTAGCACAATGGATCTCCTGGGAGCTGTTTCCAGCTTTTCTTGTTATGCAGCAGCACTGATGCTGATTGTATAAGAAACCAAGAGATTTAAGAGGAAAAGAAATGGGAGGACAGGAATAGTAAATCAGAAAGTTATTCCATGTAAGTGAAAGCCTTTGGGAACACTGCTGGGTACTTCTAGCCTGTAAAAATTTAACCTTTAGTCAGCTGATGTTTGTAGCTCCTTCCATGAAGTAAAAGGAAAAAAAAAGTGCTACAATAAATATTAAATATTTATTTATATTAAATAGACTAGACAATTCTCTGGACTGCAAAGAATTCTTGTACTTACATCCTTTTTACATCCCTTACAATTTTCATCTATGGAGACTGATTACACTTTCCAAATTAAACTATTCTGATTTGAAATCAACTCATATTCCCTGGTAGTATTCTTGATTTCACACCTAAAATGACTTTCACCTCAGAGAAGGTAAAGCGCTTAGAGCGCACCGGCCCATTCAAGTATGGTTATGGAAGTGCCACGATGAGATTTCACTCTGCTTGCTGGGTCACTAGAGGGAGCTCCAGGTGCATGGGAAGTGAAGGCTTTGTTCTCAAGCACCGTGCAAAACTCAAGGAAACGACAAGGGGGTGAAAAAGTCATTTCTTTATTCTTAATTAGAGTATTTTATATGCATTTGTTTGCCAATAATACAAGCCTGACAAGCTAATAACTGCAGCGTTTAAATCTTGTAATAAACTGTGTCCAGTTAAAACCCTTGCAAATAGGGAGCTTGAAAAATGCATAATACTAATGACTGTGAGCATTTTTAAGCAATAGCAATAGAGACACACGGCTGGTTTGAGTGGCTGGTTTGTCAAAGCTGTTCAGATATATATTCAGTAAGCTAGAAATAAACCTTTTCCTCTGATGCAAAGCGATGACTGCAAAACAGAAATATGTATTCATAAGTCTGCTCATCTGATGTCTGATATTCACACATATATAATAAACATGCGTGTATGTGTACATATATATTTACATGTATATATATATATAAATGACAAGAAGTCTTATTGTCCTAAAAGAAATACAATTTTTTTATGAGCACAGAGATATTCGTTGGGTAAAAAGGAAAGTGGAGCAAGTGCACAATGAATATCTTCAGTGTTTATTATTTGTAAAACTGTTGGGCTTTTTTGTTTGTTTTCAGTGCTTTTAAGACAAGACCTTATCTTTACAGCACTTCAGCACATGAAAAGCTGTCAAATGACCTACCATCATAGGAAACAGGTAGCTTTGATATTTCCATCCCACAAATGAAAAAGTCATCCAGTGTTAAGGGAGGATGAATAAATTCTTATGGATCAATGCTTCCTTACTTCAGTGTAAGACTTTCTTTGTTTGTCCTTAAAGCACAGATATAATTGACATATATATAGATTCTGTGGACATTCTGGGGAAAAAGCTCCAGCCATGTTTTGGGCCAGCTGCTTTTTAAATGACTGTGTATGTTAGGATTCTGATAAAAAAAGTCTTTATTACTTATACTCATGTTTATGGCCATAGCAGAAAATATTTACCAAACATAATTTTTCAAATTAAGACATGTCGATATGTCATAATCTTGTACAATGTACAATGATACTCAGTTGTTAAACTCTACTTTGGAGAAAAACTGATGAGGCTACCCATAAAGGTGTCTCACTCTAATGAGAAGGAGAGGAGATTTTTTGATATCTACATACCTGGTGTGAGATTAAGAAACAATGGTTCAAATGTTGGTCTGACCAATTTATTACAATTCTTAATCAGAGTAAAGGCGGAAGGAAGAAGGGAGATAGAAAAGATAGGAAAGAAGAAGCAAGGAGTCTTTGTAGGAAGCAAGAGGGAGATAGTCACCACCATGAATCCAGTGGTTTGTAGTTCAGTCATTAATCTTCAGCAGTGGTGGGTCATTGGTTCCGCTGATGACAATGGTGACCATGGAGATGATGGCGACTTCTTTCCAATGGTAGTACGAACTTATTTATAAGTCCAAAGTGGTTGAGTCAGTTCTTTTTGGATTGAAAGATTTTGGCTTTTGGATCTCAGCAGGAACTCCTTGTGTTCCCATCTTCTGGGCCTTTCCAGCAGCTAAGAGGAAGCAGAGAGATGCCCACTTGTATCTTCCCTTCACAGGATACAATCTATCATCCCCCAGTCTCCCACTGAGTTATTTGGTCACAGGCTAGATCTTCTGCCATAAGTAGTCCTGAGCACTCTCTTCCAAAAGCAAACAGCTAAAATTGTCCACACAGTGATGCTGATTGCCACATGGCAACACCCATCACTCATCTTCTAGACAAGTCAGTCTTATCACAAGAAATACCACAGGAAGCAAGCTTTGAGCAAAAACAAACAAACAAACAAAAAATAAAGAAGGATTCTCACAAAAGGTGTCCTAGTTATAGTGGAAAAACGCTGACAGAAAATACCTGTTAAGAGACTGACAGAAGGTCAATCAGCAGGCCAGGGCAGCACTTCAGATTGCAACAAAAATTCAGTTTTCTCACTGAACTTGCAAGTGCACACAGGTATCCTTATTTTGTTCTCACAAATAAGCTGAATTAAGTCAGTGAGTGTTCTATAAATATACACGCAGTTGTGCATAAGCAGGAGGAGGATGAAGCTTATATTTTGAGCTAAGTAGTAGTTATGGGAGATATTCATTTCTCATTTAGCTAGACAACACATAAAGCAGACTTTTAGTATCAGTTGTATGGGAGGGGGAATGGCTGGTTATGAGAGTGGATAGTGACAGGACAAGGGGCACTGGTTTTAAACGGAGACAGGGAGGTTTAGGTTAGATATTAGGAGGAAGTTTTTCACACAAAGGGTGGTGACACACTGGAACAGGTTGCCCAAGGAGGCTGTGGATGCCCCATCCCTGGAAACATTCAAGGCCAGGCTGCATGTGGCTCTGGGCAGCCTGGTCTGGTGGTTGGCGACCTGCACATAGCAGGGGGGTTGAAAGTAGGTGATCATTGTGTTTTTTTTCAACCCAGCCCATTTTATGATTCTATGATCCTATGAATCTACAATTCCATGATTCCATGATTCTGTGATTCTATGATTCTATGATTCTATGATTCTATGATTCTAGTTGCATTCTTAGTATAGTGTTTTGGGGGTTTTTGTTTGTTTGTTTAATTAAATATGCATGTGTTATTATTTTTCCTGGGATTTATTCCCACACATTAAGCAAACTTTAAAATTTGTATCTTGGAAATGCTGCATTTTACAGAATGCTTCTGACAGATACCACAGAAGTGTCATCAGGATGTAATGAAATCTTATCAAATATGCTTTTACTGTATTCTTACAGTACTTACAGAAACTATGAGGAAAAAGGAGAGAAGCTTCATACTCAAAGATGCTGTTTTCTGATGAGTACTGCCACACATTTATATGTATTGTTAGGTATGCAGAAGTGTTACACAATGGTTTTTGTTTAGCAGCATCACATAGCACAACCTTTGGATCTCACATTCAGAGAGGCTTGGTTTTAAAAAAAAAACAAAACAAAACACAAAAACACATTTCAATGACATTTTGATATAAAAATGTTATGTTTGGATTTGAAAATTGTAGTAAAAGGGAAAGCAGCTTTCTCCCCTTCCCTGCATTGTATAGCCTAGAGGTTAAAAAGATATGTTTTTCCTCCCTGTAGTGTATGAGATGGAGCAAAAATCTGAAGTACTGCAAATTTTTCCTGTACGAATTTTGTATATATGCTTCAGAAGGGTCTATTTAAAGCCACTCAACACGTGTAGAAGCATCAGGATCAGATCAGTAGGGAGAAGCAGCTAAAAATAAGTGAGAGAAAATGTCACAAAATCTTTTGTGCATCATTAGGATGAATCTTCCATAATTTTGAATATGACTATTTTTCTTTTTGTTATTTGTTGTAGTTCAAATATTTATGCAAAGTAACATGAAAAATCACAAATAAAACCCTCTGGGTATGTGGTCATATATATTCTTTTTAATAAGAACAAACAAAATAAAGGTTGTGATGTGCATATTATACACACACTAGAGAAACTCAAAGGGATTCATGTGAACTGAATAATGTGGTGTTCAGCTGAATCTCAACATTTTTTTACCTTTTTAATCCTGCTTCTGCTTTTGCCACATGTGTCTGAAATGTCTACTGCAGAGACAAGAGAACATGTATGGCACAGTTACTTCCCAGATTTTCCCTCTCAGCTGAAAATAGGCTTGCCAAAAATTTAAGCCATAAATTGTAACATGGTTTTATCAAGAATTTGGCAGAAAGCATTCATGCAGAGCCTAGTATCTGTTTGTCCCAGACTGTGTTTTCCATGTAGCACACATAACGATCTGGGAGGATTCACGGCTTTGCTGTATAGGCCAAGTCGTGATGTAGCTCATGGTGCTTTACATTTTACAAGCCCTGCACAAATGTTAATGGGTCTTCATGAGACCTCAGTGAGGTAGGTAAGGATTATTAACTTCATTTTACGGGAGGGAAGACTTAACAAGGGAAGAAATGAATCCTGCAAGGTCATATAAGAAAACAGTGAAAAAAATACTTTTAGAATAGAGAAATTAATACAGTGTCCTGGGCTCAAAACCCACAGAAATCAAGCTACAATTATTATCATTAAAATTGTAGTAAACAGTAAAATTAACACAGGTCTAGTATAGAATGCCAAGACATAATGGTGCTGTCATAATGTGTATTTTAAAGCCTTGAAACTCAAAGCAAATTGAAATTATCCCTTACAATATTGTTGTGGGTATTTTCATCAATAGCACATCATAAAATTGATTTGAAAAGTTGAGTGTTCCATCTTAGAATCGTAGAATCAAATGTGCAAATTTCATGATTATGTGTATACTGTATCTAGGTCTATTGTAAGGAAAAATTCATTGATTCATTGCAAGTTGTCTTGTTAATTTGTTCTATATTTCTTTGTCTCTTCATTTGGACCAGCAGTTCTCTTTAAAGAAAGTAAAAAAAAAAAAAAAAAAAGACTTCTTTTCAATATTTCTGAATGCTGTGCATGTATTATAGGCAATGTTCATTATCTTCATGAGGAATAAAACCCACCATTTCTTTTTAGTGGGGCTGGTTGGTATTTTAGAACATACTTGTTTACTTCTGAAGTTTCAGTATTTTAGCTGGGATGTAGCCATTTTTCCTTGGTTTATTTCTGACAAAAAAAAAAAATAATGCATCAGGGAGCAAAATATTGTGAGTCAACCTTTCCTACAAAGTCATGTTGACCTTTGTGTTCACTACTTTTCTGGTATCCTTAAGAACTCTCAAAGGTGGCCAATATTTTTCTTCTACTTTCTCCTCCAGGTGTAAAGGAGACGTAAAAAATACAGGACAAAATGTAAGTTCCTACTTCCAGATAAAAAAATGCAGTTTCTGGATTCCAACATGGGCACAAATTGTAATGGCTTGGAAACTGCATATTTAAGAAATGGGAAGACTTCTTATGAATTCTCTCTGTAGGTGAAGCAACCAAACACCACATATTTTCCAATCTACTTGGCAATGTAGGTTGTATCTCTATAATTAAATCATTTGAACAGTCAGTTGGAACAAGAAAATAGTGTGCAGTTGTCATTACTAAATCAATTTAAACATCTAAGTATGGAAAATTGCTTCTTGTCCTGAATGCAGCTTTCAAGGATGTACTTCACTCTAGCTTCCAGATACACGGCTGGGTTCTAGAGAAGAACAGTGCTTCTTGTTGGATTGTTTTGGTATTTTCTGCTAGCTGCTTTAGGTCTCCCTTTGTACAGCTGACTGTGAAGCCCTGTATTTCTCATCTGATAATCATGAATGTTGGCTCTATTGTCATAGAACTGCCTCAGCACTTCTGTAGCTGAGTCTCCTTGTGCATTGCAGTGAACAAGGACTGCACGTAAGTTCCAAGATTTTCTCATATGAGCATAAATATCTTCTGCTTAAACTTGCAAATTTAATATTGTCTACTCTAAGTTGTTACTGCATCTAACAACAACATTTTAAATCACTTTTTCTTTTGTGACTTACAAAATGAAAGGTTGTGTGTGACTGAATAAAAGTGAGAAAATGACCACTGCAGAAAATAGGAGAACAGCAGGTAGGGAATGATTCAGCATGACAATTATGCAAACAAATAATAATGTAGACTACTCAGAAGGCATTTTACAACTGCAAATTGTTAGCATTGTCTACACTTTCTTGAAATCACAAGCTGTTTGCTGAATTTCTAAATTGTTCCTACTAGCGTGCATATTTCTATGTAAATGAATGCCATTAAACAAATGCTCCTGTGGTGATGACACAAGTTTCTTTCCACATTATCACAAGTCCTTCCCTCAGGCATCCTGCAGGGAGAAAAAAATAAAAATCTATTCAGATTATTCAATGTCCTATTTGTTTCTAAAATACAGCAAATTTCAGAAACGGTGCATCTGTATGTGTGATGTATGTAATTCTTCCATAGGGCATCTGCTTTTTCATAACTCTAAGAGAATCTGGGAAAATGAAGTCCCCACACCTATACTGGTTCTTGTCAACTTCACCATCAGAGTGCTTTGTGCTTGGTTTGTGTTATGCAACTCAGGGAAGTTCTACCCCTCAATCCTAAATCTGCAAGAGTATGATTGTGAATATTTCAAGATATCTTTTTACACCATGTTAGCACTTAAGTACATTAAACTTCTCTTTCAGATGATTTTGTGCCATTTTAAACTCATTAGTGCCAGTTCAGTAATTCCTGAAACAGAGTTATAATCAGAAGATAAATAGTTTAATTTATACCGTTGTCCTGTTCTGATTATGTCTGGCTCAAACACCATTAATAAAGTAAAGGAAATTCTCTGTCTCAAGGATGCTCCTGATTTGCTAGGCCTTGATAGTCATCCTCAGGATTTTGAGGTGTCGTGCTGTAGCTTCTCCAAACATTTCTCATCCTATTTAATCACATCACATACTTGCTCATTTTTAGTGTAGTAGTGTACCCATTAAATGAAAAAATATCCAAACAACGTATTTATATTTATAGAGATTGTTCATCAGACAAAATCATGTTGTCTTAAACATTTTAAACTCCAGCTAGAGAAATCTTAGATAATCTTTCACTCAGATTCTTTAAGGTTAAAAAGGTATTTATAGTTAAATTGTTTTTGTTTGCTGAGTTGGTGTTTTGTTATTAATCATATAGAAGAAGCTTAACTTCATGACATCTTCTGAGAACCTGCTCAACTCTGATTGAAGAAAACGTAAACTACAGACTACTATTTCTTGGAAAATGGGTGTTTGACACCTCGTAGATACTTTTTGTTCCTAGAAAGCTCTGAAAACAGCAGGCAATATCTTTCTAAGGTGTGTTTCTAAAGGAACTGTTAAAAGCAAATGCTTTTCTACCCGTGTTCTGCCCTTTCCTCTGTATATTATCATGACAGAATCAGTAGGACTTTATTATTTTAAATACGAACAGGTATCTACTGTTGTTACTGATGGTTTAATGAAATAAGATTAATAGTTGTCATCCTTGTTGTACACTAATGGTGTTTTATAGATTATTCTGAGGTTTTTAGAGAAGCTTCTTGGCAGGAGGTGTAGAAGTTTGAAAACTCGGTAGAAATGGCAATGGTGAATAATAGTTTCTAGTGAAGGCATAAAAAGCACGCAAGTAAATGAAATAGAGACAGAAATGGAGAAAGAAATAGATCTGCTGTAAAGATGTTAGATTTGGCCTTCACTCAGATAATGATTTGATCTCTGTTTTCCTTACATTTGTTCAGGATACGTTAGGACTGAGCTACTTCTCTTGTATAGAAAAGGTCTGCTTACGTAATTGTTTCTTTCAAGAATGCAGACACAGTTTTACAAAAACTGATGAATTGAAGACAGTTCTAACTTTAAACACAAATAGACTTTTCCTCTTCTAGTGAGTCAACATTTGAGATTGGAAGAACAACAAATCAGTGTTTGTGTCCTTTTTTTTGTCTACCTGCATTACATTATTTTGCTCTTCCTGCGGTTCAAACATAATTAAATGTAGAAAAGCAAGGAAATGTAGGGAGAAAAAAGAAAAACTACCTGGATAATTATTTTCCTTCACTCTGGTTTCTATTATTTAAACTGTAATTCATTTCTAATTTTAACTTCACAACAGATGAAATGTATACCTAATTTGAGATGAGGAATCAAAGAGGCATTGTCAGCCTGAATTTGGCCCCAGATTTAAATTCAACAAAAAGCAAGATTTAATTAAATCTAACAGTTGCAGTAAAGATTTCACAATTAAAAAGACTTGAACTACTGGCAAACAAACTTTTCATCTAGTCTTTGAATCCCAAGTGATGCAACAGCAAGTAAATGACTTTTAAGTACTATTGTGTTTAATGAAATTAAAACAAAGTAAATTGTTTTTCTTTTTCTTTTCACTGCCTCCATTTTAGAAAATCTAAATCAATATTAAACAGAAGGTAAAAACAAAGCAAAACTTTTGTTTCCATCTTTAGAAGTCAACAATGATAACAGATGTATAAATAGATTTTTAATTTATATGATTTAAACAGCAGAAACTGTGAATAATTATGAAGGTGAGGAAATGTCCTTGTTAAAGCATATTGGTCCAGAAAAGCATTTATAGGCATAATAAGTAAATGCTGTTTGCCAGCAATGTGTAGCCTGTGTTTAAATATATTACATTAAAAATATCTCTTTACTTGAAGTTACCTGCTGATAAATTGTTCTTTTCCTTCTTACATTCAGCATATCTCCAGCTTAGCTGTCTTGTCCATTGTTAAATAAGTATTGCTAAGACATTTCGTTTACATTAATTTCCATTCTGTTATTAGTAATTAAATGCAAGTTGACTAATTCTTCTGTTCCTTAGTGACATCTAAAAATAGGTCAATCAAAACATCTGCATTAAAATCCTGTCTTTCGTACGCAGATCATGAAATAAAATATGGCTAACTGTCTGGAAGCAAGTCATTGCCTCATGTCCAAAGGCTGAATATAGCAACTTTGCAATGGATCCTCTCAGTCTGATGGATTACAGTTCCAGTGAGGAAGATGAAATTATGTCTATGTTTGGTATATATAGTTGATGAAATTATTGAACCATGTAATCATTTTTTATTTCTGAGAAAGATTTAAAGAACGCAGGTTGTATAGAATAAATATTGAGCTACTGAATGAATCATTAATATAGAATGCACATTTTCATTGGCCTAGAGGTGGATTGTCAAATGATTTATCAGCAAAAATATGTGACACTTTTCATTGCTGAAGAACTTTGCATATATATTAGATTTATTGAGTTAAGCAATTGTAATTATCAAATGGTTTACCTTTGTCTGACAAGTACCAACACTCTACTTACAACATTTATATCATTTTATTTTAAAATTTCTAATAATTACTTCTAATATCTAATATCTAACAAGTTCATAACTGTAGTACATGTTCATGAAAGTAAAATGTATAAACAGAAAAATTCTACCTTGAAAAAGTTATGAATTATGAAGTAATGGGATCAAGTAGAAGTGAAATACATATTTAATTTGCTCACTGAAATTGAGGGGATGAAGGTCACAAGATATATTTTTTTTCCCAAGTGATATTTCAGATCACAGCTCTGAAGTGATTGGAAGCTTCAGCCCTAAACTGTAATATTTTAAAGAATGAGATGAGTTTCAAACTGAGAATATCACAAAACAGTTTGCAATATACATATTCTACCAGCCTCATATGTAGGTGATGTCAAATTAAATGAAGTCATAACTGACTTCAAAATGTTCAACAAAAACCTTCAAGAAGAAATTTGTGTATCAAGTACCCTCTTCCATAAACTGGAGATGTAACCAGAGATACAAATTTCTTGGTCCCAATCTATTCAAAACAGTTCATGAAAATTCTCATTTTTAATAATGTATTCTAGGGCATGAGATGCAGAACTTTCTCCTTTTTACTTTAACATTATATTTTTACTTTTTACATTATATAGTCATTCTGCTTGAACCTCCCACAGCATGTTTTACTGAAGAACCTTCCAATGACAGAGAGTCATTGTGGAAAGCACCTCAGTAGCATACATTGGACAAAGGAGATCATTTTGTTTGGCTTCTTTTCATCTTCCTGGCACCACACTTACACATATCGACAAGGCATAATATTCTCCACTTCTGGAAATCTTCCACAGTGGCAGATCAGGATAAGAACAGCAACTCAGGGTCTCTTTCAAGGCTTAGTTTTGTAATTCAGTGTGCTAAGATGTTTTCCTCAGAAGTATTTGGTCCTAAATGCTAAGGAGGTACATCATATAAGGAAAAAAAAAAATTGTTTCTGTGCAGGTATAGCCAGTAGCATGACGTCAAAAGATAAATTTGCAATGGGAATGATCCTGAAGATGAGCACATTGGGTTCTTTAACACAACTATGATATATGTACCATATTTTTGTCTCTTTATTACCTGCTTCTACACAATAAAAAAACAGGAACTAAATGGCTGGGAGAAGGTTGTCTTATGAACTTACTTATTAAGATTTTTCCTTGCACTGCAGTTGCAATTATCATAACTGTCACCTAAACTAATATTGCAGGATTCAGTCATACATGGAATTGTGTTTTTTGCTCTTTAAATGTAATTTAATATTGGTCAAGATTGGACTACAACTGGTCTAGACTGCAATAACATTACATTACTTGTCAGGCTAGCGACTAAATTTTTCATTACAGAATATAAAAATTTAATACTGCAGAGCACACTCATAAAATCAATATTTTGATGCTTTTGGGACAATAGATCTTAGCTATTTACATAAATATTTTATGATTTTTCTTGTAATCCATAAATTAAAATGCTCACTGGGTGTCTGGGCCAAAGGCTATCCAATCTTCCACTGGAGTGTAAATCTTTTTGTATTCTTTTGATAATCCCACTTGCACAGATTCAGAATTTAGGTTGTTTTCTTTCTGGAGGTGTATATCTTTTTCTTCTCTCCCTTCCCCTTCCTCTTTCCGTTCCTTTCCTCTCCTTCTTCTTCCTTCCTTCCCTCTTTTTTTTCTGTTCTAGACTTTCGGTTGTTGTGATTGTTTTTTTGTCTGATGATGGTCCAGTTTTAGTGTAATCTTTGTGGCCAGTTGGAATGCCTCAAAACCTCAGCCCTTCAAGAAATTTTCTAAATAATTCTAAAGAAATTATCATCTTTCATGTTGCGAGTTAACTTGCATTCAGACAAGATGGAAAACATATACCATTAGCTGCAAAGAATTATAATTCTGCAAAGTTTCAAAGAAAATTTGTAAAGAATTGTGTAAAACTTAAGGATTATGAAAAAATTGTATGTGAAACTAGCCTGAATTAAAAAACAAACAAACAAACAACAACAACAAAAAAAAACAAACAACAGGAAGCAAAGACTTCCCCTAACCAATTTGTTCCAATAATCTTTCCTCTCCCTGAGTTTTAATTCATACATATCCTAACAATGGTACTTAGAACAAGTTGAAGCTACAAGTCTGGGGAGAGGTTAAAGTATTGTGCCATCTTGCAACATGTAAGATACATAAAGGAAAAGATGAAAAGCAAATGTATTTTATGCTAGAATCATAAAACATAAAATCATAGAATATCCTGAGTTGAAAGGGACCTTCAACAACCATTGGAATCCAAGTGTATTTCTGAGAAAACTGTCTAAACACTTCTTGAACTCCAGAGAGCTTTGTGCCATGACCTTCCCTGAGGAGCCTGTCTGTGCCTTGCCACCTGCTCAGTGAAAAACCTTTTCCTAATACTCTATTTGAAGCTCTCCCAACAAAGCTTCATGTCATTTCCTTGAGTCTTGTAACTTGTTCCTTCCCCCTTTTCTCCCACAATGAGATCACTCATCAGCTCTCTCTTCTGTTAGCTGAAAAAGCTAGTGACTTCAGCTGCTCCTCGTATGTTCTGCTCTCCAGACTCTTCACCATATTTGTAGCCCTTCTTCTGGTGCTCTCTAATAGTTTTATGTCCTTCCATTGTAATCCCCAAAACCTGCACACAGAGCTTGAGTTGAGGCCACACAGGGCAGACCAGAGACGATTCCTTCCCTCACCCAGCTGGCAGTGCTGGGTCTGGTGCACACCAGGGTACAACTGATTCTTCTGACTACCAAATTGCACTGCAGATTCATATTCAACTTGCCTTCAATAACAACCCCCAGATTCTTTTTCATGGGGCTGCTCTCCAGCTTCTCATACTCCAGTCTGTACGTATATCCAGGGTTGCCCTTTCTCAGGTGCAAAATCTGGTACTCGATCTTGTTAAACTTCATGACATTGTCCTAGGTCACTAATTTGTCAAGGGCTGTATGCAAAGCCTCTCTACCTTTGAGGAAGAGTCCACAGCTCCTTTTAATTTGGTATCTTCTGGAAATTTACTTAATATGCATTTGAGTCCTGCATTCAGACCACTTATGAAAACTTGGAAGAGAGCTGTCAGTGAAGTGGAGTGTTGAGGAATCCCAGTAGTGGCTGGCCACCAGCTCCAATGTCACCATGTTTATCATCTTACCTTTTGAGCCTGATTTATCAACCAGTATTTCACCCACCGTGTTATGTACTTGTCAAGCTGTATGCTGGACATTTGTTGAGAAGGATACTGGGAGAGACAATACTAGAAACTTTGCTAAAATCCCAAAAGGACGCATTGACTGGATTCCATTATTCATTGAAATATTTATTTTCTTCTTCATAAACAACCTTCCCAAAGCAGAATAACTGTTGTCTTACCTTTATAGGGGGTCAAGTATTGTCTCTCAATACAACAGTGGCTGGGAAAGACATTTGTGTTTGAGTTAGGGTACCCCTTTGGCATATTTCCCATCACGAGATCAAGATGGAAACTTGTGACAGAACTAGAGGTAGTTTCTTTCCTATTGTGACAAGCCTTATTAACAGAGAGCAAAGCATTTAGCACTTTTTTTTTTTTTTTTTTTTTTTTTTTTTTTTGTGCCAGGAGAAGAGATCCTAGCAAAAGAGTTATATTCTTTTCTTTAGACAGACAGCTCATAAGCTATCTTGTTTGGAATGTTATGCGCCACTGTAAATATTCAAATAACAGCCAAGAATGTGCTCTTATGGTAATTCTTGCTTCTTTCTTATTTGTTTTTTTGTTAAAAAGAAGGTAATAGCAATCCTCTGGGTCCTTTCAAGAAAGATGATACACAGTAATGTCTGTTCTGACGGTTCCAAGTTTCATTTTGAATGACAACAGCAGGAGTTAGTACATTTATGTGAAAAAAAGAAACCTACAACAACTTTGCAGAGATAAGATAAAAAACCTAATATCATTCTACGGAAAAAACAAAACAAAACAAAACAAAACCTGAAGAAAACCTCCAATGATTATGATTTAGAATGATGAAGGATGACAGATGTATCATGGCTTGCAGATAACCCTAGCTTATATTAGAAATACAGATCTCATGATAAGTAGCTATCTTTAAATTTTCACATTAGCATCAGCAATATTTTAAGTTATATGTGAATGCAGCATGTTTCTATCCTTAATAGAAGTGCAGTGGGAGGACAAGGACTGTGCTAGAACAAGAGCTTTCTGCCTTACTCTCTGTGTAGATGTCCTTTGCAAGTAATGATTTTGTATGATGGCTTAGATGCTTTGCAACTGCTTGTGTTACCCTTAAAAACATTGACTCCATACTCCAGAAACCTTGGACAATTTTATCTGGGGCAGACGCCTGGATTTTCTTTCTCATCAGAAATTCGCAGAGAACTTATCAGTATAAGGAGTTCCTGAGTGAGATATTACCACCTCTAACCATCTAATCACATCCTAGAATATTATGTTCTACCTAGTACATTAATAAATCTTATCTCCATCAAATGTACTCTTCTTTTATTGAATATATATTAAACTCTTAATTTTTTATTATATTTTTTTTTTCTTTTGAAAGTACGGAGAGATTTTTCTGAAGACATACTAGAGAGTTTTATGAGTTATGCTTTTAAACATATCAAATCATTTAAGTGGTTGCAAATAAGTATTTAAATTTGAGTTATATTAAGTTAGAATATGATGATGGTTTTAGCCTCCTCTCAGGCTAGTTAGGAGGATTTCAAGTTTTCTTCATGAATTAATGAATGTATCCATTTTCTCCTCCCTGAAGTGATAGCTGATCTTTATAGCATAACCAGTCTAGCACCTCGGAACCACAAAATAATTCAATTGATCTTGGGAGATAAAAAAAAAAAAAAACAAAACACTCTCTCTATTCTAATTCCTCCCAATACTCATTTTAATTTTCACCCAAGAACAGACCATTTTTATTTAATTCCACTTGTCTTTTCTAATAAATGGGTACATTAACAATGTCCACTAATAGGGATGATAATTTTTCCATTTTAATCTTAAAGCTTTCTTGCCAATTTATGATTCAGTCAGATATATATTTAAATAGGCCATCTAGTAATTTATTTGGAAATTTTGCCTCAAAGCAACAAATGTTTTATATTCTGTTATTATGGATATATGGTGAACAACAAACACTGTAGATGTAAAAGTGAAACACATAATTTTAATGTTGTACTTCCATATAGAAATGATGATAGAGATTACTTTTATTCCAAGTAGTTTTAAAGAATTCTTAATGCTAATAATGTATGGTTCCCTTTCTCGGTTTTCAGTGTCACTAGAGCTATATTAGAATACAATTAAATCAAGTGCTGCTGAAGTCTCTGTATCTATAGGATGTGCATTTCATAGAGTTGTCTGCATCCCTTTTCTACGTAATTTTTCCTGCATGTGTTTTTGAGAGGCTTGAAGGAATGTTGTCCATAAGTTGCCTTCTGGAGTACGAGTTGCTTATCTGGAAAGTATCCTGGAGATTCTGGTTGTGTTGTCATCTCCAGCTCCATGGAGACATATAAGGCTCATCTGTGAAAGCAAGACTTATTTTTGTTTCTGTTCATGCTGTTATTCCTTGATGATTGCTTATTGGTGATCTCCTGCTGCCCAAATCTGCACTGGCTGAAAAAAGGCTCAGTATGAGGCAAGTGGTGTGTACTTTATCCTTGGAGGCAGCTACTCGGAAGTATACTCTGAATGCTTTAACTCCTGCTCTTGTAGATTTTTTTTTCTAATGTGACAAAGGAAATGACTTCTGACAAGCTTCAGTGCTGTGACAGTGCTGCTCCCGGTAAGCAAGAGCTTCTGTGCCTGAAAGATCAGCTGAGGCAGATAGGACAGCAGCATGCTTGGGAAATGGGGCAATCAGCAATGAACAATGAGAAGCAGAGAGTCAACCAACACCATGATTAGCCAGACAAAATTTCAGGAGCCCATGCCCATAAACCAAATAATAACTAATGTTTTCTTGAACCTCATGATATATGAGTCATGATAAATCTGGCTAACCAGTCTGGGGTGCATGAGGTTATGAGAGAAATTTCTTAGAATATCCACATAATTCTCACTTTAGGATAGTACAGGAAGAAAATGCCAAGGAGCAGAAATGGGTCTTCATTTTCTGTGTCTTTGTTTCAGCTGGGAGAGAATTGTTCTCTTCAGAGTGTCTAGTACGATGCTGTTTTGGTTCCAGGATTTCTCCTATCAACAATGTTGATAACACGTTTATAGCTGCTGCTAAGCAGTGTTGAAAGGCCATTTCCAGCCCGAGGAGCTGGGAGGAAACAGAATCAGGACAGATGATTTAAACTGGCCAAAGAGATATTCTGTACCATCTGACATCAAGTTGAAGGAGTTTTGAGGGAGGTGGGAGCACATCTTGCTCTCTTCCACTGCTCAGGAGGTTAGCTGGGCATCAGTTGGTGGGTGGTGAGCAATTACTTGTGCATCATTTGTTATATACACTCATATATATATAAAATCATAAGTATTTTCCTTTTCTCTATCTTAGAAAATAGTTTTATCTTAGCTCACAGTTTCTACTTCGTTGTTGTTTTTTTTTTTTTAATTCTTATCCCTTATCCCATTGGGAAGGGGGATAGTCAATGAATGACTATGTGGTGCTGAGCCTCCTGCCAGCTTAAACCTCAACATTGTGGTTTATGTATGGTACAGGATCTTATGGAACACATACTCCAGCCTGATCCCTGGTGGCAATTTGTTGAAATCTGTGCAGTTAAACATCCAGAAGCAGACTGAGGCTGTTGCTGATAAATGTGATGTCGTTGTTTAATTTGCCATATGCCATCTCTTATGATGATAGGAAGTGATAGATTTCCAATACCTGCTCGTGTCATCTGCCTAATCCTCTCCCTGCATTCACAGACATCAGCCCTTTTGGGCAAGCATGATTAATCCAGCTATGAATTGCTATGTCCTCCATGTATTTTCTATCCTTTTCTGTATCATGTAACAGCCATCTCAGAAGGGAAACCCATGGATCTGGGTCTCCATGCTTAGCTAGGGAAGACTATCTGGCAAGCAGCAGCATTGCATTGTTTATGAGAATGTGGAAAGAGAGAAAAAGGGATTTGTTTCCACTCTGCATTGCTGAGAATAGAAACATAATGCTGTCTGTGTTGATAGCTAAAGTGGTTCATGCATAAGCTTCACTCACTGGTTACCTAACCTGGCGTCTTGAGATGGGCATAAAAAAAGATTGCATAAAAAGGATTCATAAAAAGGATATGTACAACTTGCAAGCAAAAAACAAACAAACAAACAAACAGGCTTTTTTTAATACTTGCAGATGATAGAATTAATGAGCTATTAGGAGTAATGTAGACAAGCAGCCTCTGCTGCTTCCTGGAACAGAGCCTTGACAAAGCTGAGTTTCCAACTTCTGGCTCCTTGCTTTTTTTTTTTTCTTTCTGTATTTTTATATTTCCATGCTGAACCTTTTTTTTTTTCCAAAATCCTAGTGGTCCTAATTAGTGGTCCCTTTCAACAATCTTGTCTTTGTCTTCACTTTTCTTATCTCATGTGGCTCTGTGGCTCAGCACTATGGACTTTCTCACAGCTTTTGATCACAGTTTTATAGCTTCTTCAGAAATGTCAGCTGTGGTTATTCCCAAGATGCCCTCTTGCTACGGGGATATTTCCTCTTCCTCACTTTGGCAGAAACTTCTGTCTCAACTTTTGTCTTCATCTCCACACCCCCTGCCAACTCAAACCCTCTTTTTACTTTTCTCCAAACAGCAAAAATCCAAATAGAGATTGGAAAAGGACCAATTGTAGCTAAAAAAATAAAAAGGTCAGCAATGATGTCCAAGCAACTTCACTTCTCTCCTGGAAGTAATCAGTGTTACTCAGAACATCTAGGGACATGAAATGGGTTGATATTTTAGCTAGGACTAGTGAGGAAAGAGTGAGCACCAGTATGAGAAAAATGTTATCCGTATCCTTGTGTGCCAAAATGCTCACTGAAGAACAATGATGAAACAACTGACTTCTAGCTAGAGGAGACAAGTAGTTGTCATGTCCTGTCTCTAAAGGGAGAGAAGGATGACCAGATTCATAAATACATTAGATTAAGATGAAATGACAGTCAAAGTCCAAACACAATCATCAGTTGTAATGAGAACTCTACTACAGTTCTTTTAAAAGTATTGACATTCTTACTAGCCTATATCATTACAATTGAATCTGTCTAAGCTGTGTGGTTAAACTTTATAAGAAATCAAAATAAACCTAGCATTACTTAACAATGATAAGAGGAAAACTAAAAAAAAAGAGAGTGAAACGGGAAGAGGGGGGCAGAGAATGAGAGATGAGAAGAGAAAGAGATCACTGATCTGGGTTTCAGCACTGGTCCAGTCAACAGGGCAAGGTGTCCTTGGTCTGTGAGAGCACTTCCCCAGAATTTCCAAAGTTCTGACATCCCCAAGCTTCTCTTGGGCATCCTTGTATGTCTGCTAGTTTGTGGATTTTGTCATCAACAAGTTTGCCATCAATAAGTTCGCTGTCAACAACTTTGCAATAAAAACTCTGCAGTAAATAACTGCTTGAACAGAGGAGCTTCGGCCTGAGCCCTATCTCCACAGGGCTCTCTCCTCAGACCACATCTTCAGCCTTTATGCTGTTGTCATGGCAATGGTCTTACCTTGAAAGTGTTTGAGATGATTCCAGGCATACCATAGATAAAGTTTTTTTTGTTGTTCTGCTATAGTGGTTTTGCTACCATGGTTTATTAGCACAATCCATTTACTTGTTCTTTTTTTTCATTTGTTCACAATTTACTCACTTCGTATTGCCACACATCTTTGAGGATTATAAATACTTTGAATTCCAAATATAGTGATAAATTAGCAGGCTTATGTGCCTATAGCTAATGCTGTTAACTGCTCGCTACCAATGTTTTCACATATGACAATAATTCTAGCACATTATTAAAATTGGTCACACAAACTAATGAAGTTAAATTGTCATTTGTTAATTCGGTCAAGAATGTACATGATTTATATCTTGGTTGAGGTGCTTTTTGAGTGACAGAAAAAGAAAAACTTTGAGTACCTGAGAAACTTTAATTCTGGAAGCAGATATGGAAATAAATGAAGGAAATGATTCTGGGACTGAAATTTCTGAGTTTTAAACTTCATCCTCACCTAAGTCTGTTTTTGCATCTGATTCCACAAATACAGAAAATCTGATGATAATGGAAACACTGAAGTGATCTCTCCTGATATGTAATCTTCTTCCTTAATACATGGTGTGCATTTCTTCCTGCACTAGGCATGCAGGAATTCAAAGATCTGAGCACAAGCTCTCCAAACATCAGGGTAGCAAACAGCATCCTTCTACCCTTACACACTTCTGTCAGGCTGCCTGATTTTGTTTGTTTGTTTGTTTGTCTTCTACTGTGGTAAAAAGAGATGCATGATTATAAGCTCCACATAAGCCATGCTACATCAGCTATAGTCAGAAGTTGGAAGACTGTGGTAGCTGTGTAGGTAGCGCCTCTGCAAAAGAAAAGGCTCAAGCAACACAAAGGTGCTGTGGGATCTTCCGCATTTTGGTTCAAGATTTATCGGATCTTGCTGATCTCAAGAAAAAAAAGAGAAGCTATGACTCAGAGCTGCAGTGTACCAGAGACACAGTGTAAGTGATGCCAGTGGCATATTGCTGTTACGAAAACTACTGCATTTGGATAAAGCTTAGCCCATAAAGCTGCATGGTGATTGCAGACACTTATCTAAAGAAACATCTCCTGTTGAATTTCTAAAGGCATCTACAACTGCTTTTCCAGAAGTAGTTATTTGCCTACATTTAAAAAAAAAAAAAAAAGTGGTAGAATGGCAAATCACTACAGCGTGAATATGAATTGTCCATGAAAATCTTACACGTGGAGTATGGCCTAAGCATAACCTGCTGAAGAAGAGGAGAGATCATGCAAGACTGGAGAACAGGACGGATCATCAGTCTGATAGCCATCCTTTGATCAATAACAAGAACTGCTCCTAGCCATGCAGGCCAGATAAGTTGGTGCCTCTGTCCCTCCATTCACCTCCAACCACTTCCACTTGTTTTATTTGAACTTAATAATGTATAGCCTAGTACTCATGTCAAGGGGCAGAACTACAGCTGAAAGCTGTCAAGGAAAAAAGAAAGTGCCGTCTTTAGCATAAGCATGGGGACCATAAAACTGTGTGATAATTAACCTAGGAACAGTCCCTGACATTTTTGGGAGCTGAAAATAAGGTCTTAAGTAACCAATGGAAGTTACTCTGCTTTTCTGTAAAGTCATGTGTTTTTCATACCCCTGCTTATATCTTAGTTTGCATACCTTGTGACAGTTCTCCCCTCACCCTCACCCTTGCTTATCATGGCAAAACATGTGTAAAAATGGAATAAAATCAATTCACTGAATTTTGGATTTTGGAGCTCCCTTCAGCTGGCCTGAGACACTCCCCCTTTGGATGCCAGCTCACAATAGATGCATTGACAAAACTGGTCATATAACCTTTCCTACCCCAAGTTACCTTCCCTGCAATTTGTATAACCTTGCCCAACCTAATTTATCTTTACTTACTGTGATTTACCTCCCCCATAGAATACTGATTAGTTATAGGTTAATAAACTATTGGCTAAGAGTACATGTGACTATAGATCATATGTGGAACAGCTCGCTCAAAATAAATATAATAAATTGTTTTTGTGCACCTGATCTGTGGCAGCAAAATGTGCTGTAGTCACTATCTTCTCACTGGGCAAAACAAACCTGGGAATGGGATGGGACAATTCTGCTAAACATCTTTTCCTATTCTACTTTGTGGGATGTCAGTGATTTACTTCCTCCTTCAGTCCATGACTTATGTGTTCTCTCTGTTGTGTCTCTCTTTTTTTTCCCCCCTGCCTCTATATTTACTGAGATCTTGTGGAAAACAAAGTAAACAGCTGTGAGCCATGTTACCAGAGGCACATGCAGATGCATAATTTCTGCAGGTGCACTGCATGGATTTGGAGCAAAAAAATGTGCAGGAGTCTTGCCAGATTCTGAATGTGCAGATGCAGAAGGAAGCACAGACTGCTTTTGTTTTCTCTCAGTACAGTGAATCCCTGTAGCAGACAAAAATAAGGAAAGACTTGCAAAGTGTGATCAAATCAACGATCTCTCCAAATGTTGAACAATCCATGCAAAGTCAAGCACAATGGGATCAGAGACATAGAGTAAAATATCATTTGCTTGTGAGGCTATTCAAAATCTCTCTGTGCATGATGCCTTCAAGAACTGTAGAATATCCTTTCAAGACTGTCAGCGTTTTTGTTCCAGGGAATTAATGAAGATGAAATAAAGTATCCATAATGCATTCTGCTTTGTAATAAAAACAAACGTAACCCAACAGCTCACCATTTGCAATGGGTAGTGACTTACAGTAGTAAAACTAGACTTTAATTTCTTTAATTTCTTTATTTCTTTAATTTAATTTCAAGAGGTAGTTTATTTTCAGATTGCAGTAATGGTAAGTTATGAGACTCAAACCCACCTTTTCAAAGCTAACAGGCAGCAGGTTATTAGCAATTATTCTTTTTGTAAAAATGATAAAATTTTTCAAAAATCATTTTACGATTCTCATGGCCTATATTTCTCACTTATTTTAATATGTTTCCAATGTTTTTCTTCTCTATGTATTTTTTAACCAGCTTATAATCTCTACCTAATTAAGATACTTTCTGATAGAAACGTACCATCCTTAAAGTTAGAAAAGTGAATAGTCTACTCATATTTATGTGATTCCTTTTGGGAACTTTTGGCTCTGGCATTTTTTTGCTGTTTAATTTTTTTGATTTTAAAGTAGGGAATTACCCAGATAGAATAAACTGCGTCAATTTATACACTGCATAAAGAAAAAAAAATTATTTCAAAGGAAGATTTGAACCTCAACAGAGAATCATTTGAGAGGTCTGAATTAAAATATTCAAAAATAGAAAAAACACGTGAGACATGTCAGTTAAATTTTTTCTACAAATCCTGTGACACAAGGAGGACTCATTTGACCAGACAAGAATGAATAAAAGTCAGATGTCTCTCAAACAGAAAAATCAGGAAAAAAACAAGTGCACAAGAGCTGCTATGAAACTAATGCCTCCTATTTCATTATGTTGGCCCACAACATCAGAGGTGGATGTTGGTGGTATGACAGTAGAGGTTGAACCTTCCCACCAATATTGCATTACAATTTGTTGCCATGTGACAGATGGCAGTAAAGGATCAGTCTGACAAAATGTCATCTGACACAGAAGTATTTCTGAACAAAGATATGTCGCTGAATCCCTCCATGTGGAAAAAATGGCACCCCCTGACATTCACCAACTCTAACTGAAATCTATGGAAACCAAAGAGTGGATGTGAGTACAGTGAGGCAGTGGTTGGTGCATTTTAGCAATGGTGATAATTGGTGCAGATTTTGATCAGTGTGGCGTCCATTTGATTGTTGTTGAAAATCGATAGCTAATGATGTTGATTATATTGAAAAGTAGCATTTTGTAGCTGAGAATTTGCTCTATGTAGCTTCTGTAATTTCCATGGTAATAAACAGGAGACATTGCTATGTACCTACGTACATACTGACAGTTTATTCAATTTGAAGTGTGAAGCAGCAGGATAAATTCCACAGAAAACCAGTAGAGCTTTCCTAGTTACAGGTATCTAATTTGAAGATTAGGACAGTAATGGCTTAAAATCATAATACTTAGGAAAATCTGTTACAAATCCTTGCTTTATAACTGAAGGAAAGGATCTTGAAAAACCGAAAGGAGTGCATCTTTATTGCATGCTGAGTCTAAGAGATAACAAGATATGTGTCCTTTGCCCACATATTTTATTAGTAGAATCTCTGTTTCTGAGTTTCACTCTTTATCTTCAACACATTCTTAGAATCCATCACTATTCTCAAGCAGTACAGTAGGCAATGGATCCACTTACCTCGATAGAAAACTTGTTTTCATTTTTAATCTCACCAGTCTAATCTGTTGAGTTCACACAGGTTACATGAAAATTAATTAATTTATAAATTAGTTAAAACAGAGTTTATATTGAAATGTCTGAATGCTCTGAGGTCTATGTGCGGGTCACATTCTGATCTAGGCTCTGTACAGTGTGGAGAGATTGGCAGGCATTTTTAATACTTTCAGTTTTATAGCTATCCATCAGCTTTGCTGGCAACAAATGGAAAATTGAAGCTTTCCACTCCATTTACAGTTTTCTGAGAACCCACAAAAGTTTCTGCACTAAGATTCTGACACTTTCAGGATAAAAATTCTGGACATAGCTGTTTCCCTGAAGTACCATTCTTTACTGACTAGGCAGGTTTCCATATGAGCATCTGAACACTAGCCTGTATCAAATGCTCATTTCTCTTCCATGTATTTGTATCTTAGGATTTGGTAGGACTGCTTTTACCTTAAACGTTTCTTCTCCCTTTTAAAAATATACGTATTGTGTTTGTTAAACACATTTAGTGCTTTTGGGTATCTGTTAGCTGCTGAATCAAGGAGGATGCTACCCCCCCAGAACTTTGCCTGGGTTGCCTTAAGGGACACACTGGAATCTCTTTGTAAGGATTTGCACATGCAGACCTTCAAACTTAAATCTGTTCTGAATACTTCCTTCCACTGCCTAAGTATTCGCTTACATTCATATGCTGTAGCAGCACACAGAGCAGATGTATATAGGTACAAACATAATACAGTTCCAATACAACTAAGCTAGAAAGATCACAAGTAGAGGCTTTGAAGAAATCTCATTGTGATCACAGATGAGAACCTACCCCATGAAGGTGATTAAAAATAAAATTAAAAAAAAAAATCCTGCAGTTGCTAGGTTTTCTAGCAGTTGCTAGGAGATGGGTAGCAGTCGTTTGTGCTTTTGGAAAAGTAGGTATCACATTAGGGGGACAAGGATTGATTTTCAAACTACTTGCAGGTTTGTTGTTTGGGTACTGAATGAAAAAATATAGTTTTGCAATTCTATATCTGTACATGTATATGATGTCCGTATTAAAACTAACTGGAATGTCTTTGAGCTTCCCATGCTTTCGAAATTTAGAAAAGTTTTAGATTTTTGCAGCATGGGCTTTTAGGAATATTAGGAATGAGAAACAGCAGGAGGACCTAGAAATAGTGTCTTTGACATTTAAGTTCCAGTGAACCAGAAAGGTTTGTTACATAAGATTGTACAGGCTATTCTCTTTGGCACATCTTTTCCTTTTTCATTTTCTTTTCATTTTCTTTTCATTCCCATGAGTTTTTCATTTTCTTCCCAATATGAAACAGTAGATCACCACTCTATATAATCAAAATGAAATACTTAAGGGAAACTGAGTTCTGAGTCTTGCTGCAGATCAGAAAAAAGACATTTGTCATAACTCCACCTGTAATTTTGACACACATAAGCTTAATGTCTTTGAAACTCACACTTCTATTTGCATGATGACTGAAAGAAGCAGCACCATACTGGGTTCCAAATTAAGTGTATAGGATTAATGGCTCGATCAAGAATAACTGAGTTTTCTTGGTATTACTCTGACTGGATTCTGAGTTTATCTAAAGTTGTTTAACTCTTCTTGGGGAAAAATGCTAAACGAATCAGAATGTCTTTTGAGGTGCACTTTGTAATCCAATGATTTAATCCTATTAATACCTAAGCTTTTTAATATTTTCAGAACACTTCTCAAATTCTATTATTTGATCTTGCTATCTGTCTATAATACAGCTGACCAGAAAACCTAGAAAATCGATTTCCTATTTTTCTTTTTTAATTGATTTAATGCTATGATAATGCAAGTTTTGATAACACTGAAATGGGTGTTGTTCTGTTTCTTTGTTTGTTTATGGTAAAATAAACTGGAGAAGTCTAGAATGTGGATGTTATATTTATTAATACTAGAAGTTACAGAGAAGTGGAGAAGTTGGTTGTCAACACTGAAATCACTCAACGCTGCACATTTAATCTAGAAGAAAACTTTCATTTTTTATATTCAAGCTAACAATATAAGAGATGCAGAGAAAGAAAAGAATAGTAATTAATCTTCTAACTGAGCTTCAGGATAGTGTCCTGCACCTCTGGACAGTTCCTGCTTCTCTGAGACCTGAGGCCATTTTCACCTAAAGACTCTTCCCTACATGCTGATTATCATGAAAGGTAATTGAATTTGGATGGATGGAAAACTTCCTTCTCCATTCTGACTTGCATCTCTTTTGACTGCAAATTCAGTCCTAGGCAAGCCATAGTCATTTTTACCAGGAGCATCTCATTTCTTGTGGACTACTTCTGTTACTGAAACAACTCCTGTCACATACAAAACATTTTTTACTTCAACCTCATCCTATTGAACCTGAAAATGCTCAGGAAATAATGACAATCTCCAAAGTTCCATTTCTGCAACAAATATGTGCTCTGTCCTGACAACTAGTAGCTGAAGGAGGCTTACACCACCTTGAGCTGGAATAAGCTCATACATATTCTAAGTTGCAGAGAACTGATTATCAACACTGAAGTCATTTTGAACATGGGGAAGTCTAAGTGGAACAAATCCTTAACAAGCTCGTAAAGGAAAGTAAGGAAAGCAGCCCATTAGTACCTCCTGAGAGGGACTGGACGTCATGGTATGAATACCATTTCTGGAAGTAAGTTGTTCAAATTAGGGACTCCTTAGAGGTAAATTGCTGGATTTGCAGTTTCTTCCATGTCCTATCTTCATCTATTCACATTTATCCTGCTCCCTGCTTTTCTTTGGCATGCACACAGGCAACAGAAATCATGAAATGTTAGGCATACTATAAAGAAATGTAAAAGATAATTTAAACTGCACTTGTGACAATGAACTATAGCTATGTTCATTATGATGAAGGCTAAAAAAACAAGTGCATATTTGTTGGAGAACAAAGCAACAGATTAGTATCATTTTTACTTCTTAAATGATCTATAAGTATAGTTCATTGAAGCAGAATTAGTTAACTTCCAAGAGAATTTTTCTGAATTAAAAATCATAAGATAGACAGATACATTTTTATATATGTTAAATATATTTCACCTAAGCAATGTTACTGTATAGAGCCTTAGTAATTATTTTCTTCTATGATAATATGGCCCTAAAATCTGTCCCACCAATTTTCCTAAAATCTTTCATTTTCCTCATTGAACACAAACAAAATTATAGTTCTCCAATCCAATTTCTATCATTTGATTACTTACTTAGTTGTTTTCTGATGTTTTCATTCTCAAGCAGAGTAATTATTGTTTTTTCCTTTCTTTTAGTAGTGTCAGATAGAGATAATAAAATGAAAATTAAAAACTCTAAGCTGAAGATTAATGGTGAGGAGGAAGGTAAAATATTTGCAAATTAGGAAATCTAAAATAATAAAAAAGAAAATTTCCTGATTTAAAATTTTAGACAGATTTAAGGAGAGGAAGATCCCCAGTTATTTACAGATCACGCAATTTCACTTAATAAAACAGCCAACACTAATACTTCGGTTACCCTGGTGAAAACTTCAAGCTGTCCCAAAGCTGCATTCTCTAGTATATTTAAGAAAATCACGTTACAAATATCATAGACTGGGCAAATCTTTGTCTTGTTAACAGTGCTCTGAGATTAAATGCAACTGCCATTTCTACAGTCAGTTTTTTAACAGATATATTTTTACACATACACTAGTGGGAATCAAATCTCTTATCCAGATCCTCAAATATCAGTGATGTGACTGAGGTGTACTGACTTACTCTGGTAGCTAAAAAAAATTCTTTAAGTCTCTGTGTTGCATTATCAATTGCCTGAGGCATATGGTCACCTTTCTCTATTCAAAGGTTGTCTAGTTCCAGTATTTTGCACTGGATTGTGTGTTTAAAAAGCAGCATTCAGAGTTTCCTCATCTACTGAGTCCCATGAAACAATCACTTTAAATCCTCTGTTCCTGCATTTAACTATCAGTCCTTTAGGAGGTTCATTCAGGAAAAACTACATGAATTATTCATGCACACAAACACACACACAAACATTTATACTTTCATGAGCAGGAACAATCAAATGTAGTAAGATTGAGGTTATTAATGCTTCAATAAAACCCTTTACAAAATAGGCAATAGTTGCTTTGCCCTCCTAGACAAAGATATTACAATTAAGAATGATTTTTTCTCTGTTGGCACTGCAAGAAAATGCTAAAGCTTGCCAAACTTACAGAACATATCTGTGGAACATTTTTCAGTGTACCACTTAATACTAACATGTAATGAACCACATTTGCATTTTTTTCATTAGCTACAGTTTCTATATTTCTTTAGTGATATTTTTATTACTCTTGGAGTATAATGTCTTACTTCCTCATAAACTCCAATGTGTGTTCATAGTTCTTAGAGTGTATTTTAAATAACCTTGTAATTCCACATATATTTTTGGAATTGTGCCCAGCCTGTTTCACTGGTTTTGTAGTTTTAAGGAAAGGTGTTGCTAGAAGATTTTACATGCTTGACTACGTATTTTCTAAGGCGGTTGTTAGAAAAAGGATTACAACTGAAATCTGAAGCCAAAAATAGGAAAAATGTAGTGACCATTCAACAATGAAGCTTGAATTATGGCTTAGTTACTTTAGTCTTTATTTGTTTTCAAATATTGCAGTGAATTCTTTACATGCCTATCTTTAGGAGCATTCATATTCTGAGGAACTTGTAGAACCTTTCCAATGAAACATCATCCAACTTCTGCTTTTGAGCTCCCTCTTGCTCAGTCTCTCCTCTTGCTCAGGAGGAAGTTGAGGTAAGGATTAATGAAGGTCTCATCAAATACTTAAAAAGTGATGTGACAATCATCTCTGGTAACACCTATCTGCCCATGCTTCTGCACGTTATCTTGCAAATATTCATCCTTTTCTAGATTTTTTATTTTATTTTTTTTATTTCTCTGTTTGTTTCCTACTGTTTTTTTAGCAGGGAGGGGCAGAGCAGAGGTGGACTGATAAAATGTTAGTCCTTTTATTCTCCTTATGCTTTAGTCATAGAATCATAGAATGGCCTGGGTAGAAAAGGACCACAATGATCATCTAGTTTCAACCCCCCTGCTATGTGCAGGATTGCCAACCACCAGACCAGGCTGCCCAGAGCCACATCCAGCCTGGCCTTGAATGTTTCCAGGGATGGGGCATCCACAACCTCCTTGGGCAACCTGTTCCAGTGTGTCACCACCCTCTGTGTGAAGAACTTCCTCCCAGTATCTAACCTAAACCTCCCCTCTCTCAGTTTAAAACCATTCCCACTTGTCCTGTCTCTATCCACCCTTGTAGTCCATAACTAATTTCTTTTCCCTGACAGGTAATGCATCTTCTTCTATCAATCAGGTGATGTTTCTCTCTTAACAGTATCAATTAATTCTCACTGAGGATAGAGAGTTCTCTGCTTTCAATTTTCTGCTGCAGGTGCATACTGGAGTTTGCTGGTGTCTGAGAAAGCAAACTAATGAAGTATCACTTGTGGTTTAACCCTATAGGTGGCTCAGCACCACAAAGCTGTTTGCTCACTACTCCCCCTCCCTGTGGGATTGGGAAGAAAATAAAAAAAAGAAAAAAGAAAAAGAAATAGAACTTGAGGGCTGAGATAAGACTATTTACTAAGACAGAGAAAATTATAACAGTTTTGACTATATATATATGAATGTATATAACAAGTGATGCACAAGTAATTGCTCACCACTCCTCTACTGATGCCCAGCTTGCCTCCCAGGCAGTGGAAGAGAGAGATGCACTCCCACCTCCTTCAAAACACCTGCTTGATGTCATATGGTATGGAATATCCTTTTGGCCAGTTTAAGTCATCCATTCTGATTCAATTCTCACTGGGCCCTTCGCTGTGAATGGCCTTGGTTCTATACAGCACTGCTTAGCAGTAACTATAAACATCAGTGTTTTATCAGCATTGTTTTTCTTCTAGAACCAAAATACAGCATCATACCTGAAGTAAACATCACTCTGAAGAAAACAGTTTTCTCTGAGCTGAAACTAAGACAATCACTTGTTCTATACCCACCTCATATGGTTTATGTGCCATTTGCTACTCCCTGCTGTCAAACATAAGATAGTGGTTGAGGTAGGCATGTGGTCTCAGATATTGCTATTGCCCTTTTGTTGTTCCAACAAGTTAAGTCAGAGTTTTATTACTAATTTACAATATTAGATTGCCCTTTAGCTTTCTGTTTGGCCCTTCTCTGTACATTGCAAGGGAGAAGGAAAATAACCTTTTCCAAAGATCTTCTGGTGATGTGATGTTACACTTGAGAACCCCTTCATCTCTACAGTGATGTAAAGTATGATGGTTGTGGTGGCTGGAAACAGGAGACAGAACAAATGCTCTGTACAGGCCTCTGTACATCTTAACCAAGGAGGAAGCTCGTCACCTGTGCTCCTCCCAAGTCTTTGAACATTCTGCTCAATCAGCCTGCTTTAACTTAATCACAAAATTCTGAGTGGATAAATGCCCTTCCTTAATTCTTTTGCCTCACTGCCTGGAGGATCACCTTGTCAGACTGACAGATGAGTCTTTAAAAAAGGCTACTTTACCTCCTCTAGTCATGAAGAAATTAAGCTCTTAGGACTGGTTTTCTTCCGTCACAGAGAAAGAAGGCTTCCTGTCCTATATGCAGAGTTTCTGCTCTGCAATGAGAAGTTGAAAACATACTTCTCAAGAGAAAAGCAAAGATAAGCATACATCTCCTCAAATCTCAGAAACATCTGAGAAAACCATCCAGATATTCCCATCATCAAAAACAGCAGCAGATCTCTAGACTAATGCTGCTCTGTATTCAAACGATAAAATGAGGAATCAGTGTGTTTCTTCTGAATGTATCCCATCACTGGACATTAAAGCCTCTGGAGTATTTCAGAGGTGCTGAGGATAATGTTTTTTAAATGACTACAAAATGCTGTGCAAATGAATACGCTTTTTAAAGTCCACATATATATGTACATATATACAAACGGGAAACATTCTTACTTAGGATAACTGCATCTTATTATTATTTTTCCTAGAATGTACTGGAGGTACATCTTTCCCTCAAATAAAAGATCAAACATATGTTAAAAGAAATGAGAAACTGATCTCAATGTGCACTACACCAAAAAAAACCTGCTGAAGTTTGTTAGGAGACAAACCCTGAAAAAGACTGCAAAGTATAAAGGATAAAAACTCATTTTGCTTAAAGATCCTGAACTGCTAAAATTTTATTACATTCTTCAAGGCTGGTCTAAGATATAGGATGAGATTCATAGAAAATGGCGTATCCTAACGGGAACATCTTTAAGGTGAATTATAACTTAAACTTTTTACTTTATTGCATTCACATAGAAGGGAGTTAAATAGCCAGTTCAGACTTGGGCATGTATTTTCAGTCAGATGAATCCCAAGATTGGTGTTCATGAATACTTTCAGTACCACAACAGGATCTCTAGAACAGAGCACTTGTTCCACTGCTCCTTGTTCCAAGAAGCCTACTAGGAAGCTCAGATTCTCCCCATCTCAAGCACTGGCAGTTAAACACTAAGAGTGTTTCATTTTCCTGCAGAAATCCTCCTACACCTAGATGCTATATGATTGCTTCTTATGGGAAGAAATTCTCATTTCACAGAAGTCTTGCTACAGCAGATTAATCTGGCTTTCTTCCTAGAACCCTGTAGTGTTGTGATATAAAATATTTACTCTTTCTCAAGGTATAGGATTAAATGATGGGCAGATGTTTCAAGTGAAATTTGAACTTAATCACTGAATTGTATCCCATTTTGATCAAGAAATTTAAACATATCCTTAAAAATAACAGAAATGCCATGAAGCAATGACTAGATCTGAAACTGAGTTTTCTTAAAGAGCACTGAAACTTACATGACATAAGTAATTTCAAAGCCACACTGACTTAGATAACAAGAAATGAACTAGTTGTGACAGAAAGACAGCTCAAAAATTAGCTCACTGGTGAATTAATTTTATTACACTTTTAGCTTAATTCAAGTAAGTGTGCCCTAGATTTTACTGAAGTATATCCTTCTCTACAGTGAGGTCTATTAATATTTATAATGTATTTCTAATTGTTTTGGACAACATGCAAGGATAAAAGTAATGAGGATTTCTACCATAGTTAGTTCATGTTCTTTAGTCTCAGTTTAAGAAACAGAATGGAGACATAAATTAAATTTCTTCTCATTTAAGTTTTCAGCAATTAAAGTGATAGTGGATAAGATTCTTTATTGTAAACTAATACCACAGCATGAGCTAAAGTTTTTGAATTTGTTCTCAAGGATGAAAATGACATGCAACTAAGGGACCTGTTCACATCTGAGTCAATTGAAAAAGGACCAAGATAAACTATCACATAAACAGGAGTGTAACAAACACTTGATGTGGTGGTATTCTAGAATTTGTACAATTTGTGGATCATTGAATTGAAACCCCATTTATTTGATTTTTTTTCATCAGTTATGCTTTTAAATTTTTATGGCGAAGTAGATTAGACTATAACAGTGACTGTCTTCTTTCTTGTTTAATTTCTACCTTGTTTTGTTTACAGACCACAACTTTAATTTGGTTCTCAATAAGGTGAAAATGTCTTTGTTTCCATTAGTTAGACAAACATCTCTATTTGCTTGATAACAAGCCCTAAACAGAGTTCAGAACTGCCTGGCATTATGCTGCTGCTGACTTTGTTCACATCTTGAATTATTAATTTACATGTCACTATGCACTGATGGGATTTGGTGGTCCTATAATGGATCCTGAAAGGTGTCCCAAGACCTACTATAAAAGATTAAGTTCAAAGCAATTAGATGCATTTATAAGAATAAACTATGAAGGTGCTTTTAAAATGATACACACAATGGGAATACTGCTCTCAGTGCTACAGTCCTTAGAAACATCTGTCTTTAATTTAGATCTCAGCACCCAAATCACAGACACATGGGTTAAATATTAGTTACTATAAAGACAGCTTGAATAGGAACCAACATCTTTCTGTTACTTCATTTTCAGTAAATATAATTTCCTATCAAATGCAAGAGAAATTCCATTATATTTATACAGTACTCCAGAGAAACAACTCTGCATGAGCATTCTGGCTCTGTCTGTGTGTGGAGACTTTCTTACAAAGCCTTCAGTGTTAGAACAGCACTTCGTAGAGCATAAGTAATGTCAAGCTTTGGTGTCTAGAATATTTAAACTGACTTTCCATGTTCTAGAATACTGAAATCTAAACTGAGCTCCTTGGCTCAAATCAAGCATGCAATAGAAGAGCGGAATTCATGCCTTGGCACTAGCACAGGTTAGAGTTGATTCCCACAGAGTGAATGGGAACTGTTTTACATTATGCGATAAAGAGCACATCCTCTTGTGTGCAGAATGCATAGCTAGGAAATAAGTTGAAATGGAGCTGTTACTAGTTTTTTATTTGCAAAATTAATGCCATTTGAGCTGCTTTCACACTATTTTCAGTTTTCTACCTTGGATAAACTGTTTTGCCCACAGCAATAAAACCAATATACTATTTCACTCTGGAAGTCTCCATTAAAAGAGAGTCATATAGCAGATGTAGCTAAGAAATAATATTGGTGAAGTTCATGAAAATAGGAGTAAATAGAAACTGCAATCTTTAGAGGTAGAACTACTCCCAGAGATTTGGAGATGGCATAGTACTTGACTAAAGCTTAGATTTTAGGCTATTTATAAGGGCAGCTCCAAAATTAATTCATCCTATTTTAACATGTTGGCCCAAGATGTCAGAGGTGGATGTTGTTGGTATGACAGTGAAAGCTGATAGCTTAGACACAGACTGCAGCCAAACACTAACACAGACTCTTGACCTCTGGCTCTCCTAGCCTCAGCAGGACAGGGGAGAAAAAGAGGAAGAACAAAACCAGGAAAAATCTTGAGAAAAAATTAAGAAAGCCAATAAAAATGAAAAAGAAGGAGAAAAATAGCAAAGAAAAATCACTCACTTCCACCTCAGCTCCTAACCATAACAAAACCCATTATCATCTTTCTCTCTCTTTCCTTCTACTACTGAGCATATTACATTCTATGGAACATTGCACGAGTCAGTTTTGATTATCTGCCTTGACTGTGTCTCCTCCCAGCCTATTATTGGTTTCACAAGTGTACTGCCTTGGTCAAACTCTCCAGCTGGTATAGTTTTATCCACAAAAAGAAATTTCACTCCATCCCAGAAAGATCTGCTACACTCTGTCACTAATTTAAGGGATCTGTGATTGGTTTTAATGGCATTTAACTACTGACATCCCAAAAAGGCTATTAAG
>NW_024884697.1:26528949-26542149 GCF_019232065.1 Centrocercus urophasianus | reverse complement strand
AGTGTTAGACTTCTATTAGAGTCTATCAAACTACCCAGCTGCTGCAAACTTGTACAAGAGTCTGTTGTAACCAATCTCTGTATATTAAGAAGCTGTCCAAAAACAACTTGCTTGTTAACCTCTGTTCAGGAGAGAGATATATCCAGAGTTTACTGATACATTAACAGGCAGCTCCATAAACTGGGAATGTGTGGAAAGGAACAAAATGAAAGAAAGATACCTTTGAATCTGAGGAAGAAGTAGAAGTGAAATTCACCTCCCTAACTACAGATAATCAAAGAACCAGGATGCGTTTCTAAGATCTTATGATCTTAGTGAGTGCTATCTAGAGCTTTATGTCCCCAGGCTGATTTATCAGGTTCTGTCAGCAGCAGACATCCTTTTGGGAGGCTGCAGAAACTGGAATGCAGCTGAGAGTCCTTTGGCCTTGAGAAAGCTGAAAATGCAACCAAGAACAAGGCATCACCTTGTGAATGATGGGTAACAGATGGTTTGGGAACCAGTTATGAACCTCTTCCAAACCAGATGGAAATGTCTCCAGGGCGGCCTTGAGCTTATTATTAGTCATTCTCAAACTGGTTGACAATATGTTTCCTCTTTATGTATTTATGTACATGTATATTTATGAGATGCAGTACATGGGTGCGATGTTTCTTCCGTGCACAACTCCTGGACTCTGATGCTCAAGAACAAAGTTGTTAATTTGTTACAGCATTTTTTTGCTATCCAAGGAGAATTCTATGGATTACTTGAATAAAATGGAAGCCTTTCATCTTTATAAAGCAAGTAAACCAAAAGGAAAACAAATACTTAGGCCAAATGTTACTGATGGCAGGAATGTAATTGATACATGAAGGATGCTCTGAAAGTAATGCCTCTTATTTATTGTGTTGTTCCTCAACATCAGAGGCAGATTCTGTATAGCATGGGATGGTATAGCAGTAGAGGTTGAACCTTCCCACCAATATTCCATTACATTTTGTTGCCATGTGACAGATGGCAGTAAAGGGACAGAGTGAAAAAATAGTGTCTGACATAAAGGGGTTTATGAAGCAAAGATATATCACTGAATTCCTCCATGTGAAAAAATGGAACGCATTGTCATTCATCAATGCTGAAATTTATGGAGGCCAAAGAGTGAATGTGAGCACAGTGAGGCAGCGGGTGGTGCAATTCAGCAGTGGTGACAGCAATAGTGGGTCTGCAGTGGTGCTGATTTTGATGAGCACAGCATGCAGGCTCTTGTTTAGTGCTGGCAAAAATGTTTATCTACTGGTGGTGACTGTTTTGAAAAAGATTGTTAGATTGTTATGCAGCTGACAATTTGCTCTATCAATTAATGTCATTGTATTCTTTATATATATTGTAGTTTCCATGGAAATAAATAGGAGGCATTACTCTGGTAGCAACGTACATACTAAAAGGATAATGGATTTTTTTCCACCTTTTTAACTTTAAGCACCAAAATATTGTTGTTTTAAGAAAAGCAATGACATAAACAATTAATTCAATAAAAATAACATAAATATACTTGAAAACTTGTAATAGGCAAAAAGGCTTTCCATAGCTTCTGTGTGAAATAAGCAAACAAACAAACAAGCAAGCAAAAAAAACCACCCTAACCAATAGTAAAACTTTGCACTATGAAACAATATGCATAACAGTATTCAAAGCATGCACTGCAGACATTGCAAGTATTAAAAATGTTAATTGTTCTACCACAGGAGAACCTAATTTGTTTTAGAAATAAGCATTCTTTTTCTCCCTTGAGAAAATTCTTTATTAGATTTTAAAATCTTACTTGACCAGAGGGAATGCAGAGTATATTTTAAGTAACAATTTCCATACAAATATAGCCACAGACTATTTAGCTGTGTATTTCTATACATCTATCACCAATCTGTCTGACAGCTCAACATTTCGTTTTCATTGATTAATGGAATTTAAAACAAACGTGCTCTAAATACATTAGTAGAATTATTTTCCACTTGAAGCATAAAAAAATTGGAAATTAAATTCAACGCTTTTAAAAGTCTCAGATACTACAGTAAGATAGTAAGATATCTGTTCTTGCCATGTGAGTGAAATTGTCCTCGAGATTACTAAAGATTTGTTTACACAGCCTTTATTGTCAACATTCATTAATTGGATTGAGATCTGACAAGAATCTTCAGTGTTTTTTTTTTAAAGTCCCAGAAACACAGGACATGAATAGAGAATTCTGGTAAAAAGAGTACATGGGTGACTGACAGAAGAGATACTAAGGTAATTTCAGATGAAGAACACTATGACTTGACTGAGAGCTGATGGTGCCAATCTCAGAAGTGTCTCTAAAATCCAGAACTGCTTTTGTGTTGATTTAAATGCTAGTGTCACTTTGCAGAAAATACGTTGCTCCTCTGACAAATAAGAAGGGAGAAATGGCTTCAACAGACATGAAGAAGGCTGAGGTACTCAGTAAGTTCTTTGTCTCAGTCTTCACTGGCAGTCAGGTTTTGTGTCCCTGAACCTCTAGGTAAAAATCCTTCCCTTAGATCCCACCTCTAGAGCAAAATCCCTCCCACTGTAAGAACAGAGGAGATCAGAGACTGCCTCATGAGGTTGAATGTGCACAAGTCAGTGGAGCCAGATAACAAGCATCACAAGGTTCTGAAGGAGTTGGCTGATGTGGTTACCAAGCCACTCTCCATCATATTTGAAATATCCTGACTGTAAGGTAAAGTCTCTGATGACTGAAAAAAATGGAAACATCACTATCACATTCAAGAAAGGGAGAAAGAAAGACCAAAGACCCATGGAACTACAGGCCAGTGAGCCTCACCTCTGTGCCTTGAAAGATCATGGAGTGGATACTCTTGGAAGATATGTTAAGACACATGTGAGATGAGAAGGTGATCCAAAACACCCAGCATGGCTTCACCAAGGGAAGATCATGCCTGACGAATCTGGTGACCTTCTACAATAGAGTGATAGCATCAGTGGACAAAGAAAGGACAACTGATGTCATCTACCCGGACTTGTGCAGGACATTTGACATGCTGCTGCTCTGCCTCCTTATCTCTAAATTGGAGAGATATGGATTTGAAGGCTGGACTATTTGGTTGATAAAGAACTGGTTGGATGGCTGTAGCCAGAGTTCTTGCCAACTGCTCTATGTCCAAGAGGAAGATGATCATGAATAGTGTCCCTCAAGGGTCAGTTTTTGAACTGTTGCTCTTCAACATATTTGTCAATGGCATAGACAGTGGGATCAAGTTCACTCTCAGCAACTTGATGACATTAAACTGAATGGTGCAGTTGACACAACAGAAGGAAGGGATGCCATTCAGAGGGAACTGGACAAGCTTGATAAATGCACAGATGATAACCTAATGAAGTTCAACAAGGCCAAGTGCAGTGTTGTACTTTAGTTGGGACAAAATCAGATATGTGTACAGAATGATAGTAGAAGTCCTTGAGAGCAGCTTTGAGGAGAAGGTGCTGGGGGTTCTGCAGGATGAATAATGAAGCAAGGCAGCAGTGTATGTTTACACCCTGGATGGCCAGCAGCATCCTGGACTGCATCAAAGAGCACTGGCCAGCAGGGTGAAGGAGGTCTCCCCTCTACTCTGCCCTTGTAAGGCCCCATCTGTTTACTGAGTCCAGGCCTGGGACCCCAAGGACAAGAACGATGTGAAGCTGTTGGAGCAGCTCCAGAGGAGAATCACAAAGATGATCAAAGGACTACAGCACCTCTCCTATGAAAAAAGGTTAAGGGAGCTGGGTTTGTTCAGCCTGCAGAATGGAAGGCTCTGGGGAGACCTCATTGTGGCCTTCCAGTACTTAAAGGAAACATATAAACTGAAAGGAGACTGACTTACACAGGCAGATTTTGAAAGGAGAGGGGAAATGCTTTTAAACTAAAAGAGAGATTAGATTAGACATTAGAAGGAAATTTTTTACTCAGAGGGTGGTTTTGTTTGTTTGTTTGTTTGTTTGTTTTTGCTTTTGCTTTGAAAAGTAACTAATATCCTAACGTTTCCTGAATTTAGTTCAAACTGAACTTAAAAGCACAGAGAAGGGTTTGAATAATTCAAATAATCAGTATCTTCTGACTATGTTGTATGTGTGAATTACAGTGGGTTTCCAGATTGACAGGCAGGCTGTTGCCAGTTCAGTAGGTATGATTCAGGAATAGAGAACTGCTGTCTTCAGGGCTGTCATTTTAGCATTTGAATAGAAATAGGACTCACACATTACTTAGAGGACTGTACTATGCATGCATTCTAAATGCACTTTACTATTACAGAGTCTAAAAGACAAGCTATCAATCATCTTAGTTCTTATTCAATGAGTGGGAGTTGGAGTCAGGGTTTCACAAGTGCTCTTCTTTCTGAATATTGCTTGCTAGCCTGGCAGAGTTCAAGAACAAGTTATTCCAATTATAGATTATATTAGTATTTATTTGCAGCAATCATGGACTGGGTTGTTTTTTGGTTGGTTTTTTTTTTTAGATATTTAACATATTACTCAATTTTTACGTAAAACTTCTAACACACCAGTGCTCATCGTAACAAAAAACCCCTGATCTACATCACTTAATTTTTTTTGCTAAGTGGTAAAGACATAGCCTCATCTCAACTCAAAATCAAGTTTTATGCATATTATCTCGATTTGTATACAACTGTTGACAAAGAAAATATCATACTGAAATTAGCACATCTTTTTAATTCCCAGTGTTAGCGGATTGATTTTTTTTCTCAAAGCTAATGGCAAACAATTATCTAGAACTTTCACAGCCAAGTACAGTCATCTTTTTGAAAGCATTGTGTGTATCACTCATCAAACTCGTCATGAAAATAAAGACTGCCTTGCTTTATTTTCTGATTGATGTTTTAAACATATATTTCATTATATAAATGTCCATTAAAGTCACTTATTTTATTGCTTTGAAATAATACAGTTGCAACCATAACGTTAAAGTAATATTAGAGACAAAAATTAAAACCAAAACAAAGACATTTCTAGTTTAGGTTGTCACTTCAAGAGAGCAGAGTGACAGTTTAAGCTTGAATTTTCTTCATTTTGTCAATTCTCATTAGACCCTTAACATGAAATTAATGTACTGTGAAGTCACTTTTTCACCTTTTGTTGTTTGAAGAAAATGTAGCTAGAATGCACATTATGAAAACTGAAATGAGAAGAAAAAAAATTAATATATTTCTTATAGTGACTTCTGCTCGTAAAAGGCCAAGACTAAAGGATTAGTACAACACATATCCTTAGATCCCACAGAACAAACACCCCAACTGTTATGATTTCTTTAAAGAAAACTTCTAACATGCTGGTCTCTTTAGTTGCTGTTCCTTCCTGGCTTCCTATACCTGGAGATGGAGAGCTGCTGTGCACTAAGGAAAGCTGCGTCAGAGATTTGCCGGCTTTGCTCTGTTCCCATGACCTTGAGGACAGATTCCAGATGTTACATTGACTAACTCCCTGAATAGCTACTCCAATAGCTTTGGAATTTGTCTTGCTTAAAATTAATCTTCCTGATTTTACTCTTTGTCTGTTCTATATCCCTCAGGAGTGTGAACTCCACTATTTCATGGTCACTACAGTCCAAGCAGCCTCCAACTGTGTTCACTAGTGTTGGTGAACAGCAGGCCCATTATTCCATCCCCCCCTGGTGGAGCTCTCTATTATTTGGCTCAAGAAGTTACTCTCAATATATTCCAGGAGCCTCTTGGGTTACCTACAACTCATTGTGCTTTTCCAGCAGAATGTCAAGGTGGTTGAAGTCCCCCAGCAGGACAAGAGGCCATGATCACAACACCTGAAGAAAGAGGTTTCACCAACTGGCTCTGCTTAATCAGGCAGCCTGTGGTAGTCCCCAGCCACAAGGATTCCTTTGTTGCTTCCATCTCTATCTCTCACCCATAGGTTTTTGACTCATGTCCATTCTTGTCATGGTTTCGTGATTTTTGGTTTTTGGTATTCCACGTCATAACATCATGGTGGGGCACTGGGAGTTTAACTGTTAATGCTCAAGTTCTGGGTACCTGCCTGGAAGAGAAGAAGAACTACACTTCCCAGGGGTCTTTGCAGTCAGAGAGGAGATATAACTCCTGTCACCTGATGTGCTCTTCTTCGTCTGCTCTTCTTCGTCAGCTCTCCTCCCGTCTCCCTGCTGCTCAACTGGACTGCACCACGCTACTCACAGAACTGGGCCGAACCAGCCTGTAAACCATTCACAATTCTTCAGGGACAACTCTTCACACTTTATTCCTTCTCTGATGTAGAAGGCAACTCCTTCTCACCTCCTTCCTTGCCTGTCCCTTCAGAACAATTTGTATCCAGCCATCAATAGCTATGTTGCAGTCATGGGAATCATCCCATCAGGTTTCAGTGACAGCAACTACTTTGTGGTTTTCTAGTAGCTTGGTGGCTTACAGCAACACTACGCATTATTTGAATATGAACTTGTACACCATTTTTGCAGGACTGCTGTAGAGCTTACATAGAGAAAACTACAGCCAGGTGATTAAAAGTACAATCACACTGAACACAGCAGGAGTGATTTATGACCAGTTACTTGTTTGTGTAAGCACTTTTTTTAGGATGAAAAAAGTAGGAAAATATGCAAAGAATTATATGTCAGTATTTTCTGTTCAAACCGTTTAAACAGTATTTTCTGTTTAAGCACTCTACAGACAAATATTGTAATTTACATTGTCACCTCAAAGTTGGGCAATGAAATTTTAGCTTGATTTGTGTGACAATTTATAGATAGTGGGAACCTTCAAGAGATTTTGCACTGTCCTGATTTTGGCTGCTATATAATTAATTTGAGGCATGTATAGTGCTGTATTTTGGATTTTTTTAAAGGAAAGTAATATTGATAACACATGGATGTTTTAATTGTTGCTGGGCAGTACTTACACAGTCAAAGACTTCAGCTTCTCATGCTGTCCTGTCAGTGAAGAAGCTGGGGGTGCACAAGGGTCTGGAAGATAGATATCCAAATAGATGTTGCATACCATAGAGTGTCATGATGAACAATAACACTGAGGTAAAGAAGAAGGAAGAGAGGCATGTTTGAACTGATGATGTCTACCCAGGGCACTGCTATGTGAGATGAGCAATGCTTTCCTGGATGTGACTGAACATTTTCATGCCAATGGCAAGTAGTGAATGAATTCCTTCCTTTGCTTTGCTTGGACGTATGGCTTTTTCTTTACCTAAGCTGCCTTTATCTCAAGACACAAGTTCTCATGTTTCTTCCTGTACCTATAGTTGCTTAGCAGCAACTATAAACGTTAATGTGTTATCAGCATTGTTTTTCCCCTTGAGCTGAAAAGGTAGCATCATACCAGACAATTTAAAGAAAATTCCATCCCAGCTGAAACTAAGACACTTTCATTAAAAATGAATGTCTTATTAGAATCATAGAATCACCAAGGTTGGAAAAGACCTCCAAGATAATCCAGTCCAATCATTTACCTATTACCAGTATTTCCCACTAAATCGTGTCCCTCAGTACAACCCCTAATGTTTCTTGAACACAAGAATATATTATTACTAGTCAACTCAGAAGAGGCACTTATTTGGTTATTTCAGGACAAGACTAGTACTAACAACTTATAGCCTGCTATTCCATACTTAAGGAAATCAGCATCGCTTTTTCCAGGTTTACACAAGACAGCATATTTTCCTTGAATATTGAGTCCATATTTGAGTAAATTCAGTGTGGAGACCTTTGGTCCTCAGTGAGCATAGTGTGCTTACTATGAATGCATTCACCATGTTCCTCTGTAAGTTGCATATGTAAGTGTCTAAATCTTGTGTTCTACATACTTTATAAGTATAAATTTATGTGGACTGTATGACCTACAGAGGTCTACCCAAACTAATTTATTCCATGATGCTATAAAATATGTATTAGAATGTTAAGAAAAATGGGATTATATCATTAATTAAACAGTTGAATATATCAATCCATTTCATTTTCATTAATTCCACATAGTTCATATCAGTGACCTCAGATCTGGCATTTCAAAGCAGTTAATGATTGCATCTTAGGTCTGAAGTATTGGGCCTTCCTCTAAATTGTCGTCAATTTACCATAAATAACCTGCTTTCACGTTTTATTTTGCATAAGCTGATGTGTAAAATGTTTGAACAATAACAGACATGATATGAAACAGTGTGCTGGCTTCAACTAGGATATCTAAATTGAGTCATGGCCACGGGCGAAGTGGTAGGGCTGCTGAAGTATGCATGCATGTTTCCATATTTCTACCTTTTAACCCACTTTTTTTTTCTACACACAGATGCACACAGACAACTGAGTAACTTGTAGCATGATTCTGATCAGGATCAGCACTAATGATGTCAAAGGAGTGCCAGTGATTACCTTCATTACCTACTTGCCACAGCGGCAAGGGCTCTGGGTCTGCCACAGGGAAGACAAATTCCACCATTCCAATTAGGTCTGATGAGATCCAGATGACAATGCTTGAAAAAGAAGTATCTGTTTGTGACACAGTCTGTATTAATTGTGATAAAATAGCCTACTCAGTGTTGTTGAACCGGGAGGAGAGCAGTGTGGCCTGCGGCTAGACTGGGAAGAGAACAATTGCCTGGGACCCAAGGAGTTCTGTCTGGAACTGCAGCAGAGGTGAATCAGAAAGCCCAGAAAATGCAAAAGTTGTGCAAGGCTCCTTTCTTACCTTTCTGTTCTGCACTGACCAGACTTTTACTTGAAGTGAATCTACACCCAAGTGAAACAGCATCTTTTCAATTAACAGAATTACTTGTGTTTTTCAGCAGTGTCTATAAATTAAAGTCAAAACTTTAGGAAGCCTTTGCAGACCAGGAGGGGTGTTATTATTATGAAGTTTATATATTCAGGAACAATATCAAGAACTCGCAGATATTTATAGTAATTTAGTAGACTGGGGGACTTTACACACATTGCTTTCAATGAAGAATAGGGGTGAGTCTATTCTAATGATATGTCATTTTGCATTTCTGCACAGTTTGTCACAAATTATTGATGGTATTATTTGCATGAAGGTGCAGTATTTACCATGCTTCCAAAATTATTTGGCTGATGTTGCTATGCATGACTAAATACTTGAATCTTTCTAGAAGTGCTTGTGTAAAAAGCATTAAAAAGACCTATGTAATATATATAAATTTGGAGGAATAAAAAGACCTCTTCACGGAAGGACAGATGCTTAGGAACTGATCTTTCAAGCCAAATGGCTTAATAGATTTGAATAACATTTAATATGAAAAGTAAGTTTGAAAAACTGCTACGCTGATATAATTTGAAACAACAGAAATCCTCAAAAAAGCCTGTACAAAAACATATCAGCATGTAGCTCTGCTATAAGTTGGTATAACAGTATGAGTAGATTACATTCTGATGTTGAATCTAGATGACATTGAAGTTTATATTCTACTGAAGATTATGATTTTTTATTGCATAGAGGACAGTGATGTCTGGTCTCCAGAGAGAAAAAGACAAATGCACATATTTTGATTGCTTCAGCAAAATTTCATACTTGACATCAATACAGCACAGATATCATGCCCGATCAACATCAAATGCTTGTTTCTGCTCTATAAATCAATAGAAAGTTTTCAATATATGCAGCTGCAGAGAAGAAGAAACCTGGCAAGAATTTATTTATGCTCTCACTTGGCCAAATCAAAGATTACTTTTCTTTTTTTCTCCATACTGACACTTTGATGGTTGTGCAAATATTTTCCTTTCAGTTTGCCAGAATATCCAAGGTCATCTACTACTGCAAACATGGTTAAAGAAGAAAATCTATATTCTAGCAAAGTAAGGGCTTAATTTTTTGACTATTAAAATTGGAAATAAAGTTGAAAGATAAAAACAAACAATTGAAAATGCCCAACTCTAGAAAATCACAGTTCTAGATCATTCTAAATAGCAAGAAACTTCTTTAACTGCTCCAGAGTATAGATATGGGTACCATGTAAAAGAGGAGAGAGACTTGCAGCTCCTGTTTCATTCCTCATAAGCTACATCGTCTTTCTTCCAGACTCCAAAACATCATGGATATAAAGCAAGCAGAAGCAAGGATCTAGCTCTGTGTCTCCTAATCTTCAGCCACCTAGTTTCAGTAAGAGACCATTTCCAAGTGATTCCTGATTTCCTATTTGCAGTCCTGGAAAATGCTTTTAAACATTTCAGTCCTCATTTATAGATGATTTGTGGGTGTAAACTCAATTAAGAGGCAGAGCAATTTACAAAAGCTTTCCATTTTGCAAACACTTCCCTTAAATGAGGTTGAGTCTCCTACAATTTCTCGGAATGATGCAGAAGTCATATTGAAGTTCCTTTTTATGGAACTTTTTTCAAAACCTGTTGACTGTTCTTCTTTTAACTTTCCCATGAGATTTATTGTATAAATATATTTCTTCACTTTCAGCAGTATCACAATTTTACCAAAAAAATTAATGATAAATGTAATCATATGCATTCTTCATCATGATATTCTACCATTTTTGCCAGTCAGATATGGAAGTCGTTTTTTTGTTTTTGTTTTTTTTTTTTAATTCTCACCTTCTGCTGTGGAACACAAATTTACATGAGTAGCTAAAAAGAACGTTTTGCAGTTAACTGCAAGAATTTTTACGATGGTTGCTCCAAAATTAATGCCTCTGATTTTATTATGTTGGTTGAAGATGTCAGTGATGGATGTTGGTAGTATTGCAGCAGAGGCTGAACATTCCCACCTATACTCCATTACATTTTGTTGCTGTGTGACAACTGGCAGCAGAGGGACAGCTTGACAGAATGGTAGCTGACATGGAAGTGTGGATGAAACAAAGGTGTGTCACTGAATTCCTCCATGTGGAAAAAATGGCACCCACTAACACTGATCAACTTTTGCTGAACATTTCAGGAGATCAAAGTGTGAATGTGAGCACAGCAAGGCTCACAAACACAAGGGTGGTATGTTTCAGCACAGGTGCAGACTTTTATGAGCTTGTAGGCTCTTGTAGGCTCAGGCACTGCTGACAAAAATGTCTGCTTTTGCAATTGGTGATGACCATGTTGAAAAGTAGTATTTTCTACCTGAGAATTTTCTCTGTCAAACTGTGTTATTATGGTGTGTTTTGTTTTGTTTTTTTCTTGTAGTTTCCACAGACACAAACAGGAGGCATTACTTTTGGAGCAACCTATGTATTTTTAAAGGATTGCAGTACTGTCAGGCCATTATAACATGACTTCTTTAGCAGTAATGGGCACCACAGGAAATAATGCTGCAGCAAAGACTTAATCAAAACTGAATGACAAGGACACTGGAAAGTTAAATGCTTTTTTAATATTGGCAATGTGTTTCATAAAAAAGAATTACATTCCAGTGTAGGATAATGTATCCAAACAGTTGCTAATAATTTCATTTGGTGCAACTAATTACTTACTGATTACTTAAGAATAGTAGCCATTCTAAAATGTTTACTGCTAGGTCTCAGTGTTTTTCAAAGTAAATCTTGGTGGTGTCTACAGTTCAGTATCACTTTATTTTCATTTTTTATCTATTCATGTCATACGCACGTTTAATAGATGTACTCATTCACAGTAGTTTCATTATTAAGGCCCAAAATGTGAGTAAGTGGAAGAATTTCATCATGTGTACCTTCAATGCTCCTCAAATTTTCATTTTTGGCAAATAAAAAATAAAACCATTACAGTTCAATGGCCTAGAATCTTTATTTGAACCAAGAAAATAAAAGAGAGAGTAACTTCGTCAAAGGTCAGCTTTCTCCCCCTCTATCCTTTTGAGTTTTGGAAAAGGGTGGCAGAAAAACTCTAATAGCTTCCTATGAACTGCTTGTGAGGGGAAGGTATTGCTTGAATCTATTGGCTGCCCCAAAAGGCTCTGGGACTGATTTTTTTATTTTTATTTTTGTCCTTGTGGCTGAAGTTATCTCTTACCTTGCTTTAAAGCCATGAAAATGTTTGTTGGAAAGAAAGAAAATAAATTTAAAATTCAGCTCATGACTTGGGAAGACTGGGCCTGTCTGGGCAACATAACCTAGAAACAAATACATTTCTTTCTTTTCTTTTCTTTGCTATCTCCAAAGGCATTGTAGATTACAAGAAAGGTTCATATGAAACACAATGCTCCTGTCTTTGAATCTCTGCTTTTTAACTAGGCATGTAAAATTGCTTTCACAGGCTCAGTGGTGGATGCTCATAAATAAGTTCAGTCAGTAGAGACTTAATTTAATGTCACAGTGTTCACAGGTAGTTTTTGACAGACGGGTGACCCACCATCTGAATGAAAATTGCTTTTCAGTGGAAATGATTTAACAAATCCACAAGCCTGCTGGCCTCATTGACTTCTGGTCAAAAAGCTTCCATTTGCATAAACCTTTTATTTTCTTTGGGTTGTGGGTTTTTTTTGTTTGTTTTTGTTCTTTTGTTTGTTTGTTTTCTGGTTTTTTTTTTTTTATGTTTTTTCGTTGCTTTGCTTTGTGTTCTTTTTCTTGCCTTTCCCACAGAATGTGTCTAATTTTGTTTGGTTTTGGTAACCCAAATAAATTACAATACAACATTTTCACTGAAAGAAAGCATCAGAGAACAACACTCCCAAAACTTACACTGAATGCATAAGAATTACACTGTAGGATCTACATGATACTATAAAGACCAGACTGTATTTGTTTTTTCCCAATAAGGTCACTGAAAAAACATGTATAGAAGTTTGGGATGTTTCTCTTGCATGAACCCAAGTTAAATTCTGTAATACTGGGAGATAAATCTGCTATAGATTATTTCTTCGCAGTTATTTCTTCTTTCATCAACTACGTATGAGTTTCTTGAATACAAGGGCTGCACTGAAAGTAATGTCTCCTATTTTATGTTGTCTCAGATCTTCTTGATTCCACTGTTTTATTCGAAATACCTTATGAATTCTGAGAACAGTTAATGGAGGATTGGAGTGTTTCTTCTATGATGTTTATAGGAAGAAATGGTTTACAATTTATGACTGATTTTAAGTGTTTTATATTGTTATGCTTTTTTTTTTTTTTTTTTTTTTTTAAATGAGAAAAGTAATCCATCTTAATACCTAGAGTTTACTTTAAGCAAAGCTTAAAGAACATGAAAACTGTTGAAATTTTTACAGATAGGCTATATTCCCAAACATTTGGAATTAAGGCTGTGTTATTTTT
>NW_024884697.1:26401878-26527503 GCF_019232065.1 Centrocercus urophasianus | reverse complement strand
CTTTTTTTTCCTACTGAAAGCTGCAAATCAATTTAGAAAAAAAAGATAATTTTTGGAAGGTGTCATTTTTGCAGGACATTTTTTGTCACAACATACTTTTTTTCCAGTGGTGTCAAAACCAAAATCTGTAACTATCTGGTAATTTCTTTCAAAGAACACATATAGACAGACAATATACAAAACCAACAGGTTAATGGGACAGACTAGAGAAATCTATCCAGAAAGTCTGGTTTGCAGTGTCCCATTATTCCTTCATTTTTCTAGTTTTTTGAAATAATTCTCACTTTCTTGACCTATTTAGAACAATACAGTATAGGTCTGTCTTGATTATTTCCTTCAGGTGGAGAATACTTTTCATGTCTAATGCTAAAGCCTCACATGACACAGTTCTGTTGTCTCTCAGAATAATGTGTGCCCATCTTATTCAGATCTTTGAGAATAATTGTAGTGAAGCTATGAAGGTACAGATGATACAATTTTAGAGAGAATTATCTTTAGCTAATATATTAGCCATGCTTTCTAAGGAAATGAAATGTACATGAAATTATGGTGTACATGTCTCCATGTCTATCTGAACTTATTTGATAGCTTCAACTGCCTGGAATTTTAATGAGAACAGATTTACACATAAAGAAAAGACATCCAATTAACATGAAAAGGTGGATGTTACATTTAATCCTTACATATTCTCCAGAAAATCCATATGAAGGAGAACTGTGACCCCCCAAATGCCAAAAAAAAATTCAGTTTAAGCTTGAATATTTTTAGAAACCAGAGAAAGGAAATAGGAGAATGCTGTTCACTTTTTCAGCTACTCACAGGGTTACTTGTTAATAGCAGTCATTAATTTGAATCAGGGTTAGTGTACTTTTTACCTTAATGCAAATAAATTTTCTGTGTGAAGAAGATATCCAGGATTAAGAGTGCTGTGTTTCCATGTCTTATGCTAAGCAGTATATGGTGAACTAATATACTGACAATAATCAGTCAGACTTTAAAGAAATTAAGTAATATATCAACCATGACATCTGAGAAAGAAAATTCTGGAAATTGATTACTTTTATATACTTTTATATTACTTTTATATATTTCTCTTTGCATGTACTATATTTCAGTTTTCACAGCAGTATACTTCATTTGTCTTTTCGAATTGTGGTTATTTATTAGTTGCTCCTTAGTAGTTAAGAAAAACAGGCTTTTGGTTCTCATACTAATTGAGACTTCTACTGCATTACAGCAAGATACAGGAATTCTTATCATGAACACTTTGGCCAAGACCATGTTGATGTTTTTAAAGAGTTCTCACACACACTGTTAAATATTCAGAAGCAGGCAGCAATATCTTGCTTCGTGGTTCTGTTTTGCTCTCTAAAGAGCAAGCACAGAGAGGTCCACGAAAGTCTCAGGGTTTTCAGAGAACCCCTGCAGACAGACCAGAGCATGCTATCAGGTTTAGCAGCAGTTGGGGTGGGACAGTCAACAGATAAGACACAACCAGCCCTAATTCATTGATCTGCAAGTGTAGAAAGGCAACAGACTGGAGTATTTATGTATCACATTGTCACTGTGAACTTTCCAAACCAGTACATTGTCAGGTACACTTCTAGTGCTATATTCTTAGGACTATTTTATAAGTAATTTAATCTATATACACAGTCAGTTGTGGTTAGGAGTGTGCATGGAAATAAAGAGCAAATGTGTCGTATTTGCAGGGTGTCAGCAAGCAAGCTTTCCCTTCCCTGTTACTCTTGTTAATTTGTTTTGATAACTTATCAGAACTTGGGAACATAACTGCTCTAGGTGGTAAATCACTGCTCTCATGGAGCTCTTGTAACTGTAAAAAAACTCACCACAGAGTGTCAATTATGTTCCACTTTTCCAGACCCACAGAAAAATAGGATATTTATTTCATTTTGCAAATAATGTAAAAGAAGAATAAAAGGCAGAAGACGTCAAGCCCTTCAAGAAGAGGTTGAAATCTCAATCCTTGTCATGAAAATAGGAGCAAGGAATTCAAATGAATGCCTTAAGATCTCTTATCCATGTAATTTTTCCGTAAGGTAAATTGCATGAAAATCAAACTTTCCTTCTTTATTACTTTGACATGGTGAATTAGAAAAAAATCTTGTCAGAGGGAAGACGAACTCTGTAGTTTCACTTGCCATCGCAACAATATTTTTTTTTGTTTTATGCAAAACATGTTATGGATATTAAAACAAGAGAAGCACTCCACAGCTTGCGTCCTTCTTACAGACATGATACTACTTTTCTTTTGGTGCAATGCTTCTCCAAGTGGTGGAAACAGTCAGGGGTTCAGTTCAAAGTCAGTGTTGTGAGTAGCTTTATGACCCAGCTCAGTGTACATACTTGTACATCACTCTGCACAATCCAATACAGCCCTGGGACACAAACCTGTTTCCTTAGGGACCGTGTGTACAATTCGCACCAATTTTACAGTACTTAGAGTCAGTTTAGAGTACATTTGAAGAATTATTTCTATTTATTAATGTATACGTGAACACAAAAATGTGTATTATTCCATTTGTTGTTGATGCTTCTGTTACGTTCAAGCACTTTTATTTGTATAGCTTGGAAAATTATGAAAAACAGAACAAACAAAAGCAGCTTGAAAAAGTAGTATGAAATGTGAGGTAATTGCACATGAAAAAAAAGGATACTTTATCAGTAATTTTTTTTTTCTTTTAAACTAACATGTCTTTACATATGTGTTTTTATATTGTTAATTTCAACAATCAGTTCTAGGAGTTCTTTGGGAATAACCACGACATAACAAAATTAGTTGGACTTTTCTGAACTGTTTCAGTTTTCATATATATTCAAATTTTTCTAGTTTTACATATTTTATGATGCTTTTGCAGATATCTGATCAAGGAAAGGATGCTGCAAATAAAACATATTTCTAATATTTTTTCTAGTTGCATTAATGATTGATGAAAGGCAGCACAGCTGAAACTAAGGAGTGGAAATTCCAATTTGCCATTACTTGGATGGAAATACCAGAATGAAGGAAGAAAGTCAAGTAATGTTGTGAATAGGTAAGATAAGATGGCTAACCCATATCAGTATTAAAATCAGAAGGACATAGGGGTTATCTTCAAGTTTATAAGTCACTAACGTGTAGGGAGTCTGTAAAACTGTGGATCATACTGTTATTAATTCTACAGATCTGCTGGTCAGGGAGAGTGTAATGATTAAAAGGAGATATTGATGTGGCAGAAAAGCATGGAAATGTACAAGATGGTGGAAGAAGTGATGAGGGAAATACACAGCATAGGCTGCATGGCAAAGCACTGGGAAAAAAAAACAACTAAATGCCTGCCCAAAGAGGTATTGAATACCCCAGACTTAGTGACATTCAAGGTCAGACTGGACCCCAGTTCAGAAAAGAGAATAATCAATAATTAGAGCTCCAATTAAATTAAGAGATTTTTTGTGACCGAGCAAACACTTCAGACAAGAAAAAAGGACTGCAGTAAACCAATTTTATCATGACTTATGTTTTTCCTGAAATGTAGTCACAAAAATAATTTTAAACATGGAAAGCAGCATCAAATAAAATCCAGTCTAAAACTAACAGCTTTCCTTCTTCACTCAGATTTCAAAACATGCAACAAATCAAGCATCAGACACTTGAGCTACTGAAAATAGCAATCACATTTGGCATCAAACTTTTACCAATTAATTGGAGATTTCATAATTATTAGAGGCAAATGTTGTTACGGTCCTTATATACACTAACAGTCAATACTTTTTAAGAAAACATATTTCTATATTCAGGCTATGTTCGTATATTCATCTGTTCTCCTCAAGGCCCTCTTAAAAGTGAGGTGCTGCTTCTCACAAGGATATATAAGCACAATTAAGGAGCAGTACTAGTTTGTATAAATATTAGTATATCAGTGTAGTATTAGTTATGAGTTGGACTGCACAGTGTATGTAATTGAGCAGTACGCTTATGTAGCCTACAGTGGTTCTACTCCTGGACTTTTAGTTTGTTCCCGTTTAATGACTACCTATCAGCAAGGGTTAATAACGTGAGAGTTCACTGAAGTTTTTTCTAGAGTCCAGCATTCCACCTAGTTTCAAATCAAAGCTGTCTTGCACAAAGGCATATCTGTTGTGCTTCGGTAATTGAACTCTAATAAAAGTTTTTCTATAAAGTTTTCAGCTAGATTATTTTTTATTAAGTGCCACAAATATCTCTTTAGGATTAGAAAAGAAAGCCCTCTAGAAGTTGATTCAATTTTGTTCATCTTATTTTACTTATCTTTTCATGCACATACGTATTTGCATATATATTTGCCCTCCCCAAGTGTATAAATACATGCATATGTACATTTAAATTTGTTCACATATATACATATACATACATATATATCTATATATTATGTATGTGTACATATATACCTAAAGTGTGTATATTTATAATACTGAAAGCAGTTGTTCAATGCCGATTCACTTATGTAATTGTGAAAACTGAACTATCCCTTGTAGAATTCTGAGTATTAACTGCAGGCTACCAGGCTGATTTAAACAGTATGAAGAGCAATCTTCCCATAACCCTTGGAGGTAGTTCATGTAACTCTTATCTGAGACATACTTGGAGAAGTTGTACACTGTGTACTGCAATTTCTCATTTTATGTTTGTTCTGTGAATAGATTCCCACTTCCTGGACCATCTCACCCAAGTATTTAATGTACTAAATCCAGATTAATACTAGAGAATGGCAACTTAAGTGCTATTCCAATACTATGATTTATAATAAGCCTCACTTGTTTATCACAATTATGACTTGTAGGCGTGTATATTGTTCATATTTTTTCACCTTTGGAATACAGCATTTCCATGTATTTTCAAAAAATAAATTCTAAAAAATTCCCCAAAAATCTAAAACTTTTGTACATTCTCTCCAGTGAATACTAACAAAAATTAGGACCTTAAGGAAATTATATCTGAGTTTCTTTTCTAATAATCTATCCACAGCACTGTGAGAACTCTGCATAACTCAGAATTGCTTAAAAAAAGAGTTCTTATTGTGATTATCTGTTCATAGCTGAGCATCCTATTTATCAGTTTATAGAATCTTATACTCATGAGCTTTTCAGCTGAGGAAAAATTGCTACAGTGGTGCCAATATATAGTATTTTCTTAATTATTTTGTTCCATTTATCTTGTCTGTGGACATGAACACAATTATACAGTTTCATGTTTTACTGACCAATGCAAAAAATCCAAAATACACAGATGTCATTTTGCTCAGAAAGGTTGTGGATGCCCCATCCCTAGAGGTATTTTAAGGCCAGGGTGGATGGGGCTCCAGGCAATCTGATCTAGTACTTCATCTAGCAGCTGGCAAACCTGTCTGTGGCAGGGAGTTAGAACTTGATGACCCTTGAGGTCCCTTCCAAGCCGTTCTATGATTCTCTTACTCTGTTTATCTCTGCTAATCCATCAAGTTAAGATTCACCACTCCAAAAATTCTGCTCCCATGTTAACTAAGATATCTCTGCAAATTCAACTGAAAATAAAACTTAGCAACGTAGCTTACTACTTCTCCTCTGAGTGTTATATTATTCACAGAATGTGTACTCTCCATTTTTTTTTCTCTTTCATTGCAATAAAATTTCTTCCAAACAGTTGGTATTTTTATTTATTTATTACTTTAAACTTCTTGGTGAAACAGAAGTGTTCAGCTTTTACATAGCTATTTTTGAAATTCTTCACTTGATTAAGTAAGTAAACTAGAAGAAAAAAAGAAAGATTTTTTATGTTTTAGATGATCATTTTCAAGTCCATGTAGTGAAAACAATATTGTATAAGAATGGCCATTTTCATCATGTGTGAATAAATAAATTTAGCGAAGTTTTAGCTCCAAAATTTAAAACTGGTTTGATTTATCGTTTTTTTAGGAAGCTCCTTGCATGGAATGAATATTTAGCTAAAACGGTGAATCAGGAATCCTTAATTCAGCTTAAGCTTAGAATTTATTTATTTACTTATCCGGTTTTTACTGACCTTTTAGTTTTCCTTTGTTTTCTGTATGTTTTGTGATATTAGATATGAAATATCAATTTAATTAAAGCCCTATGGATTGAAAAATTGCTCGCAGTTATGAAACTTAAGTGCGAACTTTGTGACTTATAGAAAAACTGGCAGACATTAAATTTTGAATTTCTTGAAAAATAATTTTTGTTTGAATATATAACCACACACAAATAAGGTAAGCTGTTTAATATTAAAAGAAGAAGAAGAAGAAAAAGAAGAAGAAGAAAATTAAGCAACAGAAAAGCCAAGAGTGCTATATTATTCACAGACTCCTGAATACAATAATTTAATTTACATTTAAAAAAGCTGGAAAGAAATACTTTGCTGAAAATAGAGTTCAGAAAGCATTTCATGGAAATCATTCTGACCCAGTCTGATGTAAGCATCTTCTTATTTCAGCATGTGTGCAACATCTCTTAAACTATTATGGTTTGCACACTTCCTTGATAAAGATATGGAAGCCAAGGTCTGAGAACATCTAACATCACGTCCTATAGTTCTGCATATATTAAAGGAGAAAAAAAAACAGAAGTTTAAGGAGCTTAAAATCCCTGGTAGCTGTATTAGAACAGAGATTCAAAGCATAATTGGTGCTAAATTTAATTATATGGAATAAACAAAGTGAAGACTATCAGTGTAAGCAAAGAATGTGTACTGGGGGTTAAGCTAAGGTCACCTGAGAAACCGTGACTACACAGTGAGGAAAAAATGGCATGAAAATATGACCATGGCATATGAGTGGTAAAATAGTTTGTCTTGGTCTCCGCAAAAACTTCAAAAATGTGAGACTTGAAATGGCTAAGGTATTTTTTGAAGCTGGCACGTGAGTTTGATATCAGCATCTGATAGCCAAATTTATCAGAACTGGTCATAACTCTGACTGTGATCCTCATGGTAACAATTTCATTGAGAAATTGGGGGAGGAAAAAAAAACCACAACAAACACAAAACACATTGTCAGTACATCTGGGCAATAGGAGATCTGAAAAACTGGGAGTCCCAATAATAACAAGCATCCCTGGTTTCCAGCAGAGTAGCAGCTAAGCTGTAGAACAGTGCTCAATGATCTGCTTAATAAAATACAAAACAATGATGTATTCATTTTGCAACTCTCCCATCTTAATCACGCCACTTGGATTTCTTGGAGAAAAAGAGGGTTTCAAATACACTGGCAGTTTTCAGAAAATTGTTGAACGGAGAGTTTTAGAAAAGATGAATGTCACATAATAGACTTCTAGTGGAGCACAGAGGTGGAGAACTCTAGCAGAAGAGCCAGCAATGGAAGACAAATGTATTATTAAGACAACTCCTTGCATATCTGGAAAGGGTTGAGACAATGCCAAATCTGCAACAGAAGGAAAATAACATCACAGTTATACTTTGATTTAGGACCCAAATAACAGCCTTTACTGTTAAAAGCTACTGAGAAACTTATGTCTGTAAATTAACTGCACATGCTTTTAGTCTTTCAAAGAGAAGAAAAGCTGGACTGTTTTATAAGGCTGAATGTATTTTGGACACACTTGCACCCATGTCATTCCCTCTTTATCACCAGATCCCTGGGGACTTCCAGATTCTGGAGTTCCCACAGCAGACGGTCTGGGCAGCTCAGCTGCTCCTCAGTAGGTCTGTCTGGGCTTTCGCATCAGCCTGGAAATGTAGTGGCCCCTCTGCATTTCTACCTCAGCCCACTTGCTGTGGTAGGCAGTTACCATTTCTGTTTCAATTGAGTGCAGCTCCTGGCTGTTCCCAGATGAAAAGAAAATGGTCCAACTTGTGCCCACCTTGCACATCCTGAGTGCATGGACAGCTGTTTTTCTTGAGTTTTATGATTTTCTGACTGGAATCAAAATCAGACTTTTCCCAGAGCTGGCATTCAAACTGTCCGATCAGCAGGGTCCCTCCTGGTGAATGGGTGAACAACAGTGACCAGCTATGCCTGCCTCATTACTTCATATTATAAATAAATCTTGCTTTCCCTCTTGGCAACAAGTATTCTTAACACAGTTTCTTTACATGACCTCACACTTTATTTCTTTTGAAGCAGAGGATTGTTATTACAATTATAAACTGCACTTTAAATTAATGTATGTCAGTTTCAGTACGTAGATGTTAAAAACTATTTTGATGTCAACAATAATACAGAACTTAAGAGACAACTTTTACCTTTCAAGTGTTCACTGAGACAACTTTCAAAGATCTTTTTTTCAGAAGTGCTTCAATGAAATGCTGAAAATATTTTCTTAACTACTTTTTTCTCTTCTTTAGAAAAGAAAAAGCATGAAAGGAGCGACAGGATGCCTCTTTTATTGTCACAGGGGTTGCAAACTTTACAGGATCAATGGTTGAACATAGCATCAGAAAGGCATTAATATGTGGCTCCCGAAATGGGCTTTGAAGCACAACCGCCAACTCAGAAAGGCAGAAAAAGCCCACATACAGTGCTATAAGAGCCACATCTCTGTAAAAATCCCTTGGGGTAAGATAACCAATTGACAGCCTCCCCATGTCTAACGATGTTTTCATCTTTGAGATTTTTAAAATTTGTATTGATGCCATAAACCCCTTTATAGTGTAAACATAAACACATGAGTGCATGTATACTTCATCTCATGTATTCTAAATAGACTATTCAAGTCAAAATAAGCCTATTTTATAAATCTTTGCAGTAAAGGTGCATGCACTAATCAAGTTTTGAGTTATAACTCTTTGTTAACAATGCCGATGTTGAGATATACTTTTCAGAAATCTACCTTTGGTTTCACTGCATAGTGGCAAGAGAAAAGACTTAATTCACCACTTATAAAATAATAAACAAAAAGCTATCCAGACTTAGAAGAATGAAAATGTTACCTAAATCATATTTCCCAAGTTCTTAATGACAGTCCATGAAACAATACATAGTCATCATTTTTTACAGCAAAAACTGAGAGGAATAAAGAAAACAGAAGAAATATTATGATTCTGCATTTTCCTTTTTTCCCCCTGATACCGATTTATGGTATCTAATGACCATTTTATAAGTCATCTGTGCAATCCTTCTGTGTCATGGAAAGAAATTCTTTCACTCAGTGGCTGAACAACATGAGACAAAGTAAATTTCTTATAAGTCTGTCTCTGGAAGGCTGCTATCATTGCCGCTACAAGTTTGCAATGGAAACTATTCTACTCAGAGTATGATAAAATTTAAAGCCCTGTGAAAGACACATTTAAGCCATAAATATAATACAAAGAATATATTCGTGAAAAATGTTGGTAGATGTATTTTCTTTATTCTTGTTTTTTTTCTGAGCTCATTAAAGTAAATGTAGCACTCCTTACATCTGAAAGTTAACCCAAGGAGTAATAAAAGTGAAAAATGATGCACAAATTGATATATGCACCTATCTTGGAGATTAACACATTCCCATTTTACTTACATAAAGTACCTAGGTTTGCATACTCTCTGGCAGGTGTGATCATCATAAATCAAATATTCACCATTGTCATCTACCTGATTTCATCTTAGCTCCTCCAGATGTTCACTGTCTATACTTCACAAGCACATTATGTATCATTATCCTCTTTTCAACCAGAAATATCATTACCTGTGCATGTATTCCGATTACAGTTAAAGTCTGGTCATACAAAGCACTGAGTAATCTCAGCAAGGAGGCTTCTCACCACAAAGCATTTAATTATATGACTAACTCTAAAAATGTGCTAAGCTGCTATTGCTTTAAATAGCACTTAAGTTCATGCTTAACTGTAGGTCTTTGGCTGTAAGCCTGTAATGAGCTATAGGTTGATGGGAATCACATTGCAATTTTGTGGTCATTGTTCTTCTCCTCTCAGATAATTCCAGTTATGTAATATTTTCCTTTGACATATTCAAACAGATTGACTTAACAGTACATTAATAATGCTATAAACTTTTTCTTGAAGCAACAATATATCCTCTAAAATTTCAGCCAGACTTTTTTTTTTTTTAATTGTAGTGCTCCATTGATTTTTAAATATGAAAAAAGTGCTGCTGGTCTGAAAAATAAAAATGACAATACTTCATCTATAAAAAATTCCTTTATTTTTCACATTTTCAGTAAAAAGGAGAGGAGAAGGCACAGATATAGAATTTAAGCCTTAAATAATTAAAATCTTTGCATAATAATCTTGGGTTTTTTCAAGGTAACTTCTCTGGTTGTCAGCCTGTGTCTGAACAATGGACAGGATCCATTACACATCCTCAGGCTCCAGAGACTTTAGCATTGTTTTGCTCCCATTTGGCATGAACTGTCATGCATAACCCACTTCAAGGACACCTGATATTAGACACAACACACTGTTAATGTAATCATGTCTACACATTGTTCTCTGCTCAAAGCTGTGTTTTCTGGGGTTCAGTCTGTTGGTGAGTACCTTGTTTGCACACTATGGTTTAACTCCACAGGTGGCTCAGCACCACACAGTTGTTCTCACACTACTCCCCTTCCCAGTGGGGTGGGGGAGAGAATTAAAAAAAACAACAAAATAGAACCCATGGGTTGAGACAAAGCTATTTACTGAGACAGAGAAAAGGAAAGGGATAGTAATAGTAATGACTATATATATGTATGGATCTATATAACAAGTAATATTAACAAGTAATGCACAAGCAATTGCTCACCACCCATCAAACAATGCCAACCTAGTCCCTCAGCAAACAAACAAACAAACAAACAAACAAAAAAAAAAAAAGAGAAAAGAACTCTTACTCCCTTCAGAATTTTGATTCCACATGATGTCATGCGATATGGTATCCTTTTGTCCAGTTTAAGTCAGCAGTCCTGATTCCTTCTCATCTCCTTTGGCCCTTTGCTGCAGATGGCCTTGGATCTATACAGCACTGCTTTGCAACAACTATGAACATTGGTGTGTTATCAGCATTGTTTTTCTCCTAGAACTAAAACATAGCATCATACCACACACCCTGAAAAAAACAATTCTGATCAGCTAAACTTATACTGTACTTGATTTATGCATGCAGTTGATATGCATGCAGATATACAGTCATCCACCTGATCTGTCATATGATCAGTGTGTGAAATGTCAGCCAGCTGTGGTACCTTCTCCATAACTCTCCAGAGAAGCTTGACGGTTCTCTAGTCCTCTGGCTTAAACGCTGACATTATGTTTCAGGAAAAGAAAAAAAAGAAAAAAAAAGAAAAAGAAAAAAAAGCAGAAAAAAGAAAAAAGCACTTAGCATTTACTTAAAACTGTCATTTCATGTTCTTAAATACAAGAAATTCTTTTTTCACTGCCAAGCATATTCCCTGTCTTTTCTGATCTCACCTTCTGTTTAAGGACTCTCAGCAACAAAAAACAAAAAAAAAAAAAAAAAAAAAAAGAGTGGAGAGCTCATCCCGCCCTCCTCCCTCTGCATGATACACTTATTTTGTTGTCTTCCCCACCTTTCATGTTAGATATAACCATTCAAAATTGTTTCCAGTTTTTTTATCCATGTCTTTATTATGGCAAGTTTGCCCTTTTCTGCAGTCTGCCTGAGCTAAAGTTTCAGTGCTCTGTGGAAATACACCAGTAGTTAAAAGATAAACGATAGTAGATAAAAGATAAATAGTCCCTGACTGGAGCATTGACAATTTCTCAATAATAGACTTTCCAGAAGCTTTAAACACTTATCTTGTCAGAATAGCTACTCGAAGTGCAGTTCAATAAGCAGTCCAGTGCAACTTAGGTTGATGTTAGCAAGAGAGATGGATCTCAAAGTACAGATGCAAAAAATGGGTAGGAGCCCTGTTTAATATTACAGGACATCCACCATAAATTGTGAGGGAGAGGCATCCACCAACATCACTAACTCTTTCTTCGTAGCCTCAGAGTTGAAATGAAACGAGATAAGCCTGCATTTTTGTATGACACAAACCAGGGGAATAAAAAGTGTAGGAACTCTCTTAAAGTTAACATTTTATTCCAAATTATGGCTACATGGGTGAAGGCTTTAACAGAAACATGTACCATACAGATAATAGGATGAAATCACAATTCTGCTAAGCCTCTCCTAAGAAGCATAATTATTTTGGTTCATATTTGATTTTTCTAGCCTTGCCTGATCTCTCCTGAACTTCCATTTGAATCAATTGAATATTTTATCCTAACCTACTCTTTGGCTCCAATAAAGGAAAAAATGAAGTAGTACTGGCACACATTGATCTTTTCTCTTTCAATAATCTCTTTGTCAATGTTATAAGAAGTAAAAATTTACAGTAGCCTTTCCTTAGAATACTAGAATATTCCAGGTAATTGAAAGATAAAATAACAAAAACTTTCCATCATTAGTGAAAACTAGACAGTGGGTACTTGCTAGTGATTACTTTTTAGATATTATCTATAATCTACTTTAGAGGATTTAATTGTAAGTTTGAACTTAATTAGAATGGAAAGTCACTGTTGCCATTCAACTGCGCAGAATAATATTTCAAACTTTTTCCCCACTTGTTCATTAGACAAAAATGGCCAATGTTGTGCTTATGACTGAATTTCAATATTCCAGGTGACATTAAAATCTTCTGAGAGCTCCTTAAATGAAGACACTCTTTTTGGTCTATAGTAGCTAAGTACCTTTTATCAAGAGATTGAGAAGAGTATGCAAGACATATAAACAATTGCAATTTTCATAATTGTGACTTAGCAACATGCCATAATAACATGTTAGTATTGGAATTAATGAAAACAGCAAAAAATGTAGAACTTGGAAGTAGGTAGTAGTTGTAATGGTTGTTTTGGGTTAGTACTTCTATTTGAACTCATGTAAGTCACTCTGAAAGTAATGCCTCCTGTTTATTTCCATGGAAACAACAACAGATAAAAAAGAACAATAACACTATTTGAGAGACCAAATTCCCAGCTACAAAATACTATTTATCAGCATAGTTGCCACCACTATCTATGCCTTTTTGCCAGTGACAAACAAGTACCTGCATGCTGAGCTCGTCAAAGTCTGCACCAAATGTGCACAGTCATCCAGGACATGGTTGGTATTTCACATTGCTGTCACCATTGAAGAAACACACCACTCAGTGCCTTACTGTGCTCACATCCACTGACTGGTCTCCAGAAACTTTCAGTAAGCATCAATTAATGTCAATGGGTGCAATTATTCAATGACAAACCTTTGCTTCACCTCACAGTAACAAAACGTAATGCAGCATTGGTGAGAGGTTCAGCCTCTACTGCCATATCACCAACATCATCCTCTGGCATTGTGGGCCTACATAAGAAAATAGGAGAGCAGGGATATGACATGGTAGCCTGCAATAGGAAAGCACTGCTTTAAAAAGCTCTAATCTACACAATGTTGGTATTTATATTTCTGAGACCATAATTCTTTTTATTTGACTCATTGAGTAAATGCATTCCACTTTAAATTAAATGCTTTTATTTTGATACATAAATTAGCTTATACAAATAAAACGTGTCATTCATTTACTTTTGGAAATACTAGGTATATAATACAAGTATATTTTTATCTCTCTTAGAATAAAAACTGAAATCAGTTCACTTTCTTGTGATTTTTTTAGTTTGACAATATGCTTGAAAATTATATTCCAGATGAGTCCCACAGGCAGCTTAGCACAGTCAACTGGAGAATCAGCATCTTGTGTTATACTCATGGATTCTTTTGCTTGGTGTAAACAAGGAGTAAAGCATAATTGACAGTCAGCTCTTGCATAAACCCAAGTTACATTACCATATCATACAAAGATAGTATGGTGATTACAAAGCCTATTACCCGTGTCTAAAATAATCTGTCTTGCAAAATACATCATGTAGGAAATAAAGTGCCTTCTAAAAATTGTAAGAAACTGATGTCAGAATGAAGTCTGCCAAATAGTGCAGAATTACATTGATGCTACCGACATAGACCTCTGATGTTAAAAATATGTAAAATATGCCTCCAGTGTAATTTCTATACTCATTATCCATTATGAAGTTGTATTATTACTACCTCAATCATTTTTGTTCAGAACTCTGTGCTATAAACTCTGACACAATTTGTCAGTCATCAATAAAAAATTAGAAAACCAAACCTTCAGTCAACTGTAGATCAGAAGAAGGATGATTTAAAAAACTGTTATATTTATCTTCTTTCAGCTTATTAATGACTTATCTCTAGAACAAGTACTTCTTACTTTCAAATATCCATGAAAAATTTCTCAACAATGTGATAGAAAGATGAAAGAATAATAAATTTCCATATGTCACCTGAGCCATGCAAGCTCACTGAAAATTTGAGCTGAAGTGCATTTCCATTAATTTCTGTCGCTGAGTTGTCTTGCATTTCATATACACTAAAAAATTTCCTGTCTGTTCAGCCATTGGGCTCAAGTCACACCAAGTGTGCCTCTGAACTTCTCTCAGTCTTTATGTACTGTCCAATCAAAACAAGTTAAGCTGTAGGTAGGTCATTGACTATAATTGCCTTTTATCATTCCAGAGTGCAATTCTCCTGTATTTATTTGTTTATTTTCTTTGAATGAGTGTGGTTGCTGTTTTCCCTTCATTCACTGTCTTTTCACTATCAGGAAAAGGTTATTTTAAATTAAAAGTCTTTCTTGGTAATATTAGAAAGACTAGGGAAAATACTCAGGATAACCATACCTTTCCTCTGACTTTGTGTATCTGTGCAGTAAGATAGGTCTGGACATAAAGTTACCATCGTTCTGAGTGTCTATATGGCTGTTTTGATTAAAGACTGCCCTTGTATATGCACCTTTCCATTCAGTTGGTATCACCTAAGTAATATGAATTGGCACTTACCTTTGGTCTTTTAGAGGCAGCTCCTCATTTGCAAAATGGTATTTAAATATTTTGAAACCCATACGGGGTACCTCCTTCATTACTGGTGAGTACACAAATCCTGGCATTATTTTTGATGTGTGTATAAAGAATACGAAGAATAATTATATGGATATTATCTCATCTTCAGGTTTCTGGCACTAATGGATGTTTAAGGAGGTTGATATCGCTTGAAGCATATTTTTGTCTTGCAGAAATTCATTTGACAAAGCTTGTGTTCGTGGCAATTTTGCAACTGTTCAACTCTCCCTAGTAAGCTGTCCACTTCAAATCAACCCCACAGCTTCGAACACTCTGCTACACTCTTTTAGTCATCAGAATCAAGTCTGTATCTTTTGTCAGGCAAAATTTCCATAGCTCTTCTGGATTATGGAATGTTCCTAGCTACATTTTTTTTACAGATTTTAAGCACAACATAGCTCAGATAGCTTAAGTACTGTAATTTATTCATCCAAGAGATACTGCAAAGCCATTTTCTTTCAGCTTAAGCAAGTTATGGAGATGAGAGGAAGTCCTCAAAGGAAATCTGTGCTCTGGGAATCATCAGCAAGAGAAGCATCAGCCAGCAAAATCAAGGAAGTTGATTTTCTTCTCTATTCAGCACTAGCTAGAGCACACCTGGAATACTGTGTCCAGCGTTGGTCTCAGTTCACAAGAGACATTGAAAACTGAAGAATAGAAAGCTGAAGAACTTGACATATTAAGAAAGTTGAAGATCTTGAATTTGCAGATTCTAGAGAAGAGAAGCTCTCATGGGGGCTATCTAATCACTTGGAGATAAGTGGCTTTTAGAGTATGTGAAGTCATGATAATGTAGGAATTAAGTTAGCTCTGTTATGGAGGCAGGAAAAGAATTATTGCAGCTTATGTATAGGTTTTGGGGGTTTCAGCATTTATTAGGTCTGTTTTGCATAAGCATGCTGAATTATTGTTTGCTTATAAATCAATTAATGATCAAAATAACACAGCACGCAAGGATTTTTTAGATAAAATGAAAAACTATTTCACTGAAATTATAACAAAAAAAATGTACCTATTTCTGGTGAATTTCTTCAAATAGTTTAAATATCCTTCAGGAAGTGGGAGAACAGATTTTTGGGCCCTCCTGTCTCAAGCAAAATCTCCCTTACTGAGAGAGCATTGTGTTAAAAAATTCTTACCAGTCTGGTTGAAGCCAAGCCAAGAATATAAGAATAATGTATCTAAAGTAAACAGGTAAATAAAGCTTAATTTTAGACAACCAATTTGTTTTCCCAATTAATTAACTGAAACCTTAGTGCCTGTTACAGTAGACTTTTTTATTCAAATTCAATGATTACAATAAAAAGCATTCTTTCTAGCAGCTCCAGCACACAATCTATGAACAGGCCTGTTTGTAACCAAAGGTTAGTAAAAAACTGAAGGTACCTGTTGCCTAGTGTTCTGTCGTCAGCAGTAACTAGCAATGGATGCCCAAGAGTGAAAGAATAGAGGAGGCATATGTGCAGTCTCTCTTAAACATTGTCACAGCTTCCAGTAAGCTGGAGTACAGGAAGTTTCTGATTCAGCTGTGATGTCTGCAGGTTGGTTTATATTGAACAAACCAATTTACCTTTTCATTTATGGAAACATTTGTTGTCCATATGTTGCATGGAAAGTAGCTCTTCAGCTTGGCCATACACCATGTCCAGAATGTTGCATGGAAAGTAGCTCTTCAGCTTGGCCATACACCATGTGAAAAGCCACTTTCTATTTGCTTTCTTCAAACCTAAGACATTGACTTTCTCACTCTATGAAAGAGCTGTTCATTCTTCTCCTCCAGATTTTCAAAGAAAAAGTGGCTGTAGCTATAGCATGCAGTTTTGAATTCAGTATTCTCAGCTTCTATCAGACATGATTTTAGGTACAGGTTGAACTACAGAAGAGTAGTTCATCTGCAGAGTGCAGTAGACTGTAGGAGAAATAGGTTCAATTTCTCCTGAACCCAGCTCTTTTGGACAAACATTTGTTTCAGTTTGGTAAAAAGATTTAACTAGTCATAATTTAGATGGTGTGGAGCATTTCATTGAAATCTCTTGAGGTGCTCCACTAGGTTACTAAAACTGAAGTGTTGGTTACTGGGAAGGTTTCTGCAGACCCTGGAACAGTAGAGTTTTCTTTTCCAAAATAGGAAATCTCTTTGAAGACTGAGAGATTCTTTTGGTTACTATTTGACAAAAACACTATGAGATGCATATCAAAATGGTGATGGAATTTGTTAAAAGTTTGTGTGAGAACTGAAATATTTTGTCATTTACTGTAACCTCCATTTTAGTGTAGTCTTTCTGATGGTGAGGTATTGTGTCTAGCCTTCTGTTCCTCTGGCTGATACCCAGCTTACTGAGAAAGCTTTAATAATAGCACTTAGCTTTTACAGCATCTTTTATCTGAAGCTTTAAAGTACTTTACAGAAGTGGGTACTATTATCTCAATTTTTATGGGCAGAGGAACAGATTGGGTTACATAGTGAATACACATAATTATGAGTAGAGCTCAGGTTTCTTGATCTTTAGGCAAGTGTTCTAATCACTAGCCAAATTTATCTGCCAGGAAAACAGTAGGAGATGGGAGTACCCAACAAAGTGGAGAGATTGGTTTTGAAGTTGTCGTTCCAGTAGCAAAAGTCCTCCTGTTGCGATGCAAAGATGAACTACAGGCAAATAATAATTGATCTTTTTTTTTTTAAAAAAAAAAAAAAAAAAAAAAAAAAAGCAAAGATCAGCACAAATGGAAGTTCAGCATGATGTATTGAATGTTTCCTGCCCTAATGAGGAGTTCTGCACCACTGTTCCTAATGATGAGCAAGAGAGATTCTTAGTGATTGTTGAAAGGGTTGGCTACCCTTTCCAGTCAGAGGAGGGAGATGGGCTTCAAAAGGCATGAAGCAGAAATTGAACAAAGCAAGAACAGCATTGCTGAGCTCAAATTAGTTTAGCATTTGTAGCACTCAAATGAAGCAAAACTTTTTTATTGTTAAAGTCAGAGGAGATACTTTTATCCAACAGGTGGAAAGAACAAGGAACTCATCAAGAATAGCTTCCTGCAGACGATCACAAGTGATGAAAAAGTTATGAGGTCTGCCATATGATGTTCAGTAGCTGCACAAATGGAACTGGAGTTCTAAAAAATTGATAGCCATATGTTTGGTCCTGATAGAAACAAAAACAAGCCCTGTTTTTAATTGTAAAATGGGACTGAATAAATTCAGTCCTATTTTCATGATGACAAATATCAAATGCTGTCTTCAGTAATTGAATGTATCTGTTTTCCTGTTTTTCACACTGACTTTCATTTTCTGTTTGTACCTCTGGTATACTAAATGACTTTCATTTAATGTTTATTTACCTTTCCTAAGAAACATTTTATTTCACACAAATGTATTGTGTGAAATGGGGTGCATTTTCCTCTACATTATTTTCACGACTAGCCACAATAACAAGGGGTAACATTCGTGATTTAAAGATCCCATCTCTCTGCTGAATACATACAAATAAAAAACAAAAATACATTTTGCTTTAAACACAAGAGAAGAACATAATTTTCTTAGGATAAAAACATGCTGAACCAAAAAGAAAAATATTCTACTCTATCTCCAAGAATATTGAGATTGTATTTTTATATAATATATAATGTGGATATGAGAGAGATTTGGTGATTCCAGGTAGGCTTTCTAAACTTCTAGACAGAAGTTCAACTTAGAAAAACCCTTACTGAATATGAATATGAAGTAATCTGTTTAAAACAGTGACCTTGGATGTCACATCTTCTTTTGCTAAGCATCATATACACTTAGGAATGGAACACTGTTCAGAATGTTTGGTGTATGAGAAAATCTGTTCGCTTTTACATATAACTATTTTTTTTTTCTTTCTTTCTTTATTTTTTCTTTATAATGGCATTCCCACCAAAAGCTGAAGAACTGAAAAGATAAGGGTCATACAGTTAATCATTTCTCCTGGTAAAGACTTTACCAGGATCTGTGGGTATCTGTGGGTAAATATATAAGCTTTATGTTGCCTGATGGCAGAGGAAATCCTTGGGTTATTTTGATAGCCCAGAGATCTTCATTATTAGTCTGATATTTACCCTTATTATTTGTTATTTTTTTATATTTACCCTTATTATATATTATTATTTATTTATTTATATTTACCCTTATTATTTTTTTACTTAAAAAAATGATTGCATTAATTAATGACATTGATGAATTACTGTTGTAGTAGCAGGAGAATGAAGTAAGAAAGACATAGGAAGTTCTTACAAGATCAATTTGGAATCAATTACTAGGCTTAGCAGGGAACAATCTTTGGTGTGTTGAAACAAATGACAAACAGCTGAATTTGAAAGACATCTCTAAAAATGTAGATCCTAAATGTAAGAGAAAAATAGAAGAAAATGTAAACGTGGTAGGTCAAATGTAAAATGATAATGAAATAGCCAGATATATTTTTTAAAATCATTTTTAATAGATTCAAATAATAACCATAAGGCTTCTTCACCACAGAGAATCACTGTCTGTTTCCCACAGTTGAGCATTTGGAAACAAATGTTAGAAGAGCCTTAAAGATCAGAAAACATTTCTGAGTAAATCAATAAAATGAAAAGTAGCAATTAGCAAAAAAAGTAGGTAGTATTTACACAGGATTTCTTAAGGAACTTGAGCGGGAAATTGCTGAAGTATTAACTAAGTAACTTATTGCTTAAATTACCAAAGGAATAGGGGGCAGTAAGTATTCCCTAAGCCACCATGTTTGGCAGTTATCAGTTATAGGACACTGGGATGTTCTGATCCTTGGTATGAATGTGTCTTTAAAATCCTGTGTTCTTGAAGAACTGTATTTTTCATTCAAACCAAGGACAATTTTTGAGCCTCTGGATTAATTTAGCAATTTAATTTGGACAAAGTTACTTGGGAAAATTTTTTAACTCCAAAATATATGTAATTAACTAGTATTTGGAACAAACAAACAAAAAGACAAAACAAACAAATACTTGATAGAAGCTAGACTTGATGATTAAAAATTTTCAGCTTTAACAGCAGAAAAAAGACAAAATTAGCCTGAAGATAATGAAATAGAATTGCACAGCATCTGTTTTTCAGTGTAGGCTTGTGATAGTACTATTCAAATGAATAGCTCTGTGTTGCAGGAATTCCTTTGTCTGGATACAGAGAAGTTATGCATCTGGCCAGCTGTAGCTGTTTATACTTAGCCAAATGGGTCTTGTCATGCAAATACCAATTTACCAATTCTTTTTCATTAACTACAAGGAGTTACTTCCCCCCCCCCCGAGTTATTTTATTATATTAATAATTACATCAGGTACTTCTTGCATAGCTTACAGCATTTACTTTAGCTGGACACATCTTCCAAGACGTGAGGTGAGAACGACCTCATAATAATATATATATATATATTAGGGAGCTATTCTTGAGCCTCTGGGAGAAAAAGAGAATCTACCGCCTGTGGAAAGAGGGACAGGCCACTCAGAATGAATACAAGGAAGTTGTTAGGATGTGTAGAGGTGAAATCAGAAAGGCAAAAGCCCAGCTTGAATTTAACCTGGCCGCTGGGGTGAAAAGGAATAAGAAACTCTTTTATAAATACATTAACAGTAAGAGGAGGACAAAGGAGAATATCCACTCTTTGCTGGATGAGGCTGGGAATGTGACCACTGAGGATAAGGAAAAGGCAGAGGTTCTGAATGCCTTCTTTACGTCTGTCTTTAAAAGTCAGACCAGTTATCCTCAGGATACTCCTCTCTCTGACCTGGTAATCTCGGCTGGGGAGCACACTAACCCCCTGTGATTCTGGAAGAAACACTCAGAGACCTACTGCTCCAACTGGACTGTCACAAGTCGATGGGGCCAGATGAGATCCACCCGGGAGTGCTGAGGGAACTGGCGGAGGTGAGAGCCGAGCCGCTTTCCATCATCTGTCAGCGCTCCTTGTTGACTGGTGAGGTCCCAGAAGACTGGAGGCTTGCCAACGTGACTCCCATTTACAAGAAAGGTCGTAAGGAGGATCCAGGGAACTATAGGCCTGTTAGCCTGACGTCGGTGCCAGGGAAGGTTATGGAGCAGATTGTCTTGAGGGAGATCATGCGGCATGTGCAGGGTGACCGGGGGATCAGGCCTAGCCAGCATGGGTTCGTGAAGGGCAGGTCCTGTTTGACCAACCTGATCTCCTTCTATGATCTAGTGACCCATCTGGTGGATGAGGGAAAGGCTGTTGATGTGGTCTACCTAGACTTCAGCAAAGCCTTTGACACTGTCTCCCACAGCATTCTCCTGCAGAAGCTGGCAGCCAGAGGCTTGGATGGGTACACTATTGGCTGGGTAAGGAGCTGGTTGGAGGGCCGGGCACAGAGAGTGGTGGTAAATGGAGTCAAATCCAGCTGGCGACCGGTCGTGAGTGGTGTTCCCCAGGGGTCGGTGCTGGGGCCTGTCCTCTTCAATATCTTTATTGATGACCTCGATGAGGGCATCGAGTGCACCCTCAGTAAGTTTGCAGATGACACCAAATTGGCTGGAAGTGTGGATCTGCCTGGGGGTAACGACGCCATACAGAAGGATCTGGACAGGCTGGAGAGCTGGGCTGAAGCCAATGGGATGAGTTTCAACAAGGCCAAATGCCGGGTCCTGCACTTCAGCTACAACAACCCCAGGCGACGCTACAGGCTTGGGGCGGTGTGGCTGGAGGACTGCGTAGAGGAAATGGACCTGGGGGTATTGATTGATGCTCGGCTGAACATGAGCCGACAGTGTGCCCAGGTGGCCAAGAAGGCCAATGGCATCCTGGCTTGCATCAGAAACAGTGTTGCAAGCAGGAGCAGAGAGGTGATCCTTCCCCTGCACTCAGCTCTGGTGAAGCTGCACCCGAGCACTGAGTCCAGTTTTGGGCCCCTCACTGCAAGAAAGACATCGAGGCCCTGGAACGTGTTCAAAGGAGGGCAACAAAGCTGGTGAGGGGTCTGGAACACAGGCCATATGAGGAGAGGCTGAAGGAGCTGGGAATGTTCAGCCTGGAGAAGAGGAGGCTCAGGGGAGACCTCATTGCTCTCTATAACTTCCTGAAGGGAGGCTGTAGTGAGCTGGAGGTCGGCCTCTTCTCTCGTGTCATTAGTGATAGGACCAGAGGGAATGGCTTCAAGCTACGGCAGGGGAGATTCAGGCTGGACATGAGGAAGTATTACTTTTCAGAAAGGGTGGTCAGGCACTGGAATGGACTGCCCAGGGAGGTGGTGGAGTCACCGAGCCTGGGGGTGTTCAAGGAAAGGCTGGATGTTGTGTTGAGGGACATGGTTTAGTGGGAGCTATTGGGAATAGGTGAACAGTTGGACTGGGTGATCTTTTAGGTCTTTTCCAACCTTGGTGATTCTATGATTCTATGATTCTATATATAATTGCATGCACCAGTACAGGTTGGGGGATGAGCTGCTGGAGAGGAGCTCTGCAGAGAGGGACCTGGGTGTCCTGGTGGATGACAGGTTGGCCATGAGCCAGCAGTGTGCCCTTGTGGCCAAGAGGGCCAATGGCATTCTGGGATGCATTAAAAAGAGCGTGGCCAGCAGGTTGAGGGAGGTGATCCTCTCCCTCTATTCTGCCCTAGTAAGGCTTCATCTGGAGTACTGCGTCCAGTTCTGGGCTCCCCAGTACAAAAAAGACAGGGATCTCTTGGAAAGAGTCCAGCGGAGGGCCACAAAGATGGTGAAGGGCCTGGAGCATCTCTCCTATGAGGAAAGGCTGAGTGAACTGGGTCTGTTCAGCCTTGAGAAAAGAAGACAGAGGAGACCTGATCCAGGTCTGTGAATATCTAAGGTGTGGGGGGCAGAATGACGAGGCCGGACTGTTTTCAGTGGTGAGTGGAGACAGGACAAGGGGAAACGGCCAGAAACTGCAGCATAGGAAGTTCTGCACAAATGTGTGCAAGAACTTCTTTACAGTGAGGTGACGGAGCACTGGAACAGGCTGCCCAGGGAGGTGGTGGAGTCTCCTTCTCTGGAGATGTTCAAGACCTGCCTGGATGCCTACCTGTGTGACCTGCTGTAGGGAACCTGCTTTGGCAGGGGGGTTGGACTTGATGATCTCTGGAGGTCTCTTCCAACCCCTACAATTCTGTGATTCTGTGATTCTGTGAACCCTTCTGCAATTTAACTCACTGAGCCTCGAATTGATAAAAGATAGATTCATATAATCAGTGGAAAGAGATACCCAGTAGTTTTCACCTCTGTTTTTGGCTCGTGTAAACAGGCTTGGAGGAGCTTAACCAAGAGGATGTTGTATAAAGTATGACAGTTTTAAAAATTCTCATCTGGTGATGCTGTCCAGAGTCATTACATGTGGCTCATTTGTAGTGATATGGAACACAGTGTTGTTCCTTCCATCTTTCTAAGTAGTAAGGAGTTTGATATAAAAAAATACAGAGTAAGCTAAGAATGACCAGTGCTGTTTTAGATTGATTTGCATGCTAATGTCAGAAAAGGCAGAAATCATTGCATCTGCTGCTTTAAAACTGTTGTTCACAAGGACTTTATTATTATGGAATAATTAAAAGCTGAAAGACACTGAGATGGCAATAAAAAAGTCTTGTCAGCTGGAAATAACTGCATGCAGACTGCAGATTGAATCTAAGAATAAAGTGAATTACATGTAAATCAACCTATTCAAGAGACTTTTGCATGTTAGTTTCATTTTTACTCATTTAAATTTCTGTAACTAATATAAATTTTGAAGTTTAACTAACTAGAGAATCTGGCTGATCATTTTGATGAGGGGAATATTACAAAAAAAAAAAAAAAAAAGCAAGGGGGTAATTGAGAAAACTAAAGAGAAACTTTTGAGAAACTAAAGAGAGTTGCTTCTAAAATACATAGGCCATTAGTAGAGCAAAAAAAATATTGCAATCAGAGACTAAAAAAAACAGTTCTTGATGAATCAGAGTGCACTGCAGATCAACACATCAGTTCTGTTTGATCCATTCTTGAGATTGGGGAGTTAATTTCAGACTTAGAGGAACACGCAGTGAGAACTGCAGAGGATATGTATTGACAGAGGTATAGCAGAGGAAGAGGAAGAAGTTTTCGCTGTTTTTCACTCATAGCCAACACGCTCTAAAATTTTGAAATGAGCACAGATTGTGTCCTACCAATAATTTTTTTCAGTGTTTTTGGAATGCAGTAGATGAAAATAAAATGAATATCTCCAAAATAATAAAAAAGCAGGATTCATGTGGAAAAAAAGTGCACTTTTTTGAGTTGTATTCAGATACGTTCTGATTTTTTTTCTTGCAGTATTCATTTTGCTATTTTGGACTATCATACTTAATACATCAGTATTATTGAAAACTGAGTCACCCTTTGCTCTCTCTCTTTTTGTTGTTTTCTCTAACAAGTTCAGTACTCTTTAAATATTATACTACTTCCTATTTTTTCTATCTCTGAGATTACAATGATGCATTAGGATACATGTTCATTTAGTATTAATTTCACCTAAGTAAAGTTAGCTTCAAAACATTAAGTACTAATTTTTGTGTTTAAGTTAATATTTCCACTTTGCAAAAATCATAAAAATTAGCATTATAAAGTAATCTACTAAAGATATGGAGAGCAAATTTTCTATTATATCCTGGAGTGCCATCTGTATTTATGAGTTTTAGAAAACAAGAGCTTTTGACTTGATTGGCAATTTGTAGTGATATACAAGCCTAATTCTCTCAAACCACTATTACAGGATCATAATTTCATCTCAAACTGTAAACATGCAAAGGTCCAAAATAATGTTAAAAACCCAGAATCATATAATATTAACAGAGCAGTAAAACAGATCCAGTAATGAAAACTGCTAAATGTAAGAACGTGTGAAGTATTTATTCCTCATTCTGTTGATTTGTCATTAGCATGTCACTGCTTTTGTTGGACAAAGACAATGTAGAGCTGAAGTCTTGAAATTTGTGGACTTTTGGGAAACTAAATTCCAACTTAGTCTAATTTCTCAGACATTGAAACAAGTTAACTTTGGACAGAGTGAGGTTTCAGCATTCCTTAGCCTTGTTCATTATAATTGCTTATAGTGACTTCTGTCTAAGATATAATAAAGTGTCCCTCACCCTGTTTCTTTGTTGAACTAGCAGATATTATGAAAAAAGCTTGTTCCATTTGGGGCTTCTCTCAGAGCCTACAAAGTCCATTTCATCTTTATCCTTGATTTCACTTCTTGAGTGCTGCAGAAATGCTGGAATCCACAGAGCTAGTAATTTTCACCTGGATGTGTAATAGGAGTTCACAACCATCACACAGAAGATTGTGAAGTTGTTCCAGGCATGAGGAATATTTAAAGTAGTTGTTTCTGGTGGTAGGTACAAGACTAAATCACTTAAAATGTAAATAATATCTTCACAAACCCTGAACTGGCTGTAAATATACTCTTTTTCCATGATAATTTAGGAAATATACCCTGGAAAATTTCTCAGAAATTCACCTTCATCAGCATTATAGCCAGTCATGAAATTTTTCTTCATGTATGCTTATAAATACTCCATGTGATGGCTTCAATTTCCTTGTTGTTATCAATGCAAATGGTATATAATATCTTATTCTTTATATAAAGATAACTCCAGTCTTTAATAGCTTCTCCATGCTTAATATACATAGAAAAATAGCTGCAACTAAAAAGCCAAGCTGCCCTTTCTTCTCCTGGATCATCTCTTCTCCTCTGCTATTGCCTCTCTGCTTCTCCTGGAGTCTAGTATTTTCAGCATACGTTTTCAAGTAAAAGTCCCAGAAACCAAGCATAATAGAAGAAACCTGCATGGTATGCAAAATTGAAAAAAAATTCAAAAAGGTACATCTGTTTTGGTTTAGATACTGCCCACATGTATTGTTAATCTCTTCTCTAAGAAGCCCAGCCATGAAGAAAGCAGGAACCTTGGTCTTATTGCTCTTCCCTACATTTATGGAATCTCAGCCCAATTATCACAACTCAGCTGCAGCTTATAAAGGAGGGGCTGTATGTAACCAAAGTTTATGCCTTAGAATCATGCATTTCTTTACATAATAAGTACAGACAAAGTTGAGTTTTTGTGACAAAAAATCCAACTGGAGTGTATGAGAGCATCCTTAATTTATAAAACAGGGACTCATCTTAAGGCAACAGTCCAGACATATGGAGTAGCAAAGGTTGGCAGGCTTTAAGAACTGGAGCAAACAGATATGAGCCTGCAGATCAAGCTTGTCCTGTGAGATTGAAAAGGAGCAGAGAGTAGAGAACCTGTTTTTATGTGACCGAAAGAAACCTTTCCAGGGACTATAAGGAGTGCACTCTCAGTGGTGATTCACCGAGACACTGAATTGGAAAAAATGGTGTCATCAAGCACCTTCATGCAGGAATACAATGCTAAAGGAGAGGTATTTATGTGGATTTTTTGGTACAGTACTTTTAAAAAAACAAAAACAAAAACAAACAAACAAAAAAAACCCACCAAAAACAAAGTGACTCTGAGATTTTTCTGTTTAAAATATTGTATATTCTTGTTTATATCCTAATTCAATTTAGATGTATTGAATTTTAAATTCCTCTGATCTTTTGGGGGGTAGTCTTAGCAGAGAAAAAAAGTTTGGGCGCATTGATTTCAAAGCTCTTGTCACCCTGAGATGCTGCTACAATATAGAACCCAGCAGTCATGATGATCAGGACTGAGAGCATTTTGCCTGCATTCTTGCCTATCTCAAGTCTGTAGTGCTTATCTTGCTTTTGGCCTAGAATCTTTCTGTTACTTTGGTGTCTCTCATGCGCCACTTTACTTGTCCTTTTGGTGGCCACACTGCTCACATAGATAAAATAATATAACCTTAGTGTTTATTGTATTTCTCTATAACATCACAATTTTGCTGAACTCATTTGTACTGTTGCTGGTTTCACAATTTATGTATGCCTGTATTTGGGCTCAAGGCAAGCTACTATTAATGAGTTCCGAGTAATACATGTATTACATATAAATAACAGTATCTATGACTGTATATACGTATATAATTTATAGTGATATATTACAGATTTACCTTTCAATTTAAGCAATATGCCTGATTATTTTATACATATAGCCAATAGACTACTACATGAATGAAAATTTAATCAGTTTAACCTTACTACTCTGTCTCATCTGTTGCTAATAATGTAAGCATGCAAGGACTAAGACTGCAGAACCATATGTGACACCAGATGCTCTTTAAAGAAACCTTAATGCAACTGCATGGTTCCCTGTGTTCTTGCCAGAAATTTCTTGCTTTTACATTAATAAGAACCAGTTCTGGTGTTTCTATCTATCTTGTCAGTTTTCTGTGAGTACTTTCTGTACGAAAAACTAGGAACGTGCCACTTGGACTGAGGAGTTAAAAAAAAAAAAAAAAACTAATTTGCTTCCTTTCTTCTCATCTCTTCTCCTTTTTACATTACAGCAGTTTTCAAAAATTCATATGAAGGAAAACTACATTTCTTTTGGTTTACGTACGGCATTGTAAATTGATTTTACAAATATATGATTGTGCAATTATTGAGAGCATGGATATACTCAAATAGACATTTTAATGGTAATATCTTCAGATTTTTTAAATTCTCCTTTACATTCCTGCTTCTTGTAACCCAGGAAATATCCCCATCACTTTTTATTGATGTAAAATTCTCCTTTCCATTTCTGCCTTCCTCCTCTGCATTTTGCCACATGTATTCTTTCTTTCTTTATTCCTGTCCTCATTCAGTACATTCTGAAAATGCTGAATTAAATTTATTCTACAATTTTTCTTCTCCCTCCCCCCCCGAGTTTTCTATTTCTTTCCAAATTAATTTGCCCTGCCACCTGGTCTCTGAGGAATTTAGTAATTATTGAGTATATAAAGCCTGGCTCCTAACAGATGGGACTTCCAAAATACACACATCAACAATGTGCATCCTAGGGCCAGAAGATTGTAAGTTAGCTGCAGTTTCATTATGACTTCAATTTTCTAATGGTTGTGAACACTGTCAAAGAACATTAACATTGTTTGTGACACCATGTCTTCTAAATAGTGGAGTTTAGACCAAGCCTATTTCTTTGATTTAGAAGATAAGTTTATTTTCCAATTTCATGGTACTGATTGCACACATTTTATAGCCATGTGGATAGGATCTGAAATGTAGTAATTACCTATCTATACTTTCACCTGTGCTTTGCAGAAGGTATTTTAGTCTGTATCTAATTAGCTACATCAGCACTTATAATTTCCTAAAGCTTTCTATCCCTTCATAATTCATTTCTACTCTAGTATTTCTGTATTTTAAAATATAAATCTATGAATGTTCTTTTTCAATTGAATTAAGCAATAAAAGGAATATAGAAAAAAAATTCTGACATGTAAATTTTAAATGTTCAAAATTCTTATGACCTGTATTTGCAGATCAAAATCTTTGGCACACCTGTTTAATTTGGGAGAATAGAGAAGATAGAGTAATAAGAAGGGGGAACATATTCACAGGGGAAGAGCGAATTCAAATTATCCAGGACTTTTTCATTTTTTACATATTATCCATTTTTTATAAATAATTATGCTCCTGAGAGATTCTTGTTATTTCATGTCCTAGGTGCAGGCAGTAACTGACTTCTCCCATTTAAGTTGCTGTACTTTTTATAAATAACAAATAACTTTAAGGAAGTAGACACTATACTTGGAGGCATATTTATTGAGTATAGATATGAAGTAGAGCAAGAATTATTTAAAACCAGGTTTTCTACATATTCCAGGATATTATGATAAGTACCACAGGTGTCAAACTGTTCTGAGGCCTGGAGTTTTTAGCTGGAATTTGCCCAGAAAAGTGTCCATGATAAAGGATCTCCTTCTCTAGAAATCCTATATATTGCTAACAGTACGTCTCAAAGAGGTGATGGTAGTCATAAAAGCCAAAGCACTAATTATAGCATTGGTTATGAATCCAGCTTTTAACATGAAGAACAAACCATCACCTATAGGATTTAGGAGAACAGTGCCTAAACTCCACTTCTGGCACCAGAGTTCTTCGGTCTCTCATAATTTGTTCCAGTTCTCCATTTGCTGTGTCACTGGGAGCTAGAAGGATAGAATCAGAATCCTTAGAGCTGGAATTGACCCTTAAAGGTCACCTAGTCCAACTCCCCTGCAATGAACATGACAGGGACACCAGAGCTAGATCAGGTTGCTCAGGGCCTGATCCAGCCTTGCCTTGAAAGTCTCCAAGGTTGGGGCTTCAATCACATATCTGGGCAACATGTTCCAGTGCCTCACTGCCCTCTTTGTAAAACAATTTTTCACTATATCCAACCTAAATCTACCCTCTATAAGCTTAAAGCCATTTCCACTTGTTCTATCACCACAGACCCTGCTAAAAAGTCTGTCCCCTTCTTTCCTGTAGCTCTCTTACAGATGTTGAAATGTTGCTCTCAGGTCACCCTGGAGCCTTCTCTTCTCCAGTCTGAACAGTTCTTTCATCCTGTCCTCATAGGAGAAGTGTTCCACTCCTTGGATCATTTCTATGGGCTTTCCTCTGGACACGTTCCACCACACTCCTGTACTGATGACTTTATATCTGGATGCAGTACTCCAGGTGAGGCCTCACCAATGCAGAGCAGAGAGGCAGGATCACCTCCCTCAACCTACTGGCCACCCCGTATTTGATGCAGCCTAGGATACAGTTGACTTTCTGGGCTGCAAAGACATATTGCTGGCTCATGGCAGCTTCTCATCTACCATTACCCCCAGGTCTTTTAAAGCAGGGCTTTAATCCCTTAGCTTGTGTTGTACTGAGAGTTGCCTTGACCCAGGTGCAAGATCTTGCATTTGGATTTGTTGAACCTTGTGAGGTTTACCTGGGCCCACTGCTCAAGCCTATCTTGGTCCCTCTGGAAGGCATCCTGTCCTTCTGGTGTGTTGACTGCACCCCACAGCTTGGTGTCATCCACAAGCTTGCTGAGGGTGTGCTGGACCCCACTGTCAATGTCATTGATGAAGACATTAAAGAGTATCAGTCCCAGCACTGACCTCTGTGGCACATCACTCATCACTGATTTCCATCCAGACACTGAGCCACTGACCACCACGTTAAGCCACCATATTGATCCACTCATCACCAAGGAAGAAGAGCATGAGTTAATAATATGAGAGGTAAAAGAACGTGGTGATTTTTTTTTCCCTGCATTATCCTTGATCACTACCAGCAGGTGATAAGAATCCCATAATAGCAACTCTGATCAGCACCATCCTGCCTTGCAAAAGGAAATCTCCACCACTTGGCCTGTTTTCTTGGTATGGTTCAGATTCAGATGATTTTCAATTGACAGTCCTATATAGTTACCTTCGACTTCTGGAATGCACCAGGAACAAGGACTTCAAATTCCTGAAGCTTCCTCTAGACAGTAATTGGAACAGAGCCATAGTTACATAGTCCCATTTTTCCCTGGAGCAGTTTCTGGCTCTTTTTCATGACCTCCACTGAGCTAACTGCACTTACAACTACCAGTGTTCCTGTTACTTTCCACTGTATACCTAACTGCCAGCTAAATATATGTAATTCAGTGCAGATGAATAGCAGATTACTCCCTGATTAGCACAAAGTTGCTGAACAGTTTCCGGACATCTTTGGTGATAAATGCTTTCTTACTGCTCTGTACAGCGAATGGGTTCTTCTTATCTTGCATGTGCTGTAAAAATTTGGTGATTTCCCCATGATACCTTTTTAACAATCAGAAGGAAGAAGTGTTTGCCAGGACTTTGTGCTAATTGCCCTACATAGAGAGGTAGAAATAGAAGAGATAAAAATTAACTAATGCTCTTTTTGTGATCAGAAGCTATTCTAAACGATTCATTTTTTTAAAGGCATGATCAAGCATTTAACTAGGAAAGAGGCTTAAACACAACAGTGAGATTCCTTCTGGGAAATGACTTCCATAGAATCATAATATTACCAAGGTTGGAAAAGACCTCCAAGATCATCTATTCCAACCACCCACCTACCACCAATATTTTCCCACTAAACCATGTCGCTTAGTACAACATCTAACCAGTGGATTAATATTATCACTTGCCAGGTCTTCAAACACTAGCATGATTTGGATGTGATCCATGAGGAAGATGTGCTGCTCTGCTGAGAGCTTGCACAACTACTGATTCATTTATTTAAACTTGGTTTGTTTATTTATTTATTTATTTATTTTTGTTTGTTTGTTTAACAGAGAATGAATTATTATTGGAAGCCAAGGCAGGGGGAAAGTAATACTTGAAATGACTGAACCTGTGCCCTCATGTTATCAGAACTGTTTTTTTAGTTTTATGTTAACATGAATGATATTTGAATTTGCAGTATTACAAAGAAAGAGCTTCAGCTATTATATTGTCATAGTCAGTGAGGTGAACATGCAACTAGCAGGAAAGTTTGATAGCACAGTCTGTTCTTTTGCCTGAACAGGAAGCTCTGTATACTTTCAACATAAGCTTTGGAGAGTAAAACACAGAAATGTACCAATCTGAAACTTTTGTTTCAGTTCTGACACCACAGATGCATTTATGTTGTCACAGTTGTAAACCTGTGACTGCAAAAGACTCTATTCAGTTTCTGATATATTAAGTGATAAATAAAACAGAGGTGGGCGTGGAGCATCTCTCACATGAGGACTGAGTAACCTGGGTCTGTTCAGCATGGAGAAAATAAGATTGAGGGAGATCTAATCAGTGTAAATATCTGAAGGGATTTGGGAGACAAATAGATGGGGCTAGACTCTTCTCGGTGGTGTGTAGTGATAGGACAAGAAGTAATGACCTAAAACTTGAACATCAGAAGTTCTGTAGTAATGGTGAGGAAGCAGTTCTTTATGGTAAGAGTGATGGAGCACTGGAACAGGTTTTCCAGAGAAGTTGTGGAGTCTCCTTCTATAGACATATTCAAGATCTGTCTGGATACCTTCTTGTGTGACCTATTGTGGGGTACCTGCTTTAGCAGGGAGGTTGGACTCAGTGATCTCTTGAGGTCCCTTCCAGACCCTGCAATTCTGTGATTGTAAACTTGTAAGAATGTGAGTTTAAAACTTCCCTGTAATTTATATGAGTATTAAGTGCTATTGTCAAAATCACTTTTATTTATGCCTTTAAATAATGAATGTGTAATTATATTAATGCTGTTCTTTTCCGTTTTTGTATTATGCCATTTTTATAGCCTTTCCTTGAAGACCTCATCACTGCTCTTCTAATCCAGAGATGAATGGAAATAGTAAAGGTTAGGAAATTAGTTAATTACTATTAAGCTCCAATGGAAATTTCCAAATTCTTTATCAGGATCCCAAGTCCTGTGGACCTCTAATGTCCTTCTTCTCCTTGTGAATAAGATGGTTTGCAAAATGTATGAAGAAGTAGAAGTTCGGCTGAAATGGTCTATATTGCAGACAGCTTTCCAGTCAGTTTCTAAGTCCTTTTGTTTCTCAGCTCTTTCTGTGACCTATGATCATATGTGTTTTAGAAACTGTATTCTAAGCCAATCAAAGATTATTCTTTGTACTGAGTGTGTCACAATGGAAGTCAGTTACTATTGCTTATTTCTGCCACATTTCTGAAACACTTTCTCATTCTAGGCCTCAGATGAGAACCAGATTCACACTTCCAAGATCATGTTGTAAATGTGTAGGTTAGATACACTATACACACTAGGTGTCAATGACTTTCAACAATAAGACCTTCACGTTCTAGACTCTTATATTGCCCTTACAAGTGTCCTGGCTCTTAAAGGTAGTGTGAATAAGCAGGTGATGCTCATAAACCTAAGTTTCAGATTCATTTTTTAACATGCTGGTCTTCCTTGGCAGGTAGGGGAAGACCATGTTTTACTTCTCACAAGAAGAACACTAACGGTAAAAACATACTGCTGCTGGAGGTTATTTCAACAACTGATATTTGAACAGGAGGTTCCAACCTCAGAGAGAGAGTGCTTGGCAAGATTAGGAAACACAAGGGCAGCCTTCAGAATCCAGCTTTCTTTGTAATCAGTCACTATTGAAGTCTTCTCTACTTCAGTAACAGAGGGAACAGCAAGTACTCTAGGTCCAGGAAAGACATGAGTTGGCTTCAAATGCGGCATTAAAGATGATCTGGCAACTGGTGCTTGGAAGTAAGGAAATGCTGTTATGTGATCCCTAAAAAGATCATATCACTGATGTTCTTACAGTATAAGAAACAGACTGAAGCCACTTTTTTCTCAATGGACCTGTTCAGGACACTTTCTTTATATTCCCCATTCTATTGTATTCAATGATATATTTATTCATTCACAAATCAGGTTTTCATCTATGCAAAAATTAAATGAATGCAAAAAAAAAAAAAAAAAAAGATAAACTCGAGTGGACACTTTGAACAATGTTTGATTGTGGAATGAATATGAAATATGAGCTCTTAAACTCTGTGCTATTCTTACAGCATCACTGATTTATGCATTGCTGACCTAAACATCCTGTCTCTGAAAACTAACTAAATGACACATGTTAAATTATTATATATAGTGTAGGTGGTGAAATTGTGACCTGATTGTGAACAGGTGAGGTATGTTCCTTTAGTGTGTTATTAAGCTTTAAATACAGGGAAAGAGAGCACATGTTCATCAGGAGGGAAAAAATGGAGAATGATAAGAAAATCTTCAAACATTGCATTAAAGGAACTTACATAGTAATTATCTTTAGCTGAAAGAAAAGCTATACATAATTTGACTTTAAAATATCAGCTTGCAAGATTTAATGGAGAACCAGTGTTTGCCTTCCACCTGAAGTTAGGTGGAGTTGTATATACAAAAACTTCTATTTTCACTGTTGAATCTAAAACAGAGCTTTCTGTTCCCTCCTGCACTCAGTCTGTGCATGGGTCAAGAGAGCAAGTATGATTAAGGAAACAGAATTTGGCCTAAAGACTCAGAATACTGGGTCATTAAGAGGCTTTGCTGGTCAGGTCATTCTGCCCTGGGGCGTCTCCACAGTCCTGCCCATGGCTCTACACCTCATCTCAGCGCAGCCCATGGCCATCATTCCCTGGCAGTGTGGGCAGAGCAGAGCCCCTAGTAGTGGAATAAGACATGACTAGTGAGGTCCTGCCCTGCCTACTCTGTGTACAGACCAAAGTTTATGCTTCAGCTCACCTGTGAGAAGGAAAAGCAGAAAACAAAAACAAAGAAAAAAAAAAGAAAAAAAATGCTGTTTGTATAGGCAGTATATTGAGTAAATTGATTACTTGCATAAGATTTCAGCTACTGAGTACATAAGATAAGTTAAGGTAGTTAACACCTCTTCAGAGGGATGTAAAAGCCAAGTAAATTGAGTTTCTAAGTTTAAAACATTTTTTTTGCCTTTCATTACACATGTGTTATACTAGAGAGACCAGAATTTCAAGGAATTCTGACTAACTGATCTCAATGTCTAAATCAGTTACATGCAGAAAGAGAAATGAGCATGTCCTCTGTAAGCAGTACTGATTCATTCAGAATTCAAACTAAATTGGTTATGAAAGTCAGAGATGCATTAATGAAGATTAACAATAGAGCCCTAAGGATCCTGAATAACTGAGCTGGAAATATGAGAATGATTGATGCAGCAGTGGTAACAAAAGTCCTTCTGAGAAAAGAAAACTCCCAGTTTTATTATGGAGAATGAGAAGGGCAGTGAACCACATACTGAAAACCAAAGTCCCCTCTTTACTTGTTAGGAAAGAACTGGAGGCAGCTAATTCCAAACAATGAAGACCATTCACTGGCATTCTTTAGTAATGACTTGGATGCTTTTCTTTTTTGGAAAACTTTCAAAAATTACGGATTTTCATAATTTTAGAATTTTACTTTAATAAAATAATATTTCCCTTTTTCTTGTTTCTACAACTAACCACAGCATACAGTCAATAAGAAAATAACAAGTCACACTTTTCTATTACAGAAACAGTCTTAGGTTAAACTGGAAAGCTGGGTTTTATTCTAATGCATTTCAAATAATGAACTCAGTAAACTTTTCAGTGGTTTGGTTTTTTTTTTTTGGTTTTTTTTTTTTTTTTTTGTGCTTAAGACAAGAAATTAATGTTCAGCATCTAAGAATATAAACGAGGAAGTTCAAAACTGAAATCCTCGCTCATCCAGGTCATTAATGAAGATGTTAAGCAAGACCAGACCCATTATCAATCCCTGGAGAAAACTGCTAGCTACAGATCTCCAACTAGGCTCTGTGCCACTGATCACAACCCTCTGAGATCCGGCAGTCAGCCAGTTCTCATTCCATCTGACTGCCCACTAATTTACATTCATCCACACTTCGTATGCTTACCTACAAGGATTTTATGGAAGACAGTGTCAAAAGCCTAGTCTATCACTATGCTCCATGATAGAGAATCCCTCTCCAGCTTCCTTGTAGCCCCCTCTTTAGTCTGCTATAATGTCTTCCCAATAAAAAGTGTCTCCCTATGTTTATTATAAGCCCCACTTAAGTACTGAAAGGCTGCAGTAAAATCCCCGTGGAGCCTTCCCCAGTCTAAACTTTCTGTCTCCCTCAGACTTTTTTCATAAGAGAGGTGATACAGCTATCTGATTATCCTCATGCCCTTCCTCTGCACCTCTTTCTTGTGCTGATGGCTCTAGAGCTGGATGCAGTATTCCAGGCAGTATCATAAGGATGGAGTAAAAGGAAGGATGGATCACTGCTGGTCACGCTTCTCTTTATGCAGCTCAGGATACAAATTGCAATGCTGTGGTTGCTCTGGCTTCTCCAATTTTTATATTGTTTTTGGATATTTGAATCTCGTGTGAGATTTCCGGCTGCTTCTTGGGTACAGGACAAAAAAGCATGATAAATTGCAATTTCTGAAATAATCTGACTTAAATATCACTAAAAGGGATACAAGACAAACTCTTTAAAAATGGCTTCACAGTGATTGTATTTTAAAAAGCGTTTTGATGTTTTAACAGGAAAATGATAGTTCTTCTACATAAAATGAAATTCATCTTGCAGCACCAAAAATTCCAAGAGATAGAAATATCCCCATTTGGTAATAATAAAAATGCTCAACACCAATCTGAAACTGAACTGCATATTTTTTAGAGAGATGAGATAGTCTTTTAAAATTATCTGACAAGTTTTTGTATTTATTTTTCCTGGCATGAGAAAAAAATCAAAGAGATTTAATTTTTTGAAATAAACATAGCTGACTATGAGCAAAAGATATTTTTAATTAAACACTTACAATCTCTTCAAAGGATTTTATGCACTTATATATATATATATATTTCATTAGTGATACTATGTATAGAAGTTACAATTCTCTTTTAATTTGTTTTCAACCATTGGTACAGAACTTCTGGCAATATGCAACAGCCTGAAGTAGAACATGTTTCTTCTGATGTTAAAAACTACCAATGTTTGTTTCTTCACTAGCATTTATTCCTTTGATTCTATTTTGATAAGAAGCCAACAGGGCCAAAACGTGCAAGAGAGCCACTGGAAGGTAGTGAAGAAGCTGTATCGTTAAAGTTTATGTTTTAAGACCGCCAGCATTGTTTATGTGTTGAGTAAAAATCTCTTCAGATAAATTCTTAGAAATTTGTACAATATTACAGAACATGGTGTTAAAACTTGTACAAGAAAAGCAGATGATTCTCAGAAGCTTTGGCTGCTAGGAAGGAATAGATATAAATCATAAGCAGAGATAGTATAGTCACTTTTAAACGTAACCCTTTTACAGCTACATATGAAAGCTTTTCTACAAACATACGTGTGCTGAAAGGATCATAGATATACATGTAAATTTGATGTTGTACACACATCGCTGTTACTTGTATTTCTATTTTAAATGGAAATTTCTGTATTCTTACTTCAGTCATTTACTGCATGGGGATCTTTGCAAAGATATTACTATATAAGAAGGTGCTGAAAGAGGACCAAACCGGTCATTCAGTCTGGCTGGGTGATGAATGAAGAGCAAAGTGTTACATAGAATGAATAAGAGATTTAAAATATAGCAGCACAGTGGCTTAAATTATCCCATTTTCTATCATTTGAAAATTATGAAGCAAGCCCACTTTCAAGCTTAGCTTTAGATTTAAAGACAAAAGAGAACCATAGCAGACCTATTTCAAAGATATGGGAAAATGAGTATTATTACTGTAAAATTTAATAGCTCTCCAGTAATGATCCAGTAGCATTCTCCAGATTGGTACAGCTATTTTCATATTTATGAAAGTCATCTTGAAGAACATTTTCTGAGTTTTTCTGAATTCATGAAAGGGGGTTCACAAGTTCAGAAATGGATTTTTATTGACCGTATTTTCTGTTGTCCTGTAAAATAGCTTACTTCTGCTGTATTGAAAAAGAAAGTTCTAGAGAAGCTGAACCAAAAGTTCTTCACATAGAGAATGGTGAGGTGCTGGAACAGGCTGCCCAGAGAGGCTGTGAATGCTCCATCCCTGGAAGTGTTCAAGGCCAGGTTGGATGGGACCCTGGGCAGCCTGGTCTGGTACCAGACCTGGAGGTCGGTGGCCTTGCCTGTGGCGGGGGGGGTTGGAACTTGATGATCCTTGGGTCCCTTTCCAAGCCAAGCCATTCTGTGATTCTATGAAATATGACTTCCTTTGCTTCTGCATTTGTTGCAGAGTAGAAGGTGATGGGTTGAAAAGCAAGGGAGGGCAATGTAGGATCAATCGTACCAGCTTCTCTATATACATTATCTTTTTAACTAGAAATAAGGTGCAATACAACTGGGTTGTTTTTTTTGTTCTTGTTTGTTTGTTTGTTTCCAAGTGCAGCGTCAATACTGTATATCTAGAAAAGTAAGAATTTGCAAGTCCTTAGCACTGCAAAGAGACATGCACGGTTGTTGCTACAAAATAATATCATTTAAGTGCACACAAAACAAAAATGAATTAATTTCATTAAAGTCAGATGCAATATAGAAGTTTAACATTCCAGATAAGTACTTTCCAAAAAACAACTGTTTTAAGACTAGTTTTGATGATAAGAATAATAATTGTATCATTACTGTAATTAGGTTAAAATGTTAAATTAATGTTATTTTACAACAATAGACAATTTTGAAACAACAGGATATTATAACCTTTTTTTTTTTTTTTCTTCATTATTCCATTTCATGCACACAGGCATCTGAGTGTTTCTCAAGATTGTGCTGTACCATCATCTCTCACCTACTCATTGGATGAAACTGAGTGTGTTGTATATGGAATTGGCTGAAAGGGACCAATTAATGAATTTCAGATCCTAGAGTGGGGCTCTCCATTTTTTTTCATAATTTGTGAAGCATGGCCTTAAGATGAAGGCACAGTTCTCTGTCTACTGATGATCCAAAAGTGAAAGCTGCAAACAGTATAAAGTTTTGTAATTATCTGCCTTGATCTTATAACACTGTCCTATGGTGTCATATCTGATCTTAAAGAAATCAGAGAAAGTAATTAATCTCTAATTTTATCATTAGATCATGAGTCTATCAGATATAAAGACATAATTATATTCAAGAGAGATGGAGAGAAGTAAAATGAACATGGCCTGTGAAATGATTAATTCTGTGTCCTGAAGTCAATTAAGCATAGGATAACTGCAATTCTCTGAAATTACATTTAATGCTGTAATGCACTGTAACAAAGGAGCTGGTGGGAGTACAAAAACAGTACTGCATATGAAAAATTGGTAAAATGTGTACTTCACCATTAAATATCATAATAACCTTTGAATAAAATTTGACTTCATCATTAATGAGACTGCATAGATGGTGTTGTTTTTGTGCTGGTATTAGAGCAAAATACAAAAGAAGAATAAATAAATCATGGTAGAAAGTGTCAAATGCACAACAAAAATGAGAACCCTTGGTTCCTGCATTCTCTGGTTAATGTTCAAAGCTTACCAAGAACATACATATCAAGTAGATTTTTAAATAGACACTACCATCATCCTTAGTGTACAGGTCTGGATGTCTCCAGAATCCTGAGCATGCTGACTACGCCAAATGCTCTATAATGAATATAACTAATGATCAGCCGTTCCTTCTTCTCTAAAGCTGTCTCCCACAATCATATTCTACATAGCATGTTGAATAAACACACAGAAACAATTTGCTTGAGACAAGTAGGTGGAAGAACAGAGATGTGGAGAATAAAAGTAGGAATGAAAGTAGTAGAATGATAATGAGGAAGGAAACTATAAACCATACACTGGTGTTCTACTGTACTCCACAATGGACCTCTAACACAGAATGGGTTGAAGAATAGATAAATAAGATAGCTCTGATCACACTTGCTTGTATGTGTGGGGCTTAGGTTGACAGTTAAAAGTTCCTTTTGCTACATAATTAAAAATAGTGGAGTTGATTGGTAAAATACTCACTTGGAGAAAACATGTTTTTCCACATTAAACTTTTCCTGGTAATTTTTCTCTTTGTGAAAATCATCATTTGAGGGAAGAGGGTTTTTAGTTAAGCAGAATTTTTCCTGATCTGTGAAAAACAGAGGTTGCTTTGTCTGCTATCACTGAGTCCACGAGTGGAATTTATCTATGAATGTTCATGAACTGAATGGCTTTTTTTGCTGATGGCCAGACTGACTTTGAAGACTGTTCATGGCATTGTTCCCAAGTAAGTTAATATAAAATGGAGTTGCAAATTTAGAAAAGTCAGCTGACATTCGCTGTCAATAACTGAACCTCGCACCATGAAACGAAACTGTAGGAAGTTATTGTACACTGAAGAGTGCCTAGAAGAAAATGGAACTCCAAACTAAGCTCTCTTTATCAGTCAGGTCATACCTATTTTATTAACTAATAAAATGCTTCTGTAATATGTAAGCAAAAATTCAAAATAATTGAGTGAACCATTTGGATTCATAATACATTAATGTAAAGAAAAAAAAAAACTAGTTAGTTCAAAAAAAGTAGAGGTTTTTTTTTTTTTAAAGAGTACTAGTTCAGGAGTACATTTATCACCTTTATTTAGAAGATCACCACGTCTTTATTTATATACAGTGCTCTTTACGTATTATTAGTACCTGTAATGTTGTAGCAGACACAATGCATGATCATTATTCTTTATATGAAGTCCATTATATAAACCATACTTGCTTTATAAAAGCAACATCCTTTGTAAGTGAGTAGGCTTATATATTATGATTTGTTAGCCATATCTGATTCTACAAGTACTTATTTAAAAATATACTTTTTTTTGCATTTTGTGTTTTCAAGGCCAAATCACAAGTGATCATCACTTGTGATCACTTATATACTTATATCACTTTTATACAAGTATCAGTGATACTTCTATATACTGAAGATCAAGTACATATGCAATAGGCAGTGGATAGATATGTTTCTATAGATTCTCCTGTTGTTAGATGGATTTTTTTTAACTGCTTTTGTTTGAAGATAAAGCATAGAAGTACAACACATTTTTAATGCTAGAAGGTGTTTTTTTCAAAATCTTTCTCACATATTTCCCGTGTTGGGGGCCCCAGACATGGACACAGTACTGCATGTGGGGCCTCACTAAGACAGAGTACAAGGGGACAATCACTTCTCTGCCCCTGCTGTCCACCCCTTTTCTGATGGAACCCAGGACAACCTTGGCCTTCTGGGCTGCAGTCACACACTGCTGGCTCACATGGATGTGGTCGGGTACCACGTCAAAGGCCTTGCAGAAGTCCAGCTAAATTACATCAGTTGCATTCCCTTTTTCCACAGATGCAAACAACAATCAAGTAATAACTCAATCAATGATTATTTAGATCTTTTTTCTTTCTTCTGTTTTTTGTTTTATTTTTAAATATAAAGCAATGTTAGTATTCAATATGTTTCAGTGTTGTTTATCAAGTATGTATTAAACACAAAGGATATATATTACAGTGCAGAGAAAATGTCTTGAGGTCTGCTATGCAGATTGGACTTGAAAGATAGCAAAGGTTGTTTCCCAGTACTGACATTTTAATAGACGTTCAATGGCAAAACAGACATGGGTCACCAGAAGATATAATTTGGGATTTCAAAGGCAAAGTCTAGTAAATTTGTCTCCAAAATAGAGTATATGAATATGCAGTGGATGAGCGATTTTTTAGATATGTGATTTTTTGAATTTCAATTTCTCCTCTTGTTATAATGACGTCAAAAAAATCATATTTTTCATTTAGACCAATAAGTCATATGCAGTGTGTTTCACATATTGCTTTTCAGCAGCATAAAGGGTTTTCTCCTTGCTGAGTAATAATAAATAAATAAATTGAAACTTTCAAGTAACTGGTTTCTGAATTCTTTGCCATGCAGAATTCCAGTCACAAGATACTGTCATTCACCGTCTTTTTCAATGCTTAATCCTTACTTTTTAATGCCTGGTGGTAAATGGACTTTGCTTTGGTTGAAATTTCATTTAATAGCATGGCTTTTCTGATGAAGCCCAGTTAACTAATTATTGTTTAATTATGTACTAGTGCTTCTCTATTAGTAGCACCATTCTCATATATGGAAAAGCTAAAGTTCAGAAAATTCATTTCAAGTTATTAAAATGTGTGCAAAAAATAAAAGTTTGAACTCTTTCCATCTTGTCTTCCAAGTTAATGGCTAACATTAGTTTTAAAACAATATTTATGAAGACAAAGGAATCTGTTTCCCTGGAGGGGAAAAAAATATAAAAAGGAAAAATTTATGTCTCAGATGAAACATTTTCCTGAGATGCCACTGTTGATAGCATCTAGCAACTAATTGTTAATGATTTGCTATTGTAAATAAATTAAACAATTCTAATTGTGCTATGGAGAATATTTGTTTTTGCTTTTTCCACAGTCTTTCTTAATGAGATTATTCCCAAGTCTTTGATAAATTCAAATAAAATGTTATTCCTGCTGCAGAGAGATAGTTACAGATAAAAGACATTGCCCATAAACTGGTGAATAGGCCAATTTCCTGACTACCCTAATTAGCTTTGCTTAATTTGGCACATTACTTCCTGAAATAATGATTTAATCTAATTAAGATTCTTTCACAAGATATCTTTTAAATGAATTAATTAAGAACTTTATCTCCAAAGCCCAGAAATTAATAACACCAAGAATAACATTGGCATCTTTTGCAAGAGTAGCATTTTAGTTTCCCTATGAACTGACTCCACTTCTCCACTACCTTTGATTAGTTAAGAAATCAGGTGAAATACATCTCCTGATTGCCCACTTCCCTTCCTGTTAATCTTCCTGAGGACATGGTTTGCAGTGAAGAACTTATGTAGCTCTCAACTGTGAAAATGAAATTTTATCTAGCCTATCTTACAAAATATTATGAACACTAATAAAATCCATGCACAAATGAGAGAATAAATCATTATTTGATATTTGATATCACTGATGAAATCTAGTTCTTTGGGGTGGCAGGAAAGTGATAAATTACCAATTCTGTTCTGTAATGACATGGTACTGCTGTGGCTAGGTTGTGCAATTTTGTTGGGGTTTTTTTGTTCATTCCTTTGTTTCCCAGTAGAGCTATTAGGTGGCTTGCAATGACAGAATAATATTTCATAACTTGGATGTATTCTCTGTCTATTAAAGAAAAGCTCAGAATAGCAGAATGAAGCATGATACCTTTTTGATGTCACTGGACAGTAGGCATTCAGTAATTGCTACCTGCTGTTCAAGAAAATCTTTACTGATATGTGTGAGGTCAAATTCATCCAACTAGGTGAAGACATGGATAAGAATACATGGCTTTTAAAAATGGTAATGCTAGGTGCAAAGCCTCTTATTTAGATCTTCAGCCTCAGATGAAAGCTGAATAAATTCCCTCATGTACTACTGCAGAACCAAAGCTCAACAGATTCAATGGAATTAAACTTTTGATTTTAACAAAATCTGAATTATGTTAAGTAGAGAAGAACAATTTTCAAAAGTTCAGACTGTATTATTTTATTCAGGTAACTGTATAGCTTAAGTATGAATAGATGAAATGGAGCAGGAATTTTTTCAGTTGCTCTCTTTCCATTATGTCCCCACAGGGCATTTACCACCATCCAAGAGTCAGTACAGAGAGAAAATACTGGCCACTTTTCTCACTCAGCAGTATCTACTGCCAGCAGGATGGTTTTCTCTTCTGCAGATTGGCTTAATTAACTCCTTTTATTCCTTCATCTTCCTCTTCTCCTCCAAGCTCTTGTAAATTCCAAATATCTTTGATACGTTCAAATCAGAATGCTTCTCTCGCTAAGTGTTCTGAATGGGTTTCAAGATTTGTTGAAGGCTAAATAATTATTTAAGAATACCACTGAAAGACCTGCCCCAAGACTGGTTATTTATGAGTGCCAGGGTGTGTGAAATATTATGGACAGGTATTTAGGATATTGGGTACCTCCAGGGTTTTGGAACTTCATCGCTCAACAACTGCAGAATCCTGAAGAACTGGTAAAACTTTTGAAAAAAAGTAAGCTTTCACATTCACAAAGCTGGCATTTTCAGAGACAGAAATCACTGCAGAGTAGTGGGGCATAGGCCATCCCTACCAAGACTTGTTATATGCTGTTCAAGGAACAGAGAAGGAAGACCTCAGAAGGCATATTGCCTTCTGTTTTCTAGTGATTTATTATACAGTGGGGCTTCTTCAGTACACATCACCTCCTCTTCTGGTGATCTTCTGAAATCTTTGTCTTCTGGCCAGTCCATGATCAGTTCCAAGATTCCTGGGTATTTTTCTCTTTTTTGATGAGAGTATAAAAGATTTCAGGCTCTCAGCTCCAAAACCCTAGGGGACAACATAGAGTCTCTCCTGGTGATTTCTCCCAGAGGCTCCAGGCACAGCCACCCTTCCCAGCAGCAGTGCAGACCACATTTTTAACATCTGCTCATGTTGACACTGCCCCAACAGCTACTGCATAAAATATCTCCCATTTCATTTGTTAGAAGGCTATCACTCCATTTGAAATTGTTCTTCCAGGTCTCTTGATGCATATCACACTGTACTTACATCATAGTACCTTGTGGTTACTTCTGTTAATAGTGAGCAGTATAGTTGATAGTGAGCAGTAGCTAACTTGTACACAGGAAAAATCTACTGTTGAAATTCTGATATTGGGTTTCACATTTTTATCACACAAATATGCCAACATGTTTGGATAAATTGTTTTTCCTGCTCCTGGCTGGCTTTGCTGAAGATTTATGCTGTCTGCTTGTTAGTGCAAATAATTACTTTAAATTAACTTTTTTTTTTTTTTTTTTTCCAAATCAGTAAACATGAAAAATTAATCTGCAGCAAACATACAGCTCTGCTATAGATCACTTGATTCTACCTCATTTATACTCCCTCAATGGAAGACACCCTATGTAAGTGTGACTAAATTGCCATGGTTACTGGAACACCTGTGAAAGGTGTTCACACACATTTATATTAACAGATACTTGAATTTCAGAGACGTAATCTGAAAATCCCCATGAAGAGCTAGTGATTTCTGAAGAAGTATTTGAAGAGAAAAATGTCCAGGGATTTTAATTAACAATACATTCTTGTTTGTGTAATTGAACCTAATGTAGATTTTTGTTTTCAGATCCTGTTTTTGTCATCTCTATTTCCGTAATAAAACACAAAGTTACAACAATTTTTAAAAAACAAAAATAATCAGTTTTTAGTTATTGTTGTTTTGTTTAAATATAGATGTTTTGTAAGCACTGCAAATCACACAGTTCTTTACAGAAATACACAATTTTAAGAAGTAGAGGTCTACACTGAAACTTAATTTCCATGTGAAAACTTAAATATTGATTCTGTGCCTCAGTGTTAAAGTCTAATTCCTGAAAAGCTTAAACAAGCTTATAACATGTCAGCGCTTTACCTTCTTCATCTTATTCATTCACTGAATCTTTCAAATCCTTTCCTGAGAGGAAGAACTTACAAATAACCAACCTGCTTTTACATTATTGGTGTTTTTTTTACACCAATCTACTATCTCTTTTGGACTCATACAGGCTTGACTTTCCTAAAATATTAGGTGCTCTGACTGCTGAAAATACTATATTTTCACCATCTGTTAAACTTCATATTTTATATTAAGCGTCTTAGATTTACAAAGCCAGTTATCCTATTATTCAGTATCAAATTATTTAAGAGTTATATGAGAAAGACAGTACAACATAGAATGAGCATGCTAAACAGTCATCAGTCCACTAAGTTTATGACATCTGAGGTCTGTTTATTTGAGAAACAGTGCTGGAAACATATAAGTCTGGTTTATTGGCTATTTCTGTGAATGAACATATTTTTAATATATAGCAATAGTTTTTCTCCATTTTCATTTAAGTTTTTTTTTTTTTTTTTTTATTTCTGTTGCTATCAGAGGAAGAAATACATAGATAATTAGATCAGTTTGAACCTTATTAAACGTATAAAAAAGCTTATAAAACAAAATTTAGATGAGAAGAAAAGAGTGCTTTTTACAGTGTTAATATTTTAGGAATTACATATAATTGAAAAGCAAATTCTGAGTGCCTTGGAATGTTTTATTCTTTGAGATATGTCCTTTGAATTTTATGTTTTATTTAAATTACGTATGAGAAACTATTTAAATTACATATTAGCAAACTTAGAATGCATGGCACAGAAAGTTCTATGAATATTCAAAATTTTTCAGATTAATTTTATGGAGTACCAACACTTTGAAGTTAAGCCAGTCACAATGTCTCAATTCTAATTAGGACTGGTGATTTTGTGTGAAGAGGTATGTCTGAAAGAACTGTTCACACATTGAGAGCAACCCACAGTACTTTTATGTGCTTTTATGTACAGTAACAATGAAATTCTAACTACAAAATAATGAAGTGATAGACAAAGCTAAGAAAAACAATTCTATTTTCTTATTACTAAGTCATAATTTCAGTTCTTTCAAATATCTTGTGGCATAATTTACATTACATAGCATGCCATGTCCCATTGCAGTTATAGTATGTAGTCTTGTACATTAATGATCATTTAGATCAAGGAAGAAATAAGCACATGATTTTGCTTGAGGACTGATATTAAAGCCTTAGCCAGCACTGAATTAGCTCAATGCTGGAGCACAGTAACCAGCAAGACTCTTTTTTGGCAGAGTTAAAAGGAACCTTCTTGACCTCCTTTGATTACTGAAATTGAAACAAACCCCATGACCATTTATTTTCTGTGAATCACGGGATTTTTGTCATGGAGTTTAACTTTCTAAATTGCTTTGCAGAGGAAAAAATCTTGAATTGTGTTCACAGGAACTTGAAACTGAGCTAACAAATAGTGCAATAAATAAAGCAAGCAAACAAGACCAAAGAAATAATAATAATAAAGCCCAAAAAATCTACACACCTAGAAACAGAGAAATGCTGAAATATGTTCAGAGAAAACAAGATGAAGAATATAAGAATATATGAAGAACATATAAGGAAAAACTGAGGAAACCGGCATTATTTAGTCTGAGAACAGAAGGCTGAGTGGAGACCTCATTGCTCTCTACCTAAAAGGAGGTTGCAGTGAGAAGGGCATCCATCTCTTTTCTTGGGAGACAAGTAGAATGCCAGGAAGGAGTGTCTGAAGTTATATCATGAGAGGTTTAGATTAGATATTAGGATGAATTTCTTAATGGAAAGGGTAATTAGGCATTGGAACAGGTTGCATAGTGAAGTTGTGGTATCCTCCTCCCTTGAGGTATTTAAAAGAAATACAGATGTGCTGCTTAGCAACATGGTTTAGTGGTAGACTTTCTCAGCAGTGTTAGGTTGATGGCTGGACTTGATGATCTTGAAGATCTTTTTCAACCTAAATTGTTCTTGACATATGCTTATAACATGAATGAGCATCACTGGCATACTAAGGTGGCTGAATATCCTCCACTTTCTTTCAATATCTTGGTATCTCTATGACTAATGCTAAGTAGTTGACTACAGCATGGGACATCCTGTTCTGAGGCCATGATAAGGGAAAAGGCTTTGTAAACTCAGAATAAGACCCCCTTTGAGATTATTTTTCTGACTTCAGTTGAACTTCTAAGGTCACAGATTTCTCAGCCTGGTTTTCCCAATATTTTTTAAGTTTGTCTGGGCAAACAAAGAATGAACAGCTGATGACGATGGTCATAATTCTTTGTATTGTCAGTTTTCTACGTGCGTGCTAGAAGAAAATTATTTCAGCCTTGCTTTTCTGTTATTTCTTACTCTTTGGCCTTATAGATTTATTAAAGAAAATACTACTGTGCTTCTTTCATATTATGTGTTTTTAAAAAAGCTTTTTCTAATGATCCTTCTGAGCTAATGATGTTTATTGGAATACATTTCTTACTTTAGTGCCTTTGTGCTAGACAGCCCTTTACGCTGTCCCAGAAACTTACAAAAGTTTCTGTTGGCTTCTATTGAACTATAGGCTGTAGGTCAGACTTCAAGGCTTACAGTAAACAGGGTTTCATCAGGCTGGTAACCTAGACCAAACCCTAACCCTAACCCTAACTCCTACAAGGGTAGAGAAGTCTTGCAGGGAGATCTTGACAAATTAGAAGACTATGCAATCCACTAGTTCCATGAAATTTAGCAAGAACAATCACCCAGTTCTGCACCTGGACCTGGGCAATCCTGGCTAAATATACAGACTGGGGAATGAGATGCTATAATGGCCCAACAGAAAGGGATCTGGATGTTCTGGTTTCGGGCAAGCTGAACATGAGTCAGCAGTGACCCTGGCAGCTGAGAAGGCCAATCATACCCTGTAGTTCATCAGGCTCAGCACTGACAGCTGGGGGAGGGGAGGATTTTATATTTACATCATACATTAGTGGCCAGAACAGCAAACTGCTCCACTCTGCACTGTGCGGCCTCACCTTGAACACTTTGGGCATCAGAATATAAGAAGGACGTAGATGTTAAACTCTTTAAAGTAGGCCTATGAAGATGGTCAAGAGTCAAGAGCAAAATACATATGAGGAGCAGCTGAAGCCTTTCTGCCAACAGCACCTCACGATAGGAGTAGGGGGGCAGTGCTGATCTTTCTGTTGACAGCAAAAGGACTTGAGGGAACAACATGGAGATGTGTTAGGGAGGGTCAGGTTACGTATCAGAAAAAGTTTCTTCACCACACGGTGGCTGGGCACTGGAAAATGGCTCCCCAGGGATCACAGCACTGAACTGCCAGAAGTCAAGAAGCATTTGGACAGTACTCTCAGACATATGGTTTGAATTTTGGGTGGTCCTCTGTGGAGCCAAGCCTTGTATTTGATGATCCTTGTGAGTCTCTTCCAACTCAGGATATTTTATGATGCTGTGAAAACTCTGTGTTGTTTCCCATATATTGAGTCATTTCTTTCATATAAATTTATTGCTAAAATGTCTCACTTTATAAGATAATACAGCCATTTATTGCTAAAATTTGACAATTGGTTATTGGATCCTAGCTTTGAAATTACTGACCTTTAACACCACTGAAGTGTACTGTGATCCTGCCTGTAACTAAGTGGGCTATACTGGTAAAGTTAAACAAAGTAGCTGTGTATAGCAAATAGGTTCCACATATCCCCATAAGAGAAGATTTAATCCTTCTTCTCATGAAGCAAAAGCTCCATTATACCAGTTAGCTTTGCCACTGATTGAAGCTGTCTGAAAACTCAGATCTTTCTAATCTTCTAATAAGGCCAATGAAGTGGTAAGCACTAAAGTCTCAGCTGAAAAATATATGTATCCTCTTCATCTTACCAAAGAGATCAGCAATGAAAGTGATACATGGAAGGCTACATCCTAGATGATAAACAATTTTTCCTTTTCAGCCTAAGAACAAGATCTTCAGAAGGCACGCTTTCCTACCATGGATGTTTAGCTTGAAAAGTTTGCTGTTCTGACCACTAATGTATGATGTAAATATAAAATGATTGGTAACTGAGGTCTTCTCCTGATGCTTCTGCAAATATATCAAAGTTCACAGAAGATTTCTGACCAAAAGATATTTAGGATAGTGGATTGATCAGAAAATGAAGGAGAAAAAATCATTTTTAGAGGAACTAAAATGTATGTACATGTGCATGCATATATGTAATTACTCAGTGAAAAAGAACTTAAAATATTTCTTTTTCTTTTCTACTGTCTTGGAATGCCCCTGGATATACAGAATACTTAAGCTACAAAGGTAGCATATTTCCTTTAACATCACTGTACCTCAGAATCCTATTTTTATTAATTCTTCCCACATTAATTTTAGTGGCAAAAAAATGGTTACAACACTGGGATTTCAATTTACACTCATGAATTACAATTTTATTGGTGTTAAAACTATCAACTATGAGAAATCTTTTTTCAAGCTGTCAGATGTTATTCCACAGGTAACTGACTGCACTATGACTGAAAGCACTATGATTCCTACATTATTTTACAGATGTAATGCTTGCCTATCTTCAGGATCTAGGAAAAATCACACCAATTAACTCAAATAAATAACTTTCAGAACTTTTAATCAGATGAACTATATTATTGCAAAGCAATATTAATTAGTATCCTAGGATTTGTGGATTAGAAAGTAATAACAAACAAAAACAGAGTTATACTGCCAGACACTGTCTATCCTTTCCTCCTGGTGACACTGTTCTGGCTAAACTGTAAGGTGAAATTGCCTGGAAGTTGGCTGGGGTAGAATCCAAGGGAAAATTCTTCAACAGGAGAATTACCCTCACTTTCCAGCTGGAGGCTTGCCAATTTTTCTGCATGGATCAGAGATCATTTCCAGCAACTTCCCTCGCTGCAAACACAGGGGGACTGGGTCTGTACATTGGAAAAAAAGAAAAAGGTTCCCTTGCAGGACCATGAACAGTATGGATATATATATACTTCATAGTTACATATAACATAGTCAACAATGTAATTGTGGGGCTACTATGGGTTACTAGACAGGACTCCATGTGGTGAAGGACTTTTGTAAAAATTTCGGTTCTACTGCCTTGTTCAAGCAAACTTCAGTCTTTTAGTGAGGACAGGAAACAAGAAGTCACGGTGACCATTAAAAGACTGTTTCTTTTCTGCCTCAGTTCAGACAAAACTTCTTTCATCCTGCAATTTTTCTACATTCGAATCACAATTTTAGATGCCCACAAGGCTGGAAAAATTATAATGTTCTAGATATCTTTGTTTGAAATATATTTGCTTCACTGACATTTAGTTAATATGCTTAAGGTTTACTTTATTATGAAAATAAATCCTAGTCAGGGTTATAACATTTTACGTCATATGCATTCTGTTCATGGTATGTCAAAGAGTTAAAGGAAATAAAATACAATGGTAATGATATAGTTGCATACAATTACTGTAGAGATAGTATAAAATATTTCTAGGGATGATCTAGGTCTTCTTTAATAGGTATTATTCAAGGATGTTGAAAGAAATTGGTTTCTGTCTTGGATAGTAAAAAAATAAATGGAAGTATGTAAATTTGTACCTTATTACTCTCAAGACAGTTAATGCTTTTGTAATACAAAATAAACATTATATGGTATAAATCTAGATATACCTATAGAGAGACAGATAGCAATTTCACATTTACAGCTAGAGTGTTTTAAGTCTGTCATTTTCAAGACTGGTACTAACAGTTACCATGTCAGATATGTTGAGAATGACTACTTACTCTTGGATGTGAGGCTTAATCTCCCCTTGAAAAGTCTCTCTTCTTGAATACTAATAAATGCTGTTGAGGTCATGTCATTACACTTTCCCTGTTTTATAGTTCTTTAAGTGCTTAGTCTATTTAAGTAATCACTCACCTCTTAAAGCAGCTGTTCATATGGACAATTAAAACCTAAGGAAAATGAAAGGCATAACTTTAAATCAGTTGAATATATTGTTAGTGGATTTAAAATCCAGTACTTGTCTCTAAGGGTGAATTTTTATGTTTCAATTAATATACCCACTTCCTCATAAGCTGAAGCAAATTTATGCACATAAAGTGGATAACAGAATCAGAGAATCATTGGATATATCTAGTTGGAAGGGACCCATAAGGATTGCTGAGTTCAGCTCCTGGCTCCAAACAGGACCACCCAAAAATCAGAGCATGTAACTGAGAGCATTGTCCAGATATTTCTTGACCTCTGGCAAGCTCGGAGTCTTGACCACTCTCCTGGGGAGCGTATTCCACTGCCTGACCATCCTCTCAGTGAAGGACATTTTCCTAATATCCAGCCTGACCCTCCTCTGACACAGCTCCATGCCATTCCCTTGGGTCCTGTCACTGTCACCAGAGAGAGAAGATCAGCTCCTGCCCCACTGCTTCTCATTATGAGGAAGCCATAGGCCACGATGAGATCAGCCTTCAGTCTTTTCTAGGCTGAACAAACCAAGGGACTTCAGCTCCTCTTCACATTTCTTCCTCTCCAGACCTTTCACCACCTTTGGACAATCTATAATTGTTTTAGAGGTGCACACTTTACTCAAGGTGAGGCTGTACCAGCGCAATTACTGGGACAATTACTTTCCTCGACCAGCTGGAAATGCTGTGCTTGATGCACTCCAGGACACAGTTGGCCTTCCAGGCTGCCTGAGCCCACCAATGACTCATTTGCTGTCAACCAAGACTCCCACATTTCTTTCAACAGAGCTGCTCTCCAGCATCATATCTCTCAGTCTGTCTACATAGCCAGGGTTAGCCCTTCCCAGGTGCAGAATCTGGCACTTGCTAATGCTAAACTTCATGTGATTGGTGACTGCCCAGCTCTCTAATTTGTCAAGATCTCCCTGCAAGGCCTCACAAACTCAACAGAATCATCAGCTCTTTCCAATTAAATAATGTCTGCAGACTTGCTAATAACACCTTCTAGTTCTATATCTGAGTCATTTATTAAAACATTAAACAGAACTGGCCCTAAAATAGACCCGGGGAGCCTTGCTAGTGACTAGCTGCCAGCTGGAATTGTCGATCTGCCTGGGGGTAGCGAGGCCCTACAGAGCGCTCTGGACAGACTGGATTGCTGAGCTGAAGCCACTGGGATGAGGTTCAGCAAGACCAAGTGCCGGGTCTTCCACTTCGGCCACAACAACCCCATGCAGTGCTATAGGCTTGGGGCAGAGTGGCTGGAGGACTGTGTAGAGGAAAGAGACCTGGGTATATCAGTTGATGCTCAGCCAGCAGTGTGCCCAGATGGCCAAGAAGGCCAATGGCATCATGGCTTGTATCATAAATAGCGTTGCTAGCAGAAGCAGGGAAGTAATTGTGTCTGTGTACACAGCACTGGTGAGGTTACACCTCAACTATTCAGTTTTCAGTGTTCAGTTTTGTAGTGAGGGCCCCTCACTACAAGAAAGACACTGAGGCCCAGACAAGGGCAATGAAGCTTGTGATGGGTCTGGACCACAGGCCTTAGGAGGAGCAGCTGAAAGAGCTGGGTTAGAAGCAAGGTTAATGGTTACCCATTTGGTTTGGTTTAAGGATTTTACTTTTCAACTAGGGTTAAGGGTTACCCATTTGGGTTGAGGTTAAGGATGAACGTTTTCTTTTAGGTTTAAGGGTTATGGATTATCATTTTGTGGTTTAAGAGTTTACATTCTGTGTTAGGGTTTAGGGTTGTGGGTAATCCATTTGGGTTTGGGTTAAGGGTTTACCATTTGGGTTACAGTCAAGGGTTAAGGAGTACTCATTTGGGTAAAGAGTTAAGGGTTTGGGTTGAGGATCAAAAGTTTTACAGTTATGGATTACCATTTTTGGGTTAGTGTTAGGAGTGAAAGCTTTGTATTAAAGTTTTGTGTTGAAGGTAAAGGCTCGCCAATTGGGTTAAGGTTTAGGGATTAAAGATAACACTTTTGGGTTTAGGTTAAGGGTTTCCTTTCAGTGCTGAGATTGAGGGCCGAGAATTATCATTTTGCGCGAAGGTTAACAATTACTACTGCAGGTTGAATTCAAAGGTTCCCCTAATGGGTAAGGGATTAGGGTTACCCATTAGTTTTAGTATTAAGGATAACATTTTTGGATTAAGTATCTTTTCATGGTTTAGTTTTAATGGTTGGTTAAGCTCTATCCACTGAGACTAAATGTTACCCATTTGGGTGAGGCAAAGGGTCCAGGGTTAACCATTTTGGATAGTGTTAAGAGTTATCCTAATGCATTAGGACCGAAGATTACCCTTCTGCGTTACTGTTTAAAGTTACCACTTCGGATTATGGTATAAGGTTATAGTTTTGGGTTAAGAGTTACAGACTAACAATTTCAGTAAGGGTGAAGGGTTAACATTATGGGTAAGGCTTAAAGAAAAAGGAAAAAATTCAAGCAAAAGCAAAGGAATTCAGCAAACTGACGCAATGCAAGGCAAAAGCAATTACAAAAGTGAAAAGAAAGGAAATGTCAAAATGCAAAGGAAAACAACTCCGAGAGAAAGGGCCAATCGCAGAGCTTGCCACATCACAGCAAAGAGCAGCCAAGCAGGAGGACAGAAAGAAAACTTGAAGCATTCTAGCAAATAACACACACAACCTCCTCCTGAAAAGAAACATTCCAAGCAAGCAAGTGGAAAAAGCCAACTCGGGAGGATCCACTGGGACGTCCCACAAAACCTCCCCCAGCAGAAAGAAACCCTTGCCAGCACCAACCTCGGAGCACCCACGGGCGGCCACAGAAGATTTTGGCTCCCATCCCAGAAGGCCTGCACCATGCAGGACATGCTCAGGACATGCTCGGTCCACGGCTGCCACAGCACCTCGGCAGAAGGAGAAAAGCCTTGCTGGACAGGCAACGCCGACTGCTTTGGAGTCTCTCTCGGACACGCTGCATCCTCCAAGAGAAACAGAAACCGACACACAACGGCTAGCCAACAACACTGGCCCAACAACTGGCAGGGCCGCTAATGAGGCCAGCAACAAAACCTTCCAGAGTACCACTCGTGCAGGAAACAGCATAAAGAAACTGACTGCAGCTGCAGGCGGGCAGAAAACAGTGAAAGAAACCACGGCCATGGGGAATTCACATGATCCACCAGGAATACACCTACCTGCTGCCAAGGAGTTTCATTTTGTTGTGCCATAACATCACAGGCGTACGTTGGTTGTATGACTATAGTGTCTTAACCTTCCTACCTATATTCTTTTACATGTTCTTGCTTTGCAACTTGTGGCAGTAGAGGAGCCGTCACACACAGCAGTCGATGCCTGCTTGCTGTGCAGTTACACACACACACACTTACTGCCTTGCCCTCCCCATGCCTCCTGACCCGTAGCTGCATTCCCAGAGGCTTTCTGTAAGCATGCGGGTGGGGCTGCCGTTTCCTCAGAAGCGCCCATGCCACTTCAGCCTCTCTCGCACGAGCTGGTATCCAGTGCAGGGTCACTCTTCTCTCTCAGGTTTCTCCATGGAAAGAAAAACAGCCAAAACTCTTCTGTATCTTGTGATTCATTTCCGCAGCTCCGGCTATGCCTGCTCTGAAGCAGCAGACCTCGGCTACTTTTGTGATGTTATTTCAAAAATTGTGTTTCTTTTAATTTGTATCCATTTGTAAGTAAAGTGAACAACTTGAAATTCAAAAAGATGAAATATTACTCTTCTAAATACCTTTTTCAATAAACGGAACATTAGTTTCAAAAACTGCCAAAGCAGGTCTTATTAAAATCTTTCATGAAATTTTACATAGCCATAAAAGGATGCAGCAAATGCAGTTTGATTAATTAATTGGTTCACTATGAAACTCTCTTTGAAGGACTCTTCAATCTGCTGAAGACATTGACTCAGCTTTCCTCATCACATCAGCTAAATGAAAATCAGTGTTTACCCAATCACTCAAAGATTCTGTATTACAAAGACTATTTTAATTCCTATACTTCACCTTTTTCTCTTCCTCTGTTTTATTTCTGGAGGTAATGGAAAAAATACAGTGTGAGAAAGAGAAAAAGGAAATGTAATCTTCATTGAGGTTAATATACAGTGTGAGACACTCAAATGAAGAGTGAGAACAGATCTCAGCATCCCTGAAACTTTGTGACTTTTCTTAACTAGAAAAGATGCTGCATGCCATTAAGGTTTCAAACACTGAATAGCTACACAGAATTCCACTTTCAACTACATCTTCCACCATTTGGAAAAAAAAAAAGATGGTCAAGTGTATGTCTGTGATATGAGACATTCTGTGTTAAATTTCTCTGGTGAAATTGGTAATAGTAGCAATAGAGTAGATTTTTAGAAGTGGTCAAACTTTAATGCTCTTTTTTAATAATAATAATAATAAAAAAAAGTAATGAGAAAATCTACTGTGAATAAATCAGAAAAATCTCTAATGAGGTTTTTCTATCTTGGATCTTGGGCCAGGCATACAGGACAGAAAGGCCAATTGTGTGTGCAGAAATTTATTCTGTATTATCATCAAAGCTGCATTTTGACAGATCACAGAATCACAGAATGTCAGGGATTGCAAGGGACATCTAAAGATCATCTAGTCCAATCCTCCTGCTGGAGCAGGAACACCTAGATTAGGCTACCCAGGAACGAGTCCAGGCAGGTTCTGAATGTCTCCAGAGAAGGAGACCCTACAACCTGCCTAGGCAGCCTGTTTCAGTGTTCTGTTATCCTTACTGTGAAGAAGTTTTTTTCTCATATTTATGAGGAACTTCCTGTGTTCTAGCCTGAACCTATTGCTCCTTCTCCTATCATTAGAAGACACTGAGAAGAGCCTGGCTCCATCCTCCTGGCACTTACCCTTCACATATTTATAAACATTAATCTCAGTCTCCTCCAAGCTAAAGAAACACAGCTCCCTCAGCCTTCCCTCATAAAGGAGATGCTCCGCTCATTTAATCATCTTTGTGTCTCTGCACTGGATTCTCAAGCAGTTTTCCTATCCTTCCTGAACTGAGAGGTGGTGACACACTGGAACAGGTTGCCCAAGGAGGTTGTGGATGCCCCATCCCTGGATGCATTCAAGACCAGGCTGGATGTGGCTCTGGGAAGCCAGACTCTGGTCTAGTGTTTGGCAACCCTACACATAGCAGTGGGGTTGAAACTAGATAACCATTGTGGTCTTTTTCAACCCATTCTATGATTCTATGATTGGCCCAGAAATGGACACAATACTCTAGATGTGACCTCATCAGGGCAGAGTAGAAGGGGAGGAGAACCTCTCTTAACCTACTAACCACACCCCTTCTAACACACACAAGGGTAATGATGGCCAATCTGCTGTCCACCAGGGCCCCCTGCTCCCTTTCCTCTACAACACTCTCCAACAGGTCAGTCCCCAACCTATATTGGTACCTGGGGTTGTTCTTGCCCAAATACAAGACTCTACACTTGCCCTTGTTATATTTCATTAAGTTTCTCCCTTCCCAACTTTCCAGCCTGTCTAGATCTCACTGGGTGGCAGCAACCTTGTGGTGTGTCAGCCACTCCCCCCAGTTCTGTGTTATCAACAAGCTTGCTGACAGTGCACTCTACTCCTTCATCCAAGTCAATGATGAATATGTTGAAAATTACTGGTACCACTACCGAGCCCTGAGGGACTCCACTAGATACAGGCGTCCAGCTAGACTCTGTCCCATTGACCACAACTCTCTGGCTCCTTTCCTTCATCCAGTTCACAGTCCACCTCACTACTCAATCATCCAGACCACACTTTCTCAGCTTAGCTGCAAGGATGCTGTGGGAGATGGTGTCAAATGTTTTACTAAAATCAAGATAGATCACACCCACTGCTTTACCATCATCTATCCACCTGGTCACATCTCCATAAAAGGCTATCAGGTTGGTCAAGCATGAGTTCCCCTTGGTGAAGCCATGTTGAGTGCCCTAATGACCCTCTTATCCTTGATAGGCCTGGAGACAGCACCAAAGATAATTCATTCCACCACCTTTCCAGGGATGGAGGCTAGGCTGACCAGTCTATAGTTAGCCTAGTCCTCCTTCTTGCCCTTTTTGAAGACTGCAGCTGCTATCAGCTCTCTGCAGAAGGCCTTGTCAACTTCCTTGTCCTGATCCAGTGGCCTGTAATAAACACCTACAAAAGTATCACCCACCCCAGCCTGCCCCTTAATTCTCACCCACAAACTCTCAACTTGTTCCTAATCCACCCCTGGAGAGTACTCAACGAATTGTAGTTGCTTTCTCACATAAAGAGCAACTCCACCACCTCTCCTTGCTGCTCTGTCTTTCCTGAGAAGGACACAGCCGCCCATGATCACATTCCAGTCATGTGATCTGCCCCACCATGTCCCTGTAACTGCCACCAAATCATCATCTCCTGCCCAAACACGGATTTCTAACTCCTCCTGCTTGTTCCCCATAATGTATGTATGGGTGCACAGGCATTTCAGGGAGTGAGTTGAGTATGCTGATTTCAGCCTGGTGGGTGTGAGACCTCTTGATCTAGATCTAAACCTTTAATCACCCAGAGAGATCAAACTCACCTTGTATACTGGCAAAGGGTCAAAGCACCGTCATACAACCTGGAGTCACCAAGCCACACAAACACCAGCTGCTCACCCTGTGTTCTCACTGAGCAGCAGCTAGTTGCTGCACTCCTGGAGGCTACTGAAGCCTGGTAGCCTGGTGGAGGGTTGGCAGTGCTAGCTCCTCCCACACTAGCTTACCAGCCCACCCACAAGCTGCCAGGCCCTGGGTATGGGAAAGCAGTTTTGCTGGCTTCAGAAAGCCCCAAAAGAGCTTTTTTGTCAGCCCTTTTCAATTTAGATCCCTCCCCCAGTGCAGTCGTACCTGCTCTGAAGCTGGTCTCAACAGAAAATGAGTGAGAAGGAACCACGTAAACAACTTTCTTCCTCTTAAGATTTACAGAAATTTTTTTCAGTAGTTGCTCGTTGTCTTCAAAAGTCTTATCCAAAGATCATTTTAAAATGCATCTGAGATTGTTTTGGAAGGATGTCAGTATTCTGGCATACTGAAAACCAGCCTCTTAATGTCAAAGCAATCAGTGCTGCAATATAGATTACACAGTAAAGAGGTAGGCTTTTGAATGTAGGGAAACTAACTCAGATTATGCTTGGGTAAACAAGATAGGAATAGTGAATGGAAAGTACTCAGATTAGCAAGGCTTTAATGAGGAGTTAGTAAAGTAGAGGGGAGGCTGGCCAAACATGACAAAAACTGAAGTAGAAACTTGCTTCTGGCAGAAGGATTGAACCTATGAGTGAAGAAGGGAAAGGATATTTGGTGATACAGCTTTCCTTTTACATTGGAGTGACAGCATTAGTGGACCAAGGAAGGGCAACTGATGTTTTCTAGCTTCTGTAAGGCATTTGATGTGGTCCTGCCTCACAACCTCTAAATTTCAGAAGTATGGATTTGAAAGCTGAACTATTTGGAGGATAAAGAACTGGTTGGATGGTTGCAGTAAGAAAGTTGTGGTCAGTGGTGGCTCTATGTCCAAATGGAGGTAGGCCACAAGTAGTGCCCCACAGGGGTCTGTATTGGGAACAGTGCTTTTCAATATCGTTATCAATGGCATAGACAGTGGAATTGAGTGCACCCTCAGCAAGCTAGCTGATGAAACTTATCTGAGTGGTGCAGTTGAAACAACAGAAGGAAAGGGTGCCATCCAGAGACACGTGGACAGGCTTGAAAAGTGGACTGGAGACGATCTCAGAGATGTGTACCAACTGGGAGAAGAACTCACTGAAAGCAACCCTGTGAAAAAAGACCTGGAGGTTTTGGTGGACAAAAAGCTTAATGCAAACCAGAAGCATGTGTTTGCAGCCTGGAAGGCCAACTGTATCCAGGGCTGCATCAAAGGAGGGGTGGGTGGCCCCTCAGCTTTGCCCTTGTGAGGTGCTATCTGGAGTACTGCATCCAGGCCTGGGGCCCCCAGCGCAAGAAGGATGTGAAAGATTTGGAGAGGGTCTACAGGAAGGCCACAAAGATGATTAGATGGCTGGAACAAAAACATACAAATACATGATTCTTCGACATCAGATTGCAGCTTTTGTTGGTCCCAAATGCACATACTTCAGCTCCTATCTGCTATTAAGTTCTGTATGAAGAGGAAGGCATCTTAGATCTTAATCCATATTAGCAGCAGTATGACAGGCTATTTTTTTGCCTGACGCTTCTGCTAATTCCTATGCTTGTTAATAGCTTTCTTCCCCTTTGACATGGAATACGTTTAAAATGATTGACACTGAATGTTATTATATTGTTAGTGGGCTCAGAATTAATTTTAGTCAAATGCTCTTGGAATACTTTATTTGTGTTTCCAGTATGTTGTTACAGATTTTTGATATAGAAAACTGGTAACTGATCATTTACCACATGTGCCAATTGACAAATTAATATTCTATGTTTTAATAGCAAATCTAAACGTTGCCCTATCTGAAGCAATATATCTTATATTAAATAAAATAATTAAGGCCTTCAAAAACCCTATATTCGAAACTGCAAGTTCTTCAAATCAAAATATGCTCTGCCTGAAAGAATAAAATAATGAATATTTAATTAAATTTCTTCTGGATCCACAGGGTCAGATAATTTCATCCTGATTAAATTATGTTTAGTAAAGTGCCAGCCAGAAACAGAAGATGGTTGCTGTATTGTTTATTTTATTCTGAAACAGCTGGACTAATCTTTTATGAAGCTGCTCCAGCCACTGGGAATCAGCAGTATGACTTCACATGTAATTTGCATTGGCCACATCTACTGTACAGATTCAGCAGAGAATGGCACTGATGATTTCCCTATGCTGCCTTCGGTCATAAGTTATCAAGAACCCTGTAGGGAAGGTAATTACAGTTCTCCTCAAGAGTAGCTTCTTTTCCCTTTCATCTCTATATTTGATATAGATCTGTGATCTGGGGATTCAACATTCTCCACTTATTCCTTCCATTTCATTTATCTGCTTTTGCTCTATGAGGAGTGGGTTAGTCAGACAGAGAGCAGCAGAAACATTCAGACTTCATTTCCTTTATACGTTTATCAAAACTATTGCTACATTTGGGAGAAAAAGAGTTCTGCCTAGTGCAGACCTGTTTCCATTGTCTAAACAGATGGAGTTTGCCCTACTGCCTTTGTCTCTGCTACAGTGGGATTTTTTCTGGAAAAAAGTGGCAAAACTTGTGGTAACGTGATTTTTTGTTTTAATTTCTGTTTCTCTGTTGAGTGAAATCAACACTAGGAATGTTTCTAAAGAAATTGAGAGGCAAAAGCTAATAGCAAGACAGTATGTGGTCACCAGAACCTCTTTTCCCTGAGTTCAATGAGCTGAAAAAAACCCAAACACCAGTAATTTTCAATATGGCTTAGGGCTCAGAAATATCAATTACATTCTTCTCTTATTCTCTGTTGCTCTCTACATTTTAAGGCTTTCTTATTTTCCAAGTTACAACTTGAGTTTCCCATAATGTTAAATATCTGTGTTTTTAGGCCTAAATTGAGAAGATCTCACTGAAATTAATAATTTTAAATTGAATTGCATTATTTTGCATTGTTCTGAAAACTGAAATAAATGGCTAATCTATCTATGTCTAAGAGCTTTCACTGTAGCAGTTATAGCTATCAGAGAGTCACAAGCTGACTTGAATCTTACTATGAAGATATATTACATTCTCCAAAAGGACTACATTCTGTATTTTGATGCCAATAGAAATTTGCATCCTGACATGAAAATTCTTAGCAGAGAGCTCATGTGCCTTTGGGGCCTTCTGTGGAATTGGTGAAAGTAGTATTTTGGAAGAAAATTTTCTGACAAAGGCAGAAAAAAATATAATTTAGCTTGCCTGCAGTAGTGTACATTGTGTACAAATAGGGTCAGCATTTGAGAACAAGTTCAGATGGAAAAATCTCTTGTTCACTCCATGTGCTTAAATATGCTGTTCCTTTGAAGACAGGCACAAAGTTCAGTCTCAATTTACCTCACATTCTAGGATGCTTATTATGAATTTACTGGAAATCAGTTTTCTGGAATGTGAGAAGGAAATTTTACTTGAAAAATTGGATAATGATTCTCAAAATGTTCACTTCTGGCAAGTGAATTTGGAATTACTTGAGTGGTGAGTTTGATGAGCACCTGAAAACGCTGATGTTTTTTTCTAAAATGCAGTGTAATGTATGCAGTTTATGAGTTGTAATTTTTAAGGCAAAGTTTAAAAAAAAATGTATTTGGTGTCATTCTTTGCACATTTCAGTGACATAGGATTAAACTATGCAGATTCAATACATACCAATTAAAGGCTTTAGTGGTTTGTTACAGGAACCAGCTAGGAGAGAGGAAGGGATAGAGTTAAGAGTTTCAGAGATTTTTACTGACAGCAGGACACTGCTGAATTGCAGGAATTAAGGAATAAGTTCTACAACATATTAGAGAAAAATATGTATCTTAAAGGTAATAGTTCCAGCTTTTACGGTTTGTCCAGTTTATGCCCTCTTCTCCCAGCATATCAACTTATCCTTCTCTCTGTTTGTTACTCAGTGTTCCTTCCTTGCTGACAGAAGTCAACAGTCTTGTATTCATTTTAGTGTCTGATACTGCAATGAACTGTTGGAGAGATCTTGATTCCTGATATTCCCTCTTCTGATGTAAAGGACAGGGTTAAAGATGCCCTCGATGTGTACCAGGAAGGACTCATTCACAAGGTTCTCAATTCTTATCTGATGTCCTCCATATAAATGACACATTTTGGAGCACACGGTTCTAAACCTGGGCTCCCATTCAGTTAGTTGATGTGACTTCTAAATCATACAACTTAAAAGAGCCTTGGGGCTTTGAAGTGTAGAGACTGGAAAAGTGGAGTCATAGAAGCTGTAGTAAGTCCTTCCCATTCTATGCTGTATGTGAGAATATGCCAATATGTGGAATATTTATTCTAAATGTTTAGAAGAAAGCTTAACTGTTCTTAAAGGTGCAGAGATTCAAATCAGATCTGAATTACTTGGATATGAATTTGTTTAGGAGGCACACAGACTAAAACATGATTTATAAATTTTACTTATCAAGTGTTATTATCTGAAAATTATTTTTTCAGAGCCTGCTCTCCTCATAAATGTAGTAACATTCTTTTCCTAGCAACTGAGAGTCACTTCTTTTCCCCTATATTGCATACTTGAAGATTAGAAGATTATCCTCTTAACTGTAATTAAACTAAAGATTGCAATATAATACTGTACAAATATATATATATATATTTCTCTGAAGTGGTTTATTAGACAATCTTTCTTTAATAAAATTTTCAATTGAATAGAAATCTCAGGAGATAATTTGAAATAAAATTAAAGGACAAATGTGTATGATCATTTTATTTAAATAAATATTTTCTGGTGAGAAAGTGTCTTAGCAACAAGTCTGAAAGATAATTAGACAGTTCTATGGCAAAACATTTGGAGAATCTTAAAAAATCCCTCCCTGGCATTTAGAATACTGAAAAAGAGCAGAGAGAATGTGTAGATTGTTGTCAAACCTTCAAAGCAGCATATTAGAATATTTAAAAGTCTTCTGACATTGGAAACTTTTAGGACCTATCCACCAGGGTTATTTGCTGTGGTAAGGAATGCATTAACCAGAGTAATTCTTAAAATAAATTATGATAGTCAGTTGAATTGGATTGTAGTGACTGAATTAAAATAATTAATTCACAGAAAATTTACACTCCAGAATGCCAGGAGGAAACTTACAATCACTATATTTCCAGCGGCAAAACTGAGTTTGCATAAATGTAACCCAATTTTACATAAGTAGAATGTGAAGGAGAATGTGGGGACAAATACTATGGTTTAAATTTCATTTCTAAATGACAGGTCAGTTGATGGATCAATGAACTGATTATTTTAGTTCATCTGAGAGACTGTGGGCTTAGTAATGCTTACTTAGATACTGAAATGCTAAATATAAGGACATTTATATAATTCACACACCCAAATGAGAGGAATATTTGCCTAGATTCCAACATAAATATTAGCAACAAAGTAGGCTGTCCTGATCACTTTCAGACACTTTGCCTTGCATTTCATGTGCCTGCATTTTATTTTGTAATCATCAAAGGGCCTTCTAATTTGAATTAAATCATTATAGACCATTTCTGACAATGAAATGCGATGGGTCTTAGTTTCAGAAGTGGCTGATATGCTAAAGAGTAGAGTATTATTCAGGAGATATTAGAAATAAAGAGTTAAGAATACACTGTATTTTCACACACAGAATCCATCCATCATGTGGCCTTAGCTGCTTTACAAGTAGTGGTCTTTGAAAAGAGCACTGATGAAGATGAACCGTATTCCATTTTCTCAAATACTCACAGTGGATAAAAGAGTGTCCACTGCCATTAGCTTCACTTGTGCTGCAGGGAGACAGGGGACACTACTCTGTGCCAGGGAAGGAGAGAAGATGAATCTTGCTTTATGTCAGAGAAAATGCTCCGTTCAATAAAATTGCCTTGTATTACCTACGCATATGTATAACCCTCAATACTTCGGAATTAAATTTTTTTGACAGATAACCTGTAGGTTATTCACATGAAAATATGACACTTACAAGAATTACTCATTTTGCAAAACAAAAAATTTCCTAATAAAATCCAGTAGCAGCTGTGATTTTTTAGTACTCAACAAATTCGTATGGTAATGCTTGACTTCTCAGGAGCCAATGAAAGAAAAAAATAAATAAAAACAACTAGAAACTTGAATATAGCACTGTCATCTTATGATATTAATATCCCGTGACTTCTAAAGCACTTTCTGTTTCATATTGGCTGGAAACTCACAGAAGCTTTAAGCTTAACTGTATGCTCTCACTAAACAGGGCTTGAGGCTTGAAAGCACACAATAAATTACAAAGCAGGGACAAAAAAAATGTTATATGTCTTTATGGACCAGAAGAAAGCCCCGTGACACCCAGCGTAAACTCCAGAAAGTTATTAGCTCAGAGATCTTTTGATATATTTGTGAAGACAAAATTTCTAGACCTCTGTGATTTTTGCTGATGTTTAAGAACACTGGCCAGTTTTCCTATATTTCTTCTGTAGTCAAGAAAAGGGGGGTATTGCCTAGGTAGTAACTCAAAGGGTAGCTCCTGTTTTGTCAGTATAAATCAGCATATCACAAAGGCTATGAATGGAAGGACTGGCCAGATAAGATCTACCTAGAATATTATTTGGTAGGTAGCAATTAAAGTTAAGGTAGCAGACTGAGGGATGAGGATTGTAGATTGGGTGCTTGACCCTGAGGAGCTGGTAAGAATTCCTGCAGTCTTCTGAGAGCAAGAAATGCTGTTTGAACACAAGTTCCTCTTATAGAAAAATATGGATATATAGAACTAATTGGTGACACAGTGACACTGTGACATCTGTCACAGTTTTCCTTGATGAGACTTCCTTGCCAAATTTAAGATGGAATGCAATGCAACAGGGAGCATGACCGTGACTTTGGATCATCTTCTTTCCCAGGGAGGGGCACCAGACTCCAGTGCCCCTGAGGCCATCCATCTCTTATCTCTCCAGCACAGAGTGGAGAGCAGATCAGCCAACAGAAGCACTGCCTGCTTCAACTCTTTTTTTTCCAGAAATGTGACTTCCGTTTATCCATTCATGGGAAGAACAACTTCTCTTGATTGTTTGCCCAGTGTGACAAGTTGCTCAGTTTGTAGAATGTTTATGGAGGTGTCTCCTCCTGGAGGTCTGATTTAGCAAAATTTTTTAAATAAACTAGAAGTAAAATTTTGACAGCAGGAAGAATGGTAAAAACAACCGTGCCTTCAGAGTAATTGTATGACAAATCATCAGTGTGTATGATATGGCCCTCTAAAATGTTGGAATTCTTCCAAATATTCCTGTATTTCCTCTTCTAATTGTATATATAGTTATTATACATATAAGCATATATAATGACCATATATGTATGTATATAGTCAAATCAGTAAAATATAACACGTTCTGTATAAACACAACCAACTGGATACAGATCTGGAATACATGACAGACACTAGCCTTGTTTTCTTGTTTAGTCGTACTAGGGGACATACTCATCATATTCAGGCTGTGTGAGTCTTCTTCACGAGCAGTATGATAGGTAGGGTGAGAATCAATGTTAAAAGATCATATCTCTTAACTACATCTCCTAAGAAATCAGATGCCAAGTCTTTAGGAAAGATATTGGCTCTCATGGCCAAAAAAGAATAAAAAAGCTATTGAAGGACTTAGTATGCATTCTTTTAATCTTTGGATATATAAATTATTGCTTCCTCATATGCAGTTAGAGAGCACTCATTAGTACAAACATTGCACGCAGGCTTGCACCTCACTTAGAAAATCAGTCATGGAACTAGACAATGGAGACCAGGATTCAAAGTCCCTGGAACATCTCTGCAGTCTTTGACTTATACGTACTTCACATAAATAAATAAATAAATAAATATTTTTTTAAATTTATACCTGAAATACTCACATCCATCTCAAATAAAATTTTGCATTTTTATTTCCAGATCACTTTCCAGATTTCACAATAAAACCTACAAACTTCAACTGATCGTTGTACATTTTCTTCAACAGCAAAGAGGCAGACTTGGCAGACTTTAATAAAAAAGAACAATCTACAACTTTTTGAAGGCTTTTCAACTTGTTACATAAAGTGCTTGGTAGATTAAATGACTTTCTTGATTTATGTGCTGAGAATAAGCGATTTCTCACACAAATGCTGTGCTATCAATTGATCTGACCCAATTATACTGCCAAATTCTTCTACAGTTCAGAACTTGCACTTTGTCTTTTCCCTGTGGACTCAATCTCAGCAGCATCAGACAAAGATCCTCTACTGGAGACTGTTCACAAATCTGAATCTCTCAAATCAAACAAGCACTTGCTTACATTAGCCATGCCTTCTTCATTTTTTTCTTTAATGAATTTAAGTGCTGTGTTTGGGTAGCATTTTCTTTATGTTAATATTTGCAATAGTTTATGAATGCAATGTCTGAATGGCTGTTCAAGCAGTATAAAATCAGTGGGCTGTAACTTGCCTTTTGCAACTTTATCTGTAGGAAACAAAGAAAAAGGCAGTAATCTGATCTTTTCAATCACTGTCTGATTATAAATGCTACTCAATAGATGGTGTTGAGGGAAAGTAAAGATGGTAGGGAATAGTAGGGCTAGGGACATCTGTCCCTATATTTTTCTTCAGCTTCTCTTTTACATACATTTTTCTGTGAATATCTTCAGAGTTTCTCGTGTGAAAAAATTCAAGAGAGGAGATAGATAAGTCTTTGACCACAAACATAAGACTCTCCAGGCTTCGTCTGAGGCTCACGCTCAGCTCATGGTGGCTGCATTCTCCTCTCAACCTTTTCAGAGAAGTAAAGAGCATCATAAATGTCTTCAGTTTCCTATTTTAAGTGTCAGTAAGGGCTCCTCAGAGAGACAAGGATGTCAGCAAGACCTTCCAGTTCTGAATATTATTTAAATGAAGTGAATCTGCTGCACTTCAGACTCTCTTCCACAGTCAGGCATGTGTTGCTGCTGTGACATCGGGGAGTCTCTCAAAGCTTTGCAGTGACACATCATGGGAAACAGCGGGTGTTACTGGTACTTCTCAGCAGTAATAACACTGCCATTTCAGACAGGTTTTGTTGCACAAAATAGAGTTGGGTTGAATTTTCATACTTTAATTCAAAATCTGAAAATCAGTATTTTTCCTTTTAAATTAAAGGCTTGAATGCTGTCAGTGGACTATAATATACCAGGAGGCCTGTGCATGGATGTATCTTGCTTATACTGGTCACTTTTAGGTGGACTTTTTTTCAAACTGGAAAGGAGCTGTGGCAAGAAAATTGTCAAAGAACAGAGTGCTCTGGAGTTGAATGTTGATGGAAGCATTTAAATGACCAAAAATGATAACAAAACACCAAATACTTCATATCCTTCTCATAGTCTTCGTTACTGCTAGCTGAAAAAAGCGGAAAAATTTCTCTTCTCCACTGAATTACTTAATGAGGCATATTCTGCGTATTCCTAAGCTGACAGGAACACCACTTGCAGCATAACGGAAATGAAATTGAAATAACACTATTAGTTTTCAGTCAGAAATAAGCAGTATTTTTTTTAAGCACTAGCAAGCTATTTGCCACTGCTCTAGAAGCATCTTCTGGCTTGCATGACAAACCAGAGGTTTAACTTATTAACTTAATCTCTGCTGTAGCTCAATTTGTTTGCTTATGACTTGGCAATTAGTTGTCACAGAATGTTAAGTGCAGTCCCACTGTAACATTATACCCAGACTTCTAGTTTCAAAGCAGAAAAAAAAAAAATCTACACCTTCTGGAAGATTTTGAAGATAAAGAAAAAATATTGGACTGCAGTATTGTCCTCTTTACTCTGCTTGTTTACACACTGAACACTGGCAGTCCTTCTTTAGATCAACTTCAGGAAAAGCCTGCTTACTGAATGTCTTGTACATACTTTGTCTGTACAGTTATTGTGAATATTTTTGTCGCCAAACTGTGCAGTTACCATTGCTAAAATTGCACAGATAAGTGAGAATAAACTTGGATAAAAGTGGCATTAATTAATTTCTCCACAATAGTAGTCACTAGTAGGGATTTATCAAGTGTTTTGGAAGGAATTAAAGATGCTCTTTCCTAGAATAATACTTTCAAGAGAGTGGAGATGGATGGAAAGGTTGTCCTCTGTCAGTCAAGGATTCATCCCAGATGAGCTTTATTGGCAGAGTAGTATGAAATTTTATCTTCATGCATAGTAAACTTAAATCGAGGTGCCTAAACCATAAAATGAATTACACATCTAGGCATCACCTCAGTGCCAATTTAAAGCTCAGTAATGACACTGTAAATGCATCATCTTCAGAGCAATCTAATTCATGTATTCCCTTTACAGCTATTTATTGCTGTCTTCATGCATTTTACATTTCTGTATATTTTGTTCAAACCATAATATTTTCCTTTTAGTCTTTCAGAGGACATTTTAGACTTGTGTTGCTCTTGTGGTTTATATTCTTGCTTCGGTCCCTTAAGTTTAAATGCTTCTCTGTGTGTTGAATAGGGTATTTCAAACCCAGACAGTAAAATGCACACTGCAAACACTAAGATTCATCTAGTTTTTCTGTTTAACTCTTTTCATTCGTAAGTAACTGCCTCAATATGACAAACTTTTTGAATCTTTTTCTATTTAAAATCTTAAGCCAAATTATTTGGAAAGCAGATGTTCTAATGCATGAAAGAAATGACATTTCTCTAACTTCTATCGTGAAAGAAGTCATTTACTGTTCAAATGCAGCTGAAGGTAGACATTTCATGCTTACATTTCAGCACTACTACTGCATATGCAATGCTGAAACTCCACACTCTTTTTTCATTCAAAATAGTGTCTTTAATGACTGGTCTGAAAACTTAATATTGGTCATAAATGCATGTAAAACATTATTTGTCTTGCACGATCTTGAGCATACTTAGTACGTAATTTTTGTCCTTGCCACTTCCTTACCACATTCCTTTTCATTTTCCTACTCCCTCTTCTAATGTAATTAACATTAAGAAGATATTTGTCAAGGATGTAATTTTAAGGACACCTTCTGCCAAAGAGCCCTCATTAGGAGCTTTTGAAATACGGAATACTAATGAAAGCCTCTTGTGGCAAGACATTTAGTTAAAGACCCACACAGCTTAGGGTGTCTCAGTTTAAGATGTTATCAGTGTGTTCTAGTGAACTCAGTTACGACAATGCTGAGGTAAAGCTATAAAATTGAGATTCAACAAAAGTATACACTCACAGTATTAAAAATAATAATAATAAAACCAATACCAAAATGAAAAAGTCCTCAGAGTAAACTGATAGCAACATTGTCTTGTCTTTTTTTTTTTTTTTTTTTCCTCAAAAAATAAATTACAGAGAAATATATTAATAACATTCAAACCCTGGAAAAAATCTGCAAGTTTACTGTATCTGAGTTCAATTCCTGTTTACTTTCAGGCAAGTGTGGATCAGTTAAATGCTGCAAAATTTTGTTGTCTTAAGGCTAGATTGTTAGTGCTGACTGTAACAATTCAGGTCTAAATGGTCCATGTCTCCTCATGGCAGAGCAGTGCTTTAATGGAACACATGGTCTGTGACTCTGGGAACTGTATTCTTGCTGTACTTCTAAGTGTTTTAGATCTGTAACTGGTAACCACAGCCACTGAAGATTAAGACAGTATGCAATCAAGGTTAAGGAAAAGATAAACGAGGATTTTAAGAATTCCATCACTGCATAAACACAAGACTGCAGTGTGTAATGTCATCTAATAGAAGTCATTTTTCCTTATCGTCTTCTGGACTAATCTTCCTTGTCTTTGTGACCACAGTCACAATATAAATCCTTTGTGCAGTTCTGTTCTCTGACAGTCTGTGTCAAAAGAATGTAGCAGAATTTGAAAAGATGGCAAGGATGAACAAACACACAGAATGGCTCCTATGCGAGGAGCAATTAAGTAAGATTTTCAGTCTGGAGAAGATATGATGGGAGGAATTTATTATGATGTCTATCAAAATTAGCAGTGACATTGAGAAGAGGAATGGGGCTGTGCACTCTACTGTACTACAGGAATGAGTATATCAGCTGAAATTAATGGATTCAATACAAACAAAGAAAAATGCTTTCTTTAGAATTCCTTAACACAGAATTCTTGAAGTGTTACAGGTTTCTAAGTTCAAAACTTAATTGCAAGTGAAAACTAAGTGGAAGGGAAAAAAAAGAAAAGAAATATTAAAGAATGTCCTGGTTTCAGCTGGGACAAAGTTGATTTTTTCTTCTAAATATCTGGCATGACACTACATTTTGGCTTTAGGAGGAAAAACAATGACAGTAATATCTTTTAGCTGTTGCTGAGCAGTGCTGTACTTTCAGCAGACATTTCATTTGTTTACTCTGTCTTGCCAGCAAGGGGAACTGGGGGGCACAAGGGGCTGGGAGGGGACAGAACAAGGACAGCTGACAAAAACTGGCCAAAAAGATGCATCATAACACATGATATCATGCAAAAGCTATAAAACTGAGGGGAATTGACTGGTGGGATGGAAAAAAATGGGCAATTTTAAGTACTATTTTATTCTACCTGCTGGGTAATGATGATGAGTGTTGAGCAAATACTTTTCTCTTTTTGGAAGATTTTTTTCCTTTGTATAACACATCAGGAACATTCAAAATTACACCAAAAGTGATCTTTCAAGTTTTTTTCTAGTCTACCCATTTGCTCTGCGTAGTGTTGGTGAGACAGCATCTGGAATATTTTCTCTAGTTCTGGACCCCTCGGTGAGAGACCTAAACATCCTGGAGATGTTTCAGTGAAAGGCTACCAAGAGAGGAGTACCTCTCCTGTGAGGAGAGACTGGGAGAATGAGGGCTGTTCAGCCTGGAGGAAAGGAGCTTCAGGGTGATCTCATCAATGGCTAAAATCCCTGAAAGGAGGATGCAAAAAGGGTGGTGCGAGACTCTTTTCAGTGGTGCCCAGTGCTAGGACAAGAAGCACTGGGCACAAACAGGAGCACAAATGTTCCCTGTGCTGTGTGACGAAGCACTGGTACAGGTGCTCAGAGAGGCTGGGGACTCTTGCTGCTTGAAGTTCTCAAAAGATGCCTGGACATGGTCCTGGGCACCCTGTTCTGGATGTTCCTGCTGGAACAGGGGTTGATAAGATCCTCCAGAGGTTCATTGCAACTTCAACAATTCTGTCATTCTTTAGTATCAATCAAATATCTAGGTGCCAGACAAATGATTCAGTGTTCAAAAACTATACTTATTCCTTTTAAATCAGAAGCACTTCTCATGGAATGAATCAGAATAGAGCATAAGCAGAATTTTTGCTCTGCTAATAGGAGATACTTTGCAAAGAAACATGAGTTTATGAGAAACATGTCTATACATATATCTTACTGATGTACTTAATAATCCCTTTCACTTTTATATGCATTTTTTTAATTTTTTTTGTACTGTCAAACCATACGCATCAATTATTCTTCAGTTATATTTAAATATTTTTATTACTGAGGCCAAAGTCAGATCTGTTCCATACAGAAAATCAATCCAGTATTTACATACACCTTCTACAGTGATAAAGTGTTATCATCAGTGATGAAATATACTGTAATATTTTAGCTCTCTGTTTCTAAGCATTCTACCTTCTCTGATCTGCTGTTTGTCCTTGGCCTCTTTTATGTTCTTGTCATTCCAGCTGAAAATGAATTGTAGTGAAGGGATGCTTGAGCAATTGAAAGAAAAGAAATAGAAGAATTCTGAGGAATGTATGCTGAGAGTGCATACATAGCTATTAATCCTTGCATGATTCTAGTTTTAAAATTTAACAATTTCTGATAATAAACATATTTCTGACTCTGTAGTGTATAACTACTTGTGGTGAAAGGAGTTGACTTCCATTCATGATCAGCCAGCATGGGCTAAACTGAAGCTAACCTGTGCTTGAGTTTCATGGTCATGCTTTGGTAGCATATCTCACATTTTTTTCTAGAAAGGCAGAATGTCAGTAGAAATCATATATGTCACTGATCTATGCTTCTCCAAAACAGCCAAAGCACAGTTCTTTTGCTCCCTGATAGAAAATTCAGAAGGGTTCCCAAATTTAACACTCAGGGCAATAAAGATGCAAATTCAAAGCTTAGACTTTGGTGTTTTTTTAAAAAATGGTTTGGCTTTTAGCACTGGAAACAGACATCTGATGCACCTGGGGTCTTGACATTCCCATCATTCACAAGCTATTTGTGAATTAGGCACGTTTATCATTGTTTTGTTGCTATCTTATCTACATGGCAGTCAGCTTCAGCTTCAGAAAAAAAAGTAGCTGTTTAGAGTTGAATATGTTAAGTTGTTTTATATCATCTTAATAAATATAAAAACACATTATCTACTGATCTATCATGGTATTCAGAGTTGTTCTATAGTTTTTTTGACAGTTCATATACCAAAAAAAAATGCATATTTTTTTCATTTTCTTTGAATTCCCAGGAGAATAAAAGTATTTTGTATAATAGGTTAGTAACAATAAGAGAGTCAAAGCTGGAGTTTCTAGACTTTCTGGGGATATATATTTCAGCTTGAACCACAGCAATCACCCATGGCATAAATGTATTAATGTGATGTTTACAGACTATGTGCATCATTTAACTATTCAATAAACCACCAAAGCATTGATAGTTGAATAAACTGAAACAAAATATTCCAAAAGATAATGAATCTTTGTATTTAAATCTCAACTCTTCAGAATGATCAATTATCTAGTTTAATCACTTCCTTTCTGTGGAGATCTTTAAGTCATTTCTCCTCCCTTAATCTTGAAAGGTATATGTCTGTACCACTGTCTCTTCTGCTCTTTCTGGGTAGCCTGGTCATTGATTGTAACCATGCACCCCAAGGACATATGCAATCTTACTGTGACTGAAGCCAAGCAGTGTGCCTTGGGAAACGGTTATGTAGTGATTTATTGGCTTAATTTACCTGTCTCTCCTCTAGTCTTTTACTGTTTTCTTGTGGTGGGAAAGGGATCTCTTATTGCTGCATGCACCAGCTCCTTTCCTACAGCTGCCAACTTTAATCTGATCTCTTCAATTTCCTCAGAGACTTATGCTCACAAAGAGTGTGCATTGACTGGAACTCTTTCCTTAGCTGACTTACAAACAGCCACCTTCTCCTAGACCAAGGACTCTACACTCTCTCACCTGCTGCTACCCACAAGGCACAGCAAGATATCTTCATGACATAAACAAACTACTGTGGGGAGTTTCATCTCCCATTCTACCTATTTTGCAGGTGAAAACAATCTGAAAGATAAAAAAATAAATGGAGCTATTATGCAGCAGCTCTTTGGTATTTCCATGTGAGCGCTTCTGGCTGTATTAAAGTACACTGGATTTTGCAAACACAATCAAGTTGGTTTTTTTCTTCTTTTTTTCTTTCTTTTTTTTTTTTTTTCCCCCTAGATATTGCAGCTATGCAGCAATTGTATGCAATAGCACATCACTCATTTATCATTTACTGCTTGTACATACCCAGGGAGCAGTTGATCTACTTGGTCTTTTGCAGAAAGACTTACCTAGGTGGCCAAGTATGAGTCATCTATGCAGTTGTGTTGACAACCGTGCAAGTATTTTATTGGATTATTGTATCTAAGTGAATCTGCTCACACTTCTCTTTCTGTGTGGTAGTTTATAGATGGCTTTCATCCTGTCATACAAATGTTATGGAAAAACAAGCTAAGGCTCAGTCTGAAAAATAACAAATGAAGATAATCCATGGTCATATAGGCATATTTTAAAGACTTGCACTGTGTATGTACCTACTAGGAAGAAGTGAGAAATACACGTTCTGAAGATCTTGAGGTTCCAGAACTGAACTTTCTTAATAACAGAAACCAAATTGGACAAATAGTAACTTGCGGCAACAGGCTCTGTGGAAAAAAATAATAATAATAAATGCATGCATCTTCCTTTTCAAATCATTCCTTCTCTTCTTTTTTTCTCTTCAGTTGGAACCATGTCAGGAGGCAAAGTATTTTGTACTGAATTTAATTCCTCCTATTTACAAAAAAAAAAAAAAAAAAAATTGCAAATCAATGGAAATATCATATTTGTTTGTAAAAAATAGTCTTGCAGTCTTGCTGATTGCTATTTGCCTGCCAATTCCAAAATCATATGTTTGTGACATATATTTTTTTCTATTATAACAAACATTTGTTATGATTTTCATGCACAACAAATACAATTCCAGATTATTTAAAAAAGAATTAGCTCATCTAAATTTAGAAACAGAAACAAGCAAAATTTGTTGGTTTTGTTTTTCATTTTCAACTGTTTTTCTTGTGGAAATATTCTCACTGGTTCTGCACAGCAATGGACCTTGTACTTACACTACCAGGCAGAAAGGTTACATTTTGACATATATATGTGAAATAATATCGTTAGTCAAACTCCCTTTGAAGAAGAATGAGTATGTTTTTGTCACATAAAAGTGAAATTTGGAATGTAGAAACTTTAAGTCCAAGGAAAATCTGAAAGACAAGGTTATGACAATGACTTTTCAAAATTACAGAATCACAAAGTTGCTGAGTTTGGACAGCATCTCTGGAGGTATCTCTGTGTTCGGTGTTTGACTTCAATCACCTCAAAGCAGGTTTTATTCTGATGTTTAAATGGACTTTCCTGTTTCAGTTTGTGTCTATTGCATTACTAGACACAAGTGAAAAAGGTCTGCTTTCATTTTCTTTCTCATTTACCAGGTATTTTGTACACATGGATATGATCTACCTGATCATTCTCTTCTCTAGGCTGAACAGGGCAAGCTAAGCTATCTCAGCTTCTTCCAGCCTCCTAATTATTGAACTTACTCCAGTATGTCCATCAACTTGGTCCAGTATGTCCCAGTATAGGAAACATACTGAAAACAATCCATTTGATGGCTACCAGGAGGATCAAGGAAATGGTGCTTCTCTCTTATGAGGAGAGACAGAGAGAGTCAGGGCTATTTAGCCTGGAGATGGCTCAGGAGGAATCTTATCAATATAGATAAATACCTGAAGGGAGGATGGAAAGGAGGTGGAGCCAAGGTCTGTTCAGTGGTGCCCAGTGCCAGGAGAACAGGCAGTGGGCACAAACTAGAACACAAGAGGCTCCTTTTGAACATCAGAAAGCACTTCTGCGCTGTGTATGAGTGATAGAACATTGGAATAGATTGCCCAGAGATGTTGTGGAGTTTCTCTCATGGGGAATCTTCAAAAGGTGCCTGGATATGGTCCTGGGCACTCTGCTTGAGCAGAGTTTCAGTTGCAGTTTTGTTTGCAGTTTCAGAGCAGTTTTGTTGACAGGCCCTGACACCACCTCTTCAGACATGGTCCTCACCAGGAAACGTACTTCCCATGCAAAGACTGTGGCAACCCAGACAGAGGGTCTGCTTAATAATGTGGCGGTTCAGGTCTCTGGCTGCCGGGAGTGCCTCAGCCTGCTGCTGCCAGGGGAGGATGGGAAGGATGCCACTTGTGTGCGGTGTGAGCAGCTGGACGAGCTGCTCAACCTGGTGGTGGAGCTTAGGGAGGAGGTAGGTAGACTGCGGACCATCAGAGAGTGCGAGCGAGAGATTCACTGGTGGAGTGACTCTCTGCGAGAAAGGCGCAGAGATTGCACTACCCAGACTGAGGGGACAATGGACCCTATCTCACATTGTAGTCAAACAGGGAGAGACAGCTTGAGAGAAGATGAGGAATGGCAGCTGGTCTCATCCCAGCGTCGCAGGCAACCCCCAAGTTCTCGACCTACCTCGGTTCCCCTGATCCCTCTCTGTAATAGGTATGAAACTCTGAAACCAGAGGGAGTGGTGACTGATGATAATGTGGGAGCACTGCCGCCAAGCTTGCCTAAGGTGAGGCGGTCAGCTCCGCGTTTAAAGACTGCCTCCTCCAAGAAAGAAAGGAGAGTGGTAGTTGTAGGTGACTCTCTTCTGAGAGGAACAGAGGGTCCGATATGTCGGCCTGACCCTACCCGTAGGGAGGTGTGCTGCCTTCCTGCAGCCCGGGTCAGGGATATTTCTAGAAAACTCCCTAGCCTTATCCGCCCCTCTGATTATTACCCTCTATTGATAGTTCAGGCCGGCAGTGATGAGATCCCTGTTAGAAGCCAGAGGATTATAAAAAATGATTTTAGGAGACTGGGGAAGTTAGTTGATGGAGCGGGCATACAAGTAGTGTTTCCAGTATTCCCTCGGTGGCAGGGACAAGCGCTGAGACGACCAGGAAAAGCCATCTTGTAAATGCATGGCTGAGAGGCTGGTGCAAGCGCAAAAATTTTGGGTTCTTTGATCATGGGGTGGTCTACTCAGCATCTGGCCTGAGGTCTGCTGATGGGAATTGTCTGTCTCCAAAAGGGAGACGGATACTTGCCCAGGAGCTGGCGGGACTTGTAGAGAGGGCTTTAAACTAGATAGGAAGGGGGAGGGGGATAAAGCCAGGCCTGCTAGAGAGCAGCCTGGGGAAGTGGTATTGGGATTAGGTGAGAGGCAAGGGGCTCAGCTGAGGTGCGTCTACACTAATGCACACAGCATGGGCAACAAACAAGAAGAGTTGGAAGCCATTGTGCAGCAGGCAAACTATGACCTAGTTGCCATAACGGAAACGTGGTGGGATTGCTCCCACAATTGGAGTGCTGCAATGGATGGCTACAAACTCTTCAGGAAAGATAGGCAAGGAAGGCGGGGTGGCGGTGTGGCTCTCTATGTTAGGGAATGCTTTTATGCTGCTGAGGTTATGACTGGGGATGATAACGTTGAGTCCCTATGGGTAAAGATCAGAGGAAGGGCTGACAAGACAGGCACCCTGGTGGGCGTCTGTTATAGACCTCCAAATCAGGATGAAGAGACAGATGAGGTATTCTATAAGCAGCTGGCACAAGCTGCACAGTCGCCTGCCCTTGTCCTCATGGGGGACTTTAACTTCCCTGACATATGCTGGGAGTACAGCACAGCACAGAGGAAGCAGTCTAGGAGGTTTCTGGAATGCGTAGAGGACAACTTCCTGATACAGCTGGTCAGAGAGCCCACGAGAGGAACTGCCCCACTAGACCTGCTGTTCACAAACAGGGAAGGTTTGGTGGGAGATGTGGAGGTTGGAGGCTGTCTTGGGCAGAGTGATCATGAAATGATAGACTTTGTGATTCATGGTGGAGCCTGGAGGGGGAATATAAAATTGCTACCTTGGACTTCAGGAGGGCAGACTTTGAATTGTTCAAGGGATTAATAGGGGGAGTCCCCTGGCATTCAGTCTTAGCGAGTAAAGGGGTCCAAGAGAGCTGGTTGCTCTTCAAGAAGGAAGTCTTAAGGGCGCAGGAGCAGGCAGTCCCCCTGAGCTGCAAAATGAGCCGGCGGGGAAGAAGACCGGCGTGGGTGAATAGGGAACTATTCCTGAGGCTCCGGGAGAAACAGAGAATCTACCGCCTGTGGAAAGAGGGACAGGCCACTCCAAATGAATACAAGGAAATTGTTAGGATGTGTAGAGGTGAAATCAGAAAGGCAAAAGCCCAGCTTGAATTTAACCTAGCCACTGGCGTGAAAAGGAATAAGAAACTCTTTTATAAATACATTAACAGTAAGAGGAGGACAAAGGAGAATATCCACTCTTTGCTGGATGAGGCTGGGAATGTGACCACTGAGGATAAGGAAAAGGCAGAGGTTCTGAATGCCTTCTTTACGTCTGTCTTTAAAAGTCAGACCAGTTATCCTCAGGATACTCCTCTCTCTGACCTGGTAATCTCGGCTGGGGAGCACACTAACCCCCCTGTGATTCTGGAGGAAACAGTCAGAGACCTACTGCTCCAACTGGACTGCCACAAGTCGATGGGGCCAGATGAGATCCACCCGAGAGTGCTGAGGGAACTGGCGGAGGTGATAGCAGAGCCGCTTTCCATCATCTGTCAGCGCTCCTTGTTGACTGGTGAGGTCCCAGAAGACTGGAGGCTTGCCAGTGTGACTCCCATTTACAAGAAAGGTCGTAAGGAGGATCCGGGGAACTACAGGCCTGTTAGCCTGACGTCGGTGCCAGGGAAGGTTATGGAGCAGATTGTCTTGAGGGAGATCATGCGGCATGTGCGGGGTGACCGGGGGATCAGGCCTAGCCAGCATGGGTTCGTGAAGGGCAGGTCCTGTTTGACCAACCTGATCTCCTTCTATGATCTAGTGACCCATCTGGTGGATGAGGGAAAGGCTGTTGATGTGGTCTACCTAGACTTCAGCAAAGCCTTTGACACTGTCTCCCACAGCATTCTCCTGCAGAAGCTGGCAGCCAGAGGCTTGGATGGGTACACTCTTGGCTGGGTAAGGAGCTGGTTGGAGGGCTGGGCACAGAGAGTGGTGGTAAATGGAGTCAAATCCAGCTGGCGACCGGTCGTGAGTGGTGTTCCCCAGGGGTCGGTGCTGGGGCCTGTCCTCTTCAATATCTTTATTGAGGACCTCGATGAGGGCATCGAGTGCACCCTCAGTAAGTTTGCAGATGACACCAAATTGGCTGGAAGTGTGGATCTGCCTGGCGGTAGCGAGGCCCTACAGAGGGATCTGGACAGGCTGGAGAGCTGGGCTGAAGCCAATAGGATGAGTTTCAACAAGGCCAAATGCCGGGTCCTGCACTTCGGCCACAACAACCCCAGGCGACGCTACAGGCTTGGGGCGGTGTGGCTGGAGGACTGCGTAGAGGAAATGGACCTGGGGGTATTGATTGATGCTCGGCTGAACATGAGCCGACAGTGTGCCCAGGTGGCCAAGAAGGCCAATGGCATCCTGGCTTGCATCAGAAACGGTGTTGCAAGCAGGAGCAGAGAGGTGATTGTTCCCCTGTATTCAGCACTGGTGAGGCCGCACCTCGAGTACTGTGTCCAGTTTTGGGCCCCTCACTGCAAGAAAGATATTGAGGCCCTGGAACGTGTTCAAAGGAGGGCAACAAAGCTGGTGAGGGGTCTGGAACACAGGCCATATGAGGAGAGGCTGAAGGAGCTGGGAATGTTCAGCCTGGAGCAGAGGAGGCTCAGGGGAGACCTCATTGCTCTCTATAACTTCCTGAAGGGAGGTTGCAGTGAGCTGGGGATCGGCCTCTTCTCTCGTGTCATTAGTGATAGGACCAGAGGAAATGGCTTCAAGCTACGGCAGGGGAGATTCAGGCTGGACATGAGGAAGTATTACTTTTCAGAAAGGGTGGTCAGGCACTGGAATGGACTGCCCAGGGAGGTGGTGGAGTCACCGAGCCTGGGGGTGTTCAAGGAAAGGCTGGATGTTGTGTTGAGGGACATGGTTTAGTAGGAGCTATTGGGAATAGGTGAACGGTTGGACTGGGTGATCTTTTAGGTCTTTTCCAACCTTGGTGATTCTATGATTCTATGATTCTATGATTCAATAGAGGGGCTTCCTGCCAATCTCAACCATTCTGCAGTTCTTTCATTCTTTGGTGATTTTCTTGCACTGGGAAACCTTGAGTTGAACCCCATACTGCAGATGTGTGTCACCAGTGCTGAGCAGAGGATCACTCCCTCAACATGCTAGTTGCTCAACATGCTAGGACAATCTTTCTATTGCACTCTTGGAAGCTGTTGGCCTTCTTTGCTTCAAAGATGTACTGCAGACTTATGGCCAGCTTGCTGTCCGTGAGGAACGCTGGCTTCTTTTCTGCAAAGCTGCTTTCCATCTGATTGACTATCAGTAAGCACAGAGCTATTCCTTCTCATATGCAATCATCACAAATGCATCCCATCAAGATGAGAGACACATTCAGCCTATAAGGAAGGAGCATCTTGGACGTATGTAGAGGAATCTATATTAGAAAAAAAGAACTAAATGCCAAAACAGAATGTGTTTAGAAAGGAGGGCTTTAATTTGCAGAATCACAGGATTGTGGGGTCTGGAAAAGACCTCCAGAGACCACTGAGTCCAACCCTGCAAAGCAGGCTCCCTTACAGCAGTCTGCACAGGTAGGCATCCAGGTGGGTCTTGAATATCTCCAGAGAAGGCGAATCCACAACCCCCTTGGGCAGGCTGTTCCAGTGCTCTGTCGCCCTCACTTTGAGGAACTTCGTATGCTCCCATTTATGGCCATTTCCCCTTGTCCTGTTCCCACAGATCACTGAAAAGAGGTTGTCCATGTCTCTTTGACTCCCACACTTAAGGTATTTATAACCACAAATAAGATCACCTCTGAGTCTTCTTTTCTCAAGGCTGATCAGACCCAGGTTGCTCAGCCTTTCCTCATGGGGAAAATGCTCCAGGCCCTTTATCATCTTCGTGGCCCTCCTCTGGATTCTCTCCAGGAGATCCCTGCCTTTTTTGAACCAGGAAGCCCAGAACTGGATACAGTACTCCAGGTGAGGCCTATTCAGGACAGAGTATAGGGGGAAGATCACCTCCCTTCACCTGCTGGCCATGCTCCTTTTAATGCCCCCCAGGATGCCACTGGCCTTCTTGGAAAGAACAAGGTCCAGAAGCACCCCCTGTCTTGTTGGCTCCTTCACAACCTGTGTCAGAAAATTATCTTCAATGCATTGCAGGAAGTGTCTGCATCTCACGTGCCTAGCCATGTTGCTTACCCAACAGATATCTGAATGATTGAAGTCCAGAGAACCAGTGCACGGAATTGCGAGGCTACTTCTAGCTGCTTGTAGAAGGCATCATTGTCTTCATCCTCCTGATCTGATGAGCTGTAGTACACCCCCACAATGATGTCAGCCATACCAGCCCGCATTCTTTACCCGCTACCAGGTGGAGCTCACTACATTCTAGCCTGGTCTTTCACATAAAGGGCAACTCCTCCACCTTGCTACCACAGCCTGTCTTTCCTAAAGATGATATAGCTTTCCATGACAGCATTCCAGTCATGTGATCTGTCCCACCACATCTCAGTGATTGCAGTGGGATCATGGCCCTGTGACTGTACACAGATCTCCAGCTCATCCTGTTTATTTCCCATGCTACACACACTGGTATGCAGGCACTTAAGTGAAGCAGCAGGTGCTGACTGTGGTTTGTTCCTTTCAGGTGTAGTAAGGACCTTGCTCTAAACTCCATGCCTGTAGTTCTGCCTGCTGCATGTGTCCTCAGCTTCCTTCAACTGTATACACAAGATACGGATTCTTTCATTCCCTATGCAAACTGTTACTAGAATCTGTACCTGAAACAGAAATAAACCATCTTGACAGTGGTTGATCAACTCTAATCATTTTACAGCCAATCTACTGTTATTCTCTGTCGTTGGCCATTGTTAACTTTACTGTTGTGGTTTACCCCAGTAAGCAGCTGAACACCACGCAGCCCTTCATTCTTTCCTCCACTGTCCCAAAGGGATAGAGGAGAGAACAGGAAAAAAAGTAAAACTTGTTGTTCAAGATAAATACTATTTACTAGGACAGAAAAGGAAGAGAGAAATAACAGTAATGATAATGACAATGTACATATACATATACAGAACAAGCACAAAACACTTGCTCACCACATAACTGATGCCCAGCCAAGCCCCAAGCAGTGGCAGGCCTCCAGCTAACTCCTCTGAGTTTGGTGGTTTTTTTTCATATGATGTCCCTATGGTATGGAATATTGCTTTGGCAAGCTTAGGTCAGCTGTCCTGGTTCTGTCCCCTCCCAACTCCTTGTGTCCCACAGCCCCCTCACTGACAGGATGTTATAAGAGGCTGAGAAACTGAGACATCCCTGTCTATACAGCACTGCTTAGCAGCAACTAAACCATCAGTGTGTTATCAGTGTCATTTTTCTCCAGAAAAAACAAAGTATCATGCAAAGTATCATACCAGGCACTATGAAGGAAATATGAATTCCGTGCTATCTGAAACCAGGATATTTACCCAGTAAAATAAGTATCTTAATACGTTTCACAAGGAACTGAACTACACTGTTGCCATAGTTTATATGTGTTGGGCATTTTACAAGCGCAGCGTATGTGAAGCATTCTGGTACTCAGGATAAAGGAGATCAGTAATTTAGCACACAGCACGCTTTGCAGCTCTTGGAAAGGACAGGTCTGGCTAAGGTGATAGATGAAGGGCCTTGAAGTCTGTTCAGCAGCTGTGTAAAGTCATTAAGTTCTAGTGAAGAAAAAAAGTGTGTATGTACATATGTGTATAGATATATATGTGTATAGCCCCTGAGTTACCTAAGTAGTTTTAGAATATGTTTAAATAATTGCTCCCTCAAATACTGTTTTAATTCTGCTTTCCTCCAACTAGGAGTAATTATCTTCTTCCTTGCAGTATTGTGCTCAGTAAGTACTGCCACTGAATTTGGCAGTATCATGCTATAGCAAAAGTGTAATAATAAATAGAAAAATCTTTCTAGAATCATACTGATCTTGAGCCAATACAGTAAAGCACTGTTAGATCCCTAAAAGAAATACATGGATTGAATGTGTTTCCAACAGCGTGGATATTTTCTAATGAATGAGTTTATGTGAAATCAGATGGCATCAGTTATTATAGAGCTAAAATGATGCTGTAGAAATGGCCTTGAGAAAGCCTTAGTAAATGAAGAATTGTACACTGGCTTTATAGCAGCCAACAAAAGAAAAATTGCTCTTCTCAGTTTACAGCAGCTGTTCTTACTGCTGGGCAAAAATAACTTTCATCAAATTGCTCTACTCAGCTCTCTTTTTAGTTTGATACGAAGTATGGTTGTTGGTTTGTTTCTTTTTACCATGTGGAGAGATAATAAAATGCACTTTCTTGATTTCCTTTGCTAATATTGTAAACCCTCAGCCTGTCTGTGAATCATTCTTCTCCAGTGTTCCAAGGAAACAATTGAACTTACTTGTTGCCAAGATATGTTTGAATGATGTATACCTTTTGGAAACAATGACAATAATTCCTCAAAAGATTGCTTATGTGAATATGACAACAGCCAGCCTAGAAATACTTTTGTGTAGGTAAGAATGATACCATGGCATCCACAAGACTGGAAATTCAATGACTGCCATAACCTCTCAGCAGTTCACAGATCTTAGTATAAGAACACTAACCTAGCTGAGTAAACAGCAATGCACAGTTCTATGTATCAGCTTGAAACATAACATTGCTTCCACATGCAATGTATTTTGGCTTATTTACAGAATAATTATTCTGATCTCATGATCTCTTGATCGCATGAACTACATATGGCTGTCACTTGTTAATATCAGATCACATTATATTCCATGACAATTGCTTTGGAGTTATTGTCTTGTTCTCTGCTGAATGCCATTTGTTTTAATGAGAGAGTACCATCTTATTAGAATGCAGCTAGAAAATTGTCACTGTGGCCAGGTTGCTTCGAAAATGGTTGAGACAAATTAATATTGTCAAACCCAAGAGAGAGATTATAAATTTCTCTTTAAGTGGCCTTTGTGTCTTTCAAGGACAATTTACCCCCTGCAGATTCAGCTAATGCTTTAAGTACTTCACTCTGTCATTCTCTTTAAAGTTGGATTTTCTTGCCGCCTACTATTTCTTTATATATAACAACAACAAAATAATCTAACTGCACATGTTGAGTTGTTGATATAAATAATGAACACAAATAATATCAGCATTGTTAGAGGAAGAAATCAGTAATTGTCATGTATAGCTTGTACATTTAAAAAACATAATTTGGATTAGTCACCATTCAGGCTCAACGTCATTGTAAATATCTATTTTCAAATTCAATGTATAAAACTCTAGGAAAATCCTCTTCTCAAGTTCAGGACAGCTTTGAGGATTCATGTAATATTGAATTAACCATGGATATAAAGCATAATGACAAAACATTGATCTCTTCTTCTGCAGTGACACAGCTCACAAAGTTTCAGCTTCTTTACCAGACCTAAGCTGAAAATGTCCTTAAACATTTTCACAGCCTTCAATCACGCAGATTTTCAAATTATTTTCATGAGGGCTCTGCAGTGTCCTAAAGTTTAACCATGTCACATTTCACACGCCAACAACAGCTCAATAAGCTCAATAGGAAATATTTTTGCTCCTTTCTGCCAGATAAGTCTCCACTTTTTGTTTCTCCATACCAGGATTGCTGTCCTTGGCTCAGTACACTACTGCTCAGCAACAACTAAAACATTATGACTGATTTGCTAAGCGTTCTTGGAGAATGTTTTACTTAGCACCTGGTGATAAATGCTTAGTATTTCTGTTTTGCCAAAGTTCTCATGGCAGACCAGTCCAAAAACATTTTGGACATAATGAGATGAAGGAAATTTAATGTTGGAAATTTATACCCCAGTTTGTTTAAGCATTACCTTAAGCCTTAGTATGAGTTTTTGTAATGCAATTAGACATTTAAATGTATTAAGTTATAATAGCTAACATTATTATCTAGCACTCATATCTTGTATACAGTACTTTCTGTATTTTACAGTACTCTAAAATAAGTAAAATATCTCCAACTTGTAAGTATTGTGCAAACAAATGTATTAATTTCACTATATTTAATGATTAGTTTTGTTGAAATTCAGGTTGCAATCAAATTTTCCTTTCTGAAATGAATATGCATTTAATGTTTTATGTCACTGTAATGAGAAAATACGTCCAAGATGTTAGGATAACTTTGGAATAGTCATCCAGATTCAGAAAAAGCAAATGAGAATCGCTTCATTTTAAAGCAAAAAAAAAAAAAGAAAAAGAAAAAGAAAAAAGAAAAATGTAGCATGTCTGTATTAGTCAAGATAGTACTGACAATGTGAAGACAATACTAGAGACAGAAACCAAGATCTTTGTTTCAAATTCAAAATTAGCGATGGAAGTGCCCCAAGTGGAGATAGCTGTCAGAGGGTGAAGGTGATCCAGGAGGACCTCCAGGAGGTTTCAGCCAGGTCAGAAAGCTGCACCTTTACTTGCTCAGCTTTGTAAATGAGCCTGAATCTGAGTTGACAGAAAACATCTTGACCAGATGAAGTGTTCCTCTTAATTTCCTTCAGCTATGATACCTCGCACCACCAAGAATACTGGCATTAACTATTAAGGAAAATGACTATAAGATGAAGTAAAGTGAGCTTATTACCTGACACTTCACCACCTTTGTGTTGGTTACACAAGCTATATGGAAAACATTACCAGATTTATTGACCTAAAGTAATAAAAGCCACTGCTTTTATCACTGCTCTTTACCTAGTGAAAAAAACCTTTGTGGAGATTTTTATTAGAAAGCTACTTCATCAGTTTCTGATTAATAAATTATTAGGAGCATGGACTTGCTCAATTATTTCTTTCTAATATTTTAACCTTTTTTCTCCACCAAATTTAATTAATTATAAAATGCTACCAAAGGTGATTGGTGTAATTGAAAATGAGCCTTAAAAAAGAAATATGTTAGTATTTTTTTCAGAAAAAAATTTCAAAGATTTTCATGCCCACAAGCTTAAAAATAATAATTATCATTTTAAAACAATATTTGACCTTCTGCTATTGCTTCCTCAAGACAATTGTTGGTAATAAATTTTCACAGTGCTGAATAAATTTAAAGACAGTTATATCAGCTCTAATTGTAGAAGTTGAACTCTTAATAGAAGGATGAAAATCAGACAATTTTGGCCAAATATTGAGAGTGAAATCTATTATACTGTGCCATCATTTCAAGAAGTACATAATTTTTGTATTTATTTTAACCTCACTACCCAACAAGTCATGCTGATTTCAAGATAATGGCATTTCATGGAGCTGGACTTTAAACATATCTGATTGAAAAAGACTGTGTGCATTCTAAGTTAATCTTTCTGTGATTACTTCTATTTTCTACCTTTTGTATAATACCAACTTTGCAAGCATTCTAAAGCTCTGAATAAGAAATATGTCAGCTTGCTGAGGAAACAAACTACTCTTATTTTTTAATTCCATTTGAAAAACATTCTTCCAGGTATTATAGTATTTTCAGATTTAATACAATGTGTGACTAAAAAGATTTGATGTTAAGCAGGGATTTCTCAACATTCTCAACATTCTGCCTAATTAATTAGGAATTAATAGGAAAAAAAATCTTAAACATACTCAGGAATGAAGATGGTCAGATAATGTAATACTGCAGTACCAGTTGTTCACATGTATTTTCCCTGATAGTTTAGAACTAATGGCACAGTGCATTAATCTTTCACCATAACAGGAATCAACTTTTTGAGCAATGAAGAAAAGAAGTCAGAAAAAAACTGAATTATTGTTTGATTTGGGGAGCAGAGCTTCACCAGTGGTGATCAGAGGTGTTTTCTTGGACTTATTGCCTACACAGAACAATTTGTGTGAATTACACATGCAGACAGTTAAACTTACACAAAAAGCTGCATCAAATTTCTTATGTTCTTGTCCTTATATGATCAGCCTTCAGTCTGTAAAGTGATGAGGAAGCAATCCGCTAGTGTCTCTGATCATTACAAGCAAGATCAATCGTATCAATTAATTTCATACAAAGTCGTATGTGACCAGTAGTAACTACAAAAGTCTGTTCTTGCTGAATGTAAGCAGATTATTTTGGCAAAGACAGTCTTTAGGATATACTCAACTCTTTCTTTTATCCCGCCATAAAGAGATGAATATGAAAAGGGCATAATTAATGATGAAATTGAATCAGATGTTTATTCTTCAGAGATTCACCAGAGGAAAGACACACATTTTTAAACTTGTGGAAGCACTGGTTATAAAGGATTTCATAAATAAAATACTAAGAGGGACCTGAGGAAAAGAATAAGAAAATTTTATTGGAGAATTCAGTATAAATGCAAGATCAGATTGTATGATACATTGCCTCTCTTGCACTGATATTTCTTCACCACTGAGATACGTAATACAGATGTTACATTCATTATGTGATTTTTAATACTGATGCTTATATGCATCTATGGAAGGCTAGCAGGAAACGTTCAGAAAAGATCAGACTGCAGAAAATGACTTTTTCCCCCAGAATTTTCCCTGAGTCTTTTGTGATGCTTGGCTTTGAATGCTCTTGGGCCAGAAGTGAAAGGGAGAGTGATTGGACTGATTTTTAAGTTCTCTTCTTTCCATGTCCTTCATGCTAAGCTGAACAATCTCAGCCGTTCCTCCTACTCTGACTATACACTTATCAATAAAAGGTGGAATTCCTATATTTTGGCTTGAGTTGATTGTTTTATCTTTCTTTTACTGCTTTGAATTTCCTTACTAAAATTTCTGTTTATAGCCCTAAAATTTGAGTGAACAGAAACAAGCAAGATCTTTTGTTGAATGAAAGAAAGAACTCTCAAACTATGACCTTTAGTATAATTTACTATGTTTTGTTTCTATTCTCTATTTTTGTAGAATTAACTTTTACAGAATCCTTTGATTAGAAATTATTTATTCAATCAATATTTGTCAGCTCTCAGTAATTACCTATGGAATCCTTTCTGATCCAGAAATCCTGGGGCAGTCATGCCATATAATTCTACTTCACAGTATCAACTGTTAATGCAATACAAATATCTAACAGATATAATGGTGTGCTATTTTTCTCTGTTAAAAATGTGCATTGGGAAACAACTAGGAATGATTTATGTTCAAGCTATGTTGTTATTATGTAAGAATAGTTTTGCTGTTTTCAACCTTAGTAAAGGGCATGATATAATTTATCAACCTAACACTTCCCAAAGCACGCCTGGAGAAAGTAGCTCTGGTGGTAAATTTTCTGATCTTTGGGAGACAAAATTATCTTAACCAATAATATATTAAAAGCCCTTTGTCATGTACTGTTCCTATGACTCTTAGGTGACCTATTAGATGGGATATTCTTTCAACCTTGATGAGCTGTTTCACCTTCTCTGCTCTCTGATTTAAAAGTGCTTGTATGGAGATGTTAAGAAAGGTAAAGGGATCAGCTTCCAGAGTAGGTCTTTGAGGCTAGGTCTTTGATAGAAGTGATGTATTGTATGTATATATAATGTTGTAAAAAGGTGCTAACTTACTCAGGACTCAGTGAAAACTGTCTTATCCCAAAGGGTATACTCTGCCTGCTAATCCTCTTTCTGCTCAGTTCATATCTTCTACACTCTGGTTTGATGTGGTGGTGGAAGTTAGCACAGTTTTACTCTTTCCGATGCTCCATAGGTTGAAGCATGGCATGCCAACACAGGACTCCCAAGGTCTGGGTGGCGTGCAATGACATCACACCAGAGAGCTGATTCCCTTACATACATTTGGATATTTGTTTGACATTCTCTCTGACATCACCTGTTTGACTATTTCTGTTAGAACATTTTGAAGTTCTAAACATTTTGAAAAACATAAATATGATATAAAATACGAAATTTTGAGTGATAGATCACCATAAAATATTTTCTGAAATCCAAGAAATGTAATGGTCTTCTGCAAAGTTACCATTGTGGAAATAATGTCATTCACTATACAAAGAAGACTATTTTAAGAGATACAAAATATCAAACTTCCACATCTTGTCAGACTTCAGAAAACTAGGGCTGGTTCAAAACCCCATCTAGCTGCTATGTATTTTCCCCCTTTTTTCTTTTTCTATCATTTCTGATTACCAAGATTTGATGAATTGTTATCACAAAAACATAAGTAGCGGCCACTTGAATCAACTTGCTTTTTCAGTCAAGAATGTCTCAGCAGTAACTTTCATTCCTTCTTTGAAAGATTTCTTGTTAAGTCAGACAGAAAGCATTATTTTATAAAGAAGTGCCTTACTACTTTATAGCTCAATTTTCCAGTGCTTCTGGAGAGAGACAGAAAGACTTAGGAGTTGAAGGCACTTGGCACTCTCCAGGAGGCACTCTGCTCAGCAGAGGATTGAATCATTGGATATGGTGCTTATTATAGTGCACATACGGGGGGAAGAAAAATTGGCTTTGTACTCTGTTTTGTGAGTCTGCACAATGCCCCACTTCTTGGTAATCCTTTTGCAAGTACTGCATTTCCCATGCTGTAATCAAGGGTTGGGCTATGTTGTTTTCTAACCTGTTTCTGTAAATATGGAAGACTGATGTTGTGAGATATAATATTACATATAGTTTCCTTACGTAGTTTCATAAGGACAGGATTTATTCTTTTATCTGTTGAGGAGTAAGAGGAGTAACTTTCTGAGATAGAATCAATGCTTTTTTTTTTTTTTTTTTTTTTTTTTTCTTGTTTTCCAAAATATCTGTAAACCTTGCTGTGTTTTTTATCATTAGAATTTGGATCAGAAGAATGAGTGGAAATGGAAAGAAGTCCCATTTACTCAAGTGGACTGTATTATGGCCTAGAGCTAAAGTAGCATAACAAAATGAGGTGAAGTAAAAGGGTATGATGAATGTATGGGATGTATAAATAGTTGTATCAAGTTGTATAAAAAGTTGTATCAAGACCTCCTGAGGTACTGGGAATGGAAATTAGTGAAATGCAAGTTTCAGCGGCTAAAAATAAAAGGAAAGAAGTTCAAGGAGAACAATTACTAAAACATGTTCAGAAGGTTACAGATTCTTGTTGAAGATAAAAAGAGTGAAGAGAGTCTGGGCAGCAGGCCACAGAAGCAAAGAGAACTTGTAGAGGGAAGTCAGATATAGAGCGAAGGTAAGCATGATGCAGGTAGGAAAATTCACACATAGATTCAGACACTTCTCCATTGAAATGTACTATTAGGCAACCCCAACATGCCTTGTCTAACTGTTTGGGAACTCAGCATCAAGGAGCAATCTAGTTTTGCTTGCAGGGTCCATTACCTGCCAATTTACATTTCCAAGATGTATCATCATTGATCTCTATGGGCCAATGGGAGTTTTATTCCATAAATTCATGGAAATTTATAGTGTTGGGAACCTTAATTTTTAGTGTTGTGATGACATTGGGCAGGAAGGGAAGAAGCATTGTTATGTATGAGAACATGGCCCACTTAAAATGTGGATGAAAGGCACAAAAATAATGAACTGAAATAAAATATACCACTGGAAATAAGATAAAGCACAAAAATAATCAAATAAAAAAGTGAACTTAATTATGCTACCTAAATGCTACCAAAAGGATAACATGAATTTGCTTGCATCAGAAACAGTGTTGCCAGCAGGAACAGGGCAGTGATTGTCCCCCTGTGCTCAGCTCTGTTGAGGCCGCACCTCCCGTACTGTGTCCAGTTTTGGGCCCCTCACTGCAAGAAAGACATTGAGGCCCTGGAGTGGGTTCAAAGGAGGGCAACAAAGCTGGTGAGGGGTCTGGAGCACAGGGCTTATGAGGAGCGGCTGAAGGAGCTGGGAATGTTCAGCCTGGAGAAGAGGAGGCTCAGGGGAGACCTCATTGCTCTCTGTAACTTCCTGAAGGGAGGTTGTAGTGAGCTGGGGGTCGGCCTCTTCTCTCTCATGTAACTGGTGATAGGAGAGGGGATGGCTTCAAACTGTGCCAGGGGAGATTCAGGCTGGATGTTAGGAAATGCTCCTTCCCTGAAAGAGTGGTCAGGCACTGGAATGGGCTGCCCAGGGAGGTGGTGGAGTCACCGAACCTGGAGGTGTTAAGGAACATTTGGACGATGTGATGAAGGACATGGTTTAGTGAGAACTATTGGTGATCGGTGGGTGGTTGGACTGGGAGATCCTGTGGGACTTTTCCAACCTTGGTGTTTCCATGATTCTATGAGTAGCTTGTGGTAGCAATAGTAATGGGTGGACAGTTGGACTGCATGATCTTGTAGGTCCTTCCCAACCTTGTGATTCTACGATTCTATGATTTACATACTACAAGAATAGTTCCATTAAAAAACAAAACAAAAAACCTTCAATTAAAAATTTCAGAGTATTTTTTCATTATGTTTTGTGATAAAATGTTGAAATTTTAAACTGTTATATGAAAGAAATATTGAAATGTATTTTCGGGATAAAATCTAAACATTTCTGATACAAAATTGGAACATTTAATTTTAACTCCAGAATCCTTTTAAAATAGATTGTGAGATGTCTGCCTCTAAAATCAATACAGCTTCATTTAAATTTCTTCAAAAACATATTTTTGAAATAATTTTATCTTAATACAATTTTGTTTCCATTTCATAGTTATCTTGTTTACATCAGAGTTTATTTATATTATTTCTATTTTTTTGTTGTTGTTATTTTGCCATGGTTAAAACTGCTTTTATTCTTGTCATCAGGGTTTTTAGTATTTCATTTATCTTAGTTTCTTTTAGAAAGTGTCTCATTTGGTATTGTAATGAAAGATACTGAAGAAAAAAACTAGACAAGTACTCAGAATACTTGTAAAAATAACAAAGTTTACATTTATTTTGAGTTATAAAAATAAGGTTGGTAGGAAATTTGGACTTCTTGTTTGTTCCCTTTTCCTTTCATTTTCTATTTCCCTGAGTAACATGTGAAGTTACCACACAGTAATAGTGCCTGAGACATACTGGATAGGACTAAAAAATTGAGATATTCAAAAATAAACAGTGTCCATTTGCAAGACCAGGTATTTTATTTTGTCGGCTACAATTCTAGCTTTAGTTCAGAGAGTAAAGGAAATTATTTGCTCTTGCTTAGAGCAAGCACATGAAGGTACAATTCTGGGCCTGTCTAGAATTGTTGAATATGTCATACTTGGTAATATATTTTGTGGAACCAGAAGATATTCAGCCAAGAAGGCTATGCTGCAGAATCTCTATTATTCTGCTCCTTGCATTCTTACTGCCAAACAAATGTTTTTAAAACATTGGTGGCTTTTTTGCATTGTATCAAGCTTTCTTCTTACCAAGATTTCACAGGCTGTAAGCTGTAGAAATCCATTTCTTCTTCAGTAAATTCCATAAATAATGTTGGGTCAGAATATCATACTATAAATCGAGAGATTTCCTAAATTGAAAATAGTATTAAGGGCTTTCAATTTTTAGCATCCAATGTATTTTTTCATTTATTCATATTACATCAGGTTACAGCTGCAGTGGTACATTATACAAAAGCAATGGACCATTAGGGAGAATAAAAGTAAACACAAAATACAGTTGCAATAGGCATACTGATCACTTCAATTTAAGTGAGCAAAAATCAGAAAGGAAAGTTTCCATGCTTTGACAACAATTCTTCATTCTCAGCTCTTACTAGGGACTCTGTGACCACAGGATATTAAATTTATGTAGATAATTCTGTCTCCTTTCATTCCACTTTTTTTTTTTTCTTCTTCTTCTTTTTACTGTGCTGTAGTTCACTAGTGAAGAATTCAGGGTGATAAACAAAAGACCATTTTTAAACATACACACTCTACTTAATACAAATGAAATAATTGAATTGGGTTAATTTCTTTCAGAAACTAGATTTTTTTGCAATATAGCAAAATATATCAAACCTGGTATTTAACAGGATTACGCTCCATTAGATCAATTAAGTGAATATAACTCAGTACAAACAAGACAAATACTGAAAAGTGATGAGCTGTTACTTTGTAGTTTGTATGAGGCAAGATTGCATTTTCTAAATTGTGAAGTTTAACACGGTGATGCAAAGACATTTAAAGATGCCTTTCAGATGCATCCTACAGATTTGTTTGTCTGGACTGAACAATAGAAAAGAATATCTCAATATATGCCATGCATGGTGCACATATTTCCACAGGCACATTCTTGCTGTCCGTGTTAACAGCTAAAATTCCAAAGGCACTGATACGAATGTTGTTTGTTTCTTAAATAATCAGTTTTGCATCATATTTCTCCTCTCTGTTGTTCTCTTTCTCCAAGTTCGGGAGCTCCAATTTGATTAAATCTAGTCTCCTAGATTTATACCAGAACACCTGGAATGATAGAACTATGCTACCTGAAGCAAGGATTAGGAGGAAATGTGACCGCATTGTTTTTGTTTATCAGTTCTTCCTGATTTTCCCATTCCTTTTTTCAGAATCCATGGTGTGGGTTAAAATCACCAAGAAACAGGTTTGGATTTTGTTTGTCTGTTTTGTTTTGTTTGTGTGTTTTCTTTCATTTCAGTTCTTCACAGTATCTTTCTTTTCCACAGACAGCACTGAAGCATGTTATTCAAAACTGTTGACAGAGTATCACTAAGTGAATTGAAGCTGAAGGAGTTAGAGTCAAACACTTCAGAACTTTTCAGGCAGGTTGCATTTTTTTCCTTAGGATTGGAAATGATTGAATATTTGATTATATCATTTTCTATCTACCCATGAAATTTCTACTTTCTAAAGGCTGTGATAGAATCACAGAATCATAGAATCATAGAATGTTTTGGATTGGAAGAGACCTTTAAGATTGTCTAGTTCCAATCCCTCTAGACCAGATTGCTCAAAATCTCATCCAGCCTGGACTCAAATATTTCCAGGGAAGGGCTATTCACAACCTCACTGGGCAACATGTTCCATTGTGTGGGAACATAAGAAAAAACTGTTCAGAGCAGCAGCTGTGGAGCAAGATAAGTGGCATGAGAACCAAGGCCACCTTTAAAAGAAGAAAGAACATCTCAGGGCTGTGATTGGCTAAGTACCTGCTTGAACGGTTTAAGAGTGTTTTGCAGAATGCTCTGTAAACATGTATAGAGTAGTGCTTAACAATAAAGCAGACTAATAGCTTTTAATCACATTGGTGTGCTGTTATATCTCTAGCGTATCCTGAGAGTCCAGAGACTTCCCCACGCATTGTCTCACCAATCAACAGTTATCAGTTATTCCTGTTAATAAGAACTACCCACATTTCCACTATCAAACATAGCAAGCACAAATGGTGTCATGTTGCACAAATAATTTGATGCAAGATATACAGCCCTTTAATCCATGAAGAGTTATCTATGAAAGTGTAAATACAAATCACAACTCACTGCAAAGAAAACACATTTTTTTTAATCACAAAGCAAATACAAATACATATATTTCCAGAGAGAACTGAATGAATTAGAGAGGTGGGCAGTCACCAAGCACTTGAAATTTAACAACAGCAAGTGCTGGATTCTGCACCTGGGAAGAGGCAACCCTGGCTGTAGATGCAGACTAGGGGAAAAGATGCTGGAGAGCTGCCCCAGCAAGTTGGCCATGGGTCAGCAGTGTGCCCAGGCAGCCAGGAAGGCCAGTTGTATCCTGAGGTGCATCAAGCATGGCATTGGTGCAAAGATAAGGGAAGTGATAGTCCCACTCTGCACTGTGCTGTTGTGACCTCATTTTGAGTACTGTGTGCAGTTTGGGGCACCATAACATAAGCAATTATTAGATAATGTCCAAAAATATGCTACAAAAGATGATGAAAGGTCTAGAGATGACACAAGGAGTGGCTGAAGTCACTTCATTTGTCCAGCCTACAGGAGATTGAAGGAACACCTAACCATAGCTTACAGTTTTCTGTGGGGAAAAAAGGGGCAAACGCTGACCTGCTTTCTTTCATGACCCGGGATAGAACCTTAAGGAACAACATAAAGCTGTGTCAAGGGATGTTCAGGTTGGACATTAGGAAAAGGTCCTTCACTGAAAGGATGGTCAGGCACCAGAACAGGCTCCCCAAGCGAGTGGTCATGACTCTGAGCTTACCAGAGTTCAAGAAATATCTGGACAATGCTCTCAGTCATATGCTCTGATTTTTGGGTGGTCCTGTTCAGAGCCAGGAGCTGAACTCAGTGATCCTTATGGGTCTGTTCCAAATAATAAATTTTATGATTCTACCTATACATGTTGTTGATATATTGGTGATTCAGAAATCTGACAAGGAAATATGAACTTCAAATTAGCCATATAATGACAAAACACTAGTGTTTACATCAACCTGACAGCTCAACAGTGAGGTATGCACTTGCCACCAGATTTTCTTTCCCAGCCTACTTAATCTCTCTTTTCTCCTCCTCTCATTTCTTCTCTCCCCATCTCTTTTCTCTTTTTTTTTTTTTCTTCAAGTTATATTAGAATGTAATGCAAGACATATAATCATAATTTATTGTCAATAAGATTTATATGTATATATATATGCTCCACATCTTGTATTAAGCATCACAGTGAGATGCAAATAAACATTTAACCAATTATTTGGTGTCATTTCACCTTAATTTAGCCAAGATAATTTCAGAACATCAACCACATTGATTTGATCATATCATGACAATACCAGCTTCTTGAATAGTTATTTTCTTATTCTTTCCAATTCGATACGTAAGAATATCAAAGTCTGAAATTTTCAAACTCAATTTTGACATTTCACACTGGGTGGAGTTTATGCATTGTGTTTATTAGTGTTGACCAGGTTTCAATCACATGCTGAGCAGATGCTTTACTAATGCTTTGCACAGTGGTTAATCAAATATTTATGCGGTACATGAAGGAAATATACTTACATTTTACTGCAGATGATTGAGTAAGTTCTATACCCTTTCCCCAGTGAACAGAGTCACTTCCAAACACTTTCAATTATTCATGCCCTAATTTGCAAATATTGCAAGGAATTCTTATCTGGTAATGCTGCTTGTCCCATAGCCAAAAAGAAGGAATGAAATAATTCCTTCCATGTATAGCAGATATATGATAATGAGTTTTCTGTTTTCTCGATACTGTATGTTCAGTGCCAGTTCCTGGCTAATCTAGAAATCAATGGTAATATAAACATGTATAATTTTTCTTCTTTACAGCTGAAACATCCTGATACTTTTTGCACTCTGGTTATTTGAAATGCATGGGTGGCTTAATCCTAAATAAGATGGAAAATTCTGGGAAAGTAATATATGCATTATAAAAGCAGTGTATTCATTATCTTGCCTCTGCCCTCTAGAACATGGATCAAAAGCATTTTGAGAAATTTGAAATTGATAGATAAAAAAGTCAAGGTCCTGATTTTGCAGACTCCTTGTTTAGGTATTCCTTACTCATGCAAACAGTTTCATTTTAATTTTGCTGCAGTAGGCACTAATACATAATGTACAATTTATTACTATTCAGTTCATTCTTTTTGTTGTGACAAGAAGAATGTTTGAATTTATTCTTAGGCAAAGCATTGTATATTAATTGGAATTCTTTAAATAATTCCAAATAGTGTGGTTAACTGATACATAGTATTATGCCTATAAGCCAAATATTTCTTCTTAATATTACTTCTTAAATCTGAGCTGGCAGGATGAAGACATACTTGAGCAGAGGGTTAAAATACAAAATGATCTTGAGAAGCTGAAGAAGTTATCAGGAAAATAAATGCAGTTCACTAGGGAGAAACACCAGTTTTTCACATTCAGGTGCAAACAACCACATCCAAAAGAGACAGAATTAAATTATACTGGTCATGACTGATTAGGGTTATATTACGATAAACAGGGATACTGTCCATATATAAGGCAATCTTTCTTCTCAAAACATCACTGATAAGGCTGCAGTTTGAACATTTTGTTCAACTTTTGGTGCTGTGTCTAAGGCATTGAGAGTATACTGAGAAGACAAGAAGAATCAACAATCGTTTGACATATGAAACAGACAGAAGAAATTGCAATTTAGAAACGAGAGCTTAGTGCTTACACTTCCAGGTACGTAAAAAACAGCTGTATGGGGAAAGCGAATGTCCAACTATGATACATAAGAAAGTAAAGGTCTTCAGCTGAAACAAATCAAGTTCATTGTAGACATTAGGAAAACTTTCTGGAACAGAGTACTGTTAATGTTAATAAGTGTGGAAACAGTAGTTTTTACAAACAACTTTGATTAATTCCTGGCTTATGCAGAGCTGATGTCACCTTTAGCTACAGGATGAATCTGACCTCCTCACAGATCCTTCATTTTTCCAACCTCACAATCCCAAATTTCCTTCTCTTTCCCCCCTTCAAATTATTTTACTAAAGCTGGAGGTTTCCTATGCATGAAGTAGTATAGGCTCTCCTGATGTTCTGATTTTCTGAAAACGATGTCATGAACTGTCAGCATCATGAAGTGGTTTATAGTTAGACTTTTTTTTTAACGTGTCTATGAAAATATGTGCTTTTAGATAGCTCAGAAATGAAAAGAATTAGTATCTTGGAAACCAAAGGAATAAATGGGGTGCTAACTGGATCTCAACTTTGACAACCTGCATGATCAATGACGCAGAATAAAAATTATTCAGATGAATTTTATGAAGTACTTTAATGAAGTCATGTATCATCACTGTCTGTAGCAATGATGATGCTACAGTACAAAGAAAAGTAAGTAATCAATCTACAGACTTAAATCACTGACAAATTATCAAGTTCTTGTGTTTCTTCATAGAAAATACAGTAATACTTATCACATGAAAATTAAAAGTACATGTTATGCTTGAGAACCTCATCTTGTATTTTAAAATGTATTATTATATATATTTCATCACTTTTCACAAATAAAGTGAAACAAGCTGAAAGTAGCAGTTCATCAGTTTATTACTACTGTGACAATAGCAGTATTTTTTCACTGACCAGATAAGATGGGAAAATTTTAAGTATTTTTCTCATAGATGGAATATTTACTGAAGAATATAACATGCAATTTCTGTAGGCAACTCATCTGAAGCTGTTCGTCAAAGTTATGATAGAAATAATTTAAAATTTAAAAAATTATGTAACAATATGGAGAGGTTTGTGTGAGAACACTGACATTTAACACAGTCTGTCAAAGCATGGATATTTGCAGTACATTAATTATAGTGTGTCTCTTCTTGGTTGATGAATGCTCTTGCTGGCTAACAGTTTGCTTTATCTGACATTTGTTTCATTTGTGAACTTAAGTAAAGAACAGAATCTAGAACATGTATCTCTGATGCTGCATTACTCTATTTTCATTTATTATATTATTTGTCTAGGTGGATAAAAATTGAGTCATATCCTCCCACTCATGAGTTCTGAAACAAAATGCCACACTGCTTCTATGTAGAAATACTTTTGAGTTTGTTACTGTTGGGAAATTTCAGAACTCTATTCAGAAACAAAAGTGGTAATTAGGACTTCTAAATAGAAATTCCAGGTTCTCTTCTACTATGAAACATTAATTTCTTTATAGCATAGGTAATGTCCTTTATCTTATATTTACAGAAGTTAACAACATGGCTTCATGAAAATAAACAAAACAAGATGAGCAAACAACAACAACAAAACAGAAACTACTTACATTAGTTATTTTTAGGTCAAAATATATTTCCTGCTAAAAACAGTGAAACAAAACAAAACAAACAAACAAACAAAAAACAACAGCAAGAAGAAAATCACAAAGTGTATCATAGGATTCTTGTTTTGTTAAGTCTTTCCTCTGTTTACAATTTACTCTCTCAGTTATTCTGCATAGATGAAGCTGTCTCTATGACAAAGAAACAGTAACAAGAACTGATAAAAGTGAAGCAGAAGTTGTCAAATGCTTTGAAAGGGAAAAAGATTTTGGTGTAAAAAAAATATATGATTTATGTGAAATTTCTTTATTTCAATTGAGAAACTATGCTCATGTTTAAAGCATCTTAGTCAGCAGTAAGTTTGTGAATATTATTTCAGGATACGCAGAGGACAATCACTCCTGGAATTAAGGTGTATCTCTAAGAGAGATAATTCTTTGCTCCTATGAAATAGTGGTCAAGATGGTTTTAAGAAAAAAACAGCAGAAGCTGAGGCTGGGTGGGAAATCTGGTCAAAATGCCATGAAGTCTTAAAGTGGAATTGACATGGGAAACAAAGTAAAGAAAAATGACAAAAACTTAGAAACTGTGATGTGAAAATATGTTTAAGAAATGCAGATGCAGTATTGCTACAAATGTTCTTATATGAAGGTATAAAACATCTCTGTCAGTAAACTACAGACAGTGTAAAAGCGTCTTCAGATGATAATTAACGATTAGAACATTATTTTAATTATCATGCATTAAATTACTGTCTCATTAACATTTCAACCAAAAAATCACATTTCATAGAATTCAGGGCAGGCACCCAGAAGATTATAAGTGATGTGCTGAAGCTACAGTAGCATGTGCAGAAACAATTAAGTTTAGCTCCCCACTAGAAAGGCTTATAATCATTACACATATATTATTATATAAAGAGGCCTACATTAGGCACTTTTTATTTTTTTAGAACACATTTGTTCTGTTCAAACGTAGCTGCTGTTAGAAACCAAGAAAAATAATAACATTTAGATTCAGAAAAGTTTAAATGAAAATTTTGCTTATTCTGATTGGAATTGCTTTGTATTTAGAAAAAAATTTTGCGAGCTTGTAAGATGATTTCATTTTATCCTTTTTGATGGGAGAATTATTTCATGCAAGACAACCATCTCTGAAAGATATAAAAAATCATGTTTCTCACGTCATGTTCAAAGGTGAATACAAGCTCATTGTAATGAGGTATGAAAATGCACTATTATTAAAAAAGGAAAGACTACATTTAAACAAGCTCAGCATAATTAATTTTAGAAGATGACTCAATGAAAGAAGATATAAATTTACTTTAAAATATTACTTTGTGCTTTCCATCTTACATCTTCATGTCAGATCCAAGTGTTCCTCATTAATGTGCATCTATAAAATCTTTATGGAGAAGAAGCAGATGCAAAAGGCATAAATATGAGATCAGAATGGAAAACCATAAAATTTACATTAAGAAATGCCTTTTTCATGGGATATTTTTCATCTCATTTGATTCTGTCAAAACAGGAAAGAAGACATAGAGGCTGGAGCTTCATTGAGATTTTCTAATGTTTCAGTTTCTCCCTTGATGCCCTTCTCCTCTTGCAAGCAGGAAACCATAAGGTAAGTTCAGAAAATTGTTCCTGAAATTCGTTTTTAACTTAACTTTCTCAAGAAGAAATCAGTGCACTCTTTTTAAGTCTAGTTCTCAAATTAACAAACCAGTGATTAAATACTTCACTCTGGGCAGATTCTATCATCTTTTCTCATATTAGTTAGTGGTCAGAAATATCAATGTAATCAATGAACTTTTTGCACAGACCTCGCTATCAGTGAATGCAGAAAAATCTGGCCAAGAAAACTGATACTTTTCTTCACCAAAAGACAGCAGATAGAAACATGTACAAGGAAATAGTAAAAAATACAATAGGAGAAGCTGCTAATTGAATGGATTTTTATGCTGCTTTCTTTGACAAATGCAAAAGTAGTGTTTGAATTCGTGTTATAAATTTATTTATGTATTTATTTTTGTGAATAATTCTACTAGTATACAGAATCTAACCTGCATTTGGAATCTGACTTTTTGGAATAAGTTCTGCCAATGTGACTTTAAAAAAAAATTAAAAAAAAAAAGAAAAAAAAAAAAAAGAAAACAAAAAAAATGAAATGATTAGAATATAAAATTTATGAACTCTAAAGAAAAGAGGGGAAAAAAAAAGAAAAGAAAAGAAAAGAAAAGAAAAAACACTGTTAGGAACAGCAGAAATGAAAAGAGTATTTTCAACATGATTCCAAGCTTGACTTTTTAGCCAGTATTGTAAATGATCCTCAGATATCTAGATCTGTGAGTTGCTTCTGGCAGCTTCTCTTAGACTTTCTGGTATTCAGTCAGTGTCTCAGTCTTTGCAGCCAGTGTAACAGAGAAGAGCACTAATGTCTACCTGATACAGTTTCTAGTTCAGCCTCATCATCCAATTCACTGAACAATGGTTTCAATTGTTTCAGTCATTAATAGACCAAGTAAATTAGCTGATTCTTCATTTAACCTCATAGAGTAAGAAATGCTTTGTTTTCACACCTGTTTCAGTTATTCTGTAATTGATGGATACAGAGAACTAGTACAAACAGAAAAATGAGAAAAATGAGAACTATACAGTTTTATCTTATGACAACTTTATTTGACAATATTTTGACCTTTTTTTTTTTTTTTCAAGAAAACATTAAGAAATGTAAAAGGTAGTCCATACTGTTAATTTAATCTAGTAACTGAAGTTGTTCAGAGCAGTACAAATTTTAGAAGTCCTTCTACACAGTGTAACAATTTAGCATAGACCTAAGTGGCCAAGGAATGCTTATGGAAATCTCTCACAGTCATTTGTTTTCATTCATTCACTTGTTCTTTGTGATCACTATTCCTTTACTAACTGCGTTGTGAAACTGTTCACCATAAAACTTGTCTACTAAGAGGAATCTTTTCTCCAGCTCAAAATTTATTCTATACTCTTTCTATCACTCTATTTGCTCATGGTGTCTTTCTCTCTGTTGCCTTATTGAAGATAATAAACAACTCATACTTTCACTGCTCCCCTGAGTACGATGTTTCACTACACACTGATGTTTGAATTTTCTATATACTTTACAAATTATTTTAGCATGTGCTTAGTAGTTCCTGAAAAGGGTGAAGTTGAAGCTTTATTTCCATACCTAATCATAATTACCTTCCTCTTCATCTTCAATTCAGTTAGTTCCTAATATGGAATTGAAATGTCCTTGGACAAAAGGAGAATTATTTTGAAAGTTAGTGCTAACTCAGGCAAATTAATTCTGAATTGCAAAACAGTGGATACACATTCTCACTAGCAGTTTTAAGTTACTTAGTAAATGGCATAAGTCCAGGGGGGAAAAAAAGCAAAGAAAAAAAAAAAAAGCTAAGACTAAAAATTAATCCTACTGTAACATAGGCAATTTACAAGAGCTTTGTTCCCTCCTTTCCATACTCCCCACTCAAGCATTTAAGAATTCAGTAGCTAAGAATATTCTGCTGTAGTACAAAAATATGATAAGTCAAATACTTCAGCTTCTAAGAACTTGCAGCTGAAAGAAAAGCTTTAGAAATCCAGAGCAATGTTCTGTAGAAGCCTCTCTAAATCAGCTGTTATTGAGAAATCCCTGCTTGTTTAGAAAGATTAAGGAGAGGAGAGTCTAGCTAAAAGAATTTATGCAGGGTCAATAGGGCCAGAATCTTGTACAGCTTTGAAGTACCATAGAGAGCTGAAAGGTGATAAGCTTACAGAGTAAGCACTTAAAGAGCTAACCACCAGGTTGCTGAGAAAATGATACGGTTGTTTTCTGATTCTGTTTCAAAGTCCATGAAGAAATCTTTAACAGATTTTTTTAGCGTCATAACATAGATTAATGGCTAGTGGGAGGCAAATACTGTTATTAGAACATTTTGTACCCTACGTTCAAAAGGAATCATGCGTTTTGTCCTTTGGACCACCACATTTTCTCCTGGAAATAGATAATCCTTTGCTGTGCTCTTCAGCCTGGTGCTTTACACACTTTCAATATGATTCCTTCACAATGCACAAATAGATGATCTAGGCTGTGCTTATTATGCTTGTGATGATGTGAAAACAGATGATGTGGACTGTAGAGGTACTTTAGGTTTTTTTTTTCTGAGTTTTGACTTTAATCATTTAAACTTGGCAAATATTTTCAAGCATACTTTTTTTTTTTAAAGGTGTACATAAGTTTAAGTAGATATATTCAGGAACCAACCCAGCCACACCATTAAAAGATTACTTTTAAGAAGATTTTACTTCTATATACTGATTGAAGTGTAGTTTCATCCCAAGTTGGAGGACTCACTCACTGTCATAAAACCAACTGCATTAGCTGACAAGTTTCCAAGGTGCAGCTGCTCATTTTAACTGGTCCCAGCATGCTGGGTGAATTGCTTATGTCGCCAATCCACTGTCATCAAGGGATCCAGCCGTTAGGTGAGATAGAATGTAAACCATAGAATATCCCAAGTTGGAAAGAACCCACAAGGATCATTAAATCAAGTCATGGTGCCACAAAAGATCACTCAAAAATTAAAACCCTATGTCTGAGAGTGTTGTACAAACGTTCAAGTGCTTCTTGAACTCTGGCAGCCTGGCGCTGACCACTTCCCAGGGGAGCTTGTTTCAGTGCCCAGCAACACTCCGTTGAAGAATCTTTTCCTAACCCCCTCCTACCCCTCCCTAGACACAGTTCCATGCCGTTTCCTTGGGCCCTGTCACTGCCACAGAGAGCAGGGATCAGCGCTGCCCCTTCGCTCCCTGTGAGCAGCTGCAGCTGCCTTCAGGCCTCCCCTTGGCTCCTCTGTTCTGGACTGAACAAACCAAAGGACCTCAGACGTCTTGTAGCTCTCCTTTGGATACTTTTTAATAGTTTAAAATCATTCTTCTATTGTGGCACCCAAGTGTGCACCCCGTTCTTGATGCGAGGCTGCACAGCCCAGAGCAGAGTGACACAACCCCTCTCCTCCATCTGGCAGTGCTGGGCCAGGTGCACCCCAGGATACAGTTGTAGCTCAGTCTTTTGACATATCTGGCCAATTTTTATGGAATTAAGGAGAGTCTGCGCTAAGTATTCTGCTGCTGTAATAAAGGAAAAGTTGGTGCTGTGAGGTGGGACGTAGATGGGTCAGGAACCTCTTCAATCAGGAAACTGAAACTGGTAAATGAGGTAGATTCACAGGCTCATCTCATTCAGATGCACAGCTTCCTTGCACTGTAATGAGTCTATCACCCATTCAAAATGTATAAGCAACACTTGTGAGAACTACAGGCCCTTTTAAAGAAATAAATACAATGCAGTGAAATATGCCAAGATTTTAGCAAGAGTTTTAATGATTTTTCAGTAAAGTAATGCATGAGGACCAACTTAATTTGAGTCTCTAGAATGAAGGTTTTTGTTTGAATTCAAATTGCCAGTGGTACAGCGGCCTGAGTGTTTGCAAATTTTGTCAACATAGAAATTGTTTGACAGAACTGGGAAAAAAAATGAAATAAATGATGGGTATTGGTGATTTTTAGGTAAGTTTGTGGAAAATTTTGCCTTTTCTGTCTCCAAAATCATCAACTATTATCTATGAGGAGGCAATTTCTAGTTGCTGCTATTTGTTGTACATGCAAACTAGAATGATTCTTTCCTTTCTTTTACAGTTATGTGTAAGTTTCCATGCAAAATATGTGCTATTCCCTGCAAAAAACTCACAACATTCCTGACATCCAGTCTTTTTATGCATTTTACCCATACTGAACAAAAGAATTTATGTTAGTTCTGAGCTATGCTGCTACTTTTGAAATTTACCTTGTCTTTCAGCGCAACATAAAGGAAAAATAAGTTTTGGATTACAAAACTATGGATACTGTTACAAATTTTCTGTTTGAATGGTTTCATATCAATGGTATATAATGGTACTAGCCATTACTAGACATAATTATCTGTATTGCAGGCAATCAAATAAGCAAATTTCTGAAGGCTTCCTGTGACTTTCCCGTGGAAGCACATATAAATTAAAAACACCTTCTGCAACTTTTTGCTTTCATTTTGTACAGTAACCTATGTCCAAGCATTTCTGTCAGTGTGGCAAGTAATAATATGCAATTATAATAAAATCCTCTGGGCTTTGTAAATAACTCTGTTATTCGTGGATTTTTCTGTCTTCTATTCCAGTGCCTTATGATATACTCATTCCCCTCATTCCCCTCATTCCCTTGATCTATGAACCATCTTCAGGAAATACAAATGCTGATTTAACGGGCTCATTCTGTTGCTGTTCTCTTTTCTTAGACTTCCTGGTTGACAAATGAAAACATTTTTTTTTTTACAATTTTGAAAATCAGTTTAGTGGAATATAATTCATTTGTACTAACTGCTTTGTTATTTATTATTATTTTAATTTTAGCAATTAATTGTTAGTATGTTAGTATTGCAGTTGGTGAATGTTCGTGCTTAGTCAAACAGATGTTTTGTCAGGGTCTCAGTCTACAACATTGTAAACCCCAATTTCAGTACCATATGCTGTTTGGATAGACCCTCATAGTATGCCACAGATTAAAAAATAGGAAAGCTTTTCAGAGGATTTCAGGATAATAACAGATTTAATCAGCATACACAATCCCCCAGTGTGGTATGTTAGTACCCAAGCAATTTGAGTATATACTAAGTAGATTAACTATCTCACTCTCAAGTCAAGGTGCAATTGCTTATAGTCCTGCAATCCATTTACATCTGCAACCTTTCCAACTGACCATTTAGTATTTTTGCAAACAAATTACATTACATACTTGATTAATACTGACTTTTGCGTTGTTTTTTTTTTTTTTTTTCCCAATATTTGCAATTGTACCCTGCAAGCCAAGTGTCCCAAGCTCAGTCTGTTTTGTCCCTCTGTGTTAGCTGCCTGCTCTGATTTCTGCCACTGTCAGATAAATTGTCTAAAGGGATGTATTCTCTCAATTGTGCCATTCAATTGGGCCATTTTTGTTTTTCACAGCAATAGTTCCTCTGTCCCTAATTTTTTTTCATTAGGAACTTGGGAATCCCAGAAGCCTTCGTGGTTTCACCATTCTATGTCCCACCTGGGACTGGCTTCATTCTAGGGGACTGGCTTTATTCTAGGGGCAAGACTGAGCAGTACTGCAGACTAACTCCCTCACTTCCCAACAAACTTATTTCTCGGTCAATATGTTTCCATGGAGATCAAATTGCATGAGGACTAGCCTGTGTTTTCCAGAAAGAACTGAATTTACATGAAAAAAGACATCCTGGTGTGTGCAGCACTGCAGGTAAGGACAAGCTTTGTAGCATTTCATATATTCATGAATAGCAGTTCATCAGGATGTAGCTGTATTTCTTTGGAATTAATACTGCCTTCATCTGATTTCTCACTGTGTGTTCACCTCTGCAAATTTTTGGTTTCTTGCTGGAACATGCCACTTACACAAAAATAAACTTCTCTGTGATGTAGTGATTTTTATTTATTAATTTATTTATTTAGTAGCTATATTGTTCCAATCTTGCATGGCTCCACAGATCCTCCTCACAACTTTGACATTTTCTCAGCAGTCTGAACCCAAGTTGCACAATTAAGACTCATCTTGTTGGGCTTTGCACCCTTGGTCTCAGGTATCTGAACCCCAGTGAATGGAAGGAAGTTCCAAAGAAGAGTTACAGTAAAATGCTATCCTCTTACATAGCAAAATAAGGTATGTGAATTTAGAATCAAAAGCCATTAAAAGTGACTCTATCTTGGTGAAATTAAAAACTGGAAACTTGGTAGCTGTCTAGATCAATCTATGCTGGTGACAGGGGGCAGTAGGCCCATGGGCCTCCTGGCCCCAAAAGTGGAAAGGGAAGAAGGGAAGGGTAGAGAGATAGGAGCTGGGCTCAAAAAACAAAACAAAACAAAAAATAGTGGCAACAATCTAATGAGGAAAACTTATTTTAGTAACTATGATACCAGGATACAAGATAACACAATATAATGCAATCTAATTGAAATTGAGACTAATAAATCAAATAAAATAGGAGAAAGAGGTTTCCAAAACCAAGCAAACCTGAAGGCACATGGCTTAGAAGCACACCCACACTCCCTACCAGGCGGGGAGAGAAAGCAAGATCCCGTGACTTCCCTGACGTATCTTCCTCTCTGACCATGCAGCCCCCTGGGACATGTAGCTCTTTTTCTCTTCAGGGACAGGTACCCAGAACTGGAGCATTAACACTAGCTCCCAGTGCACTACATGATGTTATGATGTAGAGTACCAAAAACCAAAAATCACAAAACCTTAACAATAAATAATTTTAAGATATATTTTTCTTTTATGAAACACTTTCTTCCTAATTAAAGTCTGGACCATCACTCCCTGAGTTATTTAATGTATTTTACAATGAATGGATGACATTGTCTTGAATTTCAATTAGTTGTCTGAAATGTGATTGACTGATATCTGGGAAAATAATATTTGTTATTTACAAATTCTCAACACTCTACACTGGTATAGTTCTCCTCTGTAACTACCCACATAAAAACAAGTATTGCAAATGATTCTTCTTTTACTCTTCAGTCAAGTGACCTGACAATTTTCTGAGCAACGATGAAAATGAAAGTTACTGGAGCTTGTTGTTTGTCCATCCCTCCAGCAGAGGTTGCAGGGACTTCTGATTTTCCTGTGTCAGTTTCTTTCATTCTGGTTCACAGTTGTATGGGATTGGTATGGAGCACTGGGCATAGTAAAAGCACCGCCATTCAACTTCAAATTGCTCCTGAAAATCTGTCAGAGGCTGGATTAAAATTCTTTATCCCATACCCTTCCAACCTCTTTGCCTTAGAGAATTAATGTGATAGGACTTTGAAAACAATTCATTAATGATTGAGAAGTCTCTGTAGGCCAGAAGTTGAAAGGATTAATTTTTCATATGTGTAAGAAAGAAGTCCAGGTAAATAATACACATTTTATAGACCTCTGTACATTCCCATTCAATTTTATTTGTAGTGAAAGGAAATGCCTTTCTTCAAAGTACACAATTATAGTTTGGAAAAATTAGTTGCTACTGTTTCTGAACTTTGAGATATGGTTTCTCCTTTTGTCCAAAAACATTCCTGAGTTACTTGCTAAATGTTTTTAAATGTCAAAAGCTTTTCATTAAACAAAACCAATATGTCTTTGAGTGTGGAATAATAGGGGAGAAATGTAATCTGTAGCCTAGCACAACTCTCATTCTCTGAAACCTGCAAAGCATTGCTACTCTGTGCACATAGATATGTACATAAATCACTTGCTCAGGTGAAATTACATTAGCAGCAAGTGCTGACTGACATAGCTAGGAAAATCAGAGACTTACACAAAATGGCAAATATACTGGAGCATTAAAGGTAGCTTAGAAAATTTCTGACAGTTTGGAACATTAGAAGGCCACAAATCAACAGTATGTTCTCCTGTTTGATCATAAAGTGCTACTATACTCTATCTGTATGCTCTTATTATCTAAAATAATTGCACACTTTCGAAATCAGACAGCTATTCAAATACTGCATTTCCCATTTTAGGAAGAAATGAGTCAAGTGTAGAAAACAGCTTCGTATACTCTAGCCATCCTTTTAACATTTTACTTTTACTTAGTTATTTACATTTGTTTTGTCTGACAAAAGGTAAATGTTGGCAAGAATGGGTGTCTGGCAGAAGCAAAGTTTTCATGAGTCTAAACGTATATTCAGCTTCATTGTGACTGTTAGTATTCTTCTTGACTTGCCTTTCAGTACATTGCATAAAAATGTTTTAAAATCATTTTCAGAAAAATATAAGACTTTAGATGACATGAAATGACAGCTTTTCCTATCTTATGCTAGTACTAGTTTATGGTGGTTTGAAGAGACAATGTCTTAAGGTAGAACTGATATACTACAATATTGTGAACGTGTAGGAATGAGAATTGAATGACTATAGGTATTTATGCCAAATCTTAAATAAGAACAACAACAACAACAAAAAAAAAAAAAAAGGAGTGAGAGATCCTCACTCTGGTCATCTTTGTTTGTCCTGGGCAATTCAGAAAGGGGGACAGCAAGGGACACAGTCCATTGAATAGTAGAATGTTGTCTTTTCCAAGGTCAGAAAAGACCTCAAAGATCATCCAGTCCAACCACCCACTTACCACCAGTATTTCCCTACTAAACCATAGGACCATAGAATTGCTCAGGTTGGAAAAGACCTTAGAGATCATCAAGTCCAACTGCAACTTAATAGTACTACCCAAAATCTAACAACCCACCACTAAATCATGTCCCTGAGCACCACATCTAAACGTCCTTCAGTACAACATCTACACATTTCTTGAACACCTCCAGGGTCGGTGACTCTGCCACTTCTGTGGGCAACCCTATCCAGCATCTGACCATTCTTTTGGAGAATAAATGTTTAACCTGAGTCTCCCCGGCACAACTTGAGGCTATTCCTCTAGTCCTATCCCTAGACAGAAGGGAGAAAAGGACAACCTCCACCTCACAACCTCCTTTCAGGCAGCTGTAGAGATTGACAAGGTCTCCCCTGAGCCTTTACTTCTCCAGACTAAACAGTACCAATTCTCAAAGGTGCTCCCCATAAGACTTGTGCTCCAGACCCTCCACAACTTCTCTGGACATGACTCAGGGTCTTGATGTCTTGTTTTCTTTTATTCACCTTTGTAATAACAAAATATTCATTAAAGGACTTTTTTTTTTTTTTTTTCCTCCATACCATTCCTGATTTCTCTTCCATGTAATTAAAGCAGTCACAGAATCTCTACTGATTACTTATAATCAAGCTCCATATACTGTCATTTATGAATTTCAGCCACAAATACTGTGCTTGTTTTTCTAGTTGTTTTGCTTTTGAAAGCCAGAAGATCCTATTTTATGTGAATCATATCCGAGAGAGGGAAAGATATAGAATTTCTTCTCCTTTTTGACAGTATTTGATGAACAAATTATGAACTCTTCCACAAAACCTACAGATTCCTGGTGAGCACTTTCATTTTCATTTCCAAATTCAAAAACTGCTCATGACAACTCTTCGAAGTAAGTTTTCCTGGGAGCTTATTTTCTCACCTTTCTGTTACCAGCCTATCCTAGTTTCACAACATGCATATTCTTCACCTTACAGAGACCTCTATAAATGCATCTTGCTGTCTTCAAAAAGAGAATGTTGGAGCCATGCTAAAAAGGATAATATTGTGAAAGAATGCACATGTGATGACCTTAGCCAGACCTTAAATCAGATTTTGACATTATCATGACAACATCACAGAGTTCGTGGAATTATATTAGTTGTGATTATAGAAAGTTTTGCCATGACCTTTACTGCATTTCCTAAAAACTGAGTAATTTCTTAAAAACTAAGAAATATCTGCATCTAGACATATTTGCAAAAGGTATTTTCATCAAGAATGTCTTTGAATGCCACTTAAAGCATTTTAACACAGAATACACTGGATTTGTTTGAATTTTTGTGTATTTGTTCTCCATGGAAGATGTTATATTAGAACATTAACCAGCTCTGAATGGTATTATGGTGCATCTTAAAGTAACTTATGGTATAGTAACTACAGCAAATTACAGTAATAGGCCACATTTCGGTTTCAGAACTGGACTATATTTAATCAGGTAATGTCATTTTTTTAGTGCTAAAGTGGAAGTATTTAACTTATTTTTTACAAATGAGGAAGTTTGGAAAACAATGTTCTTGAGCTATGAAACCAAACAGAACTTGAAAGACATTGTTTAGCTGTAAAAATTCTGATACGTTCACTAAGAGTCATCTATCAAAATCTATGCCTGATTCTACACTACTTCATTTTTCCATAGAACTATACAGATTAAACACAAGAGTTGGCAGAATTTTATTTTTTTTTAAAACTTGTAATGCAATATTGGTTATTGACACTTCGTTCATAAAAATGGAATAAAGATTTATAAGAAATGAAAGAGAACAAAAGAATGTAGGGAACAAATGTTTGCCACTCCATCAGAACAGGTATATTAACTGATCATTGTGCTGTTCCTACTCTGTGATCTTTTGTTTGGAACTTCCCAGTGTTTTTGTCTTTTGTTATAGAAAAGATTTGAGTATAATAGACAGACTCCGGATTTTTTTTTAAAGAGATTTTTTTCCTTTCAGAATAGACCAGAATTCTCATCTGCTTTTCTTTTTGATTTCTTCTTTCTGATGAGATTTAATTAAAATTTTTAAATAAACAAATAGTATGTCAACTCTAGAGGGCTTCTCTTCTTTGGCATTTGAATGACTAACCTCTCTTGTTACAGGGTTAAAATAAACCCCAAACCTTTCATTTTCTGAAGAGAAAGTTTATGCAGAAAACTAAATCTAACCTTCAGTTCCAATTCCTGTGACAGTAGCCCTGACTCTATGCCTGCCAGGAAATATCTCATTGCCAAGAGTCAAAGTATAAATATTAGAAGGTACAAGTTTTCTGTAGACAAGAAAGTTCAGAATAATGTTGTGACCTTTCAATTAAGTCTTGCATAATATGTTTGTTTACTCTTATATTCAGTTTCTTTTTTCCACTTCTGTTTGTGAGCGAGAGAACAGGAATACATCTAGTGAAAGAAAAGATATCATAATCTAAAATGTAAACTAAATGTAAAAATATACAGTACTTTATAGAACTACCAATTACTGTAACACATGACTGGGGCTTATGTCTCCAAGCAGGTTTTTACGTCCTACAATCTACTAGTTAGCATCTACTAGTGAATTTTATTGGCTTTTGCTCTTTGCAGCTAATAGGAAAAGGCTTTCCTCATTCTCTTCTTGAAAGCAATGGTAAACTTACTCCTTACTAAAAGATATACTTAAAATATGTACAGTAATAATAATAATAAAAAATCCTTTAGGTAGTCTGTGATGTTCTGTAATATTACCATATCCCATTAATAAAGACTGCAATAAATCAGACACTGTGAGAGATACATTGTACTCAACTGTAGGGGTCTACAGTGAAGAACTTTTATAACCAAGCTGAGCTCCCTTCATGACTGCTGAAGAGTGAGCATTTTTGAATAGAATTCATCAAATGTTCCTACGTTAAGGTGATAGTCATGGTGCCATGAAAGTGGTTATTTTGCTCTTACTATGTAGGGAATGTAGGATGGCTCTTTCAATATAGATAATTACCTTCAATAGGTGCCTGCATTTGTCAGATTAATACTATGCACAGCTTTGTGGGATTCAATGTATCCATTTGCTGAAATACTTCAGCTAAGTGCACAATGCTTTCCTATAGGTGGCTGTAGTTTACTAAAAGGGAAACCATGCATGCGTAGGAATATTTCAGTGCCTGACTACGTGGATGTCAGAAGATAAGGCAATGTAGATGGATGGTGCTCAGACTGTTTAACTATGGTTCCCATGTCTAAATCTCCTGCTGTGGTGGGTGGTTGTAGCAGCCTTCCACATTATTAGGCATATAGATGGAATCATTCATTCAGTTGAATGAATGGTAATAATACCATTGTTAGGACAGATGAGATAATCATGTGGCATAGTCACTAGGGCAGTTGATTCCGTGAGATGGATCTTCTCCCACTAAAATGGGCAGTATTTTTCTGGGCTGAATGAAATACATACTCAGGTCAATCTGCAAAACTGTGTGTGTTTTTCTTTTCTACCTGTCTTGTAGTCAAAAGAAGTGAGAAGTCCATTTGAATTTTCATCTTTTTAATCATTACTATTCTTGTACCTTTAGAAACTATCTATTTCAAAGTTTCCTCTTAACAAATATCTTTAAAAGTATCTTTAAGATAGGTTCAGATTTTCCTCAAATTCTCATGTACTAATTATTCAAGAACAAATCTCTAACTTAGCTCAGTTGAATTTTATAAGAGTAATAACCTTTTCTTTGCAAAATTTGCAATTTTAATATCCATATTAATATTTTAAAATGCTTATCAATATGCACCACTATTCTGAATGATTTTTTGGAATTTTTTTGTAAAATTCATCCCTACACTGAAGCAGAATTTAGCAAATTGCAGATACAAAGATCATTTGATAAGCATAACATGTAAAATAGTAAGTTATAATGAAAATTCCTTGGTAATTTTAAATATACTCTTTCTACCGAGAAAAAAAATGTAATAAAAATCCAGTACACCTGCATTTTACTTGTCACATTACTTGTCAATGTAATAAATTGGTACTTAGGTAGCACAGAAATTATTCAAACAGTACCATGTAATGAGATCTCAATAAATGATATGACTATTCACTGACGATTCACTGAAATGACAGATATTCACTAATATTTCCCTTTTAAGTGTTATTATTTAAAAATAATCTCTGTGCTACTAAATATTGTTTAATTATTCTTCAATTTAGAAAAATGCTGTTATAAACATGCAAAATTCTTGCTGACTTCAGTGGGATTTAGGCAAGTTTTGAGTCTTTTTGCTCATTTTTGGAAGCGTACAAAGAAAAAAGCCACAAAAACATTTACTCAAATCTATTTAAAGGAACTTTCTATTTAGTTATGGGGTTCTCCTAAGCCTACACTGCCATCTTTACATTCAAATTAATCTTTTCCAAGACATATGCATTCTGAATATCTATCTTCCTGCTGTGCTTGATATGTTACAATTATCATTATCTCAACAAGATTAGAGGAACATCTTACATGTTCCCTATGGGTTTTCTGATTTTCTCAACAGCACGTTTCTTCTGAAAATAGTCAGTGATTCACTTGGGTCTAGAACAATTTATAACACATTTATTTTTTCCCAGGAATACCACTTCCTGTCAGACTCAGCCCTTTGAGTGTAAATAATTGCAATTCTTGCTTGATCAGGGTCAGGGGGAAAATATTTAACTAATCAATTAATTTTATATCCATTTTGTCATGTAAAAGTGCATAATCAATTTAAACTGAGAGGTTGCTGGCCACAAAGCCAGCAAATGAATTGTGTTCAGTATTAACTATCTTAACTTTTCTTTTGTGTTAGTGGAAAGATGCCTGACGGTATCTGATCTTGCCTTGGCTTTTAAGTACTTAATTTTATAGTCATATTTAATCCCATAAAGCTTCATAAACAACTTCCTTGCTTTTACCTATATTACAAAATAGATACATTACATAACTGCAACCAGATCTTCCCCATTCACCTGAAGGGTGTTGGAAACTTTTATGCAGTGAGTTCTTTCCTTATCCATTGGTGTTCAACCAGACAATATTCAATAAGAGCAGAACAAAATTACCTTACTTTCAGTTGTTCCACATTCAGTCCTTCAACGTCTCATTTATTCAGACATAGATTCTCAAGTGTCATGAATTCAGCATGAGCAGTGGTTCCTAAGATTTTGGAAGAAAATAAGATCCTTTGGGGATTTTTCAGTAAATCAATTTAATGTTGTGAAAACCTCTAAAGGAAACATGAAACAGATTAAAAACAGAATACAAAAATGGAGAAAGGCAAGGACAAAAAAGAAGATGAAGAAAATGCAAAACATGAATAAAAGAGCAGATTGAGATATAAAACAGAACTGAAGACGGGCAAATTTTAAGTGAACTACATATAGAATATGTGGTCATTATGGGATTAATAACAAAAGCAAGAATTGCACAAAAGAAGCTGAAAATAAGGATGATGTTCTGATTTGAGATCTCTGTCAAAATGTCAGTTGATGGCAGAATTAGGCTATAAGTATATATATATTGTGTATATATATATATATACACAAGATAAAATACACATATACTGATGCACATAGATCCATGTATATGTTATACACAAATATATACATATATACACCAGTATGTATATGTGTGTGTGTATATACATATATATTTGTGCACTTATATATTTATATATAAGGAGTAATGGAAAAGATGACGTATTTCTTACAGCATCATTATAAAAACAGTGCAGTTGTAATGAAGATTTGTCTGAACATACCCAAAATGTCTTAACTGAGCCTAGATAGTGACCCAACAAGAACAGCATATATAGATTTAGCATTTTCTTTGAGAAAAAAAGGTATGTAGCATGATAAAAAATTTTGTGTAGAGGAAAAAAGTCTACATCTTAGAATCAACGTTTTGTTTTTAAAACATGATTAAGCACCTGTAAATTAAATAAATGCTCTGCGATCAACAGACCTATGTCCTTAAATTTTTCTTGTTTGGAATCTTGAGGTAATACACTTTCAATTTTTATTCAAATGTTTGTTCAGTTTTGCCTGATAGTTTCATTAAATACAAAGCTGTTGTACCTCATTGGGTGACCATCAGGTGATCATTTATTTGCAGATATGGTGTTAGGAAAGTCAAAGAACATATGGAACTGATCTTGGTGAAGGATGTTAAAAACAACAAGGGATTTTACAGGTACGTAGGTCAGAAGAGACAGGTCAAGGAGAACATACCTTCCTGCTAAATGTGAAAGGAGGACTGGCTACAACAGTTATGGAGAAGGCTAAGGTACTCAATGAGCTCTTTGCATTGGTCTTCACCAGCAACCAGAATTCTCGCATCCCTGAACCTCACATTCCTGAACTTGATCCTCTAGATCGGAACTGAGGAAGGAAACTACCCCCACTGTAAAAATGGAGTAAGTCTGATACTGACTCATGACACTGAATGTGTACGAGCCCGTGGGGCAGAATGATATGCACCCTAGGTTCCTAAGAGAGTTGGCTGAGTGGTTGCCAAGCTACTCTCTGACATATTTGTATAGTCAGGGCTGTCAGACAAAGTCCCTGGGGACTGAGGAAAATGAAGCATTGCTTCCACTTCCAAGAAAAGGAGGAAGGAGGATCCAGAAAGCTACAGGCCAGTGAGCCTCACCTCTGTGCCTCAGAAGATCATGGAACAGATCCTCCTAGAAGAAATGTTGAGGTATGTGAGTGATAAGCGGGAGGTATGTGAGGGATATGCAAGACAGCCAGCTTGGCTTCACTGAGGGAAGGTCATGCCTGATCAATCTGGTGGCCTTCTATGATGGAGTGACAGCATCAGTAGACAAAGGAAAGGCAATTGATATAATCTACCTGGACTTCTGCAAAGTCTTTGACATGGTCCCCTGCCAGATCCTTGTATCTAAATTGGAGAGACATGGATTTAAAGAGTGGACTACTTGGTGGATAAGGACCTGGTTGGAGGGTTGCAGCCAGAGGGTCTTAATCAATGGCTCTATGTCAAGGTGCAGGCTGGTAACAAACGATGTCTCCTAGGGTCTGTTTTGTGTCCAGTACTCTTTAACATCTTTATCGGTGACATAGATGATGGAATTTAGTGCACCCTCAGCAAGCTTGCTGATGACACCAAGTGGAGTGGTGCAGTTGGTACAGCAAAAAGAAGAGATGCCATGCAGAGGGACCTTGATAAACTTGACAGGTGAGCCATTATTTACCTAATGAGGATCAACAAAGCAAAGTACAAGGTTTTGAAGTTGGGTTGAGGTAATCCCAGATATGTATAGAGACTGGAAGAAGAAGAACTTGAGTGTAGGCCTGATAAGAAGGACTTAGGAGTTGTGGTTGATGAAAAACTTAACATGAACCAGCAGTGTGTGTGCAGGAAGGGCAGTGGTATCCTGGATTCCATCAGAAGAGTGATGGCCAGCAGGGATGGGGAGGTGATTGCCCCCCTCTATTCTGCCCTTGTGAGACTCCAGATGGAGTACTGCATTCAGATCTGGGGCCCCCAATACAGGAAAGATGTGGAACTTTTGGAGAGGGTCCAAAGGAGGGCCACAAGGATGATCCAGGGGTTGGTGCACTTCTCCCATGAAGACAGGCTGAAGGAACTGGAGGTCAGCCTGGAAAAGAAAAGGCTGTGGGGACACCTCGTTGCAGCCTTCCAGTATTTAAAGTGAATTTATAAACCTGAGGGGAATCAACTTCTTACATGGATAGATTTTGATAGGTCAATAGGGAAGAGTTTTAATCTAAAGGAAGGGAGATTTAAATTAGATGTCAGGGGAAAGTTCTTTACTGAGTGAGTGGTAAGGTGCTGGAACAGGTTGCCAGAGAAGTTGTGGATGCCCCATCCCTAGAGGTGATTAAGGCCAGGTTGGATGGGGCCCAGGGCAATTTGATCTAGTACTAGATGAGCAGCTGACAACCCTGCCTGTAGCAGGGGGCCTGGAACTTGGTAAACCTTGAAGTCCCTTCCAACCTAAGCCATTCTATGATTCTGATTCTGTGACCAGTCCTGAAATTGAAACTATAATGCAGAACAAAAAGATATTTTTTTTCATTGACAACTTATTTGAGAAAGCATGTTGACAAACTTTGAGAGGTCTTCCTAAGAAGATGAAAAGGATTTGTGTGTCAGTTTGGATCACAGAATCACAGATCACGGAATCGCAAGGTTGGAAACGACCTGCAAGATCATCTAGTCCAACCACCCTCCCATTCCTATTAGTACCACAAGCTACTAATCCATATCTCATAGCTCCTCATCCAGGTGCCTCTTGAACACTGCCAGGGACAGCGACTCCACCACCTCCCTGGGCAGCCATTCCAGTGCCTGACCACCCTCTGAGAGAAAAAGTTGAATGTGCAGCAAACAGATTACTATAAACTCGGTAGCTGAGGTCCAGGAGTTCTGGGTTTCAGAACATATTAATAGGAGGCTGTCAAGCACCTTTGCAGGAATTTGAGCTTTCAGTCATCCCACTGTCACCATACAATCCTCTATGGCCTTGCCTTCGGCACTGCACACCTGCGAGCTGTTTACAGTCCAAAAAGCTGGCTGTTGAGATACAATCTCTCCAAGAACGTCTCTTATATAGAAATAACTACGTGTTATATTTAAGTGAATTTAAAAATCCTCTCAAATAGGATTCAATCTATTTAGAATAACCTCTGCAGGAAGTCTTTCCCCTGGGATGCAGTTCTGGTAGAAAAGGATGCACTGTGCATGTACAAAATGAAGCATTTGTTCAGAGACATTTCATATTCAAAAAGTACCAGGAGAGTTCCGGTCAATGCTTTCATACCATTGCACTGAAAAGGAATTGTACAAGGAGCTAAAAAGAGGTGTCCTTCTGGAAGTACAAACAGTTGCTTTGCTGTATTTTGCAGCAAGTCATTCATGTATAAGAGTGTTTCAAAGCTACAAAAAACAAAACAAAAACAAAAACAAAAACAAAAACAAAAACAAAAAAAAACCCTAATACAAGCATTGATACACAGAGTTTGTTGAAAAGCAAAGATTGCAAACAAAAGCAAAAGCAAGCCAAGAGCAAACCAATTTGATCTAGTCTCATAAGCTATTGCAGACTTGTGATTTTGTCTTCCTTTGTTGTAGTTCCCAATATCTTTCTGTCCCACTGAGATGGCTGTTATGTTTCTATACTTCAGAGGGAGCTGATAAAAGAATATTTTTTTTTTGTTTGAGAAATAAAGCTTTGTTGTTTACATGTGCTGTATTACTGGGAAGGAATAGAAATAGACAGCAAAACAAATGTGTCCTATCTAAAGCCATGCTGAACAGTACAGCAGCAGGACTGAATCTAGACCAATAAGCTATGCTATTGGTCTAGATTCAAACAAAACACTGAAGAGATCATATTAGATTCCTACGAAAACTTTTAAAAGCTATAGTGCACTGAAGTCTTCACTTATCCTTTATATTCTTGCAAACTTAAATTCACCTCAAACAGTTTTGAAAATTGTATTACAGCCTGTTCTCTGTGCATAAAGTATATGGTTTTCTTGCCCTCAAAGCATGTAACACCCTCTTATCTGAAGACTCCATTTGTATCAAGGGAATGAAAATACCACTCAAAGGTCAAAGGTCATTTTCTCTTAATCGCTCCTGGACATCTTGCTCCAGCTGAATTTGTATTTTTGGTATTTCATATATTTCAAATATTGATATTTTAAATATTGAAAAACTTATTTCAGTGCATGAGTAAGATATATATTCAGATTTACTTTCCAGTTGTTTGCACAGAACCTTCTGCTTGCAAAATATTTTATAATCAAGGTACTATTTTTCTAATATTCCACAGTGAAATCAAATATTTATACAATGTCTCTCTGTAGTAAGTCAATTGAAAATAATAATAATTAAAAAAAAAGGAACTGAAACAACTTGAAAAGATTGGTGATGCTAGCAACACGGGTACTGTACCCTCCAAGCTTGTTGTCCCACCCTTTCCCCCACCTTCCACAAGCCCTTTGCTGGTATTAGGAGCTAAGAAACTGGAATGTCTTCAGTTCTGTACAACACTGCTTAGCAACAACTAAAAGTACTGGTGTAGTATCAGTATTATATTTCTCCCCAAACCAAAACATCATATCAGACACTCTGAAGAAAAACAGTTTTTTCCCAGCTGAAACTAAAAACATTTTAAAAAAATGTACATTTATTTTCAAATTCAAAATATAGACGCTAACAGAATATACGTGCTGTATAGATGAACTGCTTGTCTAATAATTGTAATCATAGGCATACAACAATGGATGCACTGTTGTGCTTTACTCAGAATATTCGTGCACATGTGGCAACAGACAAATTTTCTAAGCCTTCTTCCCTGTTTTTGTTTTTTGACCAAAATAATGTGGTCACCAGCAGTCAGGGCTGTAGTTATGCTTCTGCACCTGCTTCAGGGCTATTATATGCTTATTTGAGTACTTAAGTTTCTAGTGATGCCTGAAACTGAAATCAAAATGAGAATGATAGCATAAACTGTTTAGAAAGATGAAGAAGGCTGGTAGCTGAAGCTGCTCTCACAGTTGCGATAATTGATGTTTTTGTCTGTTTGAATCAGAGTGCCAAGTAAAATTCTGCCTCCTGGATAGCAAGGGGCACACTGCACAAAGATAATGGAGTTGGCAGTGAACTTTGGATCATCAAATGGAAGCTGTCACATGGAATAGATTGAATTATTTTGAATGCCATTAAATTGTAAGTACATGGAAAAATAATATACTTTCCTATTTACTGTTTTTACTTGCAGAAAGAAAAAAGCAAAAAAAAGACTAGTTTGGAAAAAAAGAATAAGTTGGCTCTTTATCTGCTGTAACACTCAGAACAAGGAATATCTGTACTTCAGATTTACAGGAATAGGCTTGCCCATCTTAAAAATGGGCCTTGTTTTTATTTATTGTTGAACACCAATGGTAACAAGCTAGCTGGAGTTCAGGAGGCTAAAATCTGTGTGTTGATTTAGTTGATCGGAGTAAGCAGAAAGCAACCTGAAGGAAGAAACAGGTATGTTACAAAGTGTAAGAAGTGTAAACAGCTGGGGCTCAGCAACCAGCATTGTTTGGACTACAGCCCATGTCAGTTTTCATCCAGGATGTAAGCCCTTTCCAAATATACAGAGCAGAAATATACTTCCCCAAAAGCTTTGATGATCACAGTGATGTCATCAAAGGCCTCATAAACACTTCGGTAAAAGGATTCAGCTTGAAGTGGCCACAAAAGTCTTTCACAAGTAGCTACTAAAAGAAATCTATTTGATATTGGTACTGCTTAAGTAATCATTAATGTCAATAGTACTGTCAATAGTGTTCATAATATATTTTCTTTTTACAAATTATTCAGATTTGAGGTTTTTTTTCTGTTTCTTGTCTTTTTGTTGTTTTTAGCAATACCATGCTGTTGGCTTTTTGGAAATCTTTTTTCGTTTGTTTGTTTGTTTGTTTGTTTTGGGTTTTTTTTTAGGTTTGTTTGTCTGTTTGATTTCTTGCTCGAATTCTTAAAAATATGGTAACATAAAACAAAACTGTTGGTCATAAATGTGTCCCTCTTGGACACAGACAGATTCTACACCAGTAAAATTTGGATTTGTGAGGACAAAAAATTCACCAGAAAAGCAGGAATCCTGATTAGCTCCCCTTGCACATTCAGGCCTGATGGCAAGTCTTACATGTTTTAGTTGAGTAGAAACTGGGAAGGTTGGTGTTTTTTTTTCTGTATTAAGCAACTGCACTTTATATCAACAAACTGCCTGTAAGGTATGCTTATCAAGCTAGAGGTAACAGTGGGTATGTTACGAAAACTGTTATTTTTTTCATCTGACTTTTATAAGACATGGATATAAATAAGAATTTCTTAAAAAAAAGTCACACAACAGCAGTTAATAATGGAATGGATCCTTAAATAAAATAAGATGATTAGTTAACAGAGTATGTCAGTGTTTTGTTTGATTGAAGACCTCGTGAACTGTGGTATTCTGAACATCGGTATATAAGAGTGTAGACACTTTAGCTTTTATTGGCTAATTTGTGTTGCTGTTAAAAGCATGAAAACCATACATCTCATCCACCTAAAAGAGTGAACCACCAGTAAGTGAAAAACAGTAGGTTGTGGCTATTCTGAATGGCCTTGAAAATTTTGTAATTAATGCTCCGGAAGAGTCTAGAAAAGGTTATTTCTAAATCAGAGTAGAGCTGAAGGAATCAGCAGTGCCAGAATAGCTGAGTGTGTTTCACCTAACTTTCATGAGACAAAGATACTAAATGTGATGAGGGAGGCTTTGATCTTCAGTAAATGCAGGAGACAGCAAGGATTTGCTGTAAACAGAGTTAACCTTTGTCTTCATGTGATATAAAATGTCATTCCAGAAGCACAGAAAAGAGATTTCCTGCAGCAGAATACAAGTTCGTGACTGTACATGCATATGTAACTGTTCTAGTTTAATTTAAAATGAAAATGACATAACAATACAGGTTATTGCTCTACAGGATTTTGTTCATCTATTTGCTTGCCTGGCTGTTATGTGATCAGATGTATAGCAATTTATCGTTATGTGATGAATTAAATATTCATTAAAGTGAATGATAGTCCCGACTTTTTTCTGCAGTAGTAGTAATTGTTATTATGACATTGAAACTGTTTATGTGGGCAGTGTGCTACTCAAACCCCTAATTTAAGTTAGTAAGTTTTGCTTCAGCTTCGATCCCTATCAAAGCCTTTAAAGCTTATGCGACCAAACAGATAAATGACTACAGAAAAAGAAAATAAAAATATTAATGCAAACTGATAACTGGTATTTTTAGACAATGTACTCTTTCTCTTCTATGTTCACACAGCTGTGCAGTCAATAGAAACTGTCTTAGAAGTACTGCTGATGTCTGAGGAGTTAATGTGTTCAAATCATCTACAGCTTCAACCAAACTACTGTTTTGTACCCAGTACCACATCTAACTATACTTGAACATAACAGATGAAGGCAAATCTATCCCCAGTCCGAATGACTACCGATGATGATAACAGAACTCTATATAAAATTGAAGTAACGGTTAACAGGTACAGACAAATTTGCTCACAACAAGTGATTGACCTAGTATTATTGGCAATTTTTAAACAATTGGTCTTACGAACAGATGAGTACTAAATTATGTGGACTCTTCATTTAGTATGTTTTAGCCTGATCTACTGTCCTTCAACAATGAGCATGAGCTCTTAACTCTTATTCATGAAACAACAAACTTAAGAAGTATAATCCAGCTAAAACTGTTTACTACTGAAGTGGCTAATCTTCCCAGTAACTAACTGAATTACGTATTTTTTTAAATTTCTGTTCTGATTCATAGATATTCATCCTCTTAACACACTCATGCAATCTTACCCACAGCACATTAAACTGTTTAAATAAAGGGGATGTTGAATCATATTTGATATTCTGTAAACAGTGTACTGTCTAAATATTCATTAAAAATGAAAGCAGATTAGAAGGAAATGGCTCCTGAATAGAACTGAATGCAAGGTCTTTACACATAACAGAAATTTGAAGTTACGGCAAATGAGTTCTATGAATAACTGATGCAAGCTTAGGAATCATCCTGATTACCAAGGCATATGTGCTTCATTTTCAATATGTGATTGTTATTATTATATTTAATGAAAATATTATTGAAATATTCAGATATATAATAAACTGATGGAAGCAACACCTACCGTGAGGTAGATGATTTGCCATAACTAATTTCACAATTATTCTAAGTATCAGTGGTACCAAAATTACAAAAATAAAAACTTGGTTGCTAGTTCATTTAAAATGTAGCCACATACAAATCTATCCATTGTACTATACATGAATACAGACCTTCATTGAGACCATAAAGATTTTTGAATGGCTTTCTGAATTCAAGCTGAATTCCTATGAAGCATTAAGATATTTTAGTCACGTAGGACTAGGTTCTAATTCCTTGACAATTCAGAAGTATTTAAGAACCTCAGAAATCTGGTTATAGAGATTTTTATTGTACCCCAACAAAGAGGAAATTAGATAGGAATATGTAATCTACAGGCAGATCTATAGGTACTAAGCAAGGTAGTATCTTATACTAATAAAATACTTCCAATTTCTGATGTAATCAGTGAAAAGAGATAGATATTTCACAGTATAAATATATGAATTATTCTCTGAAGACACATCTCCTTCTCCCTTTCTGACCTTACTGATTACAAGTCTAACAGAGTATGGTTATGTTCTTACTTACATTTTAGCTGATATATATGCTTGTGATCTAAATGGAGAGCCAGATTGTTGAGAATAGGGCTTTTAATTGAATTAAATTTGTCTACCTGGATGTATTTGGATAAAGATCTCTTGACCCTGTGGATGAATCTTGTCCACTAAATGTGACTGGGACTTCTTCCATTACATTCTCTGGACTCATAATTTTATATGCAGGTTTTGTTTGTTTGTTTGTTTGTTTTGTTTGGCTTTTTTTTTTTTTAATAAAAACAAATAGGAAATAGATCCCCATAGGTATCTAAAAGATGCATACACTGAAAATCATTGTTTCTCTTAGAAATGTACTTTTCCTGCCTCAGTGTTGAGTAAAGTCTTAGTTTCCTTCTTTATGACACAAGTTTAGATATCCTTTTTTACCATCAAGTTGCAAGATTCATTAAAAAAAAATATTAAAATTGGTCTATTGGCTGCTTGCTGATCTCAGTGATTTTCAAAGTTTCTCTGCTTTGAGGCAGTAAGTGTCTTTGCATATGTATGTAAGAAAAAGTATTCTGAAGACATGACTTGAATCTCACGCAGCACATTGAGAATTGATCTATCTGTTGTCTGACACATTTTGCATGAAATAAATCAATTAGAGCCAAAACATAATCCATTCTAAATGCAGTAACACAGCAGCTCAGATAGCACATGACCAAATCAATAAGAACAAGGCAAAAATATGTAAGGTTGAAAGGTTCAGAAACCAAAAGGGATTAGAGAACAACCAAGTTAGAAATGAGTATACGAAAGGAATGATTTTTATAATTTTCCAGGCACAGACCCTCTATTTCAATAAAAAGTAGGATAACAGTAGGAGAAAAAATGTAGAAGTAGCCTTTTCTTTTCAATTGTTAGGGACAGTGTTTCTTAGGGCACATTTGAAACTTCCTCTGTTTCAATACTATCCTCCAAATTATAAAACTCACTCAGAAGCTGGAAACCAAGAGGAAACAGGGAGAAGATATACAGAAAATAGATTAGGAACAAATTACATCCAGGACAGGACTAACATAAGAATCAAGGAGCAAAATGATTTTGTTCCTTTTTCTCCGGCCCTCCAGACTGAGCTTAGATATCTTCCAGGTATCAGACTGTGAGCCTGTCTCATCTGTGAAGTTAGGCCTTAAAACAATTACTCATGCAGTATAGATCTTTTAGATAAGAAGTCAGCAGCACCAGTTTCATAATACTTTGGCCTTCTGCACTTCTATAGCTGATTTTTATGTCGTCCTGTTAAGATTTGAGCCTGGAAGGCACAATATTTGATTTTTGTTTAGTAAAGCAGCATCAAGTTTTAGGTATGAATTCTAAATTAAGATACTGCTGGTGATTTCAAGTGATGTAACACGGATGATGCTTAAGTTTACCTGAGTTGCTAGCACATAGAAAACAATTATTTTAATTCCTACAGTCAGCATCTGATGTGCAGAAGGAAAGAAATCTTGAATTTTGTCCATATTTTATGTTCAGTTTTCTTTACTGGCCAATGGAAACAAATTCTGTTTTCTAACTTTTTAATTTGCCTGCCATAAGAGTGGTCTATAGCTTCTTCAAGAGCAAAACTGACTAAGATAATTTTATGAGAAAGATACCGACTATCACCATATCGTCAAAAGCTATTCAATTTATGTTGTTTAGAATGTTGCCAGGGAAAAAAAAAAAAGGAGGTAAAGTTAAAAAATGTTGCATTTGATAGAGTAAAATTATATAAAGTATTTAGTTTAAGTATCCCAAATATCCACACATACTTACAATAGTACTAAAAACAACAAAAATAAGAATATAAATGAATCCAAATCAGGTCCATGGTTGACCTCAAGTGACAAAAGTCTATTAACTGAAGTAAAATGATGATGTCCTGGCCATGATTTTTTAATAGCTCTGAAAATAAGAGTGTTTTTGGAGGCCTTTGTAGGCCTTGAGTGATCACATTTTCAAACTGCTGGTAGTTTAGATCAGTTTTAATGGGAACTGTTACACATCTTAGTATTCATAGCAGTGTCTGTCTTTTCTGATAGAGGACTAGGAGATTGTTTCTAGATAGAATGAGTCTCTTTGCAGTACTCCTGAAACGAAGGCAAAGAATATAAAATGAGCAAACTTACGAGGTGATAGGTATGTTGGCTTTGGCATTTGATAGCTGCAGAAAAGGGAAGTTTATATCATGCTTTATTTGATATCTGAAAGCAAAATCTCATTTGTAGCTGTGAAAAATGTATGGATTGCAAAGAGATTTTATTAACATTAACCATTAAAGTCTGTTGATAGAATAAGAAAAGGAAGCAATGTTAGGGACCTCATAAACATGAGAAAGAAGATAAGGCTGTCAGCAGGTAAAACCAGCAAGATAAAACAAGTTTTAGATCCCAAGGGCACATTAAATCAAGGTCACTAGATCTAAGAATATTCCTTAATCATTCAGTGTCTTTCACAATATTTTTCTTCCCTATAGCAGGAAAGCACTGAGACAACTAATTGTGCATGCAAGGTGAGCAATAGCACTAAGAGATTTTTCAGATACTTTCTGCAGGCATAATTTAAAGAGGAAAAAATTCTCACTTAACATAGTTAGAAGGAATTGATCCTAGCCTGAGTAAAATAGTACAGTAGTGAGAACACTACTGAACTGAACCAGAAACTAATACAGAGAATATGGAGATAAACCATAAATCTTTGTTGATAATGTTAGTATGCATCCAATACTATTAATAGGCCCCATATTTTAGGGAAATAAATTCTTACAGAACATGTTTCCTTTTAGTATTACTGACAGGAACACCTGAAAGAGATCATTCAATACAGTGCAGGAAGTTATACCAGACAATGATTTTAATAACATACTACATTCTATTTTAAAGCCAGATCTTCACCAGAGTTACAGGAACCTAGTCCAGAACTTTGCTTTAAAAACTTTCAATTTTGAAAAACTTTTTGTTACTGGTCAGTATAAAGTGATTTTATTAAAAAGCTGATTTTTCTTTTTGATTCTTTTCTCCTTCTTCTGGCTACTTCCTCAGAACTTTGCTTTGTTTAGTGCATAAACACTTTTTAAATCTTCTCTCAGTGCTTCTTCATTAACTGGATTATCTGATTGCTTTATTCTGCTACTGTTTCTGTTTTGGCTCATGCTTTTTACACAGATGACTAAAATTGTACAATATACTGTAGGTAAAATTCTCTAAAATATATTTTGCTCAATCGCAGTAACCTTGCCTGCATAAGACATCTGAAATCAAACTTGCTAATTCATACGCCTGTCATGTTGCCAGTTTTTAATAACTTAGAAAGCTGCTGTTGTGTCAGGCTCTTCTACTTCTTACTCATGGCCAATTGAAAAATTTCTGGTTGATGGCAGACAATCTTATCATTGGTTCCTCTTCACAGGGCTTTGTACTTTCGTTAAATTTAATCTCATTTCTATTACAGTACTTCTCAAGATACCTATACTTTCAGCATGACATGCCAGTTCATTTTTTATCTAGTATCTAGGCAGAGTTTAGTACTATTGTAGCACCTGAAGTTTTAAATTCACCTTAGCTTGAACAGTCAAGTAACTGCTTTAATGTATTTATTCTCAGTGTTCTTTCTTTAAAAAGAAACAAAGAATTTGTCCAATATTAGTCATATTTAGATTATCTTCAGTCACAATCCTGCCCACAGTAGGGGTATTGGAACTAGATGATCTTTGAGTCCCTTTCCAACCCAAGCCATTCTATTCTATGATTCTATGACCCTATATTGATTCTACTGACTCAATTT
>NW_024884697.1:26398408-26401374 GCF_019232065.1 Centrocercus urophasianus | reverse complement strand
TCCTTTCCTTTCCTTTCCTTTCCTTTCCTTTCCTTTCCTTTCCTTTCCTTTCCTTTCCTTTCCTTTCCTTTCCTTTCCTTTCCTTTCCTTTCCTTTCCTTTCCTTTCCTTTCCTTTCCTTTCCTTTCCTTTCCTTTCCTTTCCTTTCCTTTCCTTTCCTTTCCTTTCCTTTCCTTTCCTTTCCTTTCCTTTCCTTTCCTTTCCTTTCCTTTCCTTTCCTTTCCTTTCCTTTCCTTTCCTTTCCTTTCCTTACACAGATAAAGAAACTTTGAGATTTAATATTCTCAAATGGTTTACCACAGATTAACAAGTAAAATTTCTGGTCTCTTTTCCATACTTTCTGATGACTATGTTATCATTTTGTTTTTTTTTCACTGATCCATCCATTATTACATTCTTTATCTCCTACAGCTTTTGCAAGACATTTTTGATTTCTCAATAAATCTATAGCTTCTTCTTCTTTCTGTGGCCATCTGTGCATTCCACAGAATCATACAATCATTGATTGGCTTTGGTTGGAAGGGATATTAAAGATCATCTAGGACCAGCCATGGACAGAGTTCCAAACCATTAGATCAGGCTGCCCAGAGCCCGATCCAACCTTGAACACTTCCAGGGATGGGGCATCCACAGCTTCTCTGGACAGCCTGTGCCAGTGCCTCATCACCCTCTAAGTAACGAATCTCTTCCTAACATCTGGCCTAAATCTCCGCTCTTGTAATTTAAAGCCAGACTGTAAAAGTCAGTCCCCTTCCTGATTATAATTTCCCTTCAAGTACGGAAAAGTTACAATGAAATCTCCCCAGAGTTTTCTCTTACACAACAAGTCCAGATCCCTCAAGCTTTCTTGTAGCAGAGATGCTCCAGCCCTCTAATCATTTTCCTGGCCTTCTTCTGGACCTGATCAAAGAGCCCTTCATCTTTCTTGTGCAGGGGGCCGCAGGTCTTGACACAGTACAGCAGAATGGGTCTCTCAAAGGCAGAGTAAAGGGGACAATCACAGAATCATAGAATGTCAAGGATTGGAAGGGACATATAAAGATCATCTAGTCCAATCCTCCTGCTGTAGCAGGAATACCTAGATTAGATCACCCAGGAATCCAGGAATCCAGGCAGGTTGTGAACGTCTCCAAAGAAGAAAACCCCACAACCTGCCTGGGCAGCCTGTTCCAGTGTTCTGTTATCCTTACTGTGAAGAAGTTTTTTCTCATATGTATATGGAACCTCCTATGTTCCAGCCTGCACCCATTGCCCCTTTTCCTATCATTGGATGTCAATAATCATCTTCCTTTCCTTGCTGGTCACCCTTCTTATGATGCCACAAGGGGTGCAGTTGGCCTTCTGGGCTGCAAAAGCACACAGATGGCTCATACTCTGCTTTTTGTCCACGAGATCCTCTAAGTCTTCTCCACAGGGCTGCTCTCATTTTCTATAGTGTTATCCTTATACCTTTCTCACACAAAAAGGCCAAAGAACAGATATCCACCTGCGCTCTGTAGACAATTGTATAACAGACACCAGGTTCATTAAAATTTAATGACTCACTTAACAAGCAGTCATTTTTTTTTCTAACATTGAGATACAAATTCTTAATTTCAAGATCAGGCTTTATGTATAGTTCTAAGTTAAACCAAGATGTTTGCAAGCAAAGCTACTTTACATAACTATCCTATTTAATCCTTACTGTTTACCAATAATGTAGAAATTTGTACTATATCTTACGGATACCAGAGGTATATCAGGCACATCTTCATCTATTACATTTCTTCCTCAAAGTAAATGTAGTAAATTGAGCTACATAATTATATTTCTACAATGTATTATTATAGTTACATTCAGAATTTTTTTACCCATAGTGAGGAGTTTAATTTTAGTATTATGGAAATCTTGGTTTACCTGAAGAACAGTTATTAGAGAAATAAAATAAATATGCCTCTTGAAAGAAGTTTCAACAAATAAATGAATAAATAATATTAATAGTATTGATGTTGAAATTGTTATGCACACTTAGTTTTCACCCCTTTTTCAGATGTTATGCTCACCCTTCCTCTGTTCCCTTGGTCCTGTGATCACTAGCTTACATTACAGTAATATAAAAATGCTAGTTGCATAGAAAGAAAAAGACAGCAATACCCAACAGTCAAACATAAAAATAGCTGCCACAGCTGAAGTTAGGTCTGGAATGGTTCAGAGGGAGCCCACTTGACAAGACTTGGTCCTGAGACCTAGCAAACCCACTTTCAATCAAAGCCCCCCGATTACATTGGAAAGCTGGATGCCAAAGATGGCCTTCCTCTTCTCACAGACCGGGCAGAGACGTTCACGCTGACGTGGCCAAAGCACCATCAGACATTCAGGGATGAACAACTGATCATTTATTAGATGGACGGCGGAAGGCAGCAGCCCCACGCCAGGCAGCCCCAGCCCTGCTATGTCACGGCCACGTTGCCAGGGGCAGCCAGCAGCTCCAGGAAGCCCCCTGCAGCCGGCACAGCCATGCCACAAGAACACAGCGCTGGGGGGGGGCTGTGTTCCAGAGCCAGCTTGGTGTCACAGCAGCCCGGAATGCTGAGCAGAAGGGCAGTGCCAGCCCGAGATCGCCGCCGAGTAGCCGAGTGAGCGAGGGCTGTGGCGGGCAGGAGCAGCCCATGGGGACGGATGGGGCCGCTCCTCCTCTGCCTCACAGCCACACACGGGGACAGGGACACAGCAGGATGGCGAGACGCTCCTGTGCTAACCCACAGCACAGATAAGTCGCCCCCAAACTGCAGCCCGCCTCGCTCCTGCGGGACCCTGGCAGCTCCCCATGGTTTCCCTTGCCCTGCCCCAATGTTTGGTGCTGCTGTGCTGAAACCTGACCTCACTCCAGGTGCTGGCACCGGACCTGCTGATTGCAGTGGCCTTTCCACACAGCCCTGGGGACAGCAACCCGGTGAGCAGGGCTGTGCAGGGGAGGGCAGCACAGGG
>NW_024884697.1:26355093-26398398 GCF_019232065.1 Centrocercus urophasianus | reverse complement strand
AGGCTGCTCCTTCCTTTCCTTCCCCTCTGCCTTGCAGATGGACAGCCCAGCAGAAATGGCACCAGATGACCCCAAATGCTGGAGCTCAGCCCTCCATACTGGTGTCCTACAAAAAAGGTACGTCAGATCCCAAACTGGAGCCTGCTGTGCTCTGACAGGACCGTGGAAGCTCCCAAAAATCCCCCTGCCCTCACCCCAACATTTGGTGCTGCTTTGCTGAGTCCTGACCTCACTCCAGGTGCTGGCACCGGACCTGCAGATTGCAGTGGCTGTGTCAACGTGGCATTGGTGACACAGTGAGCCCCAAGTGGCCAAGGAAACCATTTTTAGAGCAGCAACCCGGTGAGCAGGGCTGTGCAGGAGAGAGCAGCACAGGGCAGCAGGGCAGGAGGCTGCTCCTTTCATCCTTCCTCCCCTTCTGACTTGCAGATGGACAGCCCAGTCAGAACCTTCAGTGCTGCACACATCAGCGCCTCCAGGAACCACGTGGATTGTGAGAAACAGAACTCTGAAGATGAGGATGGAACAAGAGGCTGAAGGGGATGGATGGGCCCTACTCAGAAATACCACAGACACCACGTCCAGAAGAGAAGGAAGCACCGTAACCGAGCGCTGTTGAGGCCGACATGGAAGTTTAGGAGCCACAAAGACTGTCAGCCTCCCTGCCTCGACCCCAGACAACCACCTGGAAGACAGCACTGAATTAAAGACTAATTTTAAAACCTTCAGAATAAACTGTCTCATTCCTTACACCCATGGTGCTTCTTCCATCTCGTGGCATCCACAGTGCACACTTTTGGGGGGTTGGAGGGGTTCCTTGCTGTCGTCGTCTCTACATATTAATGCATCTCTGTGCACCTGGATGCTGGAACATTCAGCACAGCACACCAATACCCTCCCCCCGCTGTCACAAGACATCCCCAGCACACCTCACTGCTAACACATCTGCTCACGGCACCAAGTTTCACTTTCAAGGCGTTCCTGATGGTCTTCACGGAGCAGAGCGTCTCCAAACAGGCACTGAAACGCAGCACTCCTGTCGCTGCAGGGCTTCCCCGTCTCACAGAGCCCCTTCAGCTCTCAGCCATGGTTGCACCTTAATGCACCCGGGGCCCCAGCCCACCCAAAGTCCCCTGCTTCCACAGCTCACAGTTTTATTCCCTGGGCTTTAATGCCACAGCTTTCCACAAAGACAAAGATTTCTGTATAACTTCTCCATTATGTTCGGTATAATCACTGTAACTTACTGTAGCTGTGGATAATTTTTCAGGGGGATGTATTTAAATGTTTACATTTTTATTTTTTTATTTTTTTATTTATGTTATTTATTTTGCACGCAAACATAATGCTTTAATATTTAAATATATTATTTTAGGAAAAAGACTGTTTTGCAGGAGGAGACACTGCTGAAACACACCACTCACTGTGCTCACATCCTGTCTTTGGTCTCCATAAACATTCAGTAAGTGTCGAGTGTCAATGAGTGCACTTTTTCTGCATGCTGGAATTCAGTAACACATTTTTGCTTCATCCACACTTCTGTCTCAGATGCCATTCTATCAGACTGCCCCTCTGCTGCCAACTGTCACGTAGCAATAACATGTAACAGGATATTGGTGGGACTCTATTGCCTCTACTGCCATGCTACCAATGTCTCCTTCTTACATCATGGCTCAACATAATAAAATAGGAGGCACTACTTCCAGATCAGCCTTTGTATAAATAGAACTAGAGTTGTTACACAAAAGCAAAACAAACTAGCCATAGACATCTGGCAGCAGAGTGCTACAGCAGCTAAACCAAGTTTCTCTGATGTCAAGAAAATTTCAGAAAGAGCAAGCCTGACAAGCCTCAGTTCTGAGGCCTTTCAAACTTCCAGCCAAAGCTTTCAGCCTGTTGTTGATAAGATCAGCACTGAATTTGGTGGCTGCATGGTTCCACTGCTTTTCAGTAAAGCCTTCATTAACAGTTCTTAATATCTTGTTTAACATCCCCAGAAAACTATCTAATGAATCTCAGTATGGGTACTTCTCCTTTCCATTTAATTATGAAGCCATTTAAATCAACATGAAATCGTAATAGATGCAAATCCAAGGATGCTGGCACAGTCCAAAAATAATTTTGATTGCACTGATAAATCTCAACAATTCCCATGCACCTTATTGGACGAAAACAAAACATTAATATGTATCTACTTTTTTAGCATATACTATAACATTTTCCACTGCATTTCCTGTATTTGATCAACATCTGGTTATTAAAAATGTATCTGATGCCACACACATTTTTAAGGTTCCTACCTGATTAACAAGTAGACCTTGCTCCTTAAGGATATGACTTTCCCTGACTTGTATTTGTGCTTCTTGGTTTTTCAGCTGCCACACTCCTTTTCCACAGTGTTCCACTTAACAGATGAAAATTATACTATGCACTTTCTGCAGATGGTCTGGGACCTGTCTGTATCAACTGGTGGATAGGTAGCTTTCCAATATTAAGAGCAACCCTTTTATATTTCTATTTCTGTTGGAAGAAATCTTCTTTTGGACTCTCTCTCTTTTTTTTTTTTTTTTTGTTGTTGTTGTTGTTGTTGTTGTTGTTGTTGTTGTTTTGAGCTTTGAGTATCTTTAATTGCCTCCTAAACATATGAGTTATGAGAATTAAATATTACATTAAAAATATCGTGTAATCAAACCAGCATTTGGATGCCTCTAGTGGAAACTAAATTATGAGCCATAAGCATGTGGATTTTAATCTCTTTAGTGCCAAACATTCTCTCTCTTCCTCTGTCTGTCTTTTGTTTATCATCTGTTTAGAGCTTCAGGTTCAGTTTGGCTGCTGTGGAATACAGCCCATTGTTCAAGGCTCCACAAGAGAACTTTACAAAATGTTATGGGGGTTAGCAGCATCTGGCTGTTTTGGCTGAAACTCTCTAACAAGCTTAGTTACTGTGGAAGCTAAAATAAAATCAGAAGCTGAAGTAAAAAGATAATGAGAAAACTTCTTGGCTTTTGCATGAGCAAACTGAAAGTACACCTTTGCAAGATTCCCAAATGAAATGCTGAAATATCTTAGCAAATAGAACACTTTTATTGGATACATCACCAAAGCCACTGACAACTACCAACTAAAATATATATTCTCTAAATTAGAATGTACACAGGTACGTTCTAACATGTATTTCACCCTTAACATGTACTGGTGAAAAGGTATTCTTGATTTTCTCTTTATTTCTGTAAAATATTTTTTCTGTCCTGTAAGTATTTTTTGATCTTTATTTTATGTTTTCAGATCCTAAAGTTTTAAAGTGAGAAGGCAATAAAAAAATAGCCATGGTTGATCACAGGTATTAGTCTCTACATCAACCCAAAAGTGGACTTTCTGCTGCACGGTGGAGATCTCTGTGTATGTTTATGCATCTGTATTATCAGTCTGAGTGTGGGAAGGCAAGTAAATGTACCTAAAATTTATGCTGTCATTAAGGAAAACTTTTCCCTGATGAAAAGCCTCCTTCCTTCTTTTGCTCTTTCAGCTACGTCATGAAATGCAGTCCTGTCTGCCTATAATAAACCAGGTTACCTTTGAGGCTTGCAAATGTGTGATTAGTCTATGACCTGAGAGACATAGTCTGTCCTGTTTCTTAATGGAGGAACAAATAAATTAATACCAGACATTGCTGTGAAGATACTCACTCCAGGTATGGGAGAGAATATGTGTATTCTTAGGTCAATCGTTGTAAGTTTATTTCAACAGCTGATGCTTGGGTAATTGTCAGTAACCTCTGAAGAGGAATGTTGCATGTCTGCAGAGATCTGTCTAGTCCAGAATGTACCTCCTCTTTGGTCTTGGGAAAAACTGGAAACAACAAAGTCCTTAGATTACTCATGACCAAGTAAGGGCAAAATGAGCTGGAGAACACTCAACGGACGAACACCAAGGCTCACCCAACCCACAGACAACCCCGCGCAAGCACAGAAGGCCGGGATAACTATCCAAAAGGGAATGGAGTGCTTCCTTAACCTAATGAGTGTGTAGTTAGTAGGCGTTTCTTATGTATAAACAGGCAGAATAATGTAGCACTTTATGAATAAAAAAATTGCATGAGCAGGAGGAGGTGTGCTTGATTTGTGGAAATATTCCATCTGGCACTCTACACAGAAAATAAACAATATCTCCTTTCTAAATATACATTGTGAGCAAGTTTAGGGAGCACACAATCATTACATTTTCAGTAACAACACTATCCAGCTTAAAAATCCAAATGAGTTGCAATACTAAACAAAAAGATCAAGATTTTTCTTCTAAATAATGATAAGAAATCTTACTAATTTTAATGACAGGCTTAGGAAATTTAAAAGATGAAATTTCCACAAAATATTGACTGAATTTTTCATGTGACTGCATGTAATAACTTTCCTAAGTTATAAAAAATCATTTTGTTTCCAGGAAACTTAAAGGTTTTGGTTTTTTGTTTTTTGTTTTTTGTTTTTTTTTTCCCAGGGATTATATCTATTTGGTAGGAAAAAAAAAAAATCATGACAGGTATATAAAACAAAAGATGAGAATACAGCAATGACAAACTTGAGATGAGATCTGAATTTACATTAGTTCTGTAGCCTATTTTCAGTAAGAGCAGCATCATAAATGTGTATCCAGAGGGACCAATGGTAGTATAAGTGTTCAAAAAGGGAAGACAACCTCTCCTTGAAGTTTGCATCTTGATTATATCCTGGTAATCTGTATGTCCTGGATTTTAATATCTGCCTACTATAAGATTTGTTATTTATGGTAACTTTACATGCTGATTTTATCTGATCTCCTTTGGATCTAAACTCTTCATCTCAGCCACTGTATATATAATAATACATTTCACTGCTCATGTAAATAATGTGATGTGTTTGACTTCTTTGATAAGGTTGCTGTGCACGCCCTGACATGCATGAAGACAAGAAACACAAGCATAGATGGACAGAGAGAAAAAAGCTGAAGCTTTCTTCAGTCTTCTGGAAATGCAAGAATTGATGTTCCTGAGCTAACTAGTCTTTATTTTTGGTATTTTGTTTATCACAGTGTTTAGAAAACTTTTCGTATGTTCTCCTATTTGTCTCTTTTCTAAATGAAATTTTAAAAATATAGACTTCTGTAACCACTTATAAGAAAGTTTTTCATGTCTTACCCCACTTCTTAGCACCTCTCCTATCATACAAATATTTCTGATGAGAATGCACTGTATAAATATTTTGCAAACAAGGTAGTGGGATGATTTCCTGGTAGTATTATAATACTTTGTTTTTAACATAACCTTGTTTGCATTTTTCTAAACAGCATCGCATTAAGCAGAAATGAGATTTCTACAGTTTTCTCAGACCCATTTTGAAAAGTGACAGATAACATCACTTTCTAAGACATACAGGCCCTTTATTTCCCCCTATAGTGGGACATACTTACAATTCATTAGTACAAAATCTCATTGTTATCTGGTTATCTTTACATATTTCTTATGCAGATCTCTAAAATTCCCATGGTTGTCTCTGGTTCCAAAATAATTCAAGTCACATTCATTGCTTTTCAAGAGCCTCTGCTTCTCTAATCATCTATCTTTTACAAATGTAATGAATACACAAAACAAGAAATCCCTCACTGTAGAACATATTGACATACTTCTGCTATTATATATATATACATATATATATATATATTTTTTTTAAGTAGATGGAGTAGTTTAGAAATCAACCTAGAAAACTTTCCTGTTTTTCTAGACTTCACTGTAAGAGATTTGTAAGACATTTTCTTCTGACAGATTTGTGAGCAGACTCTATTTTGCCCCAGATATTTAGAAGTGGCACTAGTGAGTCGTGAAGTCTGGCTTGATTGGTCTCTCAGGGTGCAGAGATCATCTCTCTGTTATCAGCCACCTTCCACCGGAATGCATATAAGTACCAACAATGTAGGTCACACAAAAGGCATTTAATCAGTACCCTCCATTGGAAACACAGTTTAAACTGTTACCTTCTAGGCACTTAAGACTTTCTCTGGAAATAAACTTCAAATACTTTAATTAGCGCTTTCCTCAGCTGTGTTATCACCTCCTCAGTCAGACCTCTACTCTTTTCCATCTTTCCTCAGAATTTGCTCGTGTCTTAAGGAAGTTAAGTTGTAACTTGGTTAGAACACAACGACTTTAACCCGACTTTAACTGCAAAGGGCCTTTTCTGTAACTAATAATGTGTGAGATGGGAGAGAACATGCAACCAGTGGCAATAAAGGAATATGAAAGGCCTTGGAAGTGTCAAGTACTAAATACCAAAAGTAGCTTTAAACACAGAGGCATCTTGAGGAATTACTCCAATTTCAGATTATAATTTCACAGAACAGTTGCTGTGAGAAGGAATAATGCGAATTTAGTCTAGCCAGAACCTTTACTTGTGCACAATTTACAGTCATAGCTCTTCCTACATAGTGAGGCAAGAAAAAGGGAAGCCCAGAAGTGGATCGTTTTGTGTAGCCTTCTGAGTGCTTTGTACATTCAAGAATAAATCCTCTAATCTCAACAGCAAGCAGATACTGAAATTGAATAGGCTGAATAGAACCACAATGGCTACTGAAGAATTCCTGTTGTTACACATTTCAGCAAAATGGAACGGCAGTTTTCCTGGTGCTTTTTAAAGTAAAGAGGCACGTTCCTTTTCTGTCATCTGGAAAGAAACAGTAGTCACGCAGAGCATATTTACATTCTCATGTATTCTATGACAAATTTTTACACCGTTCCCCACTCTCCACCTTGCCATCAACACCCTCTGCATACTGGGATGTATTTGGATTTTGCATTCTTGCTTATCAGCTGTCTTTTTGAGTGAGGAAACTCAAATTCAGTGAAGAGGTGAATACCACTCCAGTTCTACACTTGCATGGACAATAAGTAGTTGTGACATAACCTGTATTAAGGTTTGTAATATGGATATAACTCTGCCAGACCCAAATCTATTTTATTTCTCTGGAATATTTCAGAATCAAATGGCAAACCAAGCACTTCATTCTATTATTATAATAAAGTATTATGCTTAATACTGGCAGGCTACTGTGAAAGCCATGGCTGGTGATCTTTGAAAGACCTTTTGCATTCCCTGGTTAAAACCACAGCTACTGTATCAGTTATTTTAGGGGCTCATATATGTATAGCTACAATTTCAGATAACTCACATCCAACTGAACATTTACAAAGAACATCTAAATTACTACTTAGTATTCAGGCAATGTTCTGTGCATTAACTGTACAGAAAACATAAGGAGATTCACTTTAACTGTGGACTTGCATTGATTCGGATGAAAAATATGACAGTGTTCTATTGCAAATCTTGGATCAGAAAATACTTTTGGCATTACTGTACTGCAAGACTGTGTTAATTGTGCTTATATACAACCCCGAGGAGACATGCCAGCTCTTGTTCCTCACAAGAGGAATCCCTTCTGCTGATTCTTCTTGTCTTCAGTCCTCTTAAGCCATGGGTTCAGAAACATTCAGTACTCCAATCGCTCACTTCAAGAAAATTTGCAGTTTTTCTCAACACATTCTGACAAGTTCTTTGATTCAAATCACGCCTCTCATTTTTCAGTGGCCATTCTAACTGCAGGAATTTTTCCTAGTGTCCAACCTGAATCTCTCTTGGAGAACTTGATGCAATTCTGATTTACGGAATCAAACTCTATAACCCAGAGTTAGGTTATAAAGCAGGTATGTTTTTATTCAGCATCTGGCACCAAGCTGGGTGCAAGGGGGAGAGCTCCTCCAAACTTGCACCCCGTAGGACAAAAGCTTGGTACAGATACAGGCCGAACTAATCCATAATCAGTGTTTTTCCCGGAATTCGCATACATATTCATTACATTTCCGAGAACACATCAGCGTATTGTCCCTCCCTCTTGCACGTGGGCCGTGGGCAGTCTGGGGGTCTTCTGGTGGTCATGGGATGAAGGCTCATTGTCTTCAACCGAAGTAATCCGATCCGACCTGTTTGTTCCTTGTGTGATGTGCTCTTCAAGTTTACAATAGAGTTTCAAGATGTTCTTTTCTTATCTGGCTTCATATCCTGCTTAACTGCATTTCTATGCAATGATTAACCCTTACCTTGTCCTCTCTTTACTCACATTCCTATGCAATTGTTAACCCTTATTTACTACACATCCTGCTTGCTACATTCTTTTGTCTTGTCTTCCTTTACAGCTGGCCCATGTTTACCCTTCATCCCCTAACTCAATTCCCTCTAGTCCTATCCCTAGTTATGTGAGAGAAGAGGCTGATCCCCAGCTCACCACTATTTCCCTTCAGGTAATTGTAGAAAGCAATAATGTCTCCTCTGAGCGTTCCCCTCAGTTTATCTCTGTAAACCACCCGAATGACTTGCAGCGCTTGCTCTGTACTGCATCCCTGTTGAGTGGCTGTTGAAGTGGAGATATGACAGCTGGTGGAGAATACAGGTAGCCTATGCTGTGATTTGTGGTGCAACAACTTGCCATTTGCAGATTACCCTATAGCATATCTACAGTCTTGAAGACGCAGTGTATTCTCATCATACTCTTGGCAAGATAGTTTTAGGACATTCTGACTATTTATAGTCGGTGAACAACTCCATTATCTAACACCAAAACACTCATTAAACTGTTACACTCTTTACTCAAACTGGACTTGCTGAAACATCAATTGAGAAAAGGCTGAGTACTGCAAGTCTGAAACCAAAGAAGGAAAACCAGACACACTATCATCACAAGGGTATGCATTGTTTTCACATTCACCTTTGGAAACAGTGATTTGCAGTAATCCAGCTAAACGCATTACCCTGGCCCCAACATAAAGGACTGTAAACAATCAATTTCAAAGGAATTCAAGTTTTGAAAGTGAGAGGAGAAAGAGACTCTACATCATCTGCTAATGACTATTGTTACTGATTTTACTCAGACAATTGGTTGATGGATTGTATTATGCAGCTCTTACAATTCTGAAGGGATTGCAGCAGAGGGCTATTTCTTAGAATGGCAGTTTAATGTGGAGAAAAGTCCTGAAAATGGAGACAAAGGGAGACTTTTAATCAGAGCACTAATGTGGGCTGTCTGTGATGAAGCTCTTATCATTTCACCACAAGCAGTGTATAGCACTCAAAGGCAGATTCTGTGCTACGTTAATAGAGGCTTTTAAATCATTATTTGCACTTTAAAAATGGGGGATGTTTGATTGATTCACAAAACATTACTAAGAATGTGAAATAACTGGGAAGATGATGTATGACTTTTTTTTTTTTTTTTTTTTTTTTTTTTTTAACCTCCACACTGCAGCTAATGGTTATTCCACACTAAAAGCAAAACCAATAGTTTGGGTCCAGTTAATTTAAGTTCTGTCTGCAAAAACTCCTCTAATTAGTGACAGTTTCATTGTTCCAATGACATGGATACATCTCTATGGTAAAATAATTACGTGAAAAGAAAGTGACTGATTTGGTAGGTGGGTTAATACCGCAGTGGAATTTGAATAACGTGTGAAAAAAAAATGCTGATAAGCAGTAGTCAGCTCGAGGGAAGCATAATTGTCAAGTGCTATACAAAGGTGATGAAATATCTAGCAGGTCTGTCTGCTTCATACCTAGGCTAGAAGGTTTTCACTGAGACCTCCTGAATTAGATCCATCAGGTTAAGAAACTGAGAATTGTAGCTGTAATGCAGAATGAAATAGGTTGTATCTAGCAAAAGAAGATACAAGAAAATTACATTTTACCATAGAATGTATCAGTTGCATTCCTCTGGTCCTTTGTAGATCAAAGAAAATGTTTTGTTATTGCCTTTTTATGATATTGCCCTATCACCCCTAGCCACTATGGAAGTCCAAGCTGGAGTTCACAGAATTTCATGGGTGGTGACCTTTACTGAAAGTTGTTACAGAGAGTTTTAAGGTTTTTAAGCTGCCGTTTCATTTTCTGATTACCACATTAGCACTTCAGGCTAATCTGCTGCACACACTAACTGAATGATGTTTTTGTTTGTGTGCCTGTTTGCTTTTATTTTAATTAAATAGAAAGGAAACACAATATTTGTGATTACCTGAAGAATTCATTTTGTATTGTTTCGATGTCTCTTAAAGCAATTTTTTACAATAGTATGGAAGAATACTGAACCCAGCTGAACTCCTTTGACAACATTGGTAACTCTGTGCAAAACTGAAATGGGGTCCAATTATTTTGCATGTGGTAACATGCCAATCATGGCTGTTATATCATAAATGTGGAAGTGCACAGGGACAACAAAAGTAACATGTAATGCACTGCTCTGTAAATAAAATTAATTATCCACACAGACTTTATGAATAGCATAGATGTATGTGGTAAAGAAAAAGTAATTTAATAAGATTATTTATATTGCACTAAGAAAGTTGTTACTTTATGAATTAATACATTCTAAAAAGAAAGAAACATGAAAATATCAATTTAATTATCTAACTGCAAGCTTCCTGATTACTTACAGGCATACTATATTAATGTGATTTTTGCCACTGCCAAAAACTGGAAAAAAATGCATATATATAGAATAAAATTTGGGAATTTGAGCCATTCATAATCTCTTTTATAATTGATTAATTTTCTCTAAACAGCAGTAAACAGCATTGCCTTGTATGACACTGTAAAATAATCAATTTCTAATTGATTTCTAATGCTGAGAATTTTTTTTCTAATGCTTGAGAATTTTTGCAAGAGTAGAGTAAATTTCACGAATTTGAAGGTAAGTGTTGAGAAAAGCAAAGCTTTTGGATGACATTAATTTTCTCTGTATTCAGTGTCAGAGCAATGAAATGGAAACTACTTGAAAAAATTTGCCATGATATAAGAAATATTCAAATGTTTTCACAGAGTATTTCCTTTTTGTTTCAGTTTGTTTTTATATTCATTAACTAGAGAAAGTCATTTTCATTTTAACTGAACTGCAGCAGTATCTGAGTGTTTCTAGATTCTCTTAGCTTTTAATTTTTATTTCAGATCCTAAAATTTAAATTGCTTCATTCTTACATGTGAAATGGAAATTTTGATGTATTCTTTTTCTGTTTAAATATGACATCATTTGTGATAAGGAAATAAATAATCTAAAAAGCTAAAAAACATGATTACAATGGTTCTGTATCATCATGTAAATTTTATAAGAAACAATGTTGCATATTTTCTACCATTCTTTAATAATAATAACATTTGGCAAGAATACGATCTCTAGAAAACAAAGTGGAACACAAAGGTATAGAGGAGTTTTTATACCAATCACATCCATTTGAATGTTGTTAGCTCTAAACTTACAGCACAGAAGATCTGGTTAGGCATCTTTGCTTAATGCAAAAAAATCTATCATATGTTCCTGGAAGGCTTACTAGTTAGATCAGGATTCCCAAGGAAGTAAAAGGGAAATGTCTTCTATTGAGCAAAAAATAAATACAGAACACAGAAGAACAATGAAGAATGAGACCAATGCATATTTTTCATCTTTCAAGTGCCCTGCTCACTCTCCCACTCTACTACTATCTTCAGTCCTCATCCCAAATGATTTCTGTTTTCTGATTGGCTGATGACCACCCAAAACACACCATATCATTCATTTCCTCTGTTCATGTTTGGATCAATTGTTTACTTTTGAAGTCCACCTACATGGTCACACTCTTGGCATTCTTTTCTAAGTACTTTGCTCTGCCGAGATTATGATCAAATTTCTCTTCTGCTCGCTAGGCAGCACCCAATACTTGTCTTGCCCTTTCTCCTCTCCACACCTTCCTGCCACTGACAGTCTGCCTCTACTGTCTCCTTCTTGATTTCACAAAGGCTTGTTCCCTCAATCGCTTGAATTACTTCCCCTCTTGCCCAGCCTTGAGCTCTTTTTCTCTCCTGTATTCTCAGCAACTGGATCCCTAATCTCTTTTTCTTTCTTTTTATTTTTTTTTCCTCTCACTCTAATTCTGTTCTTGTATTCCCTAAGATGGTGTCTAGTAAGTGATTTACTTTTAATTTCCTGTATTCTCCCCTTTCAGTTAAATCTTTTATTGACAGCTGTGCCCTTTCCTTACATAGATACTCTGTTCCAAACACCACTGTGTTTTTTTCTAGTTGTGCTTACACTTGTCCGGACTTTAGGAACAACATCAAAAAATAGGTTAAATTCCCTTCTTGTATTCTTACCTGTCTTACTCTCAGACCTTAAACTGGCTGAAAAAATGTTTTTAGACAGCAGAGATTTCTGTAAACAGCTCAGTTAGTTATTTGAGTGGCTATGCTGGACTACTACATGTGTTACTGGACAAAAACATCGGTCTAAGAGACAGCTCCTTAAAACCAATGTGGTATTAAGAAGTAGACATTCTTTATTGTGGTGCCATTGCATGGGGGATCCCTCCACTTAAGTGTGCATATCTGGCGCAAAAGATCTTCAGCTTATGTACATCACTTGTGTTACATATGTAAAGATACTCCCAGACCATGTATATTTATTCAACACTTTCATTGAAATCTTTTAAGGTAAGAGTCCCACATCCTTGCACATGCTCAGTATTTTTGTGGTGTTGTCCTGGGACCTCTTGGAGTGTCCTTTAGTTGACAAGTCCTCTGGTCTTGTTACCTTATTAAGAATGCTTTCTTTCCTTGCTTTGATGACTACAGTCTCAAAGGACTAGTTGTTACCAGTCCCTATCTTTGGATCAGTCTTGAGGGGTGGCCTCACTATGCAGGCAGGAACCTTCTGCAAACAGTCTGTCCTGCTATCTAATATGGTTACAGTGTTCCATAAGATGTGTGAATAACAGGAATTTTATTCCAGTGGGTAACTCAACATTTCTCTATGGAAGAGAATTATACTTACTGAAGTTATGAAATAATAAAAAAAATCAACGTTTTTGCTGAGACAATACATGAAAAATTACTGCTTTTGTTTGTTTGGATGAAGAATCAGTGGTGTGCAAATGTAAGGAGATGTAATGAACCATTTAACCATTTTTAGAATTTGATTAAAATAAGAGGGAAAAAAGTAATTATGTGAATAGATATATTTGCTGTGGCAGTGAGGATAAAACTAGAAAGCAATGAGAGAAAAATTATGTAAAACTGTAGTAGTCTGTTAAGGAAATTTTCTTTGTACTCTTTGCAAGCAAGTACAGACAGATTGAATTCAACGAGTGAGGTTTGTTTTGTACTGGGACAGGTGATTAAATATTTAACACAGTAGTAGGAGATTGATGTGAGCTCTCCAAAATAAAAAAACAATGTTTAATCTCTGCAAATTTACCCTACACAGTAGTACCTTGCAAATATAAATGAAAGGTAGCATTTCCAAATCCAAATTCATTTACTTAAATGTGGATTTGGCAACCTAGAAGTATAAGCAAGGTTTTCAAGAAAGATTCACCTATTCACAGAGATGTTAGTCTCCCAAGGTGAAAACAGGAGCCACCTAGGATGGGTTGTATAAACCAAGGAAGTCATGGGAATGAGGAAAAAATATCAGGATAAATGACAAAATGTGTGTCCGTGTGAGCATGCATAAGTACATATGTATGCATGTATGTGGGTCACTCTGCAAGTTATTTCCATGGAAAATTCAACACAAAGATCGCTGATAAAGCTAATTACCTGCTAAAAAGCCCTTTTTTTTAACGTAGTCACGACCAGTAGCATTGCATTTTTGCCAGCAATGAATGAGAGCTTGCATGCCATACTCATGAAAATCTTCATGGCCTTTCAGAAATTGGTGTGTCTTTCACATACGCTGCAGTTGCCACTGCTGAGAAATGCACCACCCACCACCTCACTGTACTCACACCCACTCTTAAGTCTCCAGAAACTTTCATCGAGAGCCCATGAATGTCAGTGGATGCAATTTATCTGCGTGGCGGAATTCAGAAACACACCTTTGCTTCAAACCCATTTCCATGTCAGACACCATTTTGTCAGACTGTCCCTATGCTGCCAACTGTCACATAGCAACAACATGAAACGGGATATTGGTGGGAAGTTTTAACTTCTACTGCCATACCACCAGCATCTGCCTCTGATGTCTTGGGCCAAGGTACAAAACAGCCCTCATGCATATGTCCTGATATAAGCTTTTCCATTTATACATACATATTTGACCTATTTTTAGTTTCTTTGCTTTTTACATTTTCTTTTTTTTTTTTTTTTCCCTCTGCATTGGCTAGATGTAATATCATTTAATACAAACATGCTGGTAAATATAAAATCATAGAATCACAAAATGATCAAAATTTAATGACTTCTGTTATTTAGTCGTAGTGGAGATCTTTATGACTGAACGTTTCAGATGAACAAGAGAAATAGTTATGAAAACAACCTGAGATGCACTTAAGAAAATGAGCTAATTAAAGTTTTGCAAAAATAATTATTATTCTAAATTCTGTTGTTCTTTGTAATGTGTTCACAATGTTTTTATCATCCAAATCTTAAAATTATTTTTTCCAATTGTTTTTTTTTTTTTTTAATTTCTCATTTATCACAGTCTGCAACAGCTTGTGCATTAGACACGTACTAGATTTTAAATTCCACCCACATGCTCTTGTGTTTCTATGCACATGTGTCTGATGATTCTGCCATTAGGAAATGTTTAATTCCATTTCAAAAACTAAAAATCAATTTGCTGAACTATACACTTAAGAGGAACTTTTATGTCAGATTCTATGACTTGACGGAGATGCTTTGCAAAATACCTTCCTATTTGTTCTATGACACCTTGAGTGGACTTTTATTCTCTTCTCTCAGTGTGAAACAATTTATATCTAATGAGTATGCATACTGAAATTTACACTTTTATTACATCTGACTGTGCAGGACAGTTGTTGCATCAATGTTACTGAGAAACAGACAGATTACAAAAACCTTGGATGTCATCTCAAAGGTGTCATGTAACTGGAAGATCTTTATTATAGTTTTGTCATTAATGTATCTTCTTTGAAAAACTCTTAAAACAGGTATGAGCTATCGTAAACCATACCTTCTTATTCTACATCACTACTCCCTCATGTTCTGACATTCTGCTATCTCCGGATGTGCCATGGTCATGTTCTTGTCTGGCCCAAAATCATGTTTACTGGCATTAATTAATCATACTTTTCTGAATCTTCCAACATTGAGCTAAGAATTTTATCTTAAACCACCTACTCATTAATTTCATGATCACATTCCCCTCTGGGGTCTTGCTTCCCCAAAAACTCCATTTTAACTAAAGGAGATGGCAGAGACCCAACTTCAGCTGCAACATTTATTAGGATGCCTAAACGTACCTTCACTTAGCTTTTCAGAAACCATGGTTTCATGAAATTGATTCTGTAATGACAAGATTCTCTTTTCTTTGTTTACAGTGATTATCACAAACAGCAACCCATGTTCTAGGCCTCCTCCCTACTACTGAATTTAGAAAACAAAATAAGAGCAGCAAATACATAGAATATATAGTTCTCAGCCACAAAACACTATTCTTCAACTTTGTTACCAACATTGGCTATGCATTTTCTCTGATGATGAACAAGAGCCTGCATGCTGTGGTTGCCAAAATCTACACCTGTGGAGGTGACCCACTGTTGCTGTTTCTACTCATGGCATGTAATGGAATACTGGTGGGAAGTTTCAGCCTCTACTGCCATACCACCAACATCCATCTCTGATGTTGTGGGTCAAGGTAATAAAATAGGGACATTACTTTTTGGAATAGCCCTTGAACATAAATTTTTTGTGTCCCCACTCTCTTTGAGATAATGCGGTGCCTTTTGTATTTTCTCACTTCATCTCTTGTTTCTCTTTGTATTATCATGCTACATGGTCAAAATTCAGTATCAAAAAAGATAATTAATGGCAGACATGCTTGCTACTATGGTCTTTGGGAACATGATGTGTCATATTTCTTCCTTGCACTTTTTTGGAATAGAAGACACAGGACAGTTAGCACCAAGATTTTTCTTGGAGAATTTACTATTCTGAGATTATATTCTAAGATATTTACTGTTTGGGTTTCTTTGTTTTCTGCTCTAGAAGAAAATGTTAGTAAGTGTAAGTGGTAGCTGAAGTTGCCACTAAGATGCATTCTGTCTCTGAGAAAGAATGATGGTGAGTGGGGAAATCTCACAGAAAATGTATTATTTTAAAATACTCTGTTCTCCACTACTTCTGCTCTGTACTAGATTAAAAGTGTGGAATTAAATATGCACACGTACTGAGTAAAAAAGCCTTTTCTCACTAATTAGGTAAAAGACTTAACTAGTCTGTAGGGCACATACTGTCCTGCACTTTCCTCCATATGTGATGACATCACAACTTTTTTTACCTGTGTATTGTGTGTCATATTTTGCAATCCAGCACGAAACATTCACTGAAGCCAACAGTTGTACTTCATGTAGAGATACACTCTGCTGAAATGCTTTTCTAATGAAAGACATGATAGGCAACAGTTTAATTTTCCTGTATAGAAAATAAAAAGGTAGGAGTTCAGGAGAATGACAAAATCTTTTCCTATTAACTGTTTTGTATTTATTGTACATATCTCTTTTTTTAATCATGTGGAAGGAGATACTAAAATGAAACAACAAAAATAACATTATTTTGAAGTTAGACTTCAGCTTACTATGTCCAGTTTCATGAAAAAAGCTCTCATCCATGTTCTCTCCTCCAGCTTTAGAAATTGATATGAAAAATCCTTTTAAATAACATATATTAAGATTCTGTGTTTACTGAACTATAACTTAGCAGAGGTATGGAACTTCAAAATATCTGGACAAAAAGAACTGTTCTAGCTGTCTCTAAAGAGTGAAACCTATTTGCTTCAAATTTCAGAGCTCCTGAGGTATGCTTGTGAAGAAGTGATTCATATAGAGGCTACCCGAGACCTTCCCAGCAAGGGGGATCTGTTTCTGAGACTCCCAGCAAGCCTAAAGATGTTATGATCTCTCCCACATCTTTAACTAGGCAGAGCTTTGCTATATTCACCCTGGGAAATAAAAAAATGTATAAGAGCTATTTTATCCATAGCTGCTTATGTTAGAGGGGTGGGTTCTTTATTTGCTCATATTTTAAGCCTAGGGAAAAAAATAGGTCCATTATAGTTAAATACCAACTATTACATATAGCCAATATAGAGTGAGATTTGGGAAGAAAACAGAGGCTTCTGGTATCATTTCAGATGCCCCAGGGTTTCTCATCTGGTGTCCACCTGACATCTGTGGTCAAGCAACACGCAGGTATACAGAGAAAAGCACAGGCAATATAATCTATATTAAATTGTATCTTCCAGGTAAATGGAAGAGAAAGTCCTAAAAAGGAAGAGTAGAGCGGAAGAGTCTTCTGTTCTTTGGAGATGACAAGATTTCTTTATTATTATTATTATTATTGTTGTTATTTTTCTCCTCTTTTCCCTTTCATTCAGGTTAGGCTCACTACTGCAGCTCCCAAAGAGAAATTCTGGACAGAATGACTCAAATATAACACCAAAGTATATGTTAGCTTTCACACTATGCAAGATTATCATTATTTTATTGCAATATTCACACAACTAAAATACAAAGTGAAGATTAGAAAAATGCAAGCATAAGAGGTTGTTGATGACAGTGCGTCACATTGTTGAGTGTTGCTGTGAGGATACTAATGCACTGACCAGAATGAACTTCCTTCAACATACCTTCAGTTCAGGAACACTTCATTGCATGGGATATGGGCTTCATGAAGAGCATTCTACCTCTTGTGGAATGCATATCTTTAAATAATACAATGTTATTTTGTTATCAATTGTTTATTGTATCAATATGCTTAAGTTTTCTCATGGCATACACACAGAAACACAGAAAACCGAGAAACTCAGCTTTTGTTGTTTTCATACTGTTGTACTTGAGTTAGCAAACAAACAAATGCAAGAAGACTATAAGAAGTAATTAAATGACAAAACCTAAGCTGGACTTTTGTCCCAGGGGGTTGGTCCAATGTCTGAAAGCATTTTATTCCACTCTAAACAAGTACTGTGCTAATCCCCCTGGAATGCAGCATTTATTACTTACCTGGCAGGTGTGAAGTGCTAAGTGCTAAAGGGATTATCTCCCCCTCCTTCTCTGCACCTCCTGCTTTGTTCTGAAAAATCAGAAGAAGAGGGGGGAGGAGATAATCCCCTTCAAATGGAGCATTTATTACCACAGTTGGGCTTGAAGCGCTGCTTTCCGAGGGGAGTCATCACAGGTGAGTCTCTTTATACAAGTATTAAACCCCACTGTAAACAAGCCAAATCCTCGTACTATTTTGACTGCTGCTTACTTGTGAAAGTTCAAGACCTTTTACTGTTCTTTCCAATAGTTAGGATTCCACTGTCTCAAGCTGCGTTCTTGTTATTATATTACGGGTATTGGTACATTTGACTAACAGATAAAATCATTTCTAGTGGTTGAAAGGCAATGTTTTTTTTTATATTTTCTTTTCCTTTTTCCACATTTTTTTTTTTTTTTTTCTTTTTTACTTTCAGATTTAAGCCTCAAATTTAAGCAACAAAACCAACCACCAAACAAAACCCTCAGTATGTTCCTACAGGTATGCGTTGGGTGAATTTGCTAATTTCAAAAGCATTAATTCTTTGTGTCACAGACAACTGACTTTGTGAGAATTTCAGCAATGCAACTTCTTGCTACAGTTTTGCTAGAGAAGCTTCTTTTGCTGGAGATGATCTTCTCCTTCATTTCAGTCAAAATCAGCTAAATCAGAGCTATGCCATGGTACAGATCCTAAATCAACCTCATTTATACATCTACTTGCATTTCAGGCCTCTCTTCTATGCTGACAGCACAGGTGTTGCTTTGTGCTCATTCTGACGTGGTTTGTCTGAGAAAACTTACAAATATAGGAAAAGAGTAGTGGGTCAGAGAACGTCCATGTAGTTATAGCACCAGAGAGGGAAAGCAAGTCTAATTGTGCTTCATTAAGGTTGTTGTGAAGCTGCAGGCCATTTTCCAGTAGTGGGTTAGGAAGCAAACAGCAATTTCAAATCAATTAGTGTTTGATGAATTTTCTTCAAGAAAAGGCATTAAAGTGAAAGTGTTAGCTGCTGTAGCCAGGGAGAACCAGGTGAGTAAGCCTGCCCATGTTCCTGGAGCAGACACAGTAACAATTATGATCGCACCAAAGGTTGTGATTTTTCAATTATTTTTTTATCAAGGCATGTGGAATGTAGAGAAAAAATGATCGGTAAAAATACATGAGAAAGGATTCTAGTAAAAATTGCCCTTTGAAGCCAAGAGCTTGTTAATTCTGTGGAAGTAACATTGGTGGGGACAAAACTCTGGCTTTTTTTTTTGTAACCTCATGCTATTTCATTGAGACTTAAAATTCCTGCAAGGTATTCAGTGTATCTGCATTGTGAGAATAGCTCTTCAAGGAAAAAGACATCATTCTGTACTTTCTCATGAAGATTGAGCTCCAAATGCACTTTGTCGATTAGAAAATCAGTGCAGATTTCAATATATGCTTAACTTAGGCTCTGATATGGAAAGCTTTAAGGATGAATTTCCAGTATTCCAGTAGTCTTCTATTTTTAACTGTCATTCAGGTGTACGAAATGCAAAAAATGCAAACACCGCAGTGGGTGGTGAAGAAACAAAATAAAAAGGAATTGTCACACATACATTATTTTCTTGTGTGTAAGCCAGCTTGTAATGTAGATGCTTAGTTAGTCTGACACTGATTAAATCAATTCTTTGAGCAGAACCTCTGATATTTTGTATTTTTTGTCTTTCTGCTAACTGTGCAAAAACTTAGGTGCATGACTTGCCTGTTATTCTTACATTTGAGAGAATTTCTAATTCATTTGCAATGCTACCAGCTTTCAGGGCTCACAAAGAGGTTCAGTAACTATACTTGCCTTTATTTTCAGCCACTGACAGCATGCTATAGAAAAGGAGAATTAAGGATAAATGGCATGCTTAGTATTGGAGTGCCTAAAATACCTACTTTGTTCCAGGAAAGCTGTTACTCTCTTGGTGCTGCTTTTTCATTCAGTTCTAAGAACAAAATCTCCAAGCTAAATTTGTGTTTGCACCTATTTGTTTCACACAATACAGCAGTGTTGTCAAGGAAAATATTTTTCCAAAATATGTTTCTTTGAAGAATCAGAACATTCAAGAATTTGGCATGGTTAATGCAGAAATGGGTTAGGATATATATAAGCATACTGACAATTCCAATACACAGCTGTATTTCTTCTTTTATCCTGTACATTTTGTTGAATCTTAAGCTCATGCGTTTTGCTGCTTAAATTACAAGGTGGTTCTGTTATGAGAGGATACTATTTGAATTATGGTTTTTTTTATGTTTTGTTTATATATATTTTTTAAATAAAAAGGGCTAGATATTATATTTCCAAATACTGGGTTGCTGGATACCTAGGGCTTATTATGCTTTCAGTAGTTATTTTGTGAAACCAGAGACGTTAATAGTGTATTATTTGATATTTTTTTTACCCACTGTCCTGCTAATAAATTTGTCAAACAGTGAAGGAACAGAAATACTGTGAGATCAGTTAAACTGAACAGCCAATGTAAACGATCTGGCATCTCTTTATAACACATCCAGAGCATTCAGAATATGTTTATGAATTCTAAGTATGCTCACAGTCAATCTGCATGCCTCATAAATGCTTCTGAAATTAATGAAAAACTAACAATTGTAATCTTTCTCTTTGATGAATATTATTTAGTTTATATTCATTTCCTTTCCAGACTGGAATATTTTTCTTTCCTGTCAAGTGAAAAAGAAATTGCAATAAGATCTGAAACATATAACTGAAGATGCAAGAATAATTTTGTTATATAACTGCATTGTTAGATTCAGTAAGTAGGTCTTTTTGTATTCATTTGCAGGTGCAACATGATGTCCCTATGGGCCAAAATGGCTTTTATTTGATGTTCTGACTGTTCATTATACCAAGAATCTTCTGAAAAGCAAAGTGACTTGCACTGGAGGTACACAGATATTAGTGATTCCTAGGGAAAGGAGAATTCTTAAAAAATATGTAAAATTGCAGTTGTTATACACTGAGCTCAGTTTCTTCTAAACCTGTATTTTGTATTATTCTGATATTTAAAAACACTGCCCTAGGTGACAACAAGGTAAGTCTCCTAATGAGATCACGTACCCAGGGAACTGCGTATGGAGCAGAATATCCGCTTCAATGCATTGGAAATTATGTTGATAAGACTGGGATATCTCAAAGTTTGCACCAGGTAGGTCTCATGAATGTCCACAAAGGGAGGAGGGGGAAAAAAAAAAAAAAGAATGCTGTCTGCAAGACTGTCAGGACATATTGAACAGATAGGCTGACAGTAGCAGTTTCCTGGATCACGTCATTACCTGTGATAAGACATGGTATCACCATTACAAGCTGGAGTCAGAATGACAGTCTACAGAGTGGTGATCTGAATTCTCCATCAAAGGAAAAGTTCATGATGCAGCATGCACAGGTAAAGTGATGTGCATTGTCTTTTGTGATAGGAAAGAGGTGATCCTTCTGGATTGCCTGAAACCTGGATAAACCACCAATTCTGACACGACATTGCAACACTGACTAAGCTGAAGGCTTGAACTTGTAGAGTCAGGCCACAGAAGAAGACAGCAGTTCTACTGCAACAAGAATGCCAGGCCCCATAGCGGTCTGATGACTGTAGAGCACATTGCCAGTCTTGGCTGGATTGTCTTACCACACCCACTGTATCATTGGGATTTGGCTTCTTCTTTATCTATTTGGGCCAGTGAAAGATGGCTTGGGCAACATTTTTCCTAGCAATGACTATCATACTATCATAGCAACTGTGAAACAGTGGGTCTGCTGGTGCAGATTTTTGAGTGTGTCATGCAGGCTCTTGTGCATCCCTAGCAAAAATGCATAGCTAATGGTAGTGGCTACCTTGAAAAATAGCATTTTGTAGCTGAGAATTTGCTCTATCAGATAGTGTTATTGTGCTCTTTGTATCTGTTGTAGTTACACTGGAAATAAATAGGACAAATTACTTTTGGGCTGACTTAGATACACTATCACAGAAAATCATAGAATCTTGAAACCATAGAATGACTTGGGTTGAAAGGGACCTTAAAGATCACCTAATTCCAGCTCCCCTCCTGTGGACAGCATTGTCATCCACCAGATCAAGTTACTCAGGGCTCCATTCAACCCGGCCTTAAACACCTAGGAGATGATATATCCACTTCTCTGGCAACATGTTCCAGTGCCTCTTCATCCCAAGCAAATAATCTATATAATTTTTATTAAAAGCAAATATTGTATTTTAATTTCCAGATTTCCATGAAAAAAAATGCATTTTAAGATACCAGTGTGTTAGGTTTGTCTTCTCAGCATCTGACATATTTCTCATACAAAATATTCAGTCAGTAATCATTCACCATGAATTTGGTGCTCTTATATTACAGATTTTCCTTATCATTACTTCAGTACAGAAAAAGCTCCTCCTGTGTTTCGTGACAGGATTTTATTCTGTTTCTAAGGACATCTATGCAATGAACACTAGCTAAAGGAAGAGCAAATCCTTAGTCATCCTGGTGCCACAGCAGCACCAGCAATGAAAAAAAAAAAAAAACAGTAGAAATTGCTGTGATGGAAAGCAGTTGAACAGAATGAGACTGGAGTTTTCATCCATAAAAGCATCAGAGTGCAAACTGCACCTAGTTACGTAAAGTAAAAAAAAAAAAGCGTGTGTATGTTCCTGACCTCATAGATCCATTGGTCAATATGGTTTCTTCTTTCATTGTAATTCTTAGTACAGCTATCCTTTGCAATTCATGACATTCAAGAAAAGTGTGACAGTTAGAAATTCAACATCAGCAAGGCAATTTTTCCCCATAAGAATCAATGTAATATGGGGTGGGAGGATGGTGAGGGTTTCATTATTTTTTTATTTTTTTATTTTTCCCAGAGATCCGAGAAATGCACTCATTCTAAATATACAAGCAGAATTTCTGTGTTTTAAAGGTGAGAGAGACAAGAACAGCAACATCAGGATTGTCAGAGGAGAGAAGTCTCTTGGCATCTTCGTTTTTGAGACAGATTGCTGTGAAAATGGTATCAGCTGTTTTGTCTGCAGAACTCGATGTAAATTTTCTTGCTTAGGCATTCTTGTAGCCTCTCCGTGATGTCAATTAAATCAACGAAGTTTAAACAAAAGAAAAATGGTGTGAAGATGGTTATCAGAGCTATGTAATTTAAATATTAGCAACAGATTTCCAACATGAAATTGCAAGGAAACAGCTGTGTTAGCTGAACACTCAGAAGTCCTTGGGGTGAAATGGGTTTCAACTCAGAGTGCTGAAGGAATTAGCATATGTTATAGCTGGACCCCTCTCAACAGTTTACAGAAGGTATTGGGTATCTGGGGAGGTCCTTGCTTACCAGAAGTTAGTCAATGTTATCTGTGTACACGGCATGAAAGAAGACACAGGAAACTACACATCTTTCACGTTGTTTCACCTCAGTCCCTTTAAAAGTTATGGAGAAGATCGTCCTGGAGGGTACTGAAAGTCTGTTAAAGAACAAAGCTATTATCAGGCATAGTCAATATGGCTTCATCAAGGGAAAGTCCACCCTTAGTAATTTGATCTCTTTCTACAATAAGGTGATTGATGATCGGTGGCTGAAGGAAGTGAATGTAATCTTTCTGGATGTAAGTAAAGGTTCTGATACAATATTTCATGGCATCCTTCTGGGTATACTGTCCAGCTATGAAATGAGCTGGTTTGTGCTATTCCAGGTGAAATGACTCAACCGTAGTTGAGCGGTAAAAGGATCTGCCTCTAGGTGGCAGATAGTCACCACTGTTATTTGCCAGGGCTCAACTCTAGGGCTATTCTTTTTCAAAATTTTTGTCAGTGGTCTGGATGAAGGACTGGAGTGCTACTTCTGCAACTTTGCTGACAATACTAAACTGGGAAGTGCCATCAACTCCCTGGAGAAATGAGAGGCCTTGCAGAGATCTATATACATTGGAGCACGGAGCAATGTCACGAAGTTCAACAAAGGAAAGCACAGGGTTCTGTACCTGGCATAGAGTAATGCTAGACACAGGCACAGACTAGGAGATCAGCTGCTGGAGAGCAGCTTAACAGGAGGAGGCCTGGTGACAGCAGGCTCAGAAAGAGGCAGCAGTTGGCCAAAATGGCAAAATGCATTGTGGAGTTCATTAAATACAGCATAGCCAGACAGCAAAAAAGAAGTGCAATATTTTGAAGCCCTACTTTGAATATTGAGGTCATAATGTCATAAAAATGACATTAAGGTCCTTGAAAACCAACCTTGAAAGCCAGAGGACAATGAAGCTAGTAAAAAGACTGAAAGTCATGCTATGAGGAGAGGCTGAGGACACTTTGATTCACGTTGGAGAAAAGGATGCTGGGAGGTGAAATCACGGTGCTCTACAGCTCCATGAAGGAAAGTGGAGAGGGAGAAGCCAGTCTCTGCTCCATGGTAACTGATGACATGACATGCTGGAAGACAAAGCTGAGCAGAGGGAGGTACAGGCTGGATATCAGGAAAACTTTGTTTATGTGAATGTAGTCAAGCACTGGAACAGCTTCCTAGAGAGATGGTTAATGTCTCATGCCTATCAGTATACAAAAGACATTTAGACAATGCCCTCAATAATATTCTTTATCTTTTGTTTATTCTATTCAGTGGTAGGAACAGGAAACATTTTCCTGCAAGACTTGGAATAATCTGCTACTTCTAATTCACCTGTGCTGGAGAGTGGTTTTGATCCTGACAGTCAGCATTTACTACTAACAAGGTTACCCCAGTTCACATAAAAAAGTGCAGATAGGAAAAAAATATATATATATTTCCAGGAAGCCTATATTCAAAGGATTAACAATTAAGAAAATATCAGAATTACAATGCTTTTGATGTGTACAGAAAACTGAGTTTTTACAATGGTTGTGATGTTCCTTTTTCTCAATCAGTTCTACTGAAATAAGAAGTATTTGATTTAATGCTGGTATATCTCCAGAACAAGATTTACCTGAGATTTACTAGCAGAAATATAGGTACCTACTATCTGGGTGATATTTTCCTTCTTCTTATCTTTTTGTCTAAATCTTAGTGTAAATCCTTTTGAGAAGAGATAGTCCTATGTACATATAGAGTTATTTACTGGGAGATGAAACTCTAGACACAGTATTTTAAATTTGCAACAGAAAACTGAATACCACTTAGTGCAGAGACAAACAAATCCTTTGAATATCTGTATATTGTCACGGTGTGTAATTAGTGCCTGGAAGTATAAATAATGGTGCTAGTGATGTCACTATTTTTCCACTGTTTTCAGGCTGCTAAATTAACTCCTTCTTCAGGAGATCTACACTTGGTAAGAGTTTACATATAAATTAACTAATCTGGACCCAGATGTTTCCTGTCTTTTCTTCAGATGTTAGTGTATAAGCTTCTAGCTTCTGGCAAGTATACAGGAGTTCACAGAATGACAAAAGACGAGAAAGCTGAGCACTTTGCAGGTGCTGATTCACAGTCATATGGATACATCAGTATGCAGACCTACAGGTACACACATTTCAGAGCAGGGGTACATTGTGTATGTAATGATTCTTTGCAAGGATGAGTTGTAAGAACAAAACACAGAATGAGGACTGTGACCAGATGAGTTATTTACAAGACCTCACAGAGCTGTGATCTGCAGACAGCACTGGTTAGCCACAATTCCAGATAAGAATATTCACCACTTAATCTTCATTATGTAGGGAAAAGGGCATAACATGAACTTCACCAAGAATTTCTTTCACTTGGCCGGGGGATATTGTATGCAGAGCTTCATCTATCCAGCAGCTGCTCTCAAGTATAGCAAGGAGCTCTGAGCATGTGTTTATATGGAAGTTTTCATTAGACTCTCAGAGAAATGACAGAAATAATATTTCACTGACTCCTCTTTGTGTCTTCAAAAAAATTGTGAACACTGTTTTAATCGTGGCTGATTTTGTCTTTTTACACAATGTCCAGCCATAAAGATAAAACAGTTCTTTGTTATGTAGAAGTAGGAGATTTTCTATATCTGCCTTATCTTTAAGCTGATCACACTTGTTCTGAAAAACAAACATAATGCCTGAAGATTGAGGCTTTGGTAATGGCATTTATCTAAACAGCTATAGCTATCTGAAAATAATCCATATGTGAACATCCTTGTATCCTCAGAACCAAAGAGCAAAGTGAATGGTCTTCTGTATTTTTAACACTTTAGATCTCTTTCATATTCAGTTATCATAGAATCTTAGAATATCCTGAATTGGAAAGGTCCTATAAGTATCACCAAGTCCAATTCCTAACTCTACACAGAACTACTTAAAATTCAAACTATATTTCTGAGAACACTGTCCAGACACTTTTTGAATTCTAACACGTGCTTGGTGATTGCCCAGCCTTCCCATTTATTGAGATGTCTCTACGAGACATCTCTACCCTCAATGAAATCAATAACTCTTCCCAGTTTAGTGTTGTCTCCAAACTAACTTAGTATACCTTTGGAGTACTGTATCTAAATCAATGCTGAAACCATTAAAGAGAATTGTCCCTAAAAGGGCCCATGCAGAATATCACTACTGACTATCTCACAGCCTGATGTAGCCTCATTTATACAAACTGACTAGCCTGACCCATCAGCCAGCTGTTTACCAGTTGCATTATGTTTCTGCGTAGTTGTATGCTGGTGTTATATTCAGAAGGATCCTGTTAGAATCAATATCAAAAGCCTTGCTGGAATAAAAAAAAAATGACAACACCTGACTTCCCTTTTGCCAATGAGGTAGGTAACCTTGTCAGAAAGAGAGATAAAGACATTAAAAATATGACCATGAAAACTGAAAATGCCTATTAAATGGCATCACTGAACATGATAAATTAATGAAGAATATCACTATCACATGAAGTTATGCTTGAGAATTTGTGAACAAATTCTCACTGGAATTCAACACTTCAGATCTTATAAAAAGTTTCTTTATAACTTAGAATCAGTACAACTAAAAATGTAAGAGGGTGATTAATCTCCTCCTAATTTTTCTAAGATGCACCAGATGATCTTCATGCTAAATGTACCTATGTTTCCCTGTTGTCTATTAAGAGAGCCTCTGGAGATTTACTTAGCCTGATACATCTGTATTGTAGATATTAAAGCAGGAGAGATGAATGTCACCGTTACTGTTTAATTGCATTCCTGGTACAGTGTAGAACCCCAGAGAACAAGTGGGGATTTTTGACACAGGATTTAATCCTATGTCCAAAAGGAAAGGAGGGAAGGAGGGAGGAAGGCAGGCAGGAAGGAAGGAAGGAAGGAAGCTCTCTACTAAGTTATAAACTGCACTTCCTGGAAATGTCTCCATGTTCATTCAAGGAGTCTTATTTGAATACTGGCCTGGTCTGACCCTTGCCAGTTAGTAAGATCTAACAGATTTGCTGTAACTTAGAAGAGTTTCCCCTTTCCACCCCTCGCAGTTTGACTTGTCTGGAAAAAAATTCTAAAGCTATGGAATATATTGTACTTCAGTACAAAGATCAGCCACAAGAGCCACCGTATCTGTTTCTAAAAATTTTTCCCCCAAGGGTTGCTATTTTCTGTTTTTTTATTCAAGGTAAATATCCTCAGTCTCTTTTTGAGCTACAGTAAAATATTGGTATAAAAATGAAAACAGAGCTGCTGAATTCAGTTTCAGCTAGCATAACACTCAAAGGCATATTTTCAGCATATTCAGTGAAATCTTGTTAGTCCTATGTGGTCCTTAAGTATTAACAACCTAATTAGATATTCATGTGGATTATTCACTGTTGATCTTGCTTAGAGTATTAAAACCATACCAGTTGATGGGATCTTTTTAAGTATTCCTGATGCTTTTTTTTTTTTTTTTTTTTTTTTTTTTTTTAAACAATGGAACTTGAGATTTCTCAGGTTTTCTTTAAAAATTGTAGAGAATCCAGTTAACATGAAATATCTAGTTGTATCTTCAGTATCTTCAGTCAAATTTCAGATCGGGTTATTTCCCAAGTTGGGGAGAAAAAGCAATGTTATTTCAAAACAGACCTCCAAAGATCCAGGTGAAACTGGGACACAGATGAGGCCAGCTCAGGCAACGAGGCAATTAGATGCAAGCAGTGTATTACATTATTGCACTGCTTATGAAGACTATGAAAACTAATGTTCAATAACTTTATTCTCTTTTACTTGTGGTTTCTGTCTCTTTTTCTATTGCAGACAGCACAGGTGAGAGCCACTAATGAGGCAGCACAAAAACTGCTTTGAACCTGTATTGTCTTCATCTCCCTCTGGCCTCTTTTTCTGGGGGTTGAGGGAAAGGGAGGGGGACAGAATAGGCCAGAATCACACTCTCTGAGCAACAGCAAATAATTCCCCCTCTGAAATGACAGTAAAATAATAAAATAATATAATAAAATAAAAGTAAAAAAAAAAATATCACAAGAGGTGGAATCATTACCCTTTTAAAAATATTTATAGCCTTATTATTGGAGGTATATGAGATACATTATCAGAGCCCCAAACAAAATTGTACATCTGTATAGAGGAAAGTCCTAGATGATTTTACAGCAGCTGTTGTCTGGCACTCTTGAGGGCAGAAGTGGATTCTAATTTCAGATTGGTTCAGATAACTCCTGAAATAAGAGAAAAGTAAAAGACTAAGAATCTGATTTTTTTTTTTTTTTTTTACTAGTTTATTATAAATTCCCCATGTAATCATATAAACTGATTTTACATAACTACATTATGTCCAAAAGAAAACCTATGGTCATGTCCCTCTCTAATCATTCTATATTTTATTTGGAACAATTCATTGTTATTCCTGCTGTCCCCATGAAATGCTACGCCTTCCTCAGGAGTGATCATAAATGTCTATTCAAATGCAACTAGATGAATTAGGCAGTGTGCTATTTGTGAATCTGATGTTTTGAACATGACCAGCTTTATAGCACCGAACTGGGCATTACTTAGAATTACTTAGAAACTTAGCCACCTCCAGCCCTTCTGGTATCCGAGGATAAGTTGGAATACAAGGAAGTTTATTTTCTGCTAAATTTATTTGCCTTTTTCATGCAACATGGGTAAATAAATTTCAGCAGGAGCTAGTCTATGATCAGGGAATATGGTATGAAAATACATGAAATTTTCCATCTTCTGAGGAAAAAATCGAATGAACCTTCAATGGCGGTGGGATAAAAAAAGCATCTGCTTAACGTACCACAAACACTAGTCTAGATTTTGAATTTGCTCCAGTAGTGTGGTTCAGACCACTCCTACCCCTGATCTACCTTTAATTTTCCAAACTAGGATTAAGGTAGAGCTAGGATTCATGAATTAGCCCTCAACTATTTTTGTATGCTCTGCAATAGGAAGGATAGTTGATTATGATGCTGTATAACATTTCTGAAAAGTGTAACAAACTGCCATTTTACCCACCTTTCTTCTGACCTGTATTTTAGTTAGGTTTTGAATACTTCGTAGATGATTCACAAAAAGTCTGTTAGTCAGTCAAGACAAGTAATATTTTTCTCTTAGTTCCAGAGGTACATCATAATGTTGCAGTTCCTTTGTTTAATTTCTGCTTTTGAACTTTTATAAAGATTGTCATATTTTTACCAGATAATTCTCAAATTTTCAAACTTTCTATTGGACAAAGTTAAAACGTTAGGAAAGCTATTTCTATAATTTTACTTTAAGATCGTGTTATATTGCATCTGCTACTAAATTATCTGATGTATCTCTGAAGTTCTTAAAGGGGAAATTATATTTATGATTTCACAGGAACTGCTGCTGAGTATGAAGAAGTAAATAGCAATGTACTTACACTAAAAGGCGTGCAAGTGAAAACATTGCATAACCTTTTTTCCTTTATTATCTCAATATTTTAAAGCTGTTCTGCATTGCTGATCCCTCATAGTACCATTTTGGGAAGCAGAGAGAAGAGGAAAATATTGGTTAGGCTGAGTATATGTTGAAGAATAAAAAGAAGAAATGTACCCACTGCATTTTCTATAGCTCTTTGAGAAAGCAGATGACTTTCATAACTGTTGATGAACTCATTTGGTTTCTAGACATTATTCTGTGCCTTTGCAAAACAGTATTTTACAACTGGTTGAACTATCTTTTTAAAGATGCAACCTTTGTGTTTGGAAAAACTGTTATGAGATTGCATTTTAATAAAGCCTGTAATCTGGATTGTCAGTTTGATGTGTCACTTGTAAGCAAGCATTTCATGGAAAACGGAGATGAGTTCTGTGTGTTAAATTAATCTGTAAAAGCTGTTTTAAAGAACTGAGAGAGACTGTCCCCTTTCCCACCCCAGCCCCTCCCCCCTTCCCTCAAAAAAAGCTTATGAGTTACTTCTTTTACTGAATTGCAGTTTCTCTTCCTCAGCCTTGTAAATCCTAGATTCTCAATTTACCTTCCAGCCTAGCTAATAAAACATATGATACAGGAGTGACAGAATACTGGGATACTCCAAGGCATTCAGAAGAGAAGGCATTTAATTTCTGTGTTTATTTGGGATGAAAGTTAGGTGGAAAAGGCAAAAAGAAAGTTATTTCCTTGTAGGAGAAATAGAAAGATGCTCATTATGGTTGAACAAGAGTAAAGAGTAGGAAGAGTGTTATGTATTAGCAAGCTCATAGGGGAGTCTAATGTCTGGAGACTCAATTTCAAAGCCTTTAAGTGTAATGACTGAGAAATAATGAACAAATTATTTATGGTATTGTATGTATGGTATTATAATCAATGTTGTTTAAAATAAAAAAAATAGGGCTTGACTTATCTTATAGAGTGAATGTTTCCACAGCTACATACAGGTGTCTTGCTCTAATTTGTAGGAGGGAGAGGAGGTTCTTTGATATCTGCATCCCTGGCATGAGATTAAGAAGCAACTGTTCAAATGTTGGTCCAACCAGTTTATTATGAATCTTAATCAGGGAGATGGGGAAGGGGAGGATGGACACTATCACAAATTAGGGTGATGGGTAAGGGAAGAAGGGCAACAGGAAAGAAGCAAGCAGTCTTTATAGGAAGCAAAAGGGAGATAGTCACCACCATGGATCCAGCGTAGTTCATAGCTCAGTCTTCAAGTGGTGGGTCATTGGGCATCGTTCTGTTGACAAAGACAGTGACCATGGCAATGATGGCGACTTCTTTCCAAAGGTAGTATCAACTTATTTATAAGTCCAAAGTGGTTGAGTCAGCTCTTTTTGGAGTGACAGGTTCTGGCTTTTGGATCACAGCAGGAATTCCTTTTGTTCCCATCTTCTGGGCCCTGCCAGCAGATAAGATGGAGCAGGGAGTAGTCAACTTGTATCTTGCCTTCACAGGATACAATGGTATCATCCCCTAATCTCCCATGGAATTACTTGGTCACAGGCTGGGTTATCCACCTGTAAACAGTTCTGAGCAGTCTCTTCAGAAGGCAAACTTCCAAAGAAGTGCTCTCAAATGTAAAATTATCCATACAGTGATGTTGATTGCCACAGGACAACACCCATCACTCATCTCCTAAACAACTCAGTCTTATCACAAGAAATATCTCAGGAAGCAAGCTTTGAGACAGGAAAGGAAGGATTCATACAACAGGACAAGCACTTTTGTTTGTGCACATTGTCAAGTCTTGTTTATGTACACAAAGAGACTGTGGATCAGACAGATGGCTAGTACAGAAAAAGAAATCATTAGAAACAAGTATCAAAGTATGGAGAATATAGAACATAAAGAAACACCAATATGTGCGTGGGCTGCCCTTACAAATCCAATAGATATATACCATCAACAAGTCCTGTAATTTCCGTATTTTCAATCTTAATTTATAATTAGCAGTGTTTCCAAATAGGTTCAGATTCCTCTAGAACAAATGTAGGAGACAATTAAATAAATAAAAAAATACTGTTCTGCAAAGACGGAATAATTTCTTTCTTTCTTTCTTTTTTTTTTTTTTTCTCACATTCTAATGAACTTTTATGCATATGGAGCAAATTTCAAATTTCTCTACATCTTTGCTCCTGCAATACACATGGAAACTCATAAAGTAGCTACTTTCTTTAGTTACTGACTTAGTTTCCAGCACAGAAAGTACTGAAATACAGGCCTAATAAGACTACCAAGATACCAAGTATCTGTATTCAAAAATTGAATGAAACAGGAAACCAAGCCATCCTTTTACTAATCCCACAGATATTAAATGACTGCAATATACGTTTCATGATCGTCAGCATTTAATTTACATGACCTTCAAAAGAAAGTACACTTCCTGCTTTATTTTAAATGCTACATTTCCATTTCTGATGTTGACAAGTCCTAGGACAGGTAGCATTTATGTTTAGAATTGCCATCTTCTAAACATTCAATCGAGTTCACAAAATAGCCGTGCAGAAACTACAGATATGAGTTCCGGTTTTCAGTGATTATAAATGTATTCTTAAATGCTTAAGTTTGCTATAGGCTCCAGAGAATGTTCCCCGATCTGTTTTCTAAATAAATTCTTTAATAGACTAGCAAAACTTTAAAAGAAATATTAATCTGTAGGACCTGTGAAATTCAAAGACTAAGAATGTGACTCCATCTTGAAATAAATTTAGTATTCATCTATGCCTTATCTGTGTAGCCAGAAGACCTCTGCACCACAATTTAGCAAGGAACATTTTCATCCAAGGAATTAAGTGTTTTAAGTGCTTCTGAAACTCAAGCAGTAGCTGGCTCACACACCAAATTTATAGCTGGAAGCTGTACAAAATATTATGTAATTTCTAACTTTGTTATTAGTTTATACAAAATATCTACTTAATTTTTTTTTTAAACAGTGAAAATGTTGTTCTTTAAAAATACATGAATGATGGATTTGCATTCAGATATGTGTCTTAAAAAAAAAGCATTCACATTTTGGAAGATAATACACGTATGCAGAGAGAAAGTGAGAGATGTATAAATAGAAAACTTCTAAAACAAAGTCTCAGTTCTCCATATTTTAGAATTCTGGCTTTTAAAGGATTTAAAAGTCATTTTCCAAATTATTTTTATCTTTAGTAGTTCATAATAGAGACACCTTAACTGCCACCATTTAATAAAACAAAAGAGTGTTAAATTTGTTCCAGTCAGCGAGTATACAGCATGCAAAGAAATGCCATCCCTGCACTGCCTAGTGTAGCTATTTGTTTACATTGCCATAATCTTGGCTTAAAAAGCTGTATTTTCAGGTCACCACAGGCATTAGCAGAATTCATGTAGCTTCTGTTTCTACAAGAGGTCTGTGTGAATCAAAGAATTCTCATAGTCATATAAATAAATAGACTCAACATTTAAGTGTAGTTGAAAAATTCCTCTGTGGTACCTCCAGAGTATCATGGAAGGAAATGTAAAATTGCAGATGCTTTCATTCCTTCTTTCACAAACCCTGTTTTTCCTGGAGCCAAATTTTTGCATTATGTATAGTACTGACATAGGAGGATCCGTTCAAAAAGCCCTGTTTTTCCTGTTGTGACTGCCTGAGTTTAAAGATGCTGATGCACTCAGGCTGCAGATAGACATTGCAGTGGAGTGCAGCCCTGTCTCTGATTTAAGGCACAGGATGCTCTGTTCTTCCTTATTTATACCTCCTTCCTTATCAATACCTTCTGTACTGTCACCACAACCCTAAGTAAAAACCTAAAACCTGGGAGCTTGCGTATTTTCCAACACCTTCCTCACCTTACATTGGATCCCTTTTGGGAGACAACCAGGTGGACTCATCTTCCAAAGAGTTAACTTGTTCTCTTTGGCAGCTGACATGCAAGGAGTTGGGCTTTGGTCTGTCTTGTTCAAGAGCTCTTTTCCTCAGACATGCCTAGAGCATGGCACCTACCATGGGTTTACACAGAAGAGAAGTAGATGATTTTCAGCTTAGCTATGTTTTAGAATCATATTTCTAGTGTATAACCTCATCTTAGACATCTCATCTCATCCAGTGTAACAGCAATGGCAATGTAGTCTCTCTAAGCAGCAAGCACATCTAGGCTGCCAGTTAAACTGGTGGTAGGAGCCCTCTGCTTTCTAAAATTATGCAGAGTAGACAGTATATTCACAGTTCTGAATTTACTAAAATTAAGACTTGCACAGGATTTAGGAACTCTCTCCTCAGACAGCATCCTTAGATATACTGCTTCTGGACTGTGTTCTTCATCTATTTACAGATGCTCTTCAGGAACTATAATTAATGGGCAAAGTGTGGTGATCCATTAATTGAATTTTACAAGGATAAAATGTTTGTTTTGAGATACAACAAATAAAGTACTTAAAAAACATGTAGCCTATAATCAATCCTCTGGATTTTCATATTAATCTGTGTGATATGCACTATATTGAGCCTGTAGTCACACAATTTTGTATATTAGTGCAGAATGATTTGGACTGCACAATTTTTTTTTATCTTCTCTATCTATCATTCAAAGACAACTCATTTAGAAACTGCCAACTCATTATATTCAAATCAAAATAGCATAGAAAATATTTTATTGGATTTGATAGATTGACATGTTGTAGTTAGTTATTTCAAGCTCAGCAACTTTAGAAGATTCCGTAACACAAATACTGACTAGTTAAAACAAATAATTCCTGTGCTGCCACCATTTTAGAACACCAAAGCACCCACAGGAATTTTGTTGTCTCCTAGTTATTCAGAGATGCTTGAATGAATGTTTTTGTATCATACTGTAAATGCCATGGTAAATGAGACACACTGAAGGTCAAAAGCAACTCAGTTCCAGGTAAGCCTTGCTGATGCAACCATGTAGATCTGTTGACATCTTTTCAGGAAGCACTACTGTCAAATCTGTCATCATTTTGCAGGAATAAAAACAATGTTTTTTTCTTTTTTCTGTGATATGTTCCATATATTTTAGTCACAGACTTTTCTTCTTCTTCTTCTTTTTTTTTTTTTTTTTTTTTTTTTTTGACATTATCTTGTTATATCCAGAGCTTTCTGTTTCTGCATAGATCACCTATAATGCCACAGATATCTTTCCAGAAGTATGACATCAAGTTTTATTTGATCTCCATTTTCTAGTCTGATATTCTGTGTCATTGCCAAGACTAGTCATCCTACTTTATTTTCACTCTTAGACCTGAATCTTGTCAGTTGAGTTCTTATCCGATTATAGAGGCTTGAGGTTTTTTTTGAATGTTAGTAATTTATCTTACTGCAGGCTGTCTTATCAGACTGTGAATGTTCCTGTAAATTTGAGTCTTACTGAATCAAGTTATCTTCTGCTTTTCTGGGTGTCAAATTTAGAAAATATAATATATATATATTTATATATACTATATACATATATTTATATATTATATATATATATAATTTTATATATAAAATATATAAAATAAATAAGTTTGAGAGAAAACAGACTATTTTCTTTAGAATGTTAGCCTATTTTCCGTGACTCTTACCACTAATTAATCTTGTCATGCAAGTATTATAGTAGTATAGATCCCATAGTGTAATTGCATGAAGAAACTAGGGGACATTTTACATCATTTTCAAGAATCTGTTGTTCTCCACAAATTCTTTTGGCCAGTTCAGAAAATATTCTTATTATACATCTTATTCTCCTTTTTCCTACTTGTCACTTGAACTACTACCTGCTCTCTATCTTCTAATGAGATGTTGTTTCAATTAATAGAAATGTCTTTAACTGCAAGTATGAAATTAATGCTTTAAAATGTTATTATAAGTTGGCTTGGAAAGAATACTAGGGCTCGCTGTGCAAATGTGGGAAAACTCACTTCATGAAAACACAGGAATGGAAGTATCTGACAAAAAATGTTGTCTCCAGCAAAAGTAGCTGAGTGAAACAAAAACCCATACCATGGAGTTCATAAAGAATTTTCTTTATTTAAATTTATATTTACTCCTTGCTTTCTCTAATAGCAAAAGAAACAGTAATTGTAACATTTATATTATATTATGTCTGAATCAATTCCAGGATGTGAAATTCTGGATCTCAATAAGAAAAGCCCAGCAATAAATGGCTTAATTAAGAAGCTATTTTAATAAGGTCAAATAAAAAGAGGAATACATATCTTGAGAAAATCTTACATCTTTTCAGATAGCAGGAAAACTGCTGTAATGCAGTATTACAAACAAAATGAATAGATTTTATTACATCAATTCCATCCATGGAGAAAATTTCCATTTTGGCATTGTAGCTGTTATCTTGTTTTCTTACAGGAAAAGAACTTCTCATCATTTTTTTTCTGCCAGATAAAAGCGAAGCTCATATGAAGACTCTCTCCTGCACTTCTAGGTAAAGTCAAGGCAACACAGGTGGTGAAATCACCAGCACCAGTGGGAACTATCTGCAGTCTCCTTTGTAGCTGAGAGCTGAGCTCATCCTGCAGCCAAAGATTTGAGCTTCACAGTGTAGGAAATGCGGCTCAAAGCAGCACAATGTAGAGTGGTCTGGTCAGAGTCCCTGCATTCACCCCTTGATTGACATACAATTTACCTTTCCCAAAAGTATTGTAAGTTACTGCTCACGCTAATAATACAGGTTTCTCAAGACATAACTAACAAGATCTAATATGGCACATATGTCTTGCTGAAGGTCATTCAGTCCATGAAGACAAGGTCATCTGTAAGTCTCTTAATACATCAGTGAAGTCTTGTTTTTGTCTATTGCATTGTATCTCAGACCAACTCCAAGAAAAAAATAAAGATTGCACAGGTTTTACTAATTATTTTTTTGTTATGGGACAAAAGCCAAATTCTTACTATAGATTTACTGTAAATGACTAACAAAAGCTGATTTAATTATAATTCTACTAAGGTCAGAGACTCAAATACTGCAAGTCTCTGTCATACAAATTCTCACTGAAATTAATAGAAATCAGCCTGGATAACACTGATTACAGATGATTCCGCATCTTAAAGGAGATATTTCAAGTTTATATTCACACCTAGAACTAAAGATATTTACAACATTAAATATTCTCATGGAATCACAGAATCATAGAATCGCTCAGGTTGGAAAAGACCATCAAGATCGTCAAGTCCAACTGCAACATACTACGCTAACTTTAACAACCTCACTAAATGATGTCCCTGAGCACCACATCCAATCAGTTTTTAAATGTTTTCAGGGATGGTGACACAACCACCTCCCTGGGGAGTCTATTCCAGTGCTAAACAACCCCTTCTGTAAAGAAGTTTTTCCTGATACCTAACTTAAACCTCCTCTGGGGCAACTTAAGGCCATTTCCTCTCATATCCTCGCCTGTCACCAGTGAAGATTTACAGTGAAGACTCTTGCTACAATCACCTTTCAGGTATTTCATAGAATCATGGAATGGCCTGGGTTGAAAAGGACCACAATGATCATCTAGTTTCAACCGCCCTGCTGGGAGCAGGGTTGCCAACTACCAGACCAGGCTGCCCAGAGCCACATCCAGCCTTGTCTTCAACGCCTTCAGTGACAGGGCAACCTCTCTGGGCAAACTGTTCCAATGGATTTGAAAAGAGCAGTGAGGTTTCTCCTCAGCCTCTTCTGCCCCAGACTAGACAATCCCAGTTCCTTCAGTCACTCCTCGTAGGGCATGTTCTCCGAGTCCTTCACAAGTCTTATTGCCCTACTTTGGATCTGCTCCAGCAACTCTCTTTCTGTATTGAGGTGCCCAAAACTGAGTATAGTATTCCAGCTAGGGCCTCACATGGTACTGTACACTATTTATACTGTACACTCAGATTTTTGTGGGACACTTCCAACCTCTTGACCCATTATCTCTACATCCATTTTCACAACCTTTTTGATACACTGTTAACAGAGTGCTCTGCCCAAGATGCAGCCTAATTGCCCTAGCGCAGCTTTATTGGCTTTGAACCAGGCACAAATCCATACAATTGGTAGGCACCAGAAAAGATTGTGTTAAGATCTGGTTATGGTGAGTAGAATCAGTTGCAATATACAATATCATGGTACTGTAAATTATAAAGTTGTGCAGCTTAGAAATAATATTGTCTAATGTACAACAACAACAACAAAAAAAAAACCAACAAAATAAAACACAACAACTCAGTGTAGAAGGGAACTGACAAGATAGAGGGAGAGTAATCTAAAACTGAACGAAAACTTCCCAAAGGCTATTAGTGGTTATGTATCTTTTGAAATGCTCCTTCAAGTCTGTTCAGCAATCCAGTAGATGTTTTCCAAGGCAAGCCAATAGTTCTCTTTTGTATGTAGAGAATATCAAAGTGTAAAGGCAATAATTAGAAGCATTCTACCCTAACTTTAATTATTTCTTGAACTAAATATATGCAGTTGATAAATCTAAGTTTTTATTCTAGAAACCATAGATTATATATATGCTAAAATCTTGGTGAAGAAAGTGAAATATTAGATTCAATATTAGTAGTATATATTTAATTCAAAACCCAATGATACAGATCTATCAATGAACTGATAACAGAAATTCTGATGGATTGATACTTAATGAATGTGACGTATGTAGAGAGCTATAAGAGAAATACTTAAAAGTGTGTGATTGTGACAGGAATGGAAAATAATCTCAATAACTGGATTATAAAAAGTTCAGCCAACCATTCAGTTTCCAAGACTGGCTAATTTAACAGAAAATGTAAGGAACACTAGGTAGAAAAAGCACGTTATGGCTTTGTCACTGTCAGAAAATCAATTTGCCAGTATGTTAGCCTTCTTTTTAGAGATAATATTTCAATACAGTTCACCGATTCACTATGTATTCTCCAAGAATATTATGAATTATATTGAGAACTTAATAAAGGGAAAGGGAAATGAATAAATATGTTGATAGTTAGAAAACAAAGATAAAATAGCAGGCAATGATGAAGTGATTAGAGATTGCTTTGCATAAATGAAGGAGATATGTTAGAAAACGACAGATAGGAACCAACGGATTGCAACACATGAAGATATATACACAGGTTACAGTTACATTTGCTTTTGAAAAAGACTTAAAAAGTCTTCCCTTACCAGAGTCTATAAGAGGCTGAAGATGTCAGAATACAAGCAAGCACAGACTGCATTTATGCCTGTAAACTAACAAATAAAAGGGTCCATCCTTTTATCCTGAAGCCAACCAGTGCAGTCTTGTCTAATTTATCCTATTAAATTCCCTTATTTTCTAGTAAAGGTTGGCCTCATGAAAATGGCCTGCTGGGAATAGTCACTGCTTCATACCAATTCAGTGTCCCAACATTTGGGGGTAAAATGCTACGTGGCCCATGCCAAAACCAGGCCATAAGATTTAGTACACAATATAACAAGATAGACAGTGTAATTGCCTGAGGATGGGCCATCAACATCTTTAACCTCTGTGGATGAAGTCTTTGTTTTAAAAGGGAAGCATTTTGCAAAATACATTTTCTTATGCTTGAATACTATTCAACCGTTAGCTGGTTTTCATTTTATAATCACTTATTTAATTTCTGTCTTGCTACAGTGTCTCTGAAAAGTTGTTTGATATGTAGAATTAACCACTGGGGGAAAAAAAATAAAAACAGCCATTGACAGAATTCCTTGTTTCTGTTTCCCCAGCATGTTCTAACAAGGTATGGAAGGAGTTAATTTATCTCCATGCTTCTAGAAGATTTTCCAGCGTGCATGTATGACATGTTTGACACCCTAAAATCTGAGCTCCCCTCAAATTTTTATCTTTTTTTGAAATATATTAAGAAAACAGTTAATCCTGGGAGAACCATGAAGAGTAATATTAAAAGTCAAGAACAGCTGCAACTCAGGTAGAAAAGTAGTGAAAAAATGTTTGAAAGACCTAAAAGCTGCAATGCGGATTATGTTTTAGGGAAGGCATAATTAAAAATCCTGAAGATGCAGATAATTGATTGCATATTTCTTTATCTGCAATCTGGAAATACTCTCTCTAGAAAACTTGTATCACCTTGCAGTTTTTTTTCTTTTGAACTCACCAAGCAAAATATAATCGGACATCATAAAGATCGTTATGACTATTAGAAACAGACCTGGAACAAAAGGTAACCGAGGTCCAGCACACAGCTTTGAGCAACGTTGTTTTTACTTGGTATATTTTGATATTTATCTTGACTAGAATTTTTGTTTGACTGAAAAGACAGCACTATAATTGAAATTACCTATACACTTGTTCCCTCATTGTCTTGAAACTGCTAGTAATATCTATATGTTGCACAAAAGTAGTGCTTTCTACTTATTTCTTGGAAACCACAACAGATACAAAGAGAACAATAACATTGTTTGAGAGAAAAAATTTCTTCAAACACACTTTCATGTCAAATACCATATTGACAAACTGCCCCTCTGCTGCCATCTGTTACATGTCAATGCATTAATTTCCGTATTGCTCACACAAAAAATGTGGTCACAGGACTGCAATTAAAAACACCCACAGAACTCAGCAGACCACAGAACTCAGTGAACCTTCGGGTGTAGATAAGTTTTAGCCAAGGTTATATTTTTTTGTAACAGCATTTGACCCAAAGTTGAGCAGGCAGAAATATAGACCAAAGTTATTGTAGCAGCAGATTGTTCTGAGCCTCATTAACTTGAATACTGTATATAAAAACTGAGTCAGGGCCAAAGTCCATCTTTCTCTGCTAGCAGGCATTCACTATGTACGTCTATGCATGTATTACTCTAAAACATAAAGGGACTTGCAACTTAAATCACATCCCTGGGCAGCCTGTTCCAGCACCTGACCACTCTTTCAGAGAATAAATTTTTACTAATATCCAACCCACACCTTCTCTGGTGCAAGTTGAAGTCACTGCCTCTAGTCTATTTCATCACTAGTTATGCAGAAGAGGCTGAGCCTCGCATTACTACAGCCTTCTTGAAGGTAGCTGTAGAGAGCAATAATGTTACTCCTGAGACTTCTGTTCTCTGTAATAAACAATTCCACATCCCTCAGTTGCTCCTCCTAAAGTGTTTTGCTCCAGACCCCTTCAGATCAGTTTTGTTGACTTTTCTGAACATGCTCCAAGGCCTTAACAACTTTCTTATAGTGAGGGGCCCAAAACTGAACATAGTACTCAAAGTGCAGCCTCACCAGAGCTGAATACAGAGGGATAATCACCTCCTGCAGACTATGCTATTTCTTACGCCAGGATGCCATTGGCCTTCTTGGTGACCTGGACACACTGCTGGCTCATGTTCAACCAAGCATCAAGCAACACCCCCAGATATACTTGCTCCACACAGTCTTCCAGCCACTGTACCTCAAGCCTGTAGCATTTTTTGGGGTTGTTGTGGCCAAAATGAAATACAAGGCACTTGGTTCTGTTGAACTTGATCCCACTGGCCTCAGCTCAGCTATCCAGCCTGTCCAGATCCCTCTGAGGGGCCTTCCTATCTTCAGACAGATTGATACTTCCTCCCATCTTGGTGTCATCTGTAAACAGTGGGAGTGCACCCAATCCCCATTGTCTAGGTTATAAATAAAGAAAGATATTAAACAGGAAAAGCATGAGTACTGACTCCTAGGGAACACCAATCATCACTAGGCACCACCTGGATTTAACTCCACCACTGACTTCCAGCCAGTTCTTTCCTGACCAGAGAGTGTACCTGTCCAAACAAAGTAATGCCAATTTCCCCAGGAAAATGCTATGGGAGACAATGCCAAAGCCTTTGCTGAAGTCTGGGTAAACTATGTCAGCAGCCTTTTCCTCATCCACCAGGTGGATCATTTGATCACAGGAGATCACATTGGTTAAGCAAGACCTGCCTTTCTTGAACCCATACAGGCTGGCCTGATCTCCCTGTTGTCTCACACATGCCATGTAATCTCAGTCAAGAAAATCTATTCTCAGAATCACAGAATGGCCTGGGTTGGAAGGGATCTCAAGGATGATGAATCTCCAACCCCCCTGTCACATGCAGGGCCACCAGCCTCCACATTTAATACTAGACCAGACTGCCCAGGGCACCATCCAACCTGGCCTTGAGCACCTCCAGGGACGGGCATCTACAACCTCTCTGGGCAGCCTGTTCCAGCATTTTCCCTGGCACTGAGGACAAGCTGACAGGCCTGTAGTTCCCCAGATCCTCCTTGCTCTTCTTGTAGATGGACTCACGCTGGCAAGTCTCTAGTCCTCTGAGATCTCTCTGCTTGATCAGGACCGTTGATGAATGGTAGAAAGTGGCTTGGCTATCACCCCTGCCAGCTCCTTCAGCACTCTTGGGTTGATCTCATTTGGTCCCATGGACTTGTGATAGTCCTGGTCACAAGTCAATCACAAAATGCTGTGTTGTTTTTATCTACAAACCTTTTCCCTCCTGTCTAATGGGAATATTTATTGATTATTTCACCTTCTAATATAAATCTAAGATGTACAGTACATCTTTGCAATTTCATTTTTTTTCACCATTTTCTGAGCATGAGCCAGCATTGTGCCCAGACAGACAAGGAGGTCAACAGCATCCTGACCTGTACCTGAAATACTGTGGCCAGCAGGACTATGGACGTGGTTGTCCTCTTGTGTTCAACTCTGCTGAGGACTGCACCTCAGCAATAATGTGTTTCCTGTTGAGTCACTTACTACAAGGAGGATAATGAATTAAGCGTATACAGAGAAAAGCAACAAAGCTGGTGAAGGAACTAGAAAATAAGACTGATCAGGAATGATTGATTGTAATCAATTGTAATGATTGTGTAATCTGGAGAGGAGGATGTGAAGGGGAGACCTTGTGTATCTCTACAGGAAAGACCTTAAAGGAGATTGCAGTGGTAAGCCTCTTTCCTTAGATGTCAACTGTTAGATCACAAAGAAATGATCTCAAGTCACACAAAGAGGTTAAATTGGGTATTAGGAATAGTTTCTTCACCGAGAGGTGGTCAAGCATTGGAATAGGATGTCCAGGAAGATGGTGGAGTCTCCAATTCTGCAGGTATTTGAAATATGCATGAATGTAGCACAAGGGACATAGTTTAGTGATGGAATTTGGTAGGTTAAGCAGACCAGACAGACTTGATGATCCTGAATGGCTTTTCCAATCTAAATGATTATAGCATTCTCACTGTTCTCCTCTTACTTCATGTGACTGTATAAAATAATGATTTGAATAGATTATTTTGATGTGCAATTTTCTTAATGAATACATATGTAATTTATTTTCTGTTGCAGTAGCATATGAAAACAATATTGCACATTAGAAGGCATGTTATCTTTCCTTAACCAAATCATCTATATCTATATCTATATCTATATCTATATCTATATCTATATCTAT